>NC_143511.1:4485552-5085552 GCF_031878675.1 Megascapheus bottae | reverse complement strand
ATATTCACCAGATAAAAGGTGCATTACTTCACAAACATTGATACCCTTTCTCATGTTTTGGTCCCCATTTCCCTCCCCCCACCCTCTACTTAACTTTTCTATATGTGAAAACGTTTTTGTCCTACATAACTCAAGAAAGTATATCAAAGTATATGACAATTATGTGGTCGTAGGGAACCTACTGTAATTTTACTAAAAAAAAGATGAAGCATTGCCAGGTGGCACTGGCTCAGAGCTGTAATCCTGGCTACTCAGAAGGCTGAGATCTGAGGATCATGACTCAAAGACAGCTCAGGTAGGAAAGTCTATGAGACCCTTAGCTCCAATTAACTTCTAAAAAGCCATACATGGTACTGTGTCTCAAAGTGGTGAAGCAAAAAAGCACAGGGACAGTGCCCAGGCCCTGAGTTCAAGCCCTGGGACCAGCTCCAAAATCTAGCACACTAAAAATGATGGAGTATTCATGGACTATAATGCTTTATTATTAATAACAAATGAGCTGAAGTACTATTAATAACAAATGATCTACACTCAGACTCATAACTCATTGCCATGTCTCTGTGTGTGTGGCACGATGCTTGAAAAGTTCTTCCCCAGATGCCACAGAGTCACTGATGGCTTAATACTAAATAAGAATTATAAAATGATATGGGCTTATTACTGCTACTGAGTCATATAATAAAAGATCTGTAGAATTCTGAATTTTTTAAACATCTGGGGATCATTCCCTAGATCCTGATTCGCCAAACCTGCTGCCCCAGATAATGAGGCTCAAAGAAGTACACACACCCACACATACCCACAAATGAACTATACAACTTGTTGAAGAGAAGGTCAGGAGGGAAAAATCTGAGAGAAAATGAGGGAGGGGGTCATACTGCTCCAAAAGAAAAGTCATTACCTGACTTATGTAACTATAGTCCCTATGTACATTACCTTTACAATATTTTTTTTTTCCAGTCCTGGGGCTTGAGCTCAGGGCCTGGGCACTGTCCTTGGGCTTCTTCCTCAAGGCTAGTGCTCTACCACTTGAGCCACAGCACCACTTCCATCTTTTTAAAGTATGTGGTACTGAAGAATCAAACCTGAGTCTTTGTGTGTGCTAGGCAAGCACTCTACCACTAGGCCAAACTCCCAGCCCAATAAAATTTTTAACCTGGGTGCTGGTGGCTCATGCCTATAATCCCAGCTACTCAGGAGGCTGACATCTGAGGATTGAGGTTCAAGGCCAGCTCAGGCACAAAAGTCCGTGAGACTTTTATCTCCAATTAACTACCAGAAAACCAAAGCGGTGCTGTGACTCAAGTAGTAAAGCTCTAGCCTTGAGCAGAAGAGCTCAGGGACAGATCCAGGCCCAGAGTTCAAGCCCCATGACTGACAAAAAACAAAACAAAGCCAAGCATGGTGACTCATGCCTTTAATTCTAGCTACTCAGGAAGCTTGAGATCTGAAGGTCAATGTTCAAAGCCAGCCTGGGCACTTTTATCTCCAATTAACCTCTAGAAAATGGGATTTGGGGCTTAGCTCAAGGGTAGGGTGATAGCCTTAAGCTGAAGAGCTTGGGGACAGTGCCCAGGCTGAGTTCCAGCCCCATCACACACACACATACACATATACCAGGTGCTGTAGCTCATGACTGTATTCCTAGCTACTCAGGAGGCTGAGATTGAGGATTGAAGTTCAAAGCCAGCCCAGGCACTAAAGTCCATGAGAATCTTACCTCCAATTTACCACTAGAAAATCAGAAGTGGGGCTGTGGCTCAGGGGTAAGGCAGTAGCCTTGAGCTAAAGAGCTCTGGGGACAATGCCCAGGCCCAGAGTTCAAGCCCCATGATCAACAAATAAAATAAAATAAAATTATAAAAGGAAAAAAGCTTCCCAAGGATTACATGGTAAAGTGATAGAGGTATGCTAGACTCCCATTGGTTCTAAGCAGTAGAAAAAAAAAAAAAAAAAGGAAAGGAAAAAAGACTAAGAAGCCTGCCCTCATCTTTGGTCTATAGGAGCATTAAAGGGAAATCCTTTCAACTGCCCTGCTAATCTCTCCCACTTCTGATAGCACCACTGTGAAGATTGCTGCCAGTGTCTCACTAGCCTTCTCTGTGAAGGGGGTGAATAAATTTAGAGAGACAATTTTTTTATGCCATCATTTATATAGCTATTCATTTTTATCCTTTTACCAGCATGTGTATCAGTATGTCCAGAGTCCTGACAAATGGAAATATTATATCATATTTTCCTATTCTTTTTAAGATCTAGCTTAAGTTTGCTGATAATGATTTTAAGTTGGAAAATGTGACCTGCTTCATTACAGAGGATATGGATTGGGGGAGGGGAGGGAATTAAGATTTTTTTTTTTGTCTTAGTGACCCAAAACTATTTTCTAAGGCTAAGTTTCCTTTCTTCCCTTTTTTATCAGACATATGAAGAAGTAAGTACAGATACAGCAGCACATACAAAGAAAGACCCTCAACCAAATGAAGGAAGCACTTCGTTTCCTCTTTACCTTGCATACCCTGTAAGCCAAAGGAAGAAACAAGTCCACCGGACAGACCATGCCACCTTCATAATTGGAGAAACACCAAAAGGAATCCGCAGGTATGTCATATGTCATGTGTGGCAACTTGGAACTTTAAAAATAATTGTCAAAAGAGGGCCAGGAGAGTAGCCTAGCAGTAGATTGCTTACCTAGCATGCACAAAGACCAGAGTTTGATTCCTCCGTACCACATACACAGAAAAAGCCGGAAATGCATTGTACAGACAGAAATTAATAGCATATTGATCTATAATAGCCATATTGGTCTAGAAACATTAAACTTATTTTTTTTCATTTGTACAGGGGTAAATACACTGAATTAAATATGTAAGGTCTTAGCTACATGGGTTTCTTTACAGAAACTAATAAAGTATTCTCTAAATAAAAAAAAAAAAGAAAGAAAAAACTGGATCTGGTGCTATGGCTCAGGTGGTAGAGCGCTAGCCCTGAGGAATGCCCGAATGCCTAGGCCCTGAATTTAAGCCCCAGAACTGGCAAAAAAAAAAAAAAAAAAAAAAAAATGTCAAAAGAATGTAGCCATGCTGGGCATGCCTGTAGTCCTAGCCATTTGGGAGGCTGAGATCTGAGAATCATGGTTCGAGTTGAGTCCAAGCAGGAAAGTCTGTGAGACTCTTATCTCCAGTGAGCTGTGGATGAGCACAGAAGCTCAGGGACAGCACCCAGGCCCTAAGTTCAATCTCCAGAACTGGTACACACACATATACAATATTGCCTCTTAATAAAATATACAAGATTTGGGACTGGGAGTTTAGCCTACTGGTAGAGTGCTTGTCTAGCTTGCACAAAGACCCAGGTTCAATTCCTCAGTACCACGTACATAGAAAAAGAGCCAGAAATGGTGCTGTGGCTCGAGTGGTAGAGTTTTAGCTTACCCAAGGACAATGTTCAGGCCCTGAGTTCAAGGCCCAGGACTGGCAAAAAAAAAAATATATAGATAGATATAGATATACATATACATTTATATTTACATATATATATATATATACAAGATTCAATTTTAACCATGCCTCATGTCTTACTACTTCAGAAAAATCTCAATTTATATATTTAGAAAATTAATTCTACATGCTTTAGACATTTTTAGAAGACTAATCTCAGAATAAATTTTAATGAAGTCATTATATAGAAAGAAATGAAATACTTAAGTACATTATTAATCCATTCATTTATTGCATATTTACTGAGTACCTAATGTAATTCTAGGCATTGTGCAGAGTGTTAAATATACAATGTTGGGGGCAGGGGGAAGATGTCAAAATCATAGTGCAACAGTAGGACGACAGGGTTAACATCGAACAATTACATTTTAAAAAGTAAAGTATCTTACAAACAAGTCATACTAAAATGATGTATAGTATGAGTGAAATAGATAGATTACCTATACATAGCCACCCACCTAGTGGCCAGCCAGAAGAGAGTTCCCTCCACAGGTGGCATGTCAGGTGAGACAAGAGTAAGGCAAAGAACCGAATAAGAGCATCAGAAGAGGAAAGGTAGCTGCTATGTTCCAGGGCCTAAGAGAAGACTGATAGACTCAGCAAGTATTCAACTAATCAGAGTTACAAGAGCAGATGACAAGACATAGATGGGGCTGGAGCTCCATAAATCTCAGAGACTGTGGAAGGAATTTGGATTTTGTTCCAAGTGTAGTTGAATCCTGTTGATGGTTCCAGCTTTTGTGTGGAAAAGGGTGAACTAGGCAGAGGGAGACCAGGTAATGGCGATTCAGATTAGAGCAGTCACCAAGATGATAGAGCCAAATGATGGAATGGTTTGGGAAGGAAAGAGAACAGGATTGTCCTGCTGTTGTGTCCTGAGTGAAAGAATAGATGAGGAAATGTAAGAGAGAAGTTTAGAGTGAAGAGAAATCAGGAGTTCTCTTTTGGTCCATATATCTGAGATTCCATAGGAAATTTCAAGTCCAAATAATAAGACGTTTACCATATAAATGCTTTTTTAGAACCACTGTATTATACAGACAGTCTGGGAACAGAACAGAAAGAAGGGGAAGAGCCAGGAACAGCCTGGGGGCAGCAGCTTTACACTGGAGCAGAAGACACAAAGGTTCTTGAAATCCAAGAGAAGTGAGTTTTCCAAAAGAAGAGAACTTACCTTGTCCATGCTGCAGAATTGGACAAAGTAGAAAGTGCCCACTGGAGTTGGCAGCAGAGAGCTCATTGCCACTGGCCACTAGCTAGGATGATGGAAAGAAGGAAGGAGCCCTCTGAGGGCTCTGTAAGACATCAAAAGCAACCAGAGGGGGGCCACCAGTGGGTTTTGGTTTTGTTTTGTTTTGTTTTGTTTTAACTTGGGAAAATAGCAGAATCTGTTTGTGTTAAGGGGGGAAACCCATAAGGAAAAAAAATCATTACAGAGAAGTGATAACAGAAAGAATGACATCCTGCAGGCAGGAGAGTGTAGCATCCAGACCACAGGCTAAGGTCTGATCCTTGAGAGCCATTGAAAAACAGAGGGACAACCATGGACACAAGTATGGTGGGTAGCCTTTGTTCAATGAATTAAGAATTAAAGCCATTAACTCAGAGAAAAATTGTTAAGATTATCTCTCAATGAGGAAAACAAATTTAGAATTCCTAGATGATATTAAGCCCCTGATTGAGCCAGAGATTCAATGAAGTGACTTGTAAGGTTGTATAGATTTTACCCTGCAAGCTTCAGTCATTCTGTTGCAGGTACATAATCAATATGGCTAGGTTTTGCCAGTCTTAGAAGAGAGGGTGAGAAAAGCAAAGAAATTGAGAGGTGTTTGTAAGGAAGTACAATAAAGACTAGTCTAAGCTGGGTAAGGGAAGTTGATGGGTATTGAGCAAGAATGAGAGGCAGTGGATTGTAGGTAGACTTCAGTATTACTGATGATGGGTAGAAACTGAGTAGCTGAAATGAGCATGAGAAGATAGGATTCAGTGGGCTAGAAATTGTAAAGTTGATGGGCATGACAAGGAAAGACATAACCCTGGGAGTGAGGGATTAACATGAACTTAGACATGTCTTCAGTGGGCCACCAGTTGGGTGGGTTGCTGATGTTATCAGAAATGACAACAGGATGTATTGTAGTTCCTAGAATGAATCTAGGAACTAGGGTGTTACATCACAGGAAGGAGAGGCCAAGGGAAGTAGGGGCATGGTCCTAATGGCCTCTGAGTACAGTGGGAAAATGATGCTGGCTCTTTGAGTTCAAAATCATACCTGCCCGGGTTGGCAACTCCTGGGAACCTGGTCCCTTAAAAGTTGTCCAGGAAAAGGCCAACCTCTTAGCCCCTTGAGGTGTTGGCATGAAGAGCTGATGTCAAACACCTGAGAACATAAGAGAGCTCTCTCTCCACACTGCCACAGCAGATCTGCAACCCTGATTTTTTTTTCTTTTTACAGGAAATGCTTTATCAGTACAGATAGTTATGGTGCTAAGAGGCTGGCCATATACAGTTTTTGAGGAACACAAGTGTCTTTGAATACATACATCTGTATAAAGAATCAGCAGTGGTACTCACTAGACATTATGTTGTATATGAAGTATACCACTTAGTGGGAGGGGGAATCAGAGAGGGGGAAACTAGGAGAAAACGAGGGAAAGAATGACACTGTTCAAAAATTGTAACCCCTCTGTACACGACCTTTACAATAAAAAGTTTAAAAGAAAAAAATAATTAGGACTGGAGGCGTGGTTCAAGTGGTAGAGCAGTTTCTTGGGTGAGGTCCTGATTTCAAAAATAAATAAGCCAGAAAGTATACAAGTGGTTCTTTGTGGCCTCTACTTAGCCTAGTATTTAATATTACAAGGCCAGGATAGGATCCAAGACAGTGTCTAGACTGCTGACCATCTCTTTCCTAATAGCCATACTACTCAGTTCCTGCAATCACCATCTACATGAGCAGTCAGATTTGCTCCCCTTCAAAAAGCTTAGGCCTAGAACTGGTGATTTCAGTTAGCTTCCACTGCCATTCCTCGGGAAAATGGAGAAGCTTTGAAATTTTATCCATGCTATATAACTGCTTTTGATTCCATTTTGGTGTCCTTTCTTCTTCTTTCCCTAAGTGGCTTATTGGGGTCTTCTCCAGTCTACTTCTAAGTCTCTGCTCTAGTCTACTCATTTTTTCTCACAAAGTATTAAGCTTATGTCTTTGGTTGTTTCTTCCATTTCCTTATTCTGAGATGAAAACCTTTTGAAGATTCAGAGTTAGGAAAATGAGTTAGAACACAAAAATAAAAACCAGGAGCCAGTGGCCCAGGCCTGTAATCCTGGCTACTAAAGAGGCTGATACCTGGTTCCTGCCATCTCAGCAAGAAAGTCCTTGAGATTTTTATCTCCAGATAAAAACTAGAAGTGGAGCTGTGGCTCTAGTGGTAGAGCACCACCCTTGAAAAAAAAAATGCTAAGGGACAGCTCCCAGGCCTTGAGTTCAAACCTCCATATCAGCATGTACATGCCTGAGTGCACACAGAAAGGGACGGACACACACACACACACACACACACACACACACACACACACACACACACACACACACACGAGGCAAAAGTAAAATGAATGATAAGCTTAACTCATTCTGTCCACAGCAATTGTGTGGCCTAATTGACTTCTCAGGTTAAGTTCCTGTCAGAAGGGACAGACCCAGGGCCACAGATGAGGTCATGGTTTTAGCACAGCAGAAATGAAGTTACTTTGGCAGTTGCCATAACACCATCCCATCTTGGATAAATAAAAGACATCAGCTTATTACCCTGCCAGTTACTAAATCTTTGCAAGCACAAATATTTATTAGAAAGGCCATGAAAATGGGTTTAGGGATGATTAATAAACAGAATAATAATAACTTATTACTTCATTTGATGTTAAAAAATGGAACCTTTTAAGAACATACTTATATTCCAACAAGAACATCAAGGAGCTTTATTTGTGTTATTAAATATTCAGTTGGAGTTGAGAGTGACTGTTAATGAGGAGAGTAGAATGTCTGTATTTGTTTTGTTTTTGTTTTTTTTGTTTTTTTGGGTTTTTTTGCCAGTTCTGGGCTTGAGCCCTGTCCTTGAACTTTCTCAAGGCTAGAGCTTTATCACTTGAGCCACAGCACTACTTCCGGCTTTTTTTTCTATGTATGTGGTACCGAGGAATCGAACCCGGGTCTTCGTGCATGCTAGGCAAGCACTCTACCATTATGCCAAACTCCCAACCCCTAGAATGTCTGTATTTGGAAGGTTTAACAAGAAACTCTGGTGAGTTTTGGAAGCTCTGGTGCCTACCTGAAAGTACAAGAAACAAGATCAAAGGAAGCACAATTTTTATATAATCTGACTTGAAGGACAGAAAAACAAAACAAAATAGCAACATCAAAGTGTCATCTTACATACATTATAAATACTTCATTATGTTAGCCTACAATAATACTGTTAACACAAATAAAATTTCAGCCTTTTCCACTTGGCATACAGACCTCTTTTCAGTTTCTCCTGCCCCTATGTGTATGTGAGTGTGTGTGTGAGTGTGAGTGTGTGTGTGTGTGTGTGTGAGTGTGTGTGTGTGTGAGTGTGTGTGTCCCCTCTCCTTAGGAAACTTCCTCTTTGCCATTACCTGACTGATGTGATGTAGGGAAAACCCCTCCCTAGACTACTCTTACAACTATCAGTTGGATTCTGTGCTTAATGCTTCCTTCGTGCAATTCATTGTCATTATATTCTATCTGGATTTTCATGCAGTTGTCCTGTCCACCCCTGTTCGAACTAGACAGTAAACTCAGTGAAGCTAGGAAACAAGTTCTTCACTGGAATATAGTACTGAGTACCTACCAGGGCTCGCTAAATAGTATTGAACGAATAAATGAACATTTCAAGGGATTAGCATATAAAGAATATAATTCTAAAACTTTGGGGCTTTTAATCATTTACTGCCACATGATTGTGGTTTTCTTCAAAGAAGTATTTATAAACAATTGGGCTCCCTTGAAGTCCAGCCTCAGCATTAGAAAAACAGCAACCTCTTAGTCTGCCCAGTTGTCATGACAAAGAACTACACAGACTGAGTTGCCTAAACTGCAGAAATTTGTTTCTCACAGTTTAAGAATCTAGGAAGTTCAAGATGGAAGTGTTAGGCAGTTTGGATTTTGGTGAGGACCCTCCTCCTAGCTTGCAAATGGCCCACCTTCTCACTGCCTCCTTACCTGGAGCAAGGAAGAGGGGACTAGCAGAAAAGGCACAACGGGAGAGATTAATAAAGTAATGGTACTCTATAGTTCTCATGCAGTGAAAACTGGGCATTGCATATAGCTCCCTGGCTCTCCCCTCTCATAAAGACACTAGTCGTCTCAGATTACATTACCAGTCCTGATGATCTTGATCCTTAATCCAAGTATTGTCTCACTGGCCATGAGGGTTTCAACATGACTTGGGAAGCATGTCCCACCTGTGGGAAGCAGCCTGTGGGGAGCATCGGCCCAACGTGCATTAATGACTTCTATTTCTATCTTGTTCAGGTTCTAGGAGGTCCATTTCCTATGTCATGTGGCATCTATTATTAGTACCCTACACTAGATTTACACTATATTGCAGCTTTTTTCCTCAAATAATGTTTTACTCTATTGGTGGTGGTAGTGGTTTTGGGTTTAGATTTTGGTCTTTGGTTTGAGTGTGTGTTTTTGACACAGGGTCTCTCAGTGGAACCGAGGCTTGTCTTCCTGAGTGCTAGGATTTACCGGTGTCTGCCTGGTCAAAAGAATCACTTCCAAGTTTAACTATCTGCACTGAATTTGGAACAATTAGGAAAAAAGGAAGTTAAGTTTATCAACAAAAGAGTTTGAAAAAGCTTATAAAATTTCTGTGTTGTTAGCCAACAGACAAGATAAAATAATGGCATTCACTAGGAAGTAGATGAAACTAGAGTGAATCATCTTGAGTGAAATGAGTCAAGACCAAAGGAACAAAAGGCACATGGTATCCTTGATATGTGGATATTAGATCCAAGCAGTACAAGAGCGATGACTCAATATTTGGGTACACAAGGTTATGGACATGATCTTGGAGATAGAAACATAACTACATAGACATAAAAATCTATGATGGGCTATATACTCTATAGACATAATGTTATATAGATTGATATGAATCTATGACATACAAACCCACAGTTTAATTTTAATTATGTTCTAAAATTTCTATGCCAGTGATTGCATATAGAGATTTCCTTCTTGACTATTTGTTTATTAAACATGGCATTTAAAATATGGTGTAAAGATCAGTGTTAATAAAATCTTTAAAAAATAGGAAAAAATATATGTTGTTATTTATGAAGAAAGGGAAAGGAAAGGGGAAATTGTCTTTTGTTTTTCAGAATTTTCTCTTTTGTTCATTAAAACTCTCCTTTAGCAATATTCTTTGATGAGGCTTGAATGCAATAAAGATTTTCAAATGTGGGTTGTGTAAATTATGATTCTCTTGTCAGTCATAAATTGGCTCACTAGAAAAGTAGCATGCTGAGACCCCATAATTCCCCAGAAATACCTAATAGTATAAATCAGAATAACCTTGAAAGTTGGTGATTTCATGAGCTTAGATTATGTTTTTCAATAGCCTAAGGAAGGAGGCCAAATTCTCCTAAAATAAAACACATTGTCACTATGGAATTAAGGCATATGCTAAAGGATTAAAGTTTCATTGCTTTGCCTATGTACTTTCTTTTACTGATGAGTTCTTTGAAAATAAAATGCATTGGAAATAACCATTAGTTTTATTCATTTAATCTTTAGAAAACAATTTGAAGAAATGGCCTCTTATTATAACTTATCTTCAGCAAAGGAATTTGCTAAACATATAGCTAATGCCACATCAGAAGAAAGACAGAAAATGTTGAAGAATTTTTATATTTCTCAGTATCCAGAGGCGGAAGAACTTTTTGAGGAATCTGCTTCTGTACCCCTTGGATCTACCCACAAGGAAGGAGAGCGTGTCAGGAATGAATGCAAAGAAAGAAAATCTGTAAAAGAAAGGCTGCCGGATTCTAAAAATTCAACATTTAATGATTCCACCAAAAAGACTTCTCAAATTTGTAACCTAAAAACACATAAAGGAGAAACGATTAAATTTCATGATGATGTTTCTCATAAAAAAGAGATACTTTGTACTGATTCAGAAACTGAGAAATTACCTGTGAGCTCTACTGGAGAGATTAAGAGTGGGAAAAACAGCCAAATACCCAAAGACTTTGTAGCCTCCTGCTGTTTGAACAGGAAGTCTGAGACGCATGAGAGAAAGTTAAAAACTACCATAGAAAACCAACAGCGCTTCACAAGAATGGATGTTTCAAGACACGGACCCCTTTCCAAGTTGGAAAACAAAAATGTAGACAGCCCAGTGTTAGGAAGCCCTTCTGTGGAAGGCTTACTCGGTGACACCTCTATTCTTGATGACCTCTTTAGAAGTCACGGGAACAGTTCCACACCACTGCCAGCGAAAGTTCTTTCAAGGCCTGTGGAAAAAGCAAAACAGAGGCCAAAAGACTTCTGGGACATCTTGAATGAGCAGAATGACGACAATCTTAACAAACTCACCGACTTGGCAGTGATAGAGACTCTGTGTGAAAAAGCCCCCCTTGCTGTGTCCTCCAAACGGAAAGCAGAGCTGGAAACCTCACTTTGGAAATCCAATGAGAAGTTTTTGTGGAAGACATTTAACTCAAGTGATACAGATGAAAACACAACCAATACACAGAGAGAGTGACACATACACACATCAGCGAATTGGTTCTCATGGGAACTGCTGCCATGAATGTTTACAACACTGTGTGTGGTGTGTGAGTTCGTTACACACTGGTGGTATTAACTTGAACATCTAAAATGTCATTATGGATTTGTTTTCCTCAATATCTGATTGGATATTTTTTAAAAAATCACAATGATAGGTCTGGAGGCATAGCTTAAGTGGGAGTTTCTTGCCTAGTGAGGAATGCCATTCAGCATTGCAGAAAATAAAAAACACAAGTAAAATAAGATTTTATTATGATATAAACCTCTTCTGCAATTAAAAAAATTATTAGATTTGTTATTAATACCCGTGGCATTGCCTGTACTTTGCACTGATCCAGCCTTAGATTAATCACTTACCTGGAAATGGATCCATTTCTTACTGTGAAGGCACAGGATTTGAACCACATCATTATACATATCCTTGCATTTTAAAAGAGCACACTTCCTATGTTCCAGTAGCCATAAGTCACTTCATGCTCCCAAATCACCTGTACATTGATAGATTTCTTTCTTTGGAAAGCTACTTATTATTTCTCATGTTGTATGCTTACAAAATTATTTTAGGGAATAGTCATAATTAGTACATAATGTAGTACTGAATACATGGTATTATGTTAAACTTAGAATTTTCCAACAGCTCAAAATCAAAGATAACTTGTGCAAGTATGTGAAATACAATTCTAAAGAATTAAGATTAATGCTATTAGCCATAACTTGAACTTTTTTTGGGGGGGGGGCGGTCAGTCATATAGGACTTGAATTTAAGCTTAGGGCCTGAGCACTGTCTCTGAGCAGTTTTGCTCAAGGCTAGCACTCTACCACTTTAAGCCACAGCTCCACTTCCAGTTTTTTAGTGGTTAATTGGAGATAAAGGGTCTCACAGGGACTTTGCTGTCAGGGTTGGCTTTGAACTGTGGTCCTCAGATCTCAGCCTACTGAGTGGCTAGGATTACAGACATGAGCCACCAGCACCTGGCACCTGAACATTCTATACAACTGTTATGATTTAATCATAAATAAAACTTTGTATAATATTTTATTCAGGAGAAAGAACTGAGTAGACATTTGATTTTAACTGAAAGTATTATGTTTTATTGAATTTAATTCAGGTGGTTTGTATCATAAGTGGATTGTGCTCATTTCTACATTTATTAATAGTCTCCTAGCTTCTGATTGGTGGTAGGTGTTCAAGATGAGAGGGATCTACAGGTAAAGGCAGGGAGATCATAGCTGTAATGAATAATGTCTAGGGGCTGGGAACATGGTTCAGGTGACAGAGTACTTGCCTAGCAAGTATGAAGTCCTGAATTCAATCTCCAGTAACACACACACACACACTTGAGCTTGGCACACTAAAAGCAAAGATTTTGGCATCCCTGTTCGGATGAACTGTTGTGGCTTTCCCTCAGTTGAAAGTCCAGGGCTGTGATAGGAGCATATGTCCATCCAGAAAGTAGAGGTAAACTAAAAATAATTGTTAGGAAAAGGAACTTGGGAAAACCTAGGATGTTATACCATTGCTCAAAAGTGGAAGGAAAAACAATATAAAGAAAAACCTTTTCTCAAGGGACTGAATATTCAAGTATCATTTTCTTTAGGGCAATTTTTACCCTAGAGATGCAGAAAAGATAGTGTATCATGACCCAATACATATGTATTCATGCATCCATATAATTAGAACAAATATGAAATAATTTCCCTAAGGCATGAAGTATGCTTGGTATCTTTCTCTTCTAGGTGTGTATGTATGTATATGTTTGTGCTGATTCTTTCATAACCCACTTAATTGACTTCCTGGCTGAGTAATGATTAAAAACTAGTTTGAAGAACACACCTTCAGGTTATATAGAGTTAATGACTTCTTACGACTTGCATCTGACTTATGTCCAGACTTATCAGATGCTACATTTTGCCAAAAGGGGGCTTTCTATAAAATGAGTGTGCTGTATAGACTGAGTAGTGGTAGATTAGACATGAAGATGCTGTCAGCTCATGTGGTTAGCTGTTGGAGGAGCTCTGAAAAGTAAGTAGAAAATCGCCTCATCTCAACTTACATAATGGACAAGTATAGTTCAGACATTTTAATAAAATACATTTTTTTTACAAAATAAACCACCTTTCATTTTTTACAAGTATGATGTTAGATTTACAAAGTTTCAGTCATATAAATATTAGCTGTGTGCTGTTTAAATATAGAGAAATGCTCTTAAAATTGCACTTTTGTCAATGGCATTCCAAAATGCAGACCAGGGTTTGCTGGTTTCTGCACCCTCTTTGCGTGTGCAATATATATATAGATATAGATATAGATAGATAGATAGATAGATAGATAGATAGATAGATAGATAGATAGATATTAAGATCATACGGCTTGAACTCAGCCTGGGCTCAGTCCCTGAGCTCTTCAGCTCAAGGCTACAGCCGTGCCCCTGGGCCTGGGCATTGTCCCTGAGCCCTTGAACTCAGGGCTACCACCCTACCCTTGAGCCAAGCCCCATTTCCCATTTTCTAGAGGTTAATTGGAGATAAGAGTCTCAGGTCCTTTTGTGCCCTGCCTTTGAACCTTGATCCTCAGATCTCAACCTCCTGAGGAGCTAAGATTGCAAGTGTGAACCCAGTGTGTGTGCATTTTTAGAGAGGGGTCTTTTTTAACCAAGCTTCCAGTTTTTCAAAATGTTCTTTGCCCTTCTTTGTTCTCATAGTAAATTTGGCTCAAATCATCCAGTGATATCCATGCCACAACGTGAATACTGTGCTTCCTTGAAGTTGTCAACACCAGATAAATTAGACAAATATGGTTAGGCTCATTTCTGTACCATTACCAGATCAAGGTCAAACTGCAGCCATTTTTTATTTTATTTTTTTTTTACTAAGAATGGCCTGTAGTCCAATGTCCAATAATGCTCATTTTCATCTGAAACCTCAACACATCTTTCTACGTCCACATTCCTGTCCTTCTGAACCCCTCCCCCCTACACACACCATATTAAATTCCTCTTAACAGATTCTAGGCTTTCTATAACCTATTTGAAACTAACTCCTTTCATAAGTGAATCCTGGAGGTGTTTCTACATTGTCAGGTGTAATCTTTGTAATGATGACACACACTTCTTGACACCAAGTGTCCATATTTGTTTTCCATATACCCACAAATATCCAGTCATCAAGAGAATCGGGTTGTTGGAGCTTACTGTTTTAGAGGTTCCAGTCTATGATCAGTCAGCCTCCATTACTTTTACTGCTGTGATGCCACAGCACACATAACCAGTGCTCTGTGGTGAAACAAAATCAACCCTTGGCCAGGAAGTAAAAAAAGAGAGGGTGGGGTCTCATTATTCCTCTCAAGGACACACCCCCAGTGGCATAAAGACCTCCCACTAGCCTCTTCCTCCTAAAGACTGCCATATCCCAGTAGTCTTCACCACACAGACATTTAGGATACATTTAAGATCCAAACTCTAGCAGACCCTGTGAAGCCTCTACTGTAAGAATCCTTCCTATTCCCCACCTCCCCTTGCTGGTGCTTGTCATAATGTTCTGCCAACTAACTAGGTGGTCTCAGGAAAATCTTAGCTTCTTTCAGACTCCATTTTCCTTTTAAATCAGGGATGGATTGAATTGGCAGTGTTCACATTTTTTTTAAGTAAATGAATTTCTGTCTTAATCACAATCTCCATTATTAAAATAATTAAAATAGAGGTTTGTTGGTTCAAGCAGTTACCACAGTGGCTTTATGGAGTACTACTTTCAAAACCACAGAGATGAGATCATAAAAAAAAAAAAACCCTTCCAGCTTCAAATTTCCATGATTCCGTTTGCCGTGATCTGTCTTCTTTTTAAAATAATGATACAGTTTCTGGCTGCTAGCACTTACCACACAACCATTAATCCTGGAAACTGAGGCAAGACCCTAAGAGTCTTTAGCATTTGGATTCCTCAGCTTCCCATAATGCCCTGGAACTACTTCTTCCAGTAAATTCGCACCATCTGCAAGTACTGCAGCTGCCTCTTTCAGAATCTTCAAGGCAAAGCAGCCTAGGTTTTAAGAGATGAATTGGTGAGAGATGTTTCATCAATGCACAGAAAATTAGAAGCAGAGTGATGTAGGGTTCTTTATGTGCAGCTTTTAAATTCTTTTACACTTACCTCGTCTCTGTGGTGTTAAAATGCCTCTTATGAAATGATGGGAAAATAGGATTGAGACTTTCATTGTCCATGTGTGTCAGCTTCAATTTTATTTGGACTTCCTGGTCAATAGAATTCAAAAGAACAGGTGTTGAGAGAGAAGGGTGATAGAAGAAGGCAGGCATAACATGGGGTTCATCGAGGTGCTTGATGCATAGTACCTTGGTCTGCTCAAATGCTTCTTCCCATAATTCCCTGAGTGGCTGCACAACCAATGAAAAGAGCTAAGACAGTGCATACACAAGCCATCAGCAATCAGCACAAGCTTGAGGGGGGAGGGGAGTATGGGAGTAGCCCCATTACTGCCCTTCTGAGAGGAAAGGACGTTGAGACCCCTAGAGTCAGGGAGTCACTGCTTTTGTGGCTTTCCTTTCACTTTCAAATAATTTATCTTAAACACTTTCCTGCCTTTAAATTCTTTAAGGCCGAAGAAATCAGTCTGTTTAGTTAAGCATCAGTATCACTGTGTGCTTTACAGGTCTTTCTTTTTTTTTTTTTTTTTGCCTGTTGTGGTGCTTAAACTCAGGGCTTGAGCACTGTCCTTGGACTTTCTCAAGGCTAGAGCTCTACCACTTGAGCCACAGCCACAGTTTTTTTTTTCTTTGTATGTGGTACCAAGGAATTGAACCTGGGCCTTTGTGCATGCTAGGCAAGCACTCTACCACTAGGCCAAACTCCTGGCCCACAGGTCTTTCTTTTTCATAGGAAGAAATGTAACTCCCTAGGTTATTATGTCATAAATCTAGTTAACAGAAGATTCACATTGAACCTTCAAGATCCATTGAGATGCAGGTGCTTCAAAGAGCTCATTTTCCCCTGTACCTCTGTACTTCCCTCATTCATTACTGAGATAACCTTGCTGCATTCCCCACCTCCTTTTGCAAAGCATCTTCCACATAGTGCTTCTGGGAGCCCTCTAGATGGCTCACAAGCCACCTGCCCCCAGTTCTCCAGCATCATCAGTATTAGGAACCAAAGTCAGAGTTTTGATCTAGGATAGTATGATATTCTCCTGTGATGTCTATGTACTACACTGGCTGTTTACTAGTGACTGAGTATGTTTAGGATAAGTTAGGCTAAGTGTGATATCTAGTCAGGTATAGTAAATGAAGTTATTTCAGTTTATGGTCCTTACATGTTACAAGAAGTTTATTGGGTACCTAACCCCATTTTGAGTCAAGAAGCATCTCTATGTAAATATGAGGCTTGTTTGCCACTGACAGATAATACCCAACTAACTCTGTGTGTGTGTGTGTGTGTGTGTGTGCTCGTGAGCACACGTGCACATGCTCCTACTCGAGCACTGGGTCTTAATCTCACAGCCTGAGTGCTCTTTTGCACTCAAGGCTAGTGCTCTACTATTTGAGCCACAGTTCCACGTCTGATTAATTGAAGATAAGAATCTCTTGGCTTTGTCTTTCCAGGCTAGTTTCCACTCATTCTCCTGAATAGCTAAGAAAGATAACAGGTGTGGGACACTGTGTCCAGCTCTAACTGACATCCTTGGTATTTCATTGCTAAAAATCAAGAATGCCTTTTTCTTTGGACATCTTTTTAGTTAACTAAATGGGCCTCCTCTGTTTCATTGAAACAAATAATAGAAACTTACAGTTTCAGTTTATGGTAGGAAGGGGGAATAATGTGTGACTGAATTTTTCCCATGTCTTTTTTTTTTGGTTGTTATTTTTTGGTTGTTATTTTTTGTTGTTATTTTTTAAACTAGAGAATCATCTTATAAGGCTTGCATCTTTTACCTGGCTTCAAACCCCAAACGTCAGATCTCAATCTCCTGAGTAACTAGGATTACAGATGTGAGCCATCTGGGCAGAGCGTTTGGCTTTTTTGTTTGTTTGTTTGTTTAATTTAAGACATTCTGCTGGGCTGAAAGGAATTTCAAAAGAAGTCTTATATGGCTACTCCACATTTTTTATTCTTTCCTAAAACTTTTAAAAGCATTGAGAAGGGAAATGAAGATTTGCTTTTTCAAGACTGAGCACTAGTGGCTTATACCTATATTCTAGCTCCTTTGGGAGGCTGAGATCCAAGAATCCAGATTTGAGGCCAGACTGGGCAGAAAAGTTCTCTACACCCCCTCTGAACACATAGCTGGGCACTGAGGTATGTACCTCTCATCCAAAGTAAGACAGAAGCTGAGATTAGGAGTACTGCAGAATCAGACCAGTCTGAACAGAAAAAAAAAAGGAAAAAGGAAAAAAATCCTTGGGATTCAGGAAAGTTAGACACTTCGACCAGTACCTGTGATCCCAGCAATAATGGGAAGCCTAAACTGTAGGGAGTTGGGAGAATGTGAGATTCTATGGTAAAGATAACCAATAAGAGCAGATGCATGAATGTACCTACATGAGAATGTCAAGGTGACAGGGATGTTGAAGGAAATACACATGGGATGGTCAAAGGACAGGGTAACCACCAGTCATCAGCAGAAGTAGCCATCAACTGACATGCCAGGATAAGACAAAGCTGGGGTCCCCCCATGCTGGCAGAGAAGCCTCTTGCTACTGTTAGGTCTGACTGGAAGCAATGACTTCTTCCCTTGGCTTTCTCTCCCTGGACCCTGGAAATCCCTGCCCTTTACCTGTAACCCTGGCAACTGGCATGCCTTGGTGAAGTGGGAGGTCCCCACTGAGGTATTTCCCCATCCTCTGAGGTCATATCCACTTCCGCTGTGTCTATACCCCTCCCCCTATATAATCTCTCACTTCCTGCCCTAAGCTCTCTTGCTCACCCAACTCCATCATAGGTGGCAGGAGTCTGCTCTTTCCTCAGGCAATAAACCCTCTTCTCCTGAACTGAGTGGAGTTTCCCTTCCGCAGACCTTACAGCTATCATGTATATGTACCAATGCCAATCTCAGGAGTGAGTAGAGAGTGTTTCAAGCCTGGGTGAGCAATTAAGTATGGGGACATGATGGGTGGTCTCCCAATGACAGAAACAAGGATTCTAAAGGAGAAAAAACACACTCTATACTATAAGGGTTATGAAGGGGCCACCTCCAAATTGTAGGCCTCAAAACATGGGAAGGCCAGATCACTTCTCCCTTCTCCCTGGTCAGGAAAGCCCCACCAGGGGAGGAAGATGAGCCTTTTAGAACCCAGCTTCATGTTTTTGATTGGCTAAACATAACAAAGCTTCTGATGATAAAACAACTAGCAAGATAAATGCAGGTCGAGGGCACGAGGAGTGGGCACACTCAGAACCCCACTCCGCATCTCTGGGGCTATTTGACCATGCATTGACTGTGTAGTGGCAGGCAGAGCAGATTCCCCACCAGTAGTCTGGGACAGGAGGTGGAGGACAGAGCCAAGGAAGGCTGTTCCGCTTTTCTGTTACTTTGGTGGAAGGCTGGCCACCCAGTGCCCAGCCTGGCAGGACCGCGGGCCCCTCCTGCTCCTCCGCCAGCTGAGAACCCCCTGTGGTCCAGTACTGGACAGAGGTCACGGGTAGAACTGGTTTCAAATAAACTAAGGCCCGTTTAAACTTCCAGTGAGTTTGCAAAAGGCCATCCTTTTGGCCCTTTGGCCCATCCGTGGTTGGAAGCTACAGCGAGGTCACACCGCGCCCCAGCAGGGGAGATAATCTGTACCTCCAAAGCAGGTTTCTGTCCTCCTTGAGGGACAGAGAAAGAAGGCTAAGAAGTGAATGCCATGGAAACTAACTGGAAGCTGCCAGGGCAGCAGAACCTCAGGAACCTCCGAGTCCTTCCTTCTGGGCTCCCTTCCCTGCGGGGCGAGCCGAAACCTCGCGTCTGCAGCCGGGCCTGGGGCTGGGGCGGGCGGACAGGAACTGGGAATCCCAGGGTCGTGTTGAACGGGGCTTAAGATAGGCAGGCGGAGGAATCTAATTTGAGAGGGTCCTGGGATGGGTTTGCACTCCCAGAGGGGATCCGGAGCAAGTGGGGAGCCCCAGTTGGAGAAGGGCGCCGGCCCCTTCCGAGTGCCGCCCCCCCCCCCTGCTCAAGACGCCGACCTGCGGTCACCCTGGCGCTCCGACACCGCTGCGGCCCACTGGGCTGGTGAGGAAGGCGAGGCGCGGGCTGAAAGTGTCCGGGGTGAACCCCCACCCCGAGGGTCCCCTCCCCCGGTGCCCGCGCCCTGCCCGGCCGGGCTCGCCAGCTACGAACGCCCGCGGTTTCTGCGGTCTGGCCCGCGGCCCGCTGGAAAACCAGCCTCGACTTGATCCCCTGCGCCTCGCACTGAGGTCATGGGAAGCTGGAGGGCTGCGGCGCCGGCCGGGTTAGCGGGATGGGAGCCTTGATGAGGATGGAGGTGCCCAGCGAGGAAGCAGGAAGGATGGGCGGGAGTCCCAGTTAGTCCCCGCGGGGACGGCCCGTGTCCCCGGGGGTCCAGCCAGGCACGCCCCGCCACCGCAGAGCTGACCCGCTGGGGAGGAAATCAGATTTAGCACCTCGGCAGACTCCACCTAAACCCGAGCCAGCTGCTCAGGGGAAGCAGGCCCCCCACGACACACAGACACACACACACACACAGACACACACACACACACACACACACACACACACACACACACACACACATGCGCGTCCCGCACCCCCTTCTGGGCCTGTTTGTTGGGCCTCAAGTCCCAAACCACACAGCACACCCCACACCTCTGCAGCTGCCCTGCTCCCACCTCTCCCACCCCACCCCCCACCCCCAATCCAAGTCGGCGCCTTCCGCCAAACCTCCGTTCCCAACCTGTTATCAAATCCCTGAGAGAATGACTCCAAAATATTTCCTGTAGCCCACTGCCAAGGGCCCTGATTTCCGCCCCTCCACCTCCCATCTGGATGCCTGCAGACTTTTCCCCGGGCTTCCAGCCTTCAGCCTCCTCCCTCTCCAATCCATTTTCCACAGTTCCCCCCCAGGCTTGTTAAAACACACCAGGACCTTGGCTTTGTAAAACCTCAGGAAGGCTAAGGGGGAACAGGCCTGGACAATAAGGGCCATAGAGACAAGGGCTCACATTTATTGAGCACTTACTATGTGTCATTTTTTTTTAATGTTTCAAGTGATTTTTTCCCCCACTTAATCTGCTCATTGGGCAGGTGTGATTATTATTGTCTTGTTTCCAAGGGGAAGAAATTGAGGCTCAGAATGCCATACCACCCAAAATCAGCCTCACTTCAAGTTTTTTTCTACAGAGACAGGAGCTCTGCTGATAGGGATAGCAGGACCCCCGTTGTCCCTGTCCTGTGGGCCAGGTGTCCATAGAAACACTAAGTGGATTGGGAAAGTGGATGTCACTTTTGGTTTGACCTGGAATGCCTCACATGTCCCTTCCCTTGCTCTTTCATCTGCCTTTGGTGGATTAGTAGTCTGAATTCTGAGGAAGAACTCTGTACAAGAGTCCACACTGGGCCTGCCAGTAGTCTATAGTTTTGGATTGGCCCCATCTTGGAGACACCCCAAACCCAACTTGTAACAAGCCTTCCACCTCACAAACACAAGCTCTCCAATGCCAGCTCTCCAGCTCCCAAACTTCCGCCCCTACCCACTTCCTTTTGCATTGGAATAAGTCCCTGTCTGGACTCCCACTAATTCCCTTTTGCCCTGGAAGAAGTGAGATTTCCATCTCCAATTAGGAACTGGGAAATCCAGTATCAGCGGTTATACCCTTTCCAGGGCCCAGAAACAACATTCTAAGACTCTTGGCTCTCATTTCCTACTTAGGAATTAGAGAAGATCTCACACCTCAGCCAGACTCCCTTCTATGGCCTAGATAATAAGATGGCCAAGACCCCTGGACCACCACGGGCCAGAGATGCTAATTAGCCTTTCCTGGAGGGGACTTTTCTGTTTGCTGTTTCTGTGCGTGTTCTTCATATTACCAGTGCTTTCTAATTCTGGGAACACACAGCCTGCTAGTGTCTTTCCTATATAATGTTTAACTCACTTTCCCATAGAGATACAGTTAATGGGTCCTAAAGCCCCACTTTTCCCTTCTGGCTTACCCCATGATTCACTCAGAGATGCCCACTGTTGTGGCACCCTCAGCTGTCACCAGCTTCATGTGGGGCTTTAAGAAACAATCCACACACTTATCAACATGTTTCTTTCAATTGCACTTTTAGTGTTTTCTCTAGAAAACCTAAAAGGTGTACTTCAAAATCAGCACGGATTCAGGATGGAGCACCAGGATTCTCAACTGTGAACACTCACAATCCCGGTCACCCTATCCAAGACAAGGCTGGAACAGGAAGAAGGGTCCTTTGCCTCCAATAAAGATTTGTATATCTCCTCTTCGCACAAAAGAAGAAACGGAGGAGGATGTAAAAACATACAGGATTTCACGAAAGCTTTAAAAAACAAACAAAAAAATCAGTGATGTTGCAGGTGCTGGGTGCTCGGGTCTGAGTGTTCAGTGACCATGTGCTTTAACAACCTGAGGTCTATCAGAGAAATCAAAGCACAGCACCAAACCAGGCAGGAGTCACTGACTCTTCCTCAAGATGGATTCACATGGTAACGGAGTGTCTTAGTATCGCCCTTACTCTGTTAGAGTTGGAGTAAATCTCAGCTGCATTGAATAATTTTACAACTTTGGGGGGGGGGGTCAGTCATGAGATTTGAACTCAAGGCCTGAACACTGCCCCTGAGCCCTAATGTTGTACTACATTAAGCCCTAGTGCCTCTTCTAGTTTTCTGGTATTGAATTAGATTAGAGTCTCATGGACTTTCCTGCCCAGTCTGGCTTCAAATCCTAATGCTCAGATCTGTCTCCTGAGTAGCTAGGACTACAGGCCCGAGCCACCAGCACTTGGCTCTTTACATCTATTTTCTTGAACACTCATTTCCTTCCAGAAGTGACCTACAATAACTATCTATAACATTGCTACTAATTATTGCTCTACAGTGATTTCTGCCCATGGGTGCCCATCATCTAGTACTTCACAAAAACCCAGGCAAGCAAAGCAGCTTGCACAGGGCACCCCACAGCTTTCCTGCAACGAGTCACAAGTCCCCTTCTCAGTATTGCCTCCTGTCACTTTTTGGCAGAGCTGCTGGGTGATCAGCAAGGAAAATGAGGTGGAGAAAGAATGGATGAAAGGAAGTCAGGATTAAAGAAAAAGAAAACCTCTGTAAAATCTGATGAACGTGGGGCTGGGAGTTTGACCTAGTGGTAGAGTGCTTGCCTAGCATGCACGACGCTCTGGGTTCGATTCCTCGGTACCACATACATAGAAGAAAACTGGAAGTGGTGCTGTGGCTCAAGTGATAGAGTGTTGGCCTTGAGGAAAGCCCAAGGATGATGCTCAGGCCCTGAGTTCAAGCCCCAGGACTGACAAAAAAATCTGATGAATGCAGCTGGTAGGTTTAGGAAAGAACTCACTTTTCTTCCTCACAGGAAGTGAAGTGCCCTGTGACATTACACTGCATCTCTGTGCCTCCTTCTTGCTCCTATACAGGAAGGCTGTGCTCTTAGCTCTGATTTCTCAGCCTGTTCTTTAGATTTAGGGCTGATCCCATACAACACAATCTTTTAGACTTCTCTAGGTTTACTTTCAGGCTTTATTTTTGGTCAGTCATAGGGCTTAAACTCAGGGCCTGGGTACTGTCCCTGAGCTCTTCAGCTCAAGACCAGTGCTCTACCACTTTGAGCCACAGTGCCACTTCTTGTTTCCTGGTGTGTAATTGGAGCAAAAAGTCTCATGGACTTTTGTGCCTAGGCTGGCTTTGAAGTACAGTCCTCAGATCTCAGCCTCCTGAGTAGCTAGGATTACAGATGTGAGCCACTGGCACCCAGCAGGCTTTTAACCAGACTGATTGAAAAGCTTTCTCACCACTTTGATCTCATCTGAGTTACACACACACACACACACACACACACACACACACACACACACCCTGCAGCTTTGGTACTCTAGGGGCTTCTCATACTTATTATATAGGAAGTGTCTCTCTTCATCTTTGGTTTTAAATTGTTTCTTCTCATATTTAATTTGTGTGTGGGGCTTGAACTCAGGGCCTCATGCTTTCAATTGTTGTTTTATTTCCTGATGAGCTTGAGCTACACCACTTGAGCTACACCTCCACTTCCAGTGACTTGCTGGTTAAATTGGAGATAACAGTCTCTCAGGTTTGTCTACCTGGGCAGGCTGCAAACTGCCAAGGAGCTAAGATTACAGGCATGAGCCACCAGCAGCAGCTTAACTTCTAATTCAATTCAAGACATTTATCATCAGTCATTAACCTGGTTTCCCAAATGTGAACTCCATATTGTTCATTTGTATGCTTCTTTTCTCTCACCCAGTCAATATATTTTCTCAGGAACCAAGTCTAGATTTTTACCTCCTGCATACTTCTTTAACCCTATATTTTCCTTTCCAGTGTCCTATTGCTTAAAGCTTTGCAATATCCTCAAATCTTTCACTTATGTTTCCTAGAGGAATCAGTTGTATCTGGTAGAATTGCTTTGGGACAAATGACATGACCCATTTCAGCAAGAAGGAAAGAAAATTATTGGTGTAGAGCTGGTCAGATGTGGCTTGATAGTCACTCAATGGAGAGTACTCAGACCTAGAGTCTCTAGTTAGTCATTTCTGCTTTCTTCCAAAAACTGGCTCCATCTCTTTTTGGTAAATCATTCAGTGTCCTCTTTCCAACTATTCCAAAATATATATAGTACATTATTAGCTATAATCACCCTATTGTGCAATCTATCCCCAGAGAAACTCAGCCCTCCGAACTTTGGGCCCATTGATCAACCTCACCCTGTCTGTTGCCACTATTTTCCTAATGTCTGTGAGATCAACTTCTTTAAATTCTACTTATGAGTGATGTGTCTGACCTATTTTTCTTAAATAACTTTCTTTAGGTTCATCTATTTTATCACACAAGGCAAGCATTTGAGGTGATGGACATGTGCTAGTAATTCTAACTTGATCATTATATAATGTACAAATGTGCCAAAATGTCACATTGTTTCTCATAAATTTACACAATTATCTGTCAATGCTTTTTTTTTTTAAGTTGACTTTGTTCTCAATTTGCATGTAAAGCCAAAGTGGCTGTACAAGCTCCAGCTCAATGCTTCCAGGCTGCATGTTGCTATCTTCTAAGTCTCATTCCTTGATTTTCTAATCTTTTCACTTTTCCTGTTGGTCATATCACACCTAGGACGTAAGTGATGATCTCTACTTAATCTAGAATCTAGACTTCAAATGGGAATTGTCACCATCAGTGGGGCTACAGGCTACCACAATTTTCCTCTGTTCTGGATTTCTAACATATAGGAATTAGTGGTCGGTTCTGTAGTATGGCTAAGAACTTCCACTTATTAGAGTTGATTGAGGTTAGGTACAGGAAGATTTTCTGTAACTTAAGACTCACAGCAAAGTATTTTATTATAACACTTGCCAGGCCAGAGTGTAACTGATCATCTGTTTCCTTCCTTCTTTCCTTCCTTCCTTTCGTCCTTCCTTCCTTCCTTTCTTCTTTCCATCTTTCCTTCCTTCTTTCCTTCCTTCCTTCCTTTTATCTTTCCTTCCTGCTTCCTCCTGCCTTTCTTCCTTTCTTTTTGCACAAAATTGATGTTTATTTCCTCTTCAATCCATATTCCTGAGTCCTTCACCAATGTCACATGAGTGAAAAAAAATAGCCAAACAAGTGAAAAACAAATCAGAAATCTTTAATTTTATCAACTAGGAAAACACATGAAACTTAGATGTCATCATCAATAGCACAGCAAATATAATGCTGAAAAAAAAAACTTTTGTTATTGTTTTGTGTCAGGACTGGGACTTGAACTTGTGTTCTCACTTTGGCTTTTTCCCTCAAGGCTGGCACTCTACCTCTTGAGCCACAACCTAACTTCTGCCTTTTGCTATTAATTGGGATCAGAGTTTCAAGGACATTTCTGTCCAGTATGGCTTTCAACAGTGATCCTCAGATCTCAACCTCCAGAGTAGCTAGGATTACAGATGTAAACCATCAGCACCTGACTTGGATCATACTCTTTAAAACCAGCACCATATTTCCCTGATTACAATGGGATATAAAATATTTTTTTTTTTGCCCGTCCTGGGGCTGGAGCTCAGGGCCTGGGCTCTGTCCTTGGGCTTTCTCAAGGCTTGAGCCACAGCGCCACTTTCAGCTTTTTCTAAACAGAATTTTTCTATTAAGATATAGAGGTCACAAGTATTTTTTTAATATCACAGATGAATAAAATATACTTGTAAGGGTAATTCTAAGTTATTACAGAGTGGCCCAGGAACACATTTTTGGATTGTAAGGATGATGTGTACTTTCATTCTTCTAGAAGTGTTTTATTGGGGAAAAAATCTGGTTGAAATAAATGAACATAGAAGTTTAAGACAAAGGTGAATGAAACTTCTTTTATACCGTATCAATATCAAGATGGAATCAAATTTAAATGAAGATATTCTATTTCACCGAGACATTGGTTCTTCTCTCTAATCTTAATGGTAGTCACCTATGTGAATACTCAAGAGGTGCCTTCTTAAACAACAAATCTACGTTTACTCTTAGTAAATCTACATTTGCTCTTAGTAGCAAATGTGTCTTTATGAGAGATAACCAACCAATCACTGTTTTTGAAGGAAGTCTCACACTTTCCTTCTATTCCTTCCTATATGTGTAAGCACATCTCTGTTTTCAGTTAGCCATTCGTATTGTTGCCTTATCAACTTTAGTTCTAATATGAATGCCAGTTTCATATACATCATCAGAGATTCTCCCATAAGGCCCAGCAGTAGCTCTAGCCCAAAGCAATGATGGCTACTTCCTCTCTTGTGTTTGGAATTAGCTACTGGCCTTTCCATTTCTTTTTCTCATCTTTATACGCAGGCTCAATCTTATCCTTATAACATGAGCCAGCCACAGGCAGGCTCTGAATTACTAGACAACTGGATGTGGCTGATAGAGTCTCCAAGAGTATCAAGCGTAGAGATCAGTCAAAGGATTGCTTGTTAACTGGCTTTTATCATTAAACCAAACAAAGCACTCATCTGTGGCTGGTGGGGGTTTGTTTGTAAAGATTACCTCTAGAGTTAAGGACCCTCTTTGCAAGGTTTTGTTCCAGGTCCTTGACTTTGATTGCAGAATAGGAAGTTTAAGACAAGCCACAATGATTTAAAGAAAAGAAAAACGTGGCAGAGCTCTGCTGAGCACACAAGACTCAGAAAACAGAGGTATGATTACTAAAGAGAGTTTGGGGGTTCCTAAGGAGACACATCTAACTATTTTGACATAAGGAATATTTTAGGGCTTTTGCTGTTGTTGTTTGTTTGTTTTTGTTTTTTATTTTGTCGGTCCTGGGACTTGAACTCTGGGTCCAGGTGCTGTTCCTGAGCTCTTCAGCTCAAGGCTGCCATCCCTCCCCTTGAGCCACAGTGCCATTTCCAATTTTCTGGTATAATTGGAGATAAAAGTCTCACAGACTTTAGTGCCCAGGCTGGCTTTGAACCTTGATCCTCAGATCTCAGCTTCCTGAGTAGCTAGGATTATGGGCGTGAGCCACCACACTCGGATTATAGATTTTTTTAATGCTTGTATTGAGGGTAAAATGATCCCTTTTACTCTAACTCCTAGCTTATTTAATCACTCTTGGTGTTACACTGCTTTTTTTCAGCTGGAGTTAGAGACTTTTTAAAGATAATCCGTTCAATAAACTTGGGTCATGGATGTCTGAACATCTCTTCAAATGGAATGTGGCAGAATGGGTTCTGCCATAGCACAACAACATAGATGTCCACCTTTGAGATAAGTATTGTCCAGAAGAGTCACTTTCCTAGTAAATGTCCTTTTTTATTTATTCTCTTGCTCAGTCTCTGAGCATGTTAATCAGCTTGGATGAACCAACAAGGTCAAAGGGAGAGGAAGGGCTGCTCTTGCTCTTTTTATTAACTAGTATAACTCATTGAGAGCATCAAAGGCTTAAAGCAAATATATATATATATAATTTATATAAAGCAAATATATACTATTTAAATATATTTAAAGCATATATATATATATATATATATATATAAAAGAGAGGAGAGCTAATATACTTTTAATCAAGTTTGTCTCTAATTTCCTGTGTACCAGTCCTTGATTTCTCCTGTTTCCTTAGTGTTCTTCATAACATACACAGAAAACCCTGCTCTAGGCAGGCTGAGAAGTTTATTATTCCAACTTTAAAAAGTTGTCCGCAAGTACCTTCTACCAGTATCGCTTCATAAAAAGAGCCTTGACTCCCCTCTGCCATCTATCCACCTTGGATCCAAGGACTGGAACTTCTGAAACTTTCAGCCCAAAGCAGTACTTTTTTTTTACTTCATTGAAATTGATTAGTTTAGATGGAAATCTAACACACTTTCTTGTTCAATGCCTGGCTTTCCACTGTGAGTTTCTTAAATGAGCTCCCTATTAAATGAGCTCTTCCTTTCCAAATCAAGTTGTTTGCAACTTCAAGACTGACACAGACAAGTAGGCAAAAGGTCAATGGAATGACCATAGTACCAAGCTGGGAAATTTCCCACATAATCCTTAATGTTTGAATGGATAAAGAAATTATGATGTGTTCGTGCAATGGGGTATTATCCATAAAGAAGAAATAACTGTCTTCAACTGTATACAATAATGTGGAGAATGGTTCACAAATATTATTTAAACAAAGTAAGCCAGAGCCATATCTTATATGAAGATAAAAATCTGACAAACTAATACTGAAATAGAGAAGAAAATGTCAGAGGCCTCCAGCAACTGGTAGCTTCTTGGTGTATCATTCCATGAATGTGCTCTTTTTTTTGAGTGTTCAGTAGTTCTCCACTCTTATAGTAGATGCAATTTTTTGGTATATGTGTTATTTTAATTAAAAGCTGAAAGGCCTGGCACCAGTGGTTTGTGTCTGTAATCTTAGTTGCTCAGGAGACTGAGTTCTGAGGATTGCAGGTCAGGAAATCAGCCAGCTTAGGAAGTTCATAAGACTTTTATCTCCAAAAAGGACCCCCTACCCTCCCCCACACACACAAAAGCTAAAAGTGGAGCTATAAGTCATATGATAGAGCACTAGCTTTGAGCAAAAAAGCCAAGGTAGAGCTCCCAGGCCATGATTTCAAGCCCTGCCCACACACACAAATAGAGGGAGACAGGAATCAGAGGCACTGAAATCTTGTGGAATTCTTAGAACCATGGGAAAGGTAACTATACTCCAAATTCTCTTAGCTCACTTCAAGTACATTGTCTTAACATCTACTTGCCTTCTACACCTCTGAGATATGACCTGTATCAGAGAGATGTCCTGTATCCACTGCGTGTGTTCATTTTCAAGACTGCACAATGCTTCAACTTGGAGTCTTTGCAAAAAGGCACTATGCCCCTGAGGAGTAGCTAATTGCCCTGAATAGCAGACATGTTGCTGATGGGCATCTTTGTTTGCAAACTCATCAAAGCTGAGCCATCTCCCTATCCATCTCCCTATCCATCTACCACATAACTCCATAGGGCTCCTCAGCAGGTGCTAAATAATCAGGGACCACAGGCCAGCTCAGAGCTTACCAGTGTATTTAACGTGTGCAGTTTAAAACCTGCTGAGCTACCTCATGGATTCCTTTCCAGAAAACCACAGGAAAAGCTTCTGCTTGTGCTTTCCTCTACTCTCTTGTGCCTCCTAACCAGATTTGTGTTTCTTCTCTGTATGGCCCTGTTTGGCTCACAGACTTCGTTCTAGGCACCTATGAACATAGCTGTGTACTCTGTACTGCTAAGGATCGAACCTAGGACCTTGTGTGTGCTCGGAAAACACTGTACCGCTAAGCTATATTGTTGGCGCTCAGTTGTTATTTTTTCTTTCTTTCTTTGAGGGGGTGGATAGTTGCTTGCTTGTTTGTTTTTGCTGCCATTCCCCGGGCTTAAACACGGGGCCTGGGTTCTGTCCCTGAGCTTCTTTTTCTCAAGGGTGACACTCTATCACTTGAACCACAGCACCACTTTTGATTTTTTTCTGAGTAATGTATTAGAGATAAGAGTGTCACAGACTTTCCTATCTGTGCTTTGAACCTTGATCCTCAGACTTCAGTATCCCGAGTAGCTAGGAGTATAGGGAGGAGCCACTGGCACCCAGCTAGCTCTTAGTTTTTTTGAGACAGGAGCTCTCAATGGAGCCCAAGCTGGCCTTGATCTCATGCCTTTACTACCTCAACCTCTCAAGTGCTGTGATTATAAATGTGTTCCACTATACCCTTTCTCTTTCTTCACAGTCATTTCCCTGTCTGTGTTTGTTTATTCACCATATCTAATGAAAACAAACCCCAGGTACATTTTGAAAGCACATTCATTTATCTCATAGTTTAAAAATAACCTATTATATCTCAAGCACAGTTTCAAATACCAGGGATAGAATAGTAACCATGCAAACAAGGTCCTTGGGCTCAAAAACCAAAACAAAAACCACCATCTAGGAGGGACCACTAATAAGTACAGAAATAAAGAGGACATAACAAGATAATTCTTAAGTGTTCTCAGTGAAATAGACCAAGATACATGAGTCATACCTTATGTACCTAGGGTACCCAGAGGTCTGTCTGAGTGCCTGGAAGCATCCAAAGTAACCATAATGCATCCGCTACTGATGCTCAGCCAAAACAAACTCAGTCTCTTTCCCAAGAAGCAAGGGAGGGCTCCAGTCCAGGGGAAAATGATTTCCACCTGCTCCAATCAAGTGGCTTTCCAAATGCTTTAAAGCTCATTTGCCCAAATACCAGGTTCCCAGGGTTGGGCTGGGCACATACAGAATGCTGAACACGGCCACCAGCCTCATCACAGTTCATTCTATCTGCAAACAAAAAGACAGGGCAAAGATCTCTGGATCCTCTTTGCCTCCAGCCATCCCTGGAGATCCAGTGCCTAGTTCAGCTTTGAGCAACAGCAGCCTTATCCACATGACTGCAATCCTGACCCCGTCTCCTCGTTCTTGGTCTGATATGTTATTTTTTAGTGTTGATTTGTTACAAAGCATCCCAGGAGGAGTAGGCTGGCCACTCTGAGTCCACATTGCCAACACAAAGATTTACCCATCTTTTCTTTATTATTGGTGTATTTTTGCTTAGTTAGATCTAATTTAAGACAAGAAGAATACAAATAAGAGTAGGAAATATCAAATCACAGACCCTCCAATTGGTTATGACAAGTCATGGGGTCATTGATATCCCTTTCTACACTAAGCCTACTCCACATCGATCCCTATGTCAAGAAAAAGCCAGAGCCGACCCCTTCCCAGATGTGAGCATAACTCCCACGTCTCCCCAGGAGCCTACAAGATGGACAGACCCACTTCACATAGGGTAACTGGGGGGCAGCGATCAGGGCCTGCTTGGCTACAATGGGCGCTGCTCTTAGCCCTGGCTCCAGCACCCTTGTGTGGCCTCTTCTCTCCTTCCGGCTTTCCAGCCAGGGCCAGCTCCTCTCAGGAACCTTCCCTGAGATCTGGCAAATAGCTGGCTCCATCCTGCAATGGACTTGGCTTGCCCAGATTCCAACCGTTTGTCTCCCACCATGGATGTCTCCAGTGGATTTATTTGAGTACTTAATGAAACTCAGCCAGTCAGCTGAGTCAGTTTAGGAGCCGTTTTGCTGTCACTAATATCATGTCTCACCTGTAGGAAAATGCAGCAACAACAAAAATCTTCTCAGACCTTGCAGCCATTGAAAAGCAGCTGACCTCACCCAGGGCTGGCAGAGCCTGAGGGAACTTCTGTGTGGCCAGAGCACAATACTGCTCATCAATAAAATGTCCCTGTCCTGCCTGAACTCCATCTCTAACAATTCCTGTAGCCTAGCAGTAGGTGAGAAATACTCCAAATCTATGTAGGTCAAATCAAATTCTCAAGGTCCCCACTGGCTTTCAAATGTCAACAATGCACTAGTTAGCAAGCATCTTTTATTTCCCCATTTAAGTGGGAAGTCCACTGAGGCAGGCCGCATCTCGTCTTCCACCTAAGCTCCAGGTCTCCAGTGGGGTCCTGGTGTTGGAGCAGCCTGTACATACAAGCTCTTTGGATCCATCGCAGCTTTCGCAGAAAGGCTTTCATTCCCATTAATTAAATTGCTCACCCACAAATTCTAATACTCATTTGTTAGTATAAACTCACCAGTCATTAATGTGAATCTACAAAAATAATAGTTTCAAAGAGGCTTTAGATCCAGATAGAGTTTCGAGTTTGAACCTGACACATTATCCAAGAGAAGATTGCGGGAAACCATGAAAAATCTGCAATTTTCCTATTTGAGTTTATGTGTAATAAAGATATTCTGGTATTTACTACACAAAAATCAAACCAAAATAACAGAAAAACAAAAAACAGGAGGCTAGGAATTAGGTATTCAGGCAGAAAAATCAGGACCTGATCTCTTCTCTCTATATCTACGTGGAAGTAAAAGGAGACATAGTTTTCTGACTGCAGTTACATTTGTTAAAAAATAAAACAAACAAAACAAAAACAAACACACAAAAACAAGGGACCAGGAAGCCAGGCTCCAGCTACTCAGGAAGCTGAGATCTGGGATTACAGTTTGAAACCAGGCAGACACATCCAAGAGACCCATTTTTAATCAAAGTACTAAAATGGAGGTTGTATGTCAAGTGGTAGAGCATCAGCTCTGAGCAAAAATGCTAAGAAGGGTACCCTGGCCCCATTTTTAAAATTTTATTGTTGGGATAATATATAGAGGGGTTACAGTTTCATTTGTCAGGTAGTAGGTACATTACTTCTCACACATTGATACCCCTTCTCATGTTTTGTCACCGTTTCCCTCCCCCAATCATCTTATTTCCCCCCCTTTCCTTCCCTATTTCAAATAAACAAATAAACGCACATACAATATACCAGGTAACAAAGTCAGTTACAGTAACCACATGAGATTAACCAAAGGGCAAACAAAATGAAGAGAAATAACATAGTACATTAGGAACAACAATCACACAAGATAAACCTTTTGTTTTCATACCCTAGAGTTCATGGCCCCAGCCCTTAGTGACTTTACCTGTAGATTAAAGAGAAGAGAATCTGCCCAGGACAGAACCATCACCTGTGGGTATGTGTGTGCACTAAGCTGCTTGCTGTGGTCTCCCTCAAATCTTCATTTCACCACTCTCTGGGTTACTAGGGAATCTATTAGGAATCTGGTCCAGGACTGCCATTCTATTGTGCTGATGGAAAAGCAGTCTACCCAGGCACAAATGCCAGGGTCTCTGTGGTCTCATCTCTCACACTGAGCAAACACACACACCCAGGGCAGGAAAGTGTGAGGCATGGACAGAACTTAGGAAATGCTCATTCTCGGAGCTTCACTTCCTCTTGCTAACCTTATCAGCTGCTTCCAGCAGGGCTTGATGGACACCTGGATTGCTCTGTGGCTGGAGCAGATACACAAGGTAAGGTTCTTCCTGGAAGGCACCATATATGGCCAACTGACCAGAAAACCTTCTGGATGTCATCTGAGGAGTGCTCAGAAACCTGCTCACCTACAGCTTCCATCACTGTGCCTATCCAGTGACTTCCAGGTGGGAGCAAAGCAGTACAGTGGGCAGATGAGCTGTATGTGCTGAGCTCCTGACCAAGGACTGGGCTAAAAGTTCAGCTGAGAAACATCAGGATGAGGATGGAGATGAAGAAAGTTTGATGAGATTTGCCAGGAGACCAAGAGCATTGTAAGGGGAAGCTCAGGACACAGAGGAGGTAGGGAGAGAACATCAAAAGAAAGGAGGGTGGTAACAGGAGTGTCCAGGGCTACACAAATGAACACATAACAACTGATGGGATTTAGCCATTGTTAGTGGTGAACACTAATGTGCGTATGTGAACATGCATTCTGTTCCCGAGGCTTGGACTCAAGCACCCCTACCTATCTTACCCTAAGGCACCAGAGGAAAGCACAGCAAGAAAGTCTAGTGTTCAATGGGGCTTCACTGAAGTCTATATGGCCAGGACACATAAACTGCCCTGCCACCTGCCAGGGCACAACCATTGAGAGAAAGACTTGCTCCTAATCTAAAGGAGAAACAGCAAAGAGGGGAAAAATGTCAGGAAAATAAGTCTCCGAGAAACGAAGGTCTGCTTGCCCCTGACTTCTGCAGCATCTCTGTACATTCTCTCTTTCTTCTGTCCTTGTGTATTTGTTCATTCCTTGGTGGCCTCCAGACTCTGACCTTCGCCAGCCACATTTCTGCTGAAGACTTCACTTCTGTGGGTCACTGGAAGCCACTGCTTTCTGGGTATGACTTGTCTACTAGACTTGGTAGATTTCGGTCTTTCCTGCAAGCAATCAGTTCCCATCGAGGCCTGGTCCCCAATTGTAGGCTTGCTTGAATCAGAAGAGACCAGAACACAGAGTTCACTATCAAGCTTTGATTCCTGCTAGAATTCTGAATATACACCCTCACACTCTAGGATCTGTCTACTTCATTCAACCTGCTTAGGTTCTCAAACCTAGGTTTTCCTGCTTGATCAGAGGCTTTCGAAAAGGACAGTGGTGCCCCTCGGTAGATGATTGAATCAAGAAGATGTGGTACTTACATACAATGGAATTCTATGCTGCCATCAGAAAGAATGACATCGCTCCATTAGTAAGGAAATCGAAAGAAAGACTTGGAAAAAAACATGAAATGAAGTAAGCCGAACCCAAAGGAATAGAGGCTCAATGGTTTCCCTCATTTGTAATAATTAGCACAAACCATGGACTCTCTTAGCATAGGATTACAATAGCTCAAAACCTACATATGTAAGATCATATAGGTTGAGACTAAATGAAAGGATCTCTAGGATATGGAAACAAGAGCTTTATCTTGAGTGATTGTTGTTCTTAATGTACTATGTTATTTCTCCTTTTTTTGCCCTTTGGTTAATCTCATATTGTTACTGTATCTGACTTTGTTACCTGGTATATTGTATATATGTTGATTTGTTTATTTGAAATAGGAAAGGGAAGGGGGTAAAACAAGATGATTGGGGGGGAGGAAAATGGGGATAAAAACATGAGAAGGGGTGTCAATGTCTGAGAAGTCATACTCCTACTACCTGGCAAATGTAACTGTAACCCCTCTGTACATTACCTCAACAATAAAAAATAAAACAATTTTTTTTAAGTCCAATGGTGACTGTTGGGTAGTCCTTTCCCCTTCCTGGTTCTTATACATGCAGATATGGGGCCCGCAGCCATACTTTCTGGGGAAATGACAAGAGTGACAGCATTTACAGAGATGTGGATACTGGGACAGGACTGAGCCAGAAAGAAAACCCTTCTGGAAAACATGTGAGTAGTATAAGGACAGGCTTGTCATGCCCTCGGACCTCGGCTTTATCCCTCTTGCTTTTGCAGTTGTTTAATGTTGAAACAAGTCAACTCGAAGCTGTATAATAAATGAATTCCAGCTTGAGGCTTGGCAGGGTTTGTTTTGCTTAGGGGAAGTTGTTTATGCTAACGGTTCCCCTCTCTGCATAGTTCAATTTATATTAAACAGAGTCTTGTCTATCATCTGGATGCTGCTGTAAACAAGATAATCTTTGTCTACCAGGAATGAGCCCAATGCCAATAACTTTAAATAAACTGAAGCACCAATTTTGTAATTTTTTTTGTATTGTCTGAGGTAACTCCTGGCAAGAGTTGTTAATGGCGCCCATCAGCTTCTCCCTAGCTAAGGTAGTGTCAGCTTTCAGACTGACCTTGTTTATAGTGCACTAGCTCAGGAAAAAAGATTTCATACTTAGCAGATGAGTACTATACCCAGAGCAGCATTCTTTTGTGTGATTTGGGTACTTTAAATCATGATACGTAGATATCGTCATGAGCCCTTTTTGTGCTGGGTAGAACTCGGTATGGGTTCTGGTGGGAGGGAAGACCTAAGACATAGGAAGTGAAATCTTGAACTTGAGCTAGTGCTTCCAAGGATAGGGCTATAGTTACAACTAGAGTCCAAATATTCTGTTACTCATAGAGTCATGACTCAGCTCTATGGAAGTCATGGGTGCATTGATTTACATTGCAGGCAGAAAAGAAATGGGATTTTGCAGAAGACTAGGTGTCTGTGGCAACCAAGTAACTGCAAACCAAGTAATTGAGGAAATCTAGTTCTTTATATAGTCATAAGTGATCTCAGTGGAGTGAAGCAAAAGCCTCCTCCCCCACCCCCACACACCAGGCTAATCTCCCCATAAGGAAAAAAAGACCTAGAAAGTACACAAGAGTCACACTTCCACTCCCATTCAGAAATAAACTGAATGCCATGTCATTTCCTTTCTTTCTTTTTTTTTCTCCCTCTTTCCTTTTTCTTTCTTCCTTTCCTTTAAAAAACAAAACTGGTAGTGAGGCTTGAACTCACTACCTCACACTGTCTTTTAGTTTTTTTGGCTTTTGGCTAGCACATTGCCACTTGAGCCATACCTCCACTTTCAGCTTTTTGCTGGTTAACTAGAACTCCTTTTCTTGAAGTTGTCTGCCATAGCTAACTTCAAAACCTTGATCCTCAGACTTCAGCTTCCTGAGGAGCTAGGATTACTGACATAAGTAATCAGTACCCAATTCTTTTTCTTTTTTCTTTTCTTCTTTTGGGAGACAAGGTCTCATTATATATCTCAAGATGGCCTTAAACTCTTGACCTTCCCTCTTCCACTTCTCTACTTCTGGGAGTACACGCATGAGTCATTAGGCCTGGCTTAGAAATGTCTTTTGTAGTAGCAACTTTTGGGCTAATATTTTAGGCATCAAATGCAAGACATAAGAAATCAATTTCTGGACTGGGAGTGTGGCCTAGTGGTTGCCTAGTATGCATGAAGCCCTAGGTTCTATTCTTTGCCACCACCTACACAGAAAAAGCTGGAGTGGTGGAGTGGTAGCCTTGAGAATGCCCAAGGATAATGGTCAGGCCCTGAGTTCAAGCTTCAGGACTGGCAAAAAAAAAAAAAAAAAGGAAAAAAATGAGAAAGAAATCCATTTCTAATTGCTAAACAAGCAATACGGGATATTTAGATAGGGGATGGTTGGTGATTGGCGGGGAAAGATAGAACATTCCCTGAGGAGAATCTTGATCGATAGGAGCCAGGTCTTTATGGTTTGAGGTTGCTAGGGATTTGAAAATCTCTCAGGTCTAATTCCTAAACCCTCAAACTAAGATGAATAAAAACGAATTTTCTAATCAAAGAGGCAAAAGAAGTAAACCCAGCTCATAACTACCTATTTTATGCTGCTTTGGATTCATTTCATGCAAAAGAAACAAGCTATTAGATGATCAGATCTAGCCTGGGCTGTGGGTAGGACAGGCAGGGTGGTGGGAAAGACTACAGGCCCTGGACAAAGACTTCATGAGGACAAGCTTGCCTTTCCCTGTCTTTGTTTAAATGACCTAAGGCAAATTATTTAACCCACGTGTGTCTTGGTTTTCAGCATAATAGAAGTAATACAATCACTTAATGACTATTAATTATTAGTAATAGTTAATGATGAGAAAACATTCTGAGAAGTACATCATTGGGTAATTTTGTTAGTGTGCAAGCATCCTGGAGTAGGAGTTGAGTCATGGCTTGGAGGGTGGCTTAGGTGGTACAGTGTCAGCCAATGCACAAAAGAGTCAGATATTGAGTTCAAGTCACAGACCCAAACAAAAAAAAATATTCTGGAGTGTATGTACATAAGCTAGATAGTGTATGTCAATTGCTGAGTGTAGCCTTTGATGCAACAAAGATATATGGGGGCTGGGCATGATGGCGTATCTTTAGTCTCAGGAAACTGAGGCAAAAGGGTATTGAGTTTGAGGCTAGTCTAGACTACAAAACAAGACCCCCCCAACTTTAAATAGAGGATGGGAATATATTTCAGTGGCTGTGTTTGCCTACTACATGTAAGGGCCTGAGTTCAATCCCCACTACTAAAAAAGAGGAGGAGAGGAAAGGATGAGAGGAAATATACTATTTTCAGTGAACTTTTAAATGTAAGCAAGGGTATATTCTAAAGTCACAATAACTATAGTGACATAGTCACTTATCATGATCAAGTAATATGTCCTATATACAACTGACTGTGTATTCTTTTATGAGTGGCAGTGAAATTGAATTGCTCCACACCAGCATCAACACAAACAAGTGAGTGATGGGATGTCCTGTGAGAATGGCTGAACCACTGCAAGCTAACCACATACTCCTCTGTTACTTCAGGATGGCTGAAGAACAAGTCCACACTTTCTTAAAAGAATCCACCTATGACTAAGTAGTAAGGCATTCTTGTTTCCGAAGATAATTCTCTCAAATGAAGAGTAGAAATAAGTAGAGTTTGAAATGTCAGCAAAAGATAGTTTCATATTGTAAAGACAAAGAAGAAAGTTGTCATGGGCGTCCTCCATTATATTATTCTGGAACCATTGTTGTATATGCAGTGTGCTGTTTATCAAAATACCATTATGCAGTGCATCACTACGCATAGATTACATGTGATTGAGAGAATTAGATTGGCTTTAAATTAAATTGGTGTAGCCCAGTGTTATACTCCCTCAAGGGAAATGTGATACAAGTGGCCTGATAGGCAGATGCCCAAAATGCATTGCTTTACTAGAACAGCAGTTACAGTGCAGGTTCAGCAGCTGAAAATGGAACCCCATGCAGCTAGTTTAAGTGAGCTGGACTCAAACAATAGCACTTGTAGAATCAATGGGAGATTTGAAGAAAACCAATTTTACCAGTGGTTACTTCTGGGGAATGAAGATAATTATTCTTCCTGTCTATGATTCTTTGTAGATCTATCAACATCCATGACTACTTTCATCTATAAAAAAAAAGCAACTCGTATGATTTTTAAAGCCCATCAACTGAAAACTGACACATACTCCACCTTCTTTCCGTCCTCCCTTCTTTTCTCTCAATCATTTACTGATATTTCAAAATATCTCTCATTATTAGCTTAATATATACCTATAGAACCAGTAAACTATTAGATATTTTCCAAGTATAACAAATACCTAACTTTGTCTCTCATATTCTCTCTCTCTCTCTCTCTCTCTCTCTCTCTCTCTCTCTCTCTCTCTCTCTCTTACCCACCCCCGCTCTCCCCCCATTTGTGTACACATGACTATTTTGCTCAAGGCTAGCACTCTACCGTAGAAACCACACCAGCTTCACTTTCCGATTATTGGTGCTTCTTTAGAGATAAGAGACTCCTAAAGTCTCCTTTCCTGGCTGGCTTTGAACCACAATTCCCAGATCTCATATCCCCTGCTCTTGCATGAATTTGTCTTTTGTCATTTGGAACTAAAGCGCAAACTTCAAAGCCATATTAAATAATCGGCTTCCCATTCAACTTGTTTCTTTAAAAAAACAATAACAAAGATGCTAGTTGTGGTCCCAGCTCAAGCAAGAAAGGCCAAGACATGTCCTACATATGAGTGCAGAAAAATGGGGAACATACTTGGCCACACCAAGTTTCTGAAAAAGTTACTTTTTTAGGGCCAGGAGCATGGCTTAGTGGTAGATTGCTTGCCTAGCATGCATGAAGCCCTGGATTCAATTCCTTGGTTTCGCATACACAGAAAAAGCTGGAAGTTGTGTTGTGGCTCAAGTAGTAGAGCACTACTTTTGAGAAAGCTCAAGGAGAGTGTCCAGGCCCCAGGCTGAAGCCCCAGGACTGGCAAAAAAAAAAGCTACTTTGTTTTGGTGCCAATACTAGGCCCTTGAATTAAGGCCTGAGTACTGCCCTATTGGGAAGTAGGGCAACCTTCTGAGGAATGGGGGTCTTTAGGTCATTGGCAGTATACAATTAAGGAGATAAGGAGATTCCCTATTCCTTCATCTTCTTCTTTTCTCTCTGGGTCATGGTGTACATGGTTTAGCTCTGTCACTCACTGTAGCCATGGATGAGTTGTCTCATCATAAGGCCGAAACAACTGGGCTAATGAATCATGAACTAGAGCCTCCAAAACTGTGATTCCAAATAAACCTTTATAAGTTGATTTTTCACAAGTATTTGTAACAGTGATGAAAAGCTGACTCACACAGCAAAAATGTGTGAGTCAGCTCCTTTAATAAGAAGCTGCCAGGCAGCATGTGAACAGGCCCCAAGGGCTGCACACAGGAGAAGGGGGGAGAGATGAAGCTGTGCTCCAAGTTCTGCTGCCCAAATCCCACCTTTCATCCCAAGCCCTCAATTCACTTTACCTCAGAGGCACCGTAAATATTTCTTGAATTTAACTATTCTCCTTGCATATATATTGGAACTTACATTGAGAAAGTTCAGAAGGAGAAAGGAAAAAGAAAGAAAACCCAACACCTTCCTAGCGTTCCACAAGTTCAGTTTGCTCTATTTGAAGTCTGTAGTCAAGTATGGGCAAAAAGACAGTAACTCCTTATGCCCCATTGAACACTTGACACCATTACATTTTCGGACAAGCCCTGGATTTCCTTGTGTCAAACAAGAAACTTGACTTACTTGACACAAGCAACAAGAAGATTCCCCCAGTGTTCCTGGGATAGGGTAGGGGCTCACACAAGCCTTATTCTTGGTGAGAACGTGAGGGTATATTTTCCTGCCTTCTGCTTAAGAGTGATTTCAACAATTCTACTTGACTTCAACTTCTAAAATGCTGTGTTGAGGTGGTCTTAGTTCTCTGTCTCTCTGTCTCTGTCTCTGTCTCTTTCTTAAGGCACACACTGTAGTAATCCGTTTTTTTTTCCCCTCTGCTCCTAACAAAGGACTCCCTAAGCTCTGGAAGCCCCCCTCTGATTATGGGTTTTCTGGTGCCAGTCATGGCCAGTTTGTCAGTGAGAGGGAAGGGAGGGAGGGAGAGGAGGGAGAGGGAGGAGGGCAGAAGCAACTAGTTCAGCACCAGCTCTGTGTGTGGTCCCAGGCTAGTCCTCCTTTCATGAAATCCATGCTTCATTCCTGGCTCCGGTTAAACTTGAGTCACTGAATGAGTCCCTTATCCACTTTCCAAAACACTGAAGAGGTTTGAAAGGGCTCTGTGGGCAGACTGTTACTATCAGCAAAAGCAAACAAGCCAATGTATTTAGCTAAGCATTTTTTTAAAAAAATATTTAAACATCTTAACCTTCAGCTATTCATGAACAGTTGCGGCCAACCAGGGAAGCAGACGGGAGGGGCTGTGGAGCTGCAAATGTTCCTTCAGGTGGGTCTGCTGTCCCGTGGAGAGGCCAGTCTGGGGTGGTCAGGTTTCTTATTGGCTCCAGAGCTGGAAATGAGGATCAGTGTGCCTCTAAGACTTGGGGATCCCTGGAAGGGGCGGGGGCTGAGGATAGAAAATGTGGGTGGCAGCTGGCTGTGGAAATCACTCATAGCCTCTCAATAATCAGATGTGGTTTAAAGCCTAACTTTAGTATTTCCCACTCTTAAAAAAAAATTAGAAGTCTAGGCAAGCTCCTCTGTTGAAAAGAAAGCTCTCCAGTGGCAGAAGAATTAACAGGCTAAGCCGGGGAAGCTGTGTGTGTCCAAAGCCAGGTGCAGGTACACAAATACGTTCCCTGTGGATCAGGCCTGGACTCCCCACTTTGGGGGGCTGAGACCTGTAAAAGTGGCCTGGCCCGGGCTTGTGACAGACCACAGCGCCTCCATGGCGCGGGGACCCCTCCCTGCCTGGACAGGCTGGCACCAGCCTCCCACCCACTAGACTTCATTCCACCAGCTGGAAGTGGCTTTCTGGTTTATGGAGCAAGACGGACCTGTAAAGTCAGTAATTCTCACCGGCCAGAAGAAAATCAGCATTCCCCCATCCGCGGCCCCCCCTCACTACTCTAGCCAAAGGGAGGCTTCTGGAACCCCACAGGCCCCCCTGAGCCAGCCAGGAACTCAGCCAGGCCTCCCTGCCCGAGGGCCTGAATGGACTCCCTGTCTGCCAGAGCAAATAAGACCCCTGGGCGGGGCGCTTGGGCACCGCCTGGCTGCAGAGCTGGCCAGGAGGTTACGGGGGACGCTAGGGAGGACAGGGGACTTTTTCTCTCTGGAGGTTCCACTAGGGAAAGCCTGCCAACGTCCTTGCCAAGGAGTTCAGTCTACTCCAATACTACGGATGCATCTATAAATGGTCCCATTCAAAGAACACAAGGCCCAAAGGGCTTTCCTAAAGCAACTGCCTGCCCGTGTCCTAGCCAGAGCCACCTCCTGCCATTCCTCACCGCTCCCTTGGTCCCCTTGTCTGGGTCAGGCTCACCCAGCTGAGGTTCAAAGTGCTCTGGATTTTAGAATATGCAATTTCTCAGAACAAGATTCTGGTTTCCTACCTGTAAAAAGTAAATGATGACATCTGACAGGGGTTTTGTAAGAGATCAACTTGAGGAGTGCCTGGCCTGGTTAAATCCTCAGTATGTGCCTGCTATTGTGAATCAAACTGCCTGGCAGTGTGCAGAGCTCCCATAGCTTTGCCAACTGCTCTAAAGAAGGAGGCCTGAGGAGTCTCCATCCCACAGACAGGCAGGTATGTGGAAAGGACCAGGGAAAGGGCTCTGGTATTTTTCAGCTGCATATGTCTCCTCTTCAACACGCACCAGCTAGGCATGGGGTGAGGATTTTCCTTCAATACATACCAGGGATTGTTTTCATGACCCACCTCCCTTCGGACACCAAAATCTGAGAATGCATAGTATCTGCAAGATCCACTGCCTCCTCTTGTGTCCCAAATACAAGACAACTGCCATGAAATGGGTCTTATACTGTACTACTAGGAGATTATGACATGAAACCATGACCATATATATTCAATGAATATTTCCCATTTATAACTGGTTGAACCCACAGATGGAATTCTGGGATATGAGGGTGATACTAGTGGGCTGCCTTTTATTTCTCTCCTGAGTCCTGTCCACAGGCTCTGTAAGGTCTCTCCCCTCAAAGCCCCCAAGTCTCCTACCTTAACCTTTACCAGAGCTTAAAGGAGCCTGTGTTCACAGTGATTCCAATGACCATCCACTGGCAGGAGACAGATGGAACAACTGGATCTCCATCCCTTTCTGTCTAAACAGTCATCTCATAGATCAGAGGAGTGAGTCTTCCTATACTATCAGTCCCTGAAGGCCTTTCGGGAGGCTAGAGGAAGGTGACCCAAGTGGGACACTGTGGGACTTCTTAAACAACTATATAGAAGCTTACATGAAAAGGAGACAAAAAAGTATTCTTCACTGTGTTCTTCAATAATTAAATAAATAAACAAATACATATTGGCCTTGGTTCATTCTGCAAGTCAGAATGTATTTGAAAAGTGTTGCTGATAAGAAGGCAAAGGGAATAAAAAAGAGTTTCCAACTTGAATGTATTAGGGAACTAGCCACAGTGTGTGGCACTAGGACGTAAAGAGTACTGGCCTGGGTAGGCCGCTCCCTCTTGTTAGGACTGAGGACACTGCCCCTGTGGTGAGAAAAAAAGGCTGAGACAGACGTAGAGCAGTGAATGTTATCCTGTGTCTCTAGCACTGGTTGTTTCTTGTTCTGTAGAGGCTGGTCTGGAGCCCATGTCTTCAGATTCAAGAGTCTTCATGGAAGCTCCTGCTTGACAACATCCCCAATTCAGGACCAAGTGCTTTTCCTCTGGGAGAGTGTGTGTGTGTGTGTGTGTGTGTGTGTGTGTGTGTGTGTGTGTGTGTGTTTGTGTGTGTGTGTGTGTGTGTGTTATACGAAACCCAGCTAGCCAAGTACTCTACCAACTTGGGTTCCACCTCAAGCCCTCCAAGTACCTTTTTTTGTACTGCTTTAGTCTTTGGCTCCTGGTCTCTTTTTGCTCAATAGGCTGGAGCTTCCTTGCTTCTGAGACATCACTAAGAGAGCATGGGCCCAGCTATTGGTTGAAAGACTTCATGACAGGGACTGACACACTGAGCCAACTTCTGCTGGTTGACCACCAGGCCCCAAATTTCTGAGAGGACTCTTCTACTACCGAAGCTACCATGTAATTCAGTCTCAGTAAAAAACTGAAGCTATAAGCTGGGGGTGTCAGATCACACCTGTAATCCTAGCTACTCAAGAGGCTGAGATCTGAGGATCACGGTTTAAAGCCAGCCCCAGCAATATAAATCTGAGGGACTCTTATCTCCAATTAATCACTAGAAAATGGGAAGTGGTGCTATGAATCAAGGGTAGGGCAGTAGCCTTGAGCTGAAGAGCTCAAGAATAGTACCCATGTCAGAATTCAAGCCCCATGACCAAAAACAAAAGCAAAGACAAAACCCTGAAGCTACATAATGACCAGGCTACAGGTTGAATGCTTGTACTGTCCCCATCCAGTTCATAACTTTAATACCTAATCTTCATTACAATGAAGCTAGAGCATTGTGGAGGTGAATGGATCATGAAAGTGGGGCTATCACCATAGGATGTATGTCCTCAGAAGTAAACCCTAGAGAGATGATGTGTTCCTTTCTTCACCATGTGACAGTGTGAGGGCCCACCACGACCTTCTCTGTCTTTGAACCAAGAAACAGGTTCTCACTAGACACTGAGTCTTCCAGCACCTTGAATTTTGACTTTCCAAATCCCAGAATTGTGAAATTTTCTTTCAAAGCTACCCTATCTAAATGGTCCTTTTCATGTAAATGAAATAAGGTAACATAAATGTACAGAGAATATTGTTTAAAGAAGGTGAGCCAGGTGTCAGTCTATAATCCTAGCTACTCAGGAGGTTGAGGATTGCAGTTCAGATGTGCATTCATTCAAATACACACACACACACACACACACACACACACACACACACACACACACACACACACACACACACACATACAGAGTTGACCAGTAGGAAGGTATCAGAATCTCCTGCCTGAGTTCAGCATGTTTGTGACACTAGAGGCAGTTTAGCTCAAGCTGTTTCCGATTAATATCACAGCCCTCCAGATGAATGGAATGTAAACCACATACCAATTATAAGAATCCCAAGAAGGAAACTCCCTTTTCCGTCTATCCACCCACTTGTGTGCCCACCCACTCACAGGACTATAGTGTCTCTTAAAGAGAGACAAAGAGACAGAGAAAGGGATCCTGCTGCTAATAATAAAATTTGCCTGTGACCAAATCCATTCTGCATTTCTTCTTTCTCTCCTTGGTGCAGTTCAGCCCTCCACAAAGACAGATTTAGATGCAGCTAAGCTACTGGCTCACATGTTACAAAACTGTGGTTGGCCATGGAAAGAATCTGTTTCTCTGGCACTGGATTGGAGCATGCGCAGTGAGGTCTTCTGCAGTGTCTCACAGGTGGAACCACGGTGGCGAACCCCTGCCTCCTGGAAAGCTGCAGCAGGAAATGTGGTTTTCTGTGTTCCATACTCTCTAAAATCTCTTCCCGCTCCCCTGTCTCTGCGTTGAAAGAAGGGATGAATGGGGACTCAACCCATATTTCGTGATCACTTTCTGTATCCGACCTCTGTGGAGAATGTGAATGAGCCCTCGCCCCTTTTCCTCGAGGGGTTTCTGATCACTAGGGCGCTCCCTATTGCCATTGGAAGAGGTTCCACAGGTTTCTTTTGTTGTTTTACAAGACTTGGGTAAGTCACTGTTGTCTGGTAATAGCTATTGAGGATCCCAAACTGTTATTTCCTTTACTGGATTATGACTAATTCGGGGCTAATTTAGAGCATTGCATTTTCCTCTTTTTTCTTCTTTCTTTTTTCTTTCTGTGTGTGTGTGTGTGTGTGTGTGTGTGTCATGGGCCTTCAACTCTGGGCTTGGGCGCTGTCCCTGAGCTCTTCAGCTCAAGGCTACCGCCCTACCCCTGAACCACAGCCCCATTTCCCGTGGATAAGAGGAATCTCAGAGTCTTTAGTGCCCGGGCTGGCATTGAACGGCCATCCTCAGATCTCAGCCTCCTGAGTAGCTAGGATTGCAAGTGTGATCCGCCACCCCCAGTTTTCTCTTTGGGTCTCTTTCTTCAGCATGGGCTGATAGGTAACATTTTTGATTGGGGATGAAGAAAAGATGCTCAGAAGCCAGTGCCTAAATGCAGAAAACAGTGAGTCTGAAATTCAGGAAATGAGATGATAAAATAGACTGGCCTTAAAACCTACAGTTTATTAGACCCTAGGAGGAGAAAAAGAATGGAAATTTGGGCAGAATAGTGAAATGACAGTTCAGAATCAGGGAGCTCTGTCGTGAGGTCTGCAAGGCTATAAACGTTTCTCTCCAGCTGCTTCCTGGCAGAGTTCTCTGATGCTCTGCTGGCCCCTACAGGGTTGTGTTATAATGAATACCACCAAGCAGACCTGTGATGTGCTCTTGGGCTTCCCATGTATCAGCCAAGGTAAACTTCCAGTAACTTTTCTATGTTGCTGAGTGAAAGGGGAGAAATGGCCCATAGAGAGGATGACAAAGCTAATGAGCAAGTGGAGAATGTTCAAAGCTATGCTTCCATGCTAGATGCGTTCTGCTTTGTGAAAACCTGTTATTAAATGCCAGACTTAAGTAAACACATAGCTGAACTGGGGAAGTTGGAGGTTCCTCAGAGGAAGGAGTTGAGGAAGCAAGGTCAGCCAAAACTTCTCATCAGGAAAGGTGGCAAATCCTGAAGGGCTTGAATCTGTCAATACTTCAAAAGTACTGGCCAACATTTATGAATGACGAGCTAACATTTATGCGGAGGTGACTGTAGGTACTGTTTGAATCATGTCACAGTTCAGACATCAGCCTCTCCTCAGCCATGCACTATAAATATGTATGGTTACACGGAGACTCTGCATATCATTCTCTATGGTTGTCTAACACATTCAATTACCACAAATTTAGCAGCTGATGTAAAACATACTTATTATCACTGAGAATCTGGGGGCTTGGAATTGGGCACACCTTAGCTGAATGATCTAGCTCGGGGTATTACTTAGGCTACATGGCTGGTGTCAGACAGGGCATTCATTCAGAGGCTCAACAGAAGAACTGAGGTCCAGGTTCCACGTACAAGCTGTTCCTTGAGTGCTGTTGGAATGACAGCTTCAGATAGATGCCATGCATTTCTTTATGGGCACTCAAGTAGCTTGCATCCACAAGGAGGGCACTTCCTAACAGGGAGGTCACTGTGTCAGGCACCTTCACCATGTCCCCAACATCACCTCACCATTTCCTTATCTATTGGTTAGAAGAAGTCACAAGTTCTGTGCATGCTCAGGGGAGACATTTACACAGGCAAAATAGTAAGGGTCGTGATCATCACAGGGCCTCTCTGACTCTTTCTGCCATTGTACACAACACATGCAGCTTGGCACCAATGCCTGCATGTCTCATATTGACATTTTGTATTGGTTTTCTCTTGCTGTGAGAAAATACCTAAGACAAGCAATTTAAAAGAGAGAGGCTTAGTTTGGCTCACAATTTCAAAAGTTTCAGTTCATAGTCACTTGGTTACATTGCTTTGAGTTCAGAGTGAGGCTAAATGTCAGGGAAAGAATGGGTGGCCGAGGAGACTATTCACCTCATAACAACAAGGAAGCAAAGGGAGGAAGAGACACACCCCAGTGATCTAATTTCCACCCAAGAAGACCCACCTCCTAAAGGTCTCACCACTTTCCAACAACAATTCTACCGACTAGCAATCAAACCTTTAGGAACATTAAAGGTCAAATAATAGTACTCCTATGTTATGGAGTTATTATCACCCAATTCTTCTATGTCTATCTATTCTCCTTTCTTATGCTTTTGTTCCTAACTCTAAAAACCCCTGTGAGAAGCTACCGCAGTACTGATATATCAAAGAGAGGCACAACTTACTACCAAATGATTCTTAAACTTGTCCAACCCATCAGGCCCCAGCAGGAAGTAGAGGCACAATTGGAAGAGTAGTTCTTTATAAAGGACCTGTTGTATTTATAAGGTGTAGACAAGTGCAGGGGATCATGCAAGCCCAATGGAGTAAGGGGCAAGGGTGGGGAGGGGAAAGATAATCAAAACTGGTAGGGGAGAGCTTCCTACAGAGCTGATGTAGTCCCCTTGTCCTTCCCTCTTCCTCCAGTCTCCAGCTGGGAGCTCACCACTGGGTAAAGAAACCATAAGTCCCTGAGCAGTTACACACAGCCCACACAATGAGCTTGTGGACTTCCCAGGAATGAGGTGGGGAGTGGGAAAGTGGGCCTTGGGGTAGGGCACACAGGGATTCCCTGCTTGAGGACAATATTTTCAAAACCTGGTCAGGAGGTGGGCACCAGTGACTCACACCAGTAATCCTAGCTACTCAGGAGGCTGAGATTTGAGGATCGTGATTCAAAGCCAGCCCATGCATGAAAGTACTGAGACTCTTATCTCCAATTAACCACCAGAAAACTGGAAGTGGTGCTGTGGCTCAAAGTGATAGAACCCTAGCCTTGAGCTGAAGAGCTCAGGGTCAGCGCCCAGGCTCAGAGTTTAAGCCCCACAACAACCCCCCCCCACCCCGCAAAAAAAAAAAAACTGTTCAGGGAACTTGAAAATAAAACTATAAAAACAGGGAAAATTGAATACCAATCCAAGTTTATATGGCAATGTTTGATTTAATCAACTTAGTATATCTATGGCTTAAGTGAAGTGAACCTATTACTTGTATAATTGTAAAGCTTTCATGGTGTCCTCTGAACCAGAACAATACTGTCACTGTCATTAAAACAATTACCCATAGCTTCCAGATCATGTTACCCATATTCTCTTGCTTATTATCTGTCTCCATGTCGGAGCTGAAGGGAGACCTCAGATTTAATGATAGCCTGACTTGTCTCACCCCCTCCCCCATGCCCTCTTTTGTTCAGGAAAGCAGGAGGAGCCCAGACAATGCTCATCAGAGATCCCCGATGGGCTATACTTGGGAGAAGCAAAAAGTCATTGTTCTGCTTACAGTGATTTATAATATGTCATCCACTGGAATGATGATACATCCACTAGCCACTCATTAAAAGCTCATATTGTGAAGGACCTGTGTTAATCCAGAGTGATATTCATTCTATAAAGCTAAAGGGAAAATGGAGCTTATTAGTGACACTCCACAAAAATTGATGTAAAAATGAGATTGATAGCTATGTTATTACATGAGAGTCTATGTAATTATCATTATCTTTTCACTTATTTGCATCTTCTAAGTCAATATGTAATAAACTATGAAGGAATGAAAATCAAAAACCCTCTGCTTACAATACCTTGACAGCAGGCTACAATACCTTGAAGCTCAGCTGTAGGCATCCTGGTCACATTGTGTTCTCTGTATCCTATACAAAGAGGATCCTTCTAGTCTACTCTTGTATCCCCAAGTCCAGCCCTTTTGGTATTTACTAGAAATGTGCAAGAAAGAGGACACCAGAGCACTAGAAGATAAGTCTGGAGGGTCCAAGATGAGGCTCCTGAATCTGTGTGTCTTGTTCCTTTCTGTCCTTCCCATGCCCTCATTTTACCTAAAGCCAAGGGCAATGGCTATCGTGCTGCTATTCCCGCTGGAATTTTGATCGTACAGCTCAAATTTGGCACAGGTGTCTGCCTTCTTTATGTTCTTCTTCCTATTTGCAAAATGATAATGCTATTTTCTAGTCTAGGAAGCCAAGAAGCTCTATGAGGTGTCTCTGGACTTTCTTCCCACACTCCCATCTCTTCCAGCTGGACTCCAGATGAATGAGATCAAGCACCACTCCCCTGTGATTCTCTCAGTAAAGACATTCCAGATCATACGGGGTCTTCCTGCTCCCCAGCACAGCACCGGAAATGATCTCACGAGGGAAGCAATCCAAGCTCTCAGCACATCCCTCTTCTAGGTAACATTCGAGCTTTGGAGAAATCTCTGTTCCTCGGTATTTCTCCGTGAAGTCAGCAATCTTTGCCTTTCCTCTTCTGCTCTTCTAGTTCCAGAGTTCATTATTAAACATGTCTATGAAATTTCCCTTTTTGGAAATGTTTCCATTTGAGAAAGGTTTTTTTTAAAAACCTATGGTACTCCTGATGACAAATGATTTCATTCCTCAGCACCTTTATTTCCTTTAAAATAATGGAGGTGGGGAGACAGGAGAAAATTTGATAGTGAAAGGCTCACATGTTAAGGAATTGGGCCCATATCTCTTTTCCTGCAGCTATTGTGGAATATATTTCTGCAATCACTCTTTAGTATGTGTTACAAATTGGATTCAACTTTATATTTCTCAAACTAGTGCTGAAAACATAAAATATGGTCAACCCCCAAGGCCCATGTTAGTGAGGATGAGGATTCATAGAGACTCTCCTCCCACCACCCGTACAGTCATACTCTTCTCTGGGCAACAAGGCCCATCCCTGTCTTCTAGAATTGATTTTATTTTAGTTCTCATGTGCCAGTGCCATCAGCTGGATAGAAATGTTCCTGAGAGGTAAATGCCAAAGAGGACCACGGAAAAGCAGGAAAGGGGGAGAAACAAAGAATATGGCAAGAAAATAAAAAGGCAGTTACTGATAAGACACCACACTAGAGGGAACAAAGCAGGCCTGTACTCATGTGTGGATGTGGGCAGTTCAGTTCTTGGAAAAATGAATTGCATGAATCTACAAAGACAAGTCTCTAAAGGGAAGATACCAATGACCAACAGCACATGAAAAGATTCTTCACATCAGGCAAATGAAAATCAAATCACTTCATACTAGGATTTCTAAAATCAAGAAATCAGACAATAGCAACTGTTGTCAAGGGGGTAGAGTCATTAGAACTTTCTGGTTCCACTTCTAGAAATTCAAAAGGGTGTGGTCACTTCACATGAGACATAATCCAGAGTCTCTGAGCAAGATGGCTGCCTTCCGTAAGAGGGTATAGAGGGGCCCTGTTGCTCTAGCTCACAACCTCAAGAAACATCTTTTTATTAGAGCTCAGAGGGCAGTAACACCTTAGGGTCTTATAACGCCAAGTATCTCCCTTATCACTTGCATTCAGGTGGTGACTGAGGCTTCATGGGTTATGCAAAACAGACAGGTTAATGAGGCTCTTAGAATGACCCGTACTACCACACCTTTGGGTTATAGGTGGACGGTGAAGAAATGACTGGCCCACAGGCCATTGCTCATGTCATCTCGGCTTCTTTTTGTAAAGGAATTATTGAGATGGGCTACAATGGATGAAATTTAACAACATCATGCTAAGTGAAAAAAGCCAGATCAAAAAGACTGTGTTCTATACATGAAATGTTCAACTGAGGCTAGTCCACAGAGATTAATGGTTGCTTGGGCTGGGTGGCGAGTGAGGGGTGGGTAGGGAAATAGCTAAAGGGTATAGCATTTTTACAGAGGGAGAAAGTGGTGATAGGCATATTCTAAAGTTGATTGTGGTGATAGTGGCCCAATTTTGTGAAGGTAATAAAAGGCACTGAGTTCTGTAGTTTAACTGTATGGATCATATGGTATGCAGTTAAAGCTGGTCTCAGCAGAAAAACAGATTAAAACTTAAAAAAAAGAGTCCATCCACAGGTGGTTATCTCTAACACTGATTTTTCAGCATTAAATGAGCAGATCAGCTAAGATTCATGATCAAGTATTACCACAAAACTGTTAAAGGACCCTACTTTTTGCAAAGCTACATTCCTGTTAGCCCCATATGAACCAAGCCTCTAAGGACTGGATTTTCTGAAGACAAACATTTTACCCAGGTTGGTAAGCATACATATTCCTTTGGATTTCTAATAATTGAAACTGCAAGAATAGTAAATTTGTAGGACTTATATAACAAACTCCAGTATAACTGTGATGGCTAATCCTACTGCCAATCTGATTTGATTAAGAAGTTCTACTTGTTGGGCTCCTATGACTGATGCTTGTAATCCTAGATATCCAGGAGGCTGAGATCTGTGGCCATGGTTCAAAGCCAGTCTGAGCAGGGAAATCCATGAGACCTCTTATCTCCAAATAACTCCAAAATAATAATAAGGTGGGAATTGTGTTGGCTCAAAGTGCCATACTAGGAGTGGCATAAAAGAAAGAAAGATAGACAGAAGAAAAGACATGAAGGAAGGAAAGAAAGAAAGAAGGAAAGAAGGAGGGATGGAGGGGAAGAGGGGGGAGGAAAAAAGAGAAGAAGAGAGGGAGGGAAAGCGCGCGCGCGCGCGCGCGCGCGCGCAACAGAGAGAGAGAGAGAGAGAGAGAGAGAGAGAGAGAGAGAGAGAGAGAGAGAGAGAGAGAGAGAGAGAGAGAGAGAGAGAGAGAGAGAGAGAGAGATTAGTAAAGCACATCTGTGGGTATGTATGAGTGAAAGATTTCCAGAGATTATTCATTAAGGGAAATGGCTAGGCCTCTACCTTTAAATGGATGGTACCATGCCATAGACTAGAGCCCAGACATAATAAACAGGAAAAAGGAGAAAACCTGTTATGGCATAAACATTCTCTCTGACCTCTGTGTGTGTCTCTTCCTCTATGTCTCTCTTTTCTCCTTCCTCCCTCCTCAGCTGCCATAACATGAGCTGCTGTTTCACCTTTTGTGGCCTCCAAAACCTCTGAAACAATGAACCCAAATAAATCTTCCCTACCTCAAATTATTTTGTTCAGAAACATAAAAAGTGTACCAAAAGTGAGGCTGTTGGTGTGACTGCTTGGTCATAGGGCTCGGAAGCCTTTGAAACTGGTTTGTGGAGACATTTGGTAAAGAGTGAAGGTAAGGACTAGAGAAAACCTACATTGATATAAGCAGATTTAAATGGATGATTCTGGTAGGAGCTCACCAGATCAGAATGTTGATATGAATATGAACAGTAAGGACTGTTCCCATGAGCTTTTGTAACAGGAAACATACAAGCTGCTTTGGCTGGGCTCATGAATGAACAAAAAGTAGGGCCAAAGCTCTTTATTTGACTCAGAGTGGCAAGTCATCGTCTCTGACATGTGAATCTCCTGGCGTTTGGGCCTAGGATCTAAAAGTCCAGTCTCAGCTTCAGATTGAAATGAAGATTCTTTTGGGAATTGGACTACAGGCAAATCATGTTACCTTCAAATGTAAAATGACAAAAAGAACTACATTTTGTTCATGCCCTATGACTTTGGGCACCAGAGCTGAATTTAAAAACAATGAATTAATTTAAAGGAGATTTGGGGGAATGGGGACAAAAACCATGAAAAGGGGTATCAATATGTGAGAAGTAATGCACCTAACTGCCTGGCAAATGAACTGTATATTACCCTGACAATAAAAAAATAAAAATAATATTTTGTTTTTTTAAAAAAGGAGATTTCATGTCACCCAGACTTGAGGCTGTGGCATGGGTTTTGATGGCTGCCTTTAGCCAGGTTTACATCAAGCATTGCAGAAAATTTAGAAATTTTACAATTTGCCTAGAAAAGAATTGAATGTGTAACTGGGCCCAAGGAAAGATTAAGGCCATTGAAAAGAAACTGGCTATTTTGTATCAGGATAGTAAGAACGGCACCTTGACAATATCGTAGGAATTTTCCTAAGGCATGTGCATCCATGGCAGAATCAAGGGTTTCTCTGTTTTGTTTTGTTGTTCTAGTCCTTGGGCTTGAATGCAATGCCTGAGCTTTTTGCTCAGGCTAATCCTCCATCACTTGAGCTGCAGCTCCACATCCAGCTTTGTGTGTGTGTGTGTGTGTGTGTGTGTGTGTGTGTGTGTGTGTGTGTGTGTGTGTGTGGCTAATTAGAGCTAAGAGTCTCACAAACTTTCCTGCCCAGGCTGGCTTTGAACTGCAATCTTCAGATCTCAGCCTCTTCAGTAATTACAGGTATGAGCCACCAACACCCCAAGGTCTAAAAGTTTGAATTCCTTTGAATGTCTGCTTTGAAAAGAAAGTTCCTAGGTCCCCTGCTTGAAAGGGAGTATATTCCCAGTTTCAGTCACTCTGAGGCCCTTCCGGGGCCAAAGAGAGGTCCAGCTACTGATTGGACCAAGGTGGCAGGCCTTACAGTTTTACAGAGGGAGGTTTTGCAGACATGTGGATTGCAAGGCTTTCACTGAAACTTCAGACCAAGCTCCTTGCAACCTATATTATGACACCACATGTCATTCATGCTGGACACAGAGCTATAAGATATACTGTTTGTCCTTTTGGATTTCAGTCTTGCTTTGGTGGCATCACTCCTTTCCATGCCTCCTTTCCTCCCTCTTGGAATGGGACTATTTACTCTGTCTTTCAGTCCTGAAAGTAACTTATTTTTGAGTCCATAGCTAAAACTTGGATTTTTGAACAATATTTGGAAGTGTTTAGATTACAGGGTCCTTTAGGGATGGACTGAAGATGGGTGTTTTATATTAATACAGACTTTTCTGCTGTTGCTCTCAGTGGGATGAGACCTTCCGGCTCAGCAGCTCTGTAGAAGGCAATGCCTGCTTAGTACAGCAATTCGGCAGCAGACATTGCATGCTAGTGTTGCAGCTCCGCTGCCAGTGCTGCTGTAGCTTCTTTAGGTTCTTGTCTCAGGAGATTGAGTAATGAAGTCCAGGACAATGAAGAAAGTTTTTCTTTTTTTTTTTGTCAGTCCTAGGGCACCTTGGCACTGTCCCTGAGCTTTTTCATTCAAGACGAATGCTCTACCACTTTGAAAGACCGTGCCACTTCCACTTTTCTGGTGCTTATTTGGAGATAAGAGTCTCACAGACTTCCCACCTTGGGACAGCTTTGCACTGCAATCCTCAAATCTTAGCCTCCTGAATAACAAGGATTGTAGGTATAAGCCACCAGCACCTGGCAAGGGTTCTTATACCCTGCACCACGCTCTGATTGGCTACCCCTATTATAATGAGATGTTTTAGAAGGTGACACTTTATTGGTTAAGTCCACAGCACTTTGATTGGTTGTGAGTTCCTAATCAGGTTCCTTTGGCACACCCTCTTCTCAGATCATGGGAAGATTCCTGAAACCAGAAGAAGCTAGGGGACAGAGGCAACTTGTTCTGGAACAACGTCAGTTTTGCAGTTGGGTTGGGCTTGCTAGGCCAAGATGCTGGCCTGAGGGCTGGAGTCTTAACTCTCAGTACTAGGAGAAGAATCATGAGCCTCTGAGATCCAGAGGTGAAACATTGAAGTTTAAAGAGAAATATTTGGATGGCAAACTGACAAGGTGTGGATGGTTAATCTCAACTGTCAACTTGATTGGCTTGAGAAGCGCCTAGGATACTACAAAAAGAAACCTCCGCATGTATCAGTGGGGAATGTCAAGAGAGGAATAATGAAGTGGGCAAGGTGTGCCCTACATGTGGGCAGCACTATCCCAATGACTGGGACCCACATGGATTAAAAAGAGAAAAAGGAGAAAGTTCTCAGGTCCTAAGCCCTGGAACCTATAAGTTTACCATGTATGAGAAAGGATTCTTTTCAGGGCTGAGTGGACTGAGGACCGTTCAGTGGGGAGAGTGGCTTGGATTATCCAGGTGAGCCCTAAATGCAAGCAGAGGACGTCTCACATCAACAGAGGAGGAGACAACAGAGTGATACCAGAGGTGGAGACTGGAAACCTGGAGCAGTAAAAAGGTGTATGGGACACAGAAGGGACCTATCTAGAGCTGATGGAAAGAACACAACATTGCCTATTTTTTTTTTTTTTTTTGCCAGTCCTGGGCTTGAGCTCAGTGCCTGAGCAGTGTCCTTGGACTTTCTCAAGGATAAAGCTCTACCACTTGAGTCTCAGCACCACTTCTATGTATGTGGTACTGAGGAATCCAACCCGGGTCTTTGTGCCTGCTAGGCAAACACTCTACCACTAGGCCAAACTCCCGGCCCCTGCCTAAATTTTTATTTGGGCTCACGGAGGCCGCTTTCAGATTTCTGGTCTCTAGAACTAATGGAGAATGAAATTCTGTTATTTTTCATCATCAAGCTTGTGGCAGTTTGTGTGTGTGTGTGTGTGTGTGTGTGTGTGTGTGCGTGTGTGTGTATGTGTATGCATGTGCACATATGTGCATGTGTGTATGCCAGTCCCAGGGCTTTCACTCAGGACTTGGGTGCTGTTCCTTAGTTTTTTTCTCTCAAAGTTTATACTCTGCCACTTGAGCCATAGCCGTACTTCCAACTTTTTGATGGTTCATTAGGAGCAAAAGTTTTATAGACTCTCCTTCCATGGGATGGCTTTGAGCCCCAATCTTCAGATCTCATCCCTCTGAGTAACTAGGGTTACAGGTGTGAGCCATTACCTCCTAATGGAGGTATTCTTACAGCATCCACAGAACAAATAGCACAGGAGTTCTTCTGTGTCCCCGCTGATGTCATCAAACAAGAGCCTCATTTTGTGAACAAGGTTTGTGTGAAAAGGTGATGTTTTCTCCAGGTTTTGTCTCTATAAAGTGTTTCTTTTTCTTTTACAATTAGTAAACTTGTGGGAGGATGTTTTGAGACTTTATAAATGTCCTTTTGGTCTTTCTACTTATAACTAGTATTTTGGGCTTTTCCCCTGTTTCTTTCTTTTCTTTATTCTTCTGGCACTGGGGTTTGAATTCAGGCCTGGACTCTGTCCCTCAGCCTTTTCACTCGAGGCTGTTGCTCTACCATTTGATTCTTATCTCCACTTTCAGCTTTTTCATGATTAACTGGAGAAACGTCTCATGGACTTTCCTTCTCATGCTAGCTTCAAACAGTGATCCTGAGATTTTAGCCTCCAGAATAGCTAACTTTATAGGCAGTGCCCAACATATGCCATCATCTTAATGATAATTCTTTTGTGCATCAGTTATCACTGTAATAGATACATGTGTTAATTTTCTAAGTCTAGCTTAGCAGAACTTTAGCAATTGGCATATTCCTGTCTTTATCTTTACTTGTCAATATAAATTCACAGAAGAGCCAGGAGTTTGACCTAGCACTAGAGTGCTTGCCTAGCATGCACAAACTCCTGGGTTTGATTCCTTGGTTACCACATAAACAGAAAAATCCAGAAGTGGCACTGTGGCTCAAGTGGTGGAGCGCTAGCCTTGAGAAAAAAAGAAGCCCAGGGACAGTGCCCAGGCCCTGAGTTCAAGCCCCAGGACTGGCAAATATATACATATATACATATATATATATATACACATATATGTATATATCACAGATTATTATATTCTAAGTTGACACATTACTATTCTGGTTTCAGTTTATGATCATTTTATGCTACATTTGGTCATTAAGGGCCTTTTCATGCAGTCCTTTCTGTTCTTTTTTTTCCCCCTTTGTCCCACACCATTGCTTGCTAACACAAAACTTTGTTCCAGACTTATCTACCTGCCATGCTCCAGCCTTGGAACCTGCCATTTCTTTTCCCTTCTTTTTTTTTTTTGTTATGGTCCTAGGACTTCAACTTGGGCCCTAATTTTTGTGCTTAAGGCTAGTGTTCTACTATTTGAGCTACAACTTTTTTCAGCATTTTGGTAGTTAATTAGAGATAAGAGTTCCACAAGCTTTCCTGCCTGGCTTTGAACCACAATTCTCAGATATTCTGGGTAGCTAGTATTACAGTCATGAGCCCCTAGCACCCAGTAGGACCTACCATTTCTTTAAAGAACCCCAGCTTCCCTTAGTGAATTTAGAAAACCATGCCTGGGGCCAAGGTGAACAACATCTACTCAAAATGGCTTTCATCTAGCAGAAGCCTGTACTGATGCATGCTGGGTTTGAAAGGGGGAAATTTGGCCACAAAGATGTGCTAATCAAGAAGATGATGTGATTTGTCTTGTGAATTTTTATCTGGGACCTGTCACCCTTTTCCCCTGTTTCTTTTGGAAAGTGATAAATACTATATATGTCCTCAACTAGTACCTTCCAGAAGCATCGTCTCACTTCACAGGCTCAGAGTAGAAAGGCAATTTGCCTTAGGATGAATTCTGCCTTTGAGTTGAATCATATCTGGTTTAGATAAGACTGGATTTTCGGACTTTTAAATTCACGTTGGATAAAGATAGGCCTTGAGAGTTTTGTGGATAGAAAGCCTGTGTATTTTTGTATGTGGAAGGGCCAAATGCTATTGTTTGAACATTTTTCTCCCCTTAATGATGCATGGGAAACTTCATCCCCAATGCAGCTGTGTGAGGAGGTAGGCCTTCTAGGAGATGTTTAAGGTCACAAAGGCTGTGCCTCCGCTTACAGCTTATTGGTGGAGATGAGCTCTTGATAGTTTTTTGCCTGGCCTGGCCTCAGATCACCACCCTCCCAATCTCTGCCTCTCAGATAGCTGGAATTACAGGCAAGAACCAGTGAGCCTGATCTATAGAACTACAGTTGCACATGCAGGCCTCTAAGTATCACATTGTGTGACTCATTGGTTCTGGAAGATTTTTCAAATGAACAATGGACTAACTAGGCCCCAGAAGTGTGGATCAGAAAGGGGACCTAGTCAGAGGATGCATGGAGACTTGTACAGGCTGTGTGTAGCTTCTCGTTGAGCCTGAGGACTAATATGGCCCTCAGGGTATTCAGTGATCTTGAGAATCCTGTATTCTCTCCTAGAAATGCCTTATACACCTTATACAACACACCCCAGGGAATGTCCTCCCTGACAACCCCTCCTGACTAGCAGAAGCTCTGTTTATCTTCTTCAATTAAGTGTTGCAGTTTTCAGTACTGTTTAGACACTTGATTCTTCACTAACTTAGAGTTTGCCTCCATCTCTCTTCTACACCTCCAAGGTGAGTGTTGCTTGAGTCGCCTGTGGGCGGGGCATGTACCTGTGAAAAGGTGTCCTGCTTGCTGGGCCCTTCAGCTTCAGCAGTACAAGGCCTGGCAATTCCCAAATTTAACAGGACCCTCAGAGAATGCCTCTGGTCCTTCAGGAGACATCTGAGTAAAGCTGGGTGTTCAGTCCTTCAGGAAAATATCTGAGCACAGCTGTTCGCCTCCTTCCTGCCACCCATGTGGTTGTGTTTTTAAATATGGCTTGAACTCAAAGCAGTTTCCATTTATAAAAATTCTTTCACCAAACACTCTTTCCAATAATAATATTCCCATGTGTGCCTTTTGCTTCTGATATTTTTCTTAGAAATGAATCTGCTAAAATGAAGTCCTCTTATCTTTGGCTTTTTGTGTCCACAAGTGATTTTGCCCCCACCCTGTGGTTTTGAGACCTCCTGCTTTGGCACAGGAGCCCAGTAAGGTTAGGTTGCCTTTGTTTCATTCCTAGGAACTTATCACGCATGATCAAGTCAATCTGTGTGCTGCTCAGGACCCAGACGTGCAGCAGCCCTATGCAGAGCCTGATGGCACCCGAAAAGATTGTTCAGACAGGAGACTCAAGAAGGCAGGTTGTCTTTGTAATGTCTGTCTCCAAATACCCATTACCTCTAGACCAATGAGCTGCTGCACATCTGGGCTGACAGTTGGAATCCTGTTTCACAGTCCCGGTGCCTAGCCCACCCACACCACTTAGCTGAGCTGCCCCACAGGTGATACTCGATGTGACCTCCATGTACTACTGCCCTGGAGGACACACCACAGAATTCTACCCCAAGGAGACAGCGATCAAATTAAGGCCTGCTTCCCTAAAACTGATCAGCCCTCTAGAAAGTAGGTGTTTACCCCGTATGGATATTTTCTCTCCGTCACACGAAGACTTGGAAGAACACCAAGTGGACATGTGATTTCAATTATGTAATATCATTCCAAAAGGTGAGCCTTCCCCACCTTAGAAATGAAGGCGTTACAAATAATTTATGCATTGTTAAAATACTTTAAAGCCATAAACACTTTATATTTGTTTGTTCATTTGTTTGTCTGTTTGGGGTGTGTGTGTGTGTGTGTGTGTGTGTGTGTGTGTGAAAGAGAGAGAGAGAGAGAGAGAGAAAGAGAAAAAGAAAGAAGGAAGGAAAGAAAGAAAGAAAGAAAGAAAGAAAGAAAGAAAGAAAGAAAGAAAGAAAGAAAGAGAATTGAGTGCCAGTCCTGGGGCTTCAACTCAAGGCCTGGCTACTGCTCCTCAGACTCTTACTCAAGGACTGTACTGTACCTCTTGGGCCACAATGCCACTTCTGGCATTTTCTGAGTTGTTTTTTGGAGATAAAAGTCTCACAGCCTTTCCTGCCCAGGCTGGATTCAAACTGTGATCCTCAAATCTCAGTCTCTCAAGAAGCTAGGATTACAGCCATGAGCCACCAGCACTGAGCATTTTGTGTTTTTATTTCTTGGTCAATATTAAATTTTTTTTCTAGTTTGAAGACAAATGAAGCATAAATAGAAATATACATACATATGAAATATATGTGATACATGTGTACATTAATCTATATGGATATGTAAGTTTATATATATATATATGTGTGTGTGTGTGTGTATGTACATATACATACAACTACACAATGATACTGAATTAGGTGAGAACTTGGAATTGAAGCCTAGGACTTTGATACACCTTTCCAGAATGAACAAGAATCTTTAGTCGGTTTATTGGACTTTTTAAAAAAATCAAATAGTAAGGAAGTGAATTACAACTGAAATAACTCAAAAGCTGTTTTACTTCCCAATATAACACATTTTATGATGGTGGATCCTGTTGAATTTGCATAATTTCCAGGTGAAAATTTAGTCTGACATGTGAGGATGCTGGATGGCAGTTGCTGGCTCTACACATTTCTTAAACTGTGCAGCCAGGAACATTCACACTGAAGGAATTCTCATCTAGCTCTTCTGTTCATCTCCATCCATCAAATGCCCAAATAGAACCAAATGTTCATTCAGCATCAGATGAGAAAAGGAAATGAATGAACACAACACTTAATACTTTTGGAAAACAGAGCCAGGAGCCATGGCTTATACCTGACTACTCAGGTAGCTGAGATCTGAGGATCGAGGTTCAAAGCCAGCCTAAGCAGGGAAGTCAGTGAGACCTGTATCTCCAGTTAACAATTCAAAAAAGGTGAAAGTGGAGCTATAGTTCAAGTGGTAGAACAACTAGCCTTAAGCAAGAAACAACCCAACAAACAACAATACAACAAAAAACTGCAGAAACAGTGCTCAAGCAATAAGTTCAAGCCCCAGGACTGACCAAAAACAAACAACAAAAACATTCAGAATAAAATGTATTAATATGTTTTAAGTTTAGATGTGTTTTTCAAAATGCTCTTATCTCCATTGTCTCCACTCAGGATCCCTATAGTTTCTCCAACTAATTTAATCATTTAGCTCTGATTCTTTCATCGTAATGAGCTATCATAATAAAATAATCGAAACATCATAATTGACAAAGACAAACTAATAATTTGAAAAGAGAGTAAGCATGAAGTAACTGAGTTGAGTTTTAATGTTAAAAAATTCATTATTTTGTTTTCTTTTTGAGTTATCAGCTTCTACATAAAACAGTTGCCCAATTGGCTACTTCCTGTTATAAAGTGGGTGTTGCAGGAAGACGAGAAAGCTATTCACACATACATTTATGGAGAAAAGATATTTTAAATATATTTCAACCAATAATAATCTAAAAATACCCAGGAGACCTGTGATGTGGAGCCAGAAGTAGTCTATAAGGTGAGGTGATGTCTGCCCCAGACCCCCTTGACATAACAGAAATTTTGCAAATATAAAATAAACCAATAATCTGAGAAGGTGGGAAAGAAGGAGGGGGACTTTACCCTTGGTGACTTGAGGTAGCTCTGTCTTTTGAAGAGAACACAAAATGTACATCTAAGTAAGAAAAAATCTAGAATTTAAGGTAGGAGAGCTTTAGACTGCTAGAAAGATCTTAAATTGTTTTTAATCGTAACACACTAGAGTGTATTAGGAGCAGAGGGCTTGCAGACTCAACTAACTAAATTATTTGTTCTTTTATTTATACTCTAATAAAACTCTTTCTCTTAAGAAAACTTAGGCAGTCTGTTATGGAGGGTTGTGTAGGCTTGTTGAAATGCTTCAGACTCCTCAGTTTGAACTGGGTCAAAAAAATCCTACAAAACAGAATTCAAGAGACTTTTTTTCCTAGGCAGAAATGTTTGGGTTTTTAAGTGGTAGGTCCACATTTGTTGATCTGCTTAGGTTCTCAAATTTTCCATAAGACATGCTTATGAGTTTATAAATGGGCTGTTTGGAACAGCTTGAATCATTAACTACCCTATGTAAGGCAGTATTACTTAATTTATCATTCTTCTTGTTGGCTTTGTCCTTCGATATTCCAGGCCTTTGCCCAGGCTGTAACTCTCCCTAGGATAGTCTTCTTCTTTCTGCACTTTCTCAACTGAGCAGTCTTCTTTCAAAATCCCCTGCCACTCTTACTACGAAGAGTTTTTTTGGCCATACACACAGATTTCATTGCTGCTACTTAGGTGTAACATGACATTTTAGCTACTAAGTGCTTCTCAGAGTGTAAGCAAACTTAAGTATCACTCCTTATCTTTCAACATGTCTGTTCCCATCACTAGGCTGTGCAACCCTCAGGAAAAGAGTTGTGTTTCATTTATCTTTGAATGTCTGCTGCCCACAGCCACACCTCTGTGGTGACTGGTCTAGGAATACTAAAGCAGGAAATTCCCAACAAAATGAACTTCTAGTAAACAAAGAAAGATGATACCAAAGCCAGGAAATATTGCCTCTAATCCACAAGGGCAATCTCAGCAAGTCCAAAGATGAAAGTTGTGCAGCAGACTCTATGATAAACTAGTAGAAGGTGAGGCCAAAGTCCTACAACAAAGATCTCTGTGTTTGGGCCGGGAGTTTGGCCTAGTGGTTAAAGTGCTTGCCTAGCATGCACGAAGACCCGGGTTCGATTCCTTGGTACCACATACATAGAAAAAAAAAAAAAAAAGCTGGAAGTGTTGCTGAGGCTCAAGTGGTAGAGCTCTAGCCTTGAGAAAGTCCATGGACAGTGCTCAGGCCCTGAGCTCAAGCCCAGGACTGGCCAAAAAAAGGAGAAAGATCTCTGTGAGGAGGAATAGAAAATATCTGAAAATACAGATTTGAGGAAAGGCTTGCTGACATTATAATTACAGGTGGTACCATAAAAAAAGAAAAGGCTAATCAAAACTGTAGGAAAAACAAAACCCTTTACAAAAAAAGAAGTCATTCATTTCTTTAAGCTAGAGTATATTAAGTCTATCCCATTGCTGTGAAAAAAAAGATTTGAAGAAGATAATTTAGAGACAAAAAGCTTAATTTTGGTTATAAAACCAAAATATCACCAACCAAGATAACACAATGGGCTGCCTCATTGCTTTGAAGCCTGTAGTAGAGCGAAACCATGGTGCAAGGGGATGGCAAAGGAAAACTGCTCTTTTTCTGTTAACCAGTAAGGGGTAATCAGGGAGAAAGGGAAGACAGGAGACAAGATAAACTATTAAAAACATGGCCCTCAGGGATTTACTCCCTCCAATTAGACCTCACCACAGTAGCCCCCTCAGCTCTGAGCTCATCAATAAATTAATCTATTAATGATGTTAACATCCCCCCCATGAGCTAATCACCTCTCAAGAGCTCTGCTATACTGGTGATCAAGACTTCAACACTTGAGCTTTTAGAGACATTTTATAGCCAGATCATACACGGAGTAAGTGTTTTTGATAGTCATAAAAATGGAAAATATGATTGTTAGTTTAACTACAAATAGTGATATGTTTAGAGCAGGATAGAAGTAAAGGGCAAACATATAGCCTAGTCTAGGCCAATAACTGTGTTGGTAAGGCTTATGATCAAGTTCTTTGAAAGGTCAAAAAACACATGGAGGTTCCCCCTTTCCTGTCTCCTGTTTCTTCTCTTGTGAAGACTCTGGGGGTATTTTGTGGGGGATCTATAATAGTTTGGGACCTGAGTGCCTTCTATCTTTTTTTCTGTATGTCTGGATTCTTTTATGTGAGAGCTAAACAAATCTTAATCTTGTTTAAGTAAGTTTTGTTGGATCTCTGTACTGGCAGCTGAACACAATTCCTATCTGGTACAAGATGAAGATAGCAAATTATTTAGAGATATGAAACTATTCAAGGAAATCCCGCCCTCTGCAGCGATGTTATACAACTTGGGACATCTACAATTTGATGTGTGTGGGTAGGGGGGAGGTGTAAACACTATTGACCACATGTGTACCCCATGTTGAATGGTGATGAGTGAGTATGTTGAAACAGCCAAAATGAATCAAGGGGTACAGCTTCATGGGGGTGGCTTTGCCTCATTCTAATAGAATGCATATGTCTGGCCATTGGTTTTAGCAGCAGCTGGGACTAGGGAATCACTGTTTGGGTGAACTAGGCTGGATGCTGGTTTAGCTCCAAGGCTATCCTTCCCTCCTGTCTCCTGTTGGGCATCCCTGTCTCCATCAGGCCATCCATCTTTTGCATTCCCTCTTTCTCCAGCAGGGAGGCTATGGGTGGTTTTTTGAATCCCACATTGATTTTTATTTAATATTTTATTTTATTTTCTTATTTTATGGACTGAGGAGCAACTTTCTCTAAACCACAGGAACCTCTGTATGGAATAGGCCCTTCTCTATCCCCATCCTCTTTTATTTTAATATGCCTGCCGTGGTCAACCGTACTTTACAGGCTATCACTAACTCAAGGCGATTTCCTCTCACTCGTGCCATTCATCTTTTTTCTCCTATTTCCACCATGAGGTCCTTATGTTTGCCCTCCTCTCTGTCTGGGATATTTTCATTAATTAGATTCCTGTTCAAATATCATGTCTTCTCCAAAGCCCTCCCAGACCACTCTAACCACAATACTCACCATCTTGTCCATCATGATATCTTAAATGCTTACAATGGTGTGTGGTCCATTGGAGGGTGTGTGTGTGTGTGTGTGTGTGTGTGTGTGTGTGTACACGCATGAGCCCATATGTACACACTGCTGCTGGTTACTGGTGCTGGGGCCAGTCCTGGGCTTGAACTCAAGGCACTGTCCCTAAGCTTTTCTGCTCAAAGCTAGCACTTTACCACTAGAGCTACAAGTCTACTCCCAGTTTTGTGTTGATCAATTGGAGATAAGAACCTCATAGATTTTCCTATTCTGGCTAGCTTCAAATTTGATCCTCACACCTTAGTCTTCTGAGTAGATAAGATTACAGGCATGAGGCCAAGAGTTTAGCCTAGTGGTTAAAGTGCTTGCCTAGCATGCACGAAGACCCAGGTTCGATTCCTCGGTACCACATCCATAGAAAAAAGCCAGAAGTGGTGCTGAGGCTCAAGTGGTAGAGCTCTAGCCTTGAGAAAGTCCAAAGACAGTGCTCAGGCCCTGAGCTCAAGCCCAGGACTGGCAAAAAAAAAAAAAAAAAAAAGATTACAGGCATGAGCCACCAGCACCTGGCCTCAGTTTTTGATAGCATAATACAAATAGCATGTGGCTTCAGGTTTAGATTGTCGCCATGAAACCATTGCAGAATACTACTCCAAGCTTTTATGCTTCCATCTTATCTTTTAATCCCAAAAGGACATGCTATTTCATTAACCTAGGAGCAGACAAGCAGGCAGAAGACAGAACTTCCACACGCCTGACCAGCAAACTCTCCACCCAGAGCTGCTGTTGGCTTTGGCATGTAGCAACCATTCTCTCTCCCTTCGGCTCTCCTGTGCCTGCTCCCGCATAATACAAAGCAGAGGTGCTTCTGTTCGGGGATATTCCTTTAGCAAGTCTTTATACAAGCATGCCAACCTCTCAATCTGACCTCCTTCGACCTTCCAAGAACGTTCTATGTAGGCAGGCCTTTCATTCAGCCTAGATGATTCATTCCAGAATACAACGTGGCCTGCTTCACTTACTGTAGTCACAGGTAGGAACCTTTACTTATATGACTATTAATTTTAATTACCTAGACGGATAAACTAGAGATTTAACCTGCATCTTATCAAGGGATTTTCACTTTCTGACAAAAACTTTAGGAACCAGTGTGTGAAATTTTCCAAAGTCCCTATGTTCTGTGCTAATAGTAATGGTGGTAGCGTGTACAAAGACGAACACCCATCAACCTTGGTCCCTGATTGGCTATTATGCTGGCATAAAATAGGGAAGACATATAAGCAAGATTCAAGTGATGGTTTAACCACAGGTAGGTGGGATGTGTTTGCTACTGACTCATTAGTACTTTTTTCTGTGTCTCTGCCTCTGTCTGTCTGTCTGTCTGTCTGCTTCTCTCTCTCTCTCTCTCTCTCTCTCTCTCTCTCTCTCTCTCTCTCTCTCTCACACACACACACACACACACACACACACACACACACACACACACATTTCTTTTTCATTGAAATCGCCTTAGTTAAGCCAGATTGCTACTTGGACACTGATTTTAATGTATTTGTTTTCTCTGCCAATTACTCTGATGTCTTTCACCTACTACCCCAGTGATTATTTGTGTTACTCTGACTCGAAGAGATCCAAATTTCTGCAGCCTGTCAGCATTCTCTTAAGCATTTCAAACCCCAGTTGCTCTGACCCTGGCTTCTCATATCCTTCTCTTGGGCCAATCTCTCCTACCAAGCCTGCTTTTGGCCCCAGTCCAGAAAGCAGGCAGCTTGCTGGAGCAACTTGCCACCCACTTTTCTCCATCTGATCTCCTACCCCACCTCCCTGGCCCTCATTCATCTCAGAGGTAATAGATTTTCCTAAAGACACTGAGAAAGTGACCAGTCTGTCTGGCTTTAAAATTCATGTTTGTGACGAGATAATTCCTTTTCCTTGTTTCCTGGCCTGACTTCAATGACTGGCGCTAACTTTCTTTAAAACATGACTCAAAACTCACCTCGTTGAGGAAACATTTCAGGACTGACTGCACACGAATTGATTCATCCTTTGCTTGTGGCCCCCTTGGAGCTCTACTAATCGAAGGGACTGTGATAATGTTCCCCTTGTGCTGAGTTCCTTTGCAAATGTGTTCTTTAGAATTCTGTGCTGCCTTTTCAGGCCAGATTTTACATGTAGGATTAGCAAAAGAGCTCAGCTTAGCATATAAAGGGATAAATTAATCTTTTGCTAAGAAATATTAAAATAGTTTACCATTAATTAATTAATAGGAAACTTCGCAGAGTCTTTTGTTTCTTCAGAAGATTGCCAAATATGTGGATCGGTACAATATAGACAACCAGTAAGTATGTTTGGCAGTACTGGGATTTGAACTTAGGGCCTCAAATTGGTAGGCAGGCATTCTACCACTGAGTTACATTACCCCTCCACTAAGCATTTTGAAATAGCTTAGGATGAATTTTTCTCTTTTTTTGTTCTTTTTTGCTAGTCCTAGTGCTTGACCTTAGGGCCTGGGCACTGTCCTTGGACACATATTGCTCAAGGTTAGTACCTGCTGGACCAGTTCCAGCTTTTTCTGGGTATGTGGTACTGAGGAATCAAACCCAGGGCTTCAAGCATGCTAGGTAAGCACTCTACCAATAGCCTATGCTCCCGGTCCTCATTTTCATTTTCTCTTTTTTTTTTTAAAATTCCATTCTTAATTAACATATGAAAGTTCTATGTATCTGTTAGAAAAAGTGATATATATATATATATACATAATTGACCAAATCAAAATAGTTAACATTTCCATCTCTTTATCATTTATGTTTGGAGCCTTTGGGTTAGGTTCTTTTCCAGTTCTTCATAAAATTGTAACAGGTTATTGTGAACTGTAATCACTATACTCTGTGTGGAACATTGGAACTTATTCCTCCTGTCTGTGTTTTGCTAGCCATTTCAGTCTATCGCTCCCACCCTTTAACTTCCACTCACTTTACACTATAATATTTGCTGTTTAGCATTTGAAGTTTTGAGGGCTTTTTAAGATTTTACATACGAAAGAGGTCATATAGGAATTGTTAATGCCTGGTTTATTTCCCTTAACATGATGTAGCCCAGTTCTATCGATTTGCCACAAATGGCAAAATTTCATTATTTTTAGGGCTGGATAATTTTTTACTGTGTATGCATACCACTTTTTTTTCTGTCAGATGTGGGGCTTCAACTCAGGGGCTGGGTGCTGTCCCTGAGCAATTCAGCTCAAGGCTATCGCTTTACCACCTGTGCCACAGCACCATTTCTGACTTTCTGGTTGTTAATTGGAGATAAGAGTCTTACAGGGACTTTTTGCCCAGGCTGGATTCAAACTACGGTCTTTTGTTCAACCTTCTAGAACAGCTAGGATGACAGGTGTTGAACCAATGTCAGCTAACCATATTTTCTGTATCCACTTATCTACTGATGAACACCTAAATTAGATGTTTTGGGAGTAGTCAAACTTTAAATTATAGTCAATGAGTGAGTGGTTTTCATTTTGAAAACATTGCAAATAAACTATGAGCCAGATTTCTTTTTTAATATATTTTTATTGTAATTAATAAAAGGGTTACATGATATTTGCCAGATAGAAGGTGCATTGATTCACATACATTGATACCCTTTCACATGTCTTGGTACCCATTACCCTCACCCCTGCCACTCCCCCCCCCATCTTGGTTTTCCCCCCTTCCCTATCAAATTTCAAATAACCAAATACAAATAAATTCAATACATCAGATAACAAAGTGAGGTACTATAACAATATGAGACACCCAAGGAACAGCAAAGGAGATGAGAGATAACATAGTACATTAAGGACAACAATCATTCGTTATATGGCTTTTGTTTCAATATCCTGGAGGTCCTTTCAATTAGCTTCATACTATATGGCCTTATGTATCAAGGTTTTGCTCTATTGCAAATCTCTGCTAGTAAAGCCCAGGGTTTCTACTGATTATGACAAATGAGGGAAACCATTGAGCCTAAGTTCCTTTGAGTCTGGCTTACTTCACTTAATATGATTTTTTCTAAGTCTTTCCATTTCCTAACAAATGGGTCGATGTCGTTCTTTCTGACAGCAGCATAGAATTCCATTGTGTACAAATACCACAACTTGTTGATCCACTCATCAACTGAGGGACATCTAGGTTGGTTCCATATCTTTGCTATGGTGAATAATGCTGCAATGAACATTGTTGTGCTAGTGGATTTAGTATGCCCTAGTTTCTGAATGATTGGGTAAATGCCAAGTAGTGGAATTGCTGGGTCATAGGGGAGTTCTATGTTTAGCCTTTTGAGGCACTGCCATACTGCTTTCCATAGTGGTTGAATGAGTTTGCACTCCCACCAACAGTGTAGTAGTGATCCCTCCTGGCCACATCCCCTCCAGCATCTGTTATTATTTGTTTTCCTGATCTTGGCCATTCTAACTGGAGTGAGGTGGAATCTTAGAGTTGTTTTGATTTGCATTTCTTTTATGGCCAGAGATGTTGAGCATTTCTTCATGTGTTTATAGGCCATTTTTGTTTCTTCTTCAGAGAAGACTCTCTTTAAGTCTTTGGCCCATTTTTTAATGGGATGGTTACTTTGGAGATTAGTTTTGGAGTGATTCAATTTTTTGAGTTGTTGATATATTTTAGATATGAGTGAGCCAGATTTCTTTTTTTGGGGGGGCAATCCTGAGCTTGAGCTCAGGGCCTGAGCACTGTTCTTGGACTTTCTCAAGGCTAGAGCTCTACCACTTGAGCCACAGCACCACTTCTGGCTTTTTTTCTATGTATGTGGTACTGAGGAATCGAACCCAGGTCTTCGTGCATGCTAGGCAAGCACTCTACCACTAGGAAACTCCAGACCCAGTTTTTGTACTTGTAAGCCCTATATCTTTTTTTTTTTTTGGTCATTCATGGGACTTGAACTCAGGGCCTGGGCATTGTCCCATTGCTCAAGACTGGTGCTCCACTTGAGCAACAGCGTTACTTCTGATTTGCTGATGGTTAGTTGAAGATAAAGAGTTTTATGTTCAGGCTGACTTCCACCCATGATCTTTAGATCTCAGCCACATGTGTAGCTAGGATTTCAGGCATGAGCCACCAGTGCCCAGCTAATCTTTTCTTTTTTGGGGGGGGGGGGTCTGTACAAGTCAGGCCACACTGTGAGGAGCCAACAGGCCCCTGGGGCCGGGGAAGCCACTGTAAAGACACTTGGCTCTAGGAGAAAAGATACAAAGGATCATGTGAAGTTCTGCCTTTCTTTTTTGTGCTTACTGTTATTTCACTTAACAAAAAAGCATGTCTGTACAGTCTGAAACCTCCTACTGCCTGTAGCCTGGATGGCTGGGAAAGCTGGTTTGAGGTACGCTTCCTCCTGTTGCTCCGTGGCTTTCTCTGAGGCTTCCTCTCTTCTGCTCTCCCTTTCTTACCCATCCTTGCATTTCCCATCCGAGTCTCATCCCAGTACTTCTCTTCATCTTCACATTCACAGAGGGGGAGAGTCCTTCCTTTCCTAATCTCACCATTACTAAGAAAATAAATGAAGTGGTTGAGGTCATCCCATTTTTATTTAAGCAAACAGTAAACATGTTTGTGAAAATCCCTAGTAGGTATTTTGAAACTGTGACTTGAACTCATTATTTGTTGTTGTTTTTTTTTAATTTTAAAATTAAGAGTACTGCTTTCCTTAGTTGTGCTAGCTGGAGAAGGGTGGAGACAGACTGGGGATATGGCTCAAGCGGTACCGTACCAGCCTAGTCAGTATGTGGTCATGAGTTCAAACTCAATAACAAAATCAAATGTTTCAAAACACCATAGTATAGAAGATGGACATATACAATAAGCATGTGTGCATACATGCATTTGTATACTCATGCATGCATGCACATTTATACCCATAGAAAGTTAAAGGCATAAAACAGGCTGTATACTCTAGAATTTGACTGGGAAAACAATTGATTTATTATCTGACTTTCCTCTTGCTTCATGCCTGAGATTATCTGCTGTATGTCTCTTTCATTCATTCATTCATTCATTCATTCATCTGTTCATTATGCTGTTGCTTCAAGGTACCAGTGTTGCTTCTCTGGGGCAGCAACTCAGGAACGGGGAGGGACACACAGGGCCAGCCTGTAGTCCCCCAGGGAGCTGAGGGAGATGGTAAGTATCGATGACCCAGCCCTCCCCCAATTACGGGGGAAGAAAAAAACCACGCTAAGTCAGAAGCAGTGTTAACCATGAAAGCGCATCAGATCTCTCTGCTGATCTCTGCTGATCTGATCTGCCGTTCTCATCTCTTTATTGCGTCAGACAATTAGTTATATACTATTGGGGTAGGAGAAGGTGGGAACTGGAAAGCTAGCCAATAGGAAGAGGGCCACTGTGCTACCACTAAGGGTCTGGGTGGGGCTTTCAGGTACTGGGCGGGACAGGTGCAGGAAAGCGCCCGCCCGAGACCTGCGCTGCTTAGAGACCCGTGAAGCTGCGGGGGGCTCAATCGAGTCACATACACAGAGGTGTCTTAAGAGAAGTATGCAAGGAGTGAATGCCTGGCCAAAGCCCTTTAATTGCTGCTGAGCCAGAATCAGGCCTCAGAGATGGAGGTCAGGCCCTAACATACCAGCAGCTCTGAAGCTCTCCTGGATATAATAATGAAGTACTGGAAAGGATGTTTGGGGGTAGGGAAAAGGGGAGTATTAGGACATAAAAATCAAAGTTGCCTTGTTTATTCTACTGTGATTTCTTTTCTCTGCCCCTGGATCCTATTAGTAATGTCTAATTAAGATTTTCCCTTTTCCTGTATGTCCTTGATTGCCTTGTGTGGCTCTGCTGGTCATTTCTGAGACCAGAGTCACTGAGTTTCCAAATCTGAACTGGAACTGGCAGAGGAAACAGGAGAGCTCATTTTAATTCAGTTCACTCCATGTACATAACCCTGGCTTTCCATTAAACTCTTCCTGATAGTTCAAACATGGACTAGCTGAGATAAGATTTCTAAAATATTAACATAAAGCACTGAAGAAAAAAAATAACATAATCTAGGCCTAAACACAACATAATCCATTGGAAATCATATTGATAGCAAATGCATCCATCAGGGAGCAGGAGCCAAGGCTCAATTGTTACCATTATGCAATGAAAGTTTGCTTCCTTCTCCACTATGGAAACAAAACATGAACTTGAACTAAACTACACTGTTTTTCTCAAGACTCCAGAACTGTCTGGTCATGTTGAAAAACATGAGGAACTCACTTTTAATTTTTGTATTTTATGAAAGTACAACTATTAGTTGGTTGTTGCTTTGTGCCTGAACTCTACCTCACCCTCTCAGTTTTTTTTGTTTTTTTTTTTAACTCAGGGCTGGCACTTTACCACACCTCCACCTCCAGCTTTATGTTAGCTAAAAGTCTCTTATGAAGATAATTTGTCTTTCAGGATAGTTTCAAACCTTGGTCCTCAGGTCTCAGACTCCTGGGCAGCCAGGATTATAGAGTAGTTTTAAATTCAAGCCATGGTAGTGCTACTGCTATGGCTGCTGTTTATGACAGTGATGATGATATGATGATAGCTATTTAGCTTCCCAGCCCAAGTTCCTATCTTCATTCCTCTTCTGTGTGCACTGCCAACTGTTGAGTGTGCAAGTGGCCCATTTCTCAGCTGGGGAATTTGCTTTGTATTCTATTGGAATTGTATGTGCTAGCCAGGAATCTAAGTAGGAAACACAGAAGAAAAAAAAAGAAAGAGGAGGAAGGAGGGAGGAGAAGGAAGAAAGGAATTAGAAATGAGAAAGAAAAAGCAATCCTCAAATAATAAGGACCAGAGAGGAGACAGGATTCATTTAGCCTGCAAACTGTTTAGAAATATGCTACCTCCAGGTCAAATGGGAAGCTGTTAAGTTGAGTAAAAGAAATCCTGGTGACTAATTTGCTAGGCAATGTTGGTGGACTCAGGCTCTGGATGAGAGGGACATTTAAGGTCATAGAGAGGGCTGAAGCATCTGATGCCTGATACTTTTCAGTTCTCATCACTAATCTGCAGTTTTCACCCTCTTGTTCACTTTTTATTTTGGAACTGGATTTTGAATCTCTTCCTGGATGTATTCATTCCTGAGTGTTAGTGATAACTTTGTTTTTTTGATATTTAGGATATTTGATATTACCTACGTTTCTGATTTTTGGACTTTTTCTGGGCTATTTCAAATGTTACTCTTGATTCTTTAAGCTGTCTTCTTTTCCTTTAGTGGCTTGCTCTGAACCCACAATCCATATTCTCTGATGTTCTAGGAAACAAAACTCCTTGCCTGTACTTGTGAAATGACTAGCAGGTAAGTACACCCCCGCTCAGCAGGGCCTCTGGCCTGTAATCCTAGCTACTTAGGAAGCTGAAATGTGAGGATCAAAATTCACAGCCAGGCTGGGCCAACAAATCTGAAAGACTCTTATCTCCAATTAACCTGAAAAATCTAGATGTTGTGCGATGGCTCAACTAGTAAAGCACAAGCCTTGAGATAAAAAGCTAGGGGGCAGTGCTCAGGCCTGAGTTCAAGTCCCAGCACGAGAGAGAGAGAGAGAGAGAGAGAGAGAGAGAGAGAGAGAGAGAGAGAGAGAGAGAGAGAGAGAGAGAGAGAGAGAGAGAGAGAGAGAGAGAGAGAGAGACAGAGACAGAGAGAGACAGAGAGAGACAGAGAGAGAGAGAGAGAGAGAGACAGAGAGAGAGAGAGAGAGAGAGAGAGAGAGAGAGAACAAAACAGATGCGCTTTCTACTACTTACTCTGTGTATGGAAGACAATGCCAAGGTGACTCATTCCTACACAATAACTAGGGGTCACAAGGATTGCCCTTGACCATGATGCTGGAGAGATGCCTGGAAGACTTACCACAAGCTCACCAGCAAAAGAATCATCTGGCCTCCTCCACCTCTCTTCCCAGATTCCATCAGAGGCCAAGATTTTTTTCTTGGCTAGTGTTGCCAAGGCATTCATCAGTGCTATTTAATCTTAAGGGGAATGCCTCCAGCACCCCACTAACCATAAGGACATGTGAAAACCAGGAGCAGATGTGAAGCTACTGGTTCTTCTGGGCCCGCAGGGGTCATGGGATACACACTTGGATGGCATCCCTTGAACGGCAAGTGTTGAGTCAGGACCTGAGGTCAGAATATAAGTTCAAATCCAAGTTCTGCTGCAGATTAGCAAAGTGACCTAGCAAGTTCATCCACCTTTCTGGTCTTCCATTATTGCACTTCATATGTCAAGTGCTTGAAAAACTATCAGGTACACATCAAGTAATTAATAAATTTTTTATAATATGAGCAGTGTTGAATGAATAATAGCTAAGGTGCATTCTGAATCCAATGAAATAGAAATCATTAAAATAATGAATTCATCTGTTGAGATGAGAGGCCAGGTGCTTGGGTACCAAGCACTGTGAAAGAAGCCAGTGGGCATTGATAGGATTGAATATTTCTGACAATGTCATGAGGCAGGGACTGGGAATGACCTCCTTTCTACAAACAGGACACTGGGATTTAAAGAAATGAATGAACTATGCAGAGTCAGTCAGGCAGTAAGAAGAGAGGCATTTCCATGTGCCAATTCTTTTACTCTATAACCTATATTCAAACTGCTATGAAACACTACTTTTCTATACAACAGCTGCATATACATCCAAGCTTACTCTATCTTTGTTTATTTATGTATTTATTTTGCCAGTCCCGGGCTTGAACTCAGGGCCTGAATACTGTCCTTGGGTTTTTTTCAAGGCCTAGTACTCTTCTACTTGAACCATAGCACCACTTACAGCTTTTTCTATGTATGTGTTTTGGTGGGTCATGGGGCTTGAACTCGGCCTGGGCACTGTCCTTGAGCTCTTCAGCTTAAGGCTACCGCCCTACATCTGGGCCTGGACATTGTCCCTGAGCTCTTCAGTTCAAGGCTACGGCTCTACCCTGGAGCCAAGCCCCATTTCCCACTGTCTAGAGGTTAATTGGAGAGAAGAGTCTCTGGTCCTTTTGTGTCCAGGCTGGCTTTGAAGTTTGATCCTCAGATCTGAGCCTCCTGAGTAGCTAGGATTACAGGCTTGAGTCACCATACCCAGCAAGCTCACTATATTTTTAAAAAATAAAATTCAGCAATGTCCCAAATGTGGGTGTACCTGTGTTTTGCTTAAACCACATACATCACTTAGAATAAAAAAAAATCTTAAGAGTTTCTGTCTCCAGTACTGACCCAGACTATAAGTCAAAAATGTGCCCACTGCACCAGCAACATTATCCCAGAATGCAAGTGGACAGAATACCCTCTTCGCATCTCAGCACTCCAAGCCCCTATAGCTCCTTGCTGTTGCCTGCCAATGTTTCTCATATGCAAATCATGGTTATAAGATTTGCTAGTGTTGTAAATCATTGTCCAATGATTTACATGTGAGAAACATTGTCAGAGAAGCTGCCAAATCTAGACTCAGCCAATTTCACCTCAGTTCTTCATTTTTTTCTCTGAGTTGTTCCCCAAGAGTGTAAGAGAACTCTCTGTGTGTGTGTGTGTGTGTGTGTGTGTGTGTGTGTGTGTGTGTGTTAGTATTGGGTAGGGTTTGAAATCAAGGCCTGGGCACTGACCCCTAGCTTTTTTGCTTAAAGCTGGAGCTCTCTACCACTTGACACAGGTCCACTTCCAGCTTAGTGGTTACTTGGAGATAAGGGTCCCTTGGATTTGACTGCCTGGGCTATCTGTGGACCTCAATTCCCCAGATTTCAGCCTTCTGGGGAGCTAGGATTATAATCATCAGTCATTACTGATGTCCAGCTCCAGTTTAGTGGTTTTCTTTGTTGGAATGGGTTGATGAGAGCTGCGGCTCAGATCACTAGAAAGGAAATGGTGATTGACTTGTGCATCTATCACTGGACTCAGAACTTGTATACAAGCGGAATGAATAGTTACCACAAGAGTCTCAAGGTAGTTACAAGATTTCAAAAACTGATATGGCTCCCTGAAAATTTCTAGATATGATTTCTTGGGCATATCCACTTTATCTATATGCTTAGCCTCCCCACACTCCAGAGACTAGCTTCAAATCCTCCATACATAAACAAACAGATTCACCCTCATGCCCTCTGAGCCACTTAGCTGCGTCTGGGATTCTGTTACTATCTCCTTTGGGCATTTGTAGACTCTGTTTGGTGTTGGCCACCCTGTCTTGCCCCGTGCAGGGTATGTTCTTCCTGGGAGGTTGTGTCTGTTGGACCACACAGGATTGTTAATAAACTGTTTACTCCATGCTGATGTCCTGGCTGTTATATTCACTGTGGTCTACTCCATTTTGATGACTGAATCTTAGCAGCTCATATCTCTCATCAGGTACCTCAGAGATGGCTAGTGTTTCTTTTGTCATCTGGCAAGCATTTTGCTTTTCATCCTGAATGCTTATTTCCTCTATACTCATCTTTCCTGATTTTTCTGCCTAATCATTCTGAAATAACGAAAAGACCAAATGTTGGACCCACCATGTAGCTTTCAGTAATGGCTGTTATTTTAGCATCCAAGGCATTTAGAATAACAATTGTATTCTAAGCAGGATGAAAATTTCATAGGAAGCTGTCATCTGTCATATACGATCTCGATGCAAATGGCGTACCTACCATCAGCAAAGCAAGCTGGCTGCCATTTTCCTTTCTAGAAGACATGGAATTACATTTCTCTTTGCCACTTGCACAGTCTAAGCAATACCTTTGCAAAGAGAGTCTAAGGCCCACTGGCTAATGAAGAAGAGGCAAAGACCTTTGTGGATTGCTCTCTTGGGAGAAAAAAAAAAGCCCAAATCTAAAGCCACAGGGTCTCTGCCTTCCTCCCCTCCCTTCATGCCTCCCTCAGCCATTCCAGGGATGCTGACAGCCATAAAAAATCAGGCCTGTTAGCAACAGGAAAGATCACAAGCCTTGATTCCTGTTGAGCTCCTTCAATAACAGCTGCCATCTGGCTCCCTATCACAGACGAATGCAAGGCCTGATTTATGAGGAGGCTCAGGTCAAGGAGTGGGCCATGTGCACTACCCTCCTTCCCTGCAGGCTGGGGCCTGGGAGAGGGCTATTGCAGGTCATCAATAAATCCTGGGAATAAAACAATGCAGAGATTATTAAAAGGAGCCAAGAAGGGACTGATAGTGCTATTCCAATTACAGGCATGGATATCTTCCTCTGTGGGGTTCTAAGTGTATGCATCCTAATGCATTTCAGCAGCTAATAAAAGTACTGTAACATTTCTTTTCTTTTTCTTGCCTTTTCTCTCTCCCGTCCTCTCTCATACCCATAGTGCTTATAAATGATAGGGTCACGGGGTGTGAAAGATACATAATGGCTTTGAAGATGTACTGACAGCCTCCAACTAATTGATCATAAAATGAAGTCAAAGGCAATTGATGATGAGCCATTTATCTAGGCAAATATAGCTGATGGTCCTCCTCTGGGATGAAAATTAAGCAAATGTAAAGTAAAATTAGGACTAGACTATGGAAACCAAATGTAATGTTCTGAGGGCTTCACTTGCCAGCTCAGAAACTGGAGGCATTGATGTGGAAGGGGGCAGGCAGGAGACTAATGCCATAAACCTAGTGGTAGACCAGACCACCTCAGTTACCCTGCAGGCAAGCATGCTCTCCACACAGATCAAAAGTTTTATCTTCTGTATCTTTTCCCAGATGGAAAACTTCACCAGAGCCCACAATTACTGGCCATTAAGTCCCTTTAATGTTTATTGTGTAAAAATGGAATTGGCTGGAGATGTTAATGAAACTTCATTGATATCGGCTAATGGGCTGGGGCAGGTAAAACCCAATGACTTAGGGAAATGATTGTGTTATATCTTGTGTTATATCATGTAAGTCAGAAGATGTAGTTGTGCGGTCTGAGAGTTCTCAGACCTAGCAATAGACATGCAAGACCACCATATTGCTCGGAAGGTGTTCTGGTCTGATCTGCTCTAGTAAATGGGAAAAATTCTTCCCTACATCACCTGTGGCTTTCCCCTGAGCTGCTGGGAAAGCTCTCAGGAAACTGGCTCTGTGTACATTTGTGCTGGTTATTGGTACGAAGGCTTGAGCTCAGGACCTTGTTGTCTGACTTTGTTTTTTTACTCGAGAGTGGCATTCTACCACTTGAGCCACTTGAGCTACAATTCTACTACTGGCTTTTTGCTAGTTAACTGAAATAAGAGTCTCTCTTCCCAGGCTGGTTTCAAACCACAATCCTCAGATTGTAGCAAGAATTCCAGACCAGAGCTACCAGTGCCTGACAAGAAATTGGCTCTTTTAACATAGGCTGCTCTTGGCCCACCATCTCGTTCATCTTTCCTCCTCCTCCTCCCCCCCTCCTCCTTCTCCTTCCCCACCTTCTCCCTTCCTTCCTCTTCTTCCCCCGCCCTCCTCCTCTTCTTCTTTCTCCTCCTCCTCCTCCTCCTCCTCCTCCTCCTCCTCCTCCTCCTCCCTTTCTTCCTCTTATTCCCCCCCCCCCAACTTCCTCCTTTTTTTTTTAATTTAAAGAAATACAGTCAGTCCAGCCTGGTTTGGACTGATATCAGCGAATTCCAGCCAGTTTCATTATAGGTGGGTTTATAAAAGCATGCAGAAGGGTGACTCCCTCCGCTTTTCCACCTTTTATGTTCCTCCTTATCCCTGTCATTAACCCTGAAATCCTCTCATACTTATTCATGGTCATTAGTGTCACCTTCATTAACCTTCTGAGGTTCATATACTCCCATCTGCTGCCAGCTAGCTCCTCCCTTACTCAGAATCAAGTAAGATCACAGTCCTGGCCTAGGCTTCAAGGGCTCCAGCCTGCCATGTTGATGCACCATAGTAATCAAGAAGAAGGATGAAGCAGGAGACTCATGAGTTTGAGGCCAGACTGGGCTACAACTCAGTTGGTGGAGATGGATTATCAGTGGCTCACACTTGTAATCCTTAGCTACCTGTTCATTGGGGAGGCTGAGATCTGAGGATCATGGTTCAAAAGCAGCCTTGGCAGACAAATCCATGGGGCTCGTCACTCTGGTGAAGTACTAGCATTAAAAAACAAAACAAAACAGGGGCCGGGAGTTTGACCTAGTGGCAGAGTGCTTGTCTAGCATGCACAAAGACCCAGGTTTGAGTCCCTAGTACCACATACATAGAAAAAAGCTGGAAGTGATGCTTCTAGCATTGAGAAAAGTCCAAGGACAGTGCGCAGGCCCTGAGTTCAAGCCCCACAACTGGAAAAAAAAAACCAAAAAACAAAAACACCATTTTTATTGCTCAAACTTCATTATTGCCTTTCATCTAAAAATAGAGCTGTTGCAATTTTTTAAACATTTAACTCTGTTAAAATTGGAAATATAGTCACTTCATTTGTATGCCCTTCTCGACCTCCCAAAGCTCATTGGAAAGCTCCTACTTCTCTCACCTGCGCCCCAGCTGCCAGCCAAGAAGAGTAAAATGTCCCCCTGAACAACTGTACACTCATTCTGAGAGACGATCTCATCACCCCTTGGGGCAGAGAATATGTGAGAACTTGGGAAAGCACTGGCTCATTTAGGCATGTAATAAACACTGGTTGAATGAATTCGTTAAGCAAACCAATGAATAAAGCAACACCTGCTTCTGCCACATAGTTGTGCATGGAAGGGATGCAGTGCGTGGAACCTCTAGTTCCTATTCCCACCCCAGAAGCTGATCTTTACAGGAATATGGTGCCCTAAAGCAGCTTTGCCCTCCCTCCCTCCCCCAGAAATGTTCTGATGCATTCAGTGCTGTTGAGATTTAGAGTTCAATATACCTATCATCCATGTTAGCCACTGTCTAATCTTGGAACTTTGCAACTTGGACAACTCTTTATTATGCTATAGCTGCAATTTTATAACCTGCAATTTCCGTTGCCCCTAGTCAATGACTGTCCAAGTCATGAAATAAAAATCTCATGCAGTCCCATTCTATCCCATGTAGACATGAATTTTCCCTTCAGTGTATCCATTAATCAATGATCAGATCAATTGTCATATGTCAGTGTTCATGTCCAAGCAAACCTTATTTTACTTCATGATTGCCCCATAGGGAAAGAATGGTGATTCTGGCAATTTTATTGCAGTACTCATCTATTTCATTATTGATTATTTTTGCTCAATTAATATTACAGCTAATTTATAAAAATGCTCATCTGGATAAATAGGGGAAAAAGAAACAATATGTAGAGGTTGTTGCAGGCAATCACTAGAAATCTTAGAAGCTATGCCTTTCTAGTAAGGGAACATGTACAAAAAGGACATTTGTTTTACCCATCACGGAACAGAATGCAGTTTGGTTTCCATGGTAACAATTTTTTTTTAAAAGCCTGAACTTGGCAGGAGGGGGAGGGGAACAGGGGCAAAACAATTTGTTCCTTCTGCCCAGGTTACTGGATTAGCCCTGAGGCTGAATCTGGCTCTGGGATTTCTTCAGCTCCCCTCACTGGCCACATGGTTCTTCAATTCTGTCTGCTGCAGACAGAATTACCTGTCTTCAGAGATCAAGAGTGCTCTCCTCACTCATTCTCTCTTTATCTTCACCTCTTATCCATTCCCTTGGGATGGGATTCACCCACTTTATCCCTTAGGGTCCTTGGAATCTGATAAGCACTATAGGAAATAATTGGAAACCAGGCTTCTCCAGGTGTTTAATTTATAAAGGAGCATTCTGTCCGACACAGCTGTTACCACCACTGCAGCTCTGGGCTGACCCCTGACTTTGATTTATCATTCTGAAGTAATTACTAGTAATTAAATGACAGAAATACTTTCCCCACCCCTGCCCTGGCGACTGCCCAGCCACATGATAATTAACTTCTTCTTTTTTTCCTTCCTCTCTCACCAACCATGAAGCAATGACATTCTCTGATAAATGAGTTGCCCACGACCATCTTGCTGACAGGTGTTTCACATAAAAGATGAACCAGCTCACGAAAAGTGGAAGGCAGATGTTGAAAACTGGAAGCTCACAGGTCAATTGCTTCCTGCAATATGATTTTAAAGGCTGAAGAAAATAAGCACAGAGATTTCACATTCATATTTTGACCTTGTCCTGGAGATTAGAAGGCTGTCTACAGGTGGTAGATTTACCTTCCTACCTGACAAAGGTTGCCCAGCCCTACATACCCCAGCCTTCCCTTCTTCTAGCTCATTGGTAACCAGGATGAATGTCAACTGCTGTTTTCACTGTGTTTGTTCTGTTGATTTTCTTATCATGGCAATATGTTGTTCTGCACCTGTAGTATGTAAATGGAAGATGGCCGAGAATCTTTTGTCATTTCTCCCTCTGAGAAGTCAATCTGTCTCTCCCTCTTCTTGAGCCTGGGCTGGCTGTGACTTACTTTGTCAAATAGAATGTGGTAGAAATGAGACTGTATTACTTTTGAATGGAGCCAGAAGACACCACAGTCTTGGCTTTCACATACAGGAAACAGCCCCTGTTGGAACCCAGCCATCGTGCTGTGAGAAGTCCAAGCCACTTATTGAGGCCACCTGGAAAGGACTAGAACACATGGATGACTCTGGGGGTTGAACTTACAGCCTCACTTGTTTTAAGTATCTGCTCCGCCACTGAACTATATCCCCATCGTGGAACCCTTCATTCTATTCCCCCAGCCTTGCCGGGATCCCATCCCATGAGCTTCATAAGTGAGCCAGCCGGGGCGCCTCCACCTGGCCCTCCCATTAGCCCTGGATGGCATCACATGGAGTAGCAGAGACACCCAGCAGAACCCAGCCTGAGAGACAAAAAGTGGCTCCTGGGGTTTTTTTTTTTTGACCCTCAGGTTGTTCTGCAACAATAGCTTACCAATACATCATAAGTTAATCAAGGTTTTGGAGACTGAAGAAAAGATTAGAAGAGTGCATGTTTTAAGAAATATGGAGACAGACAAACCTTTCCTGAAAGACTCTTCCTTCTAGGTTCCTACATAGATGTCTAGTTTGCTTCATAAATCCATACTGGCAAGTCTCTAAAGCATTTCGGTTGAGGATGCGGCTGAAAGGGAACATGATCATATGCAGGTGCTCAGCTCCAGGTGAACCGAAAGGAGATTCTGGCAGGTCATGCTTTATCCAAATCATTCTGTCTACAGATTCATCTTGGCAGGAATAATAGTAGCAGCCCACTCCCTGCTCGCCCCACCTCCACCCACACCCTGGTGCAGCATGCCTTTATGCTCCCAGCAAACACAAGTGGCCTTTGGCCTAAGACGGCCAAACAAGGGGATGTACACGAACCATTTACCTAAGGAAGCACATGTGTGTGCAAGTGAATTTTCCACGGATACCTGAACTATCACTGTCCTTGGGAGTTTTGGGACTCAAGCATTCTTGGAAAGTACTGGAGCTTTTTAATAGTTTTTAGTGGGTTTCATTACACTCTTTTTTTTTCTTCTTTTTTTGGCAGTAAGATTGAACTCGGAGCATCAGACTTGCTAAGCATGCACTCTGCCTATAAGATGAACTTCTTCCTCCTCCTCCTCCTCCTTCTCCTTTTCCTCCTCCTCCTCCTTCTCCTCCTCTTTTTAAGTTTGGTAGCAGGGTCACTGGCTTCATAAAATAAATTTGGTATTCCCTCCTTTTCTACTTTGTGGGCTAGTTTGAGGAGCTTGAATGCCAGTTTTTCATTCAAGCTCTGGCATACCTGAACTCTTCTTTGTTGAGAGATTTTTATATTAATTAATACTTGCTCATTACAGATGTTGAAAGGCTGATTGCACCTTGCTTCAGTTTGGGTAGATGTAATACATCTAGAAATGTATCTATTTCCAGTTTACTGGGACATAAGTTTTCAAAATCCTTAGTAATAATTCTGTGGATTTCACTGGTATTCGTTGTGCCACCCCTCTTTCATCTCTAATTCTATTAATTTGGTTTTGATTAGCTTGGCAGGAGGTTTATCAATTTTGTCAAAGAACCAACTTTTTGTTTCATTGATTCTTTGTATTGTTTTTTTTAGTCTCTGATTTCTTCCCTAAATTATTATTATTTCTTTTTCTGTTTTTGTTGGTTGTGGGGCTTGAACTTTGGCCCTGGGTGCTGTCCCTGAGCTCTTCAGCTCAAGGCTACTGCCCTACTAGTTGAGCTACAGCACCACTTCCAGTTTTCTGGTAGTTAAATGCAGATGAGAGTCTCATGAACTTTAGTTCCCGGGCTGGCTTTGAACCAAGATCCTCAGGTCTCAGCCTTGCACCTGGCTAATTTTTATTATTTCTTTTTTTTTTTTTTTTTTTTTTGCCAGTCCTGGGCTTAAGCTCAGGGCCTGAGCACTGTCCTTGGATTTTCTCAAGGCTAGAGCTCTACCACTTGAGCCTCAGCACCACTTCCAGCTTTTTTCTATGTATGTGGTACCAAGGAATTGAACCCGGGTCTTCATGCATGCTAGGCAAGCACTTTAACCACTAGGCCAAACTCCCGGCCCTTATTATTTCTTTTTACCTACTACTTTTTTTTCTGAAAACTTAAAGTGCATTGTTAGGTTATTTATTTGTGACCCCTCTGCATAGACTTTTAATCTCTAAAATGTGAAAAAAATGTGTATTATTTATAAATTGCTAATTGTATTTTTAATAGAAGCATGAATAGACCACCACGTTTACCATGAAAAAGACATTTGTTTTGAAGACTTTTTCTATCCCCCAAGCAATGTATTTGGAGAAATTGGGGGCTTCTGGGCTGTCTGAATTTCTGTGAGGCACTCATTGATCCCTCGGTAGAACAGGAGTGATGTTACTCAGTTACAAAAGAGTTTTCTCGGTGCTGGGCAGAGATTTTCAATCACTTCCTTTCTGCTGCATGAAAAGAGGAGCCTGAGTTCTATGACCAGCCACCAGACTGAGGCACTCCATGTCTCAACTCTTCACTCCCTTCCTAAAAGATGATCTGTTCTCTCCTGCGTGTGCTGCTCACTCACTTTATAACAAAATAGGGGCAAGTAGGTGCTAGGTTTTGCAAAGATACCTTATTGACCAAAACCATTTGAGAAGGATACTTGTGAACAGTAATATATTCGCATGTCACCATTTTCCTGACTGAGCTGGAGAGTTCTAAACTGGTGTTTGATTATTTCTATTTTTCAAGAGTTGGAACACATATTCACACACATATGTATGCATGCACACATGTGCACACGCACACTGCTAAATAAGAATGTTAACTACACCACACCCCCAGCTTCTTGTTGGAGGCATTTTCACAAATGAGGAATTTGCTGTGGCTATTCTGGGAATTATATTTATGTGGTCTGGGTATATCCCCCTCCCACTTTCAACTTTACTTCTCTTCTCTTCCCTACCATCCCCTCCTTTTCTGGAAACCATACTTCTGTTATTAATAGTATCTTTTTGAAGTAATTATATGAGGCAACAGACATACTGTAAGCAAATGAGAGAATACTAACATGAAAACTATTTTCAGCTTAATAGGAATTTACTTTATTCTTCATGATCTCTCGAATTCTACTTTGACTGGATGGAAATGAGTATTTGATGAAAGCTTTCTCTCTTATGTTTGCCTCTAGCAAATCTTATGTTCAAATGTCTCCTCCTTTCGTTTGCATTTAATTTCATACTAACACTTTGGATGAGTAGCTACGGTCCATATATAGCAAGGGATTACAATTAGACTGTTAAAACAGTATATGAACAGAGCCAAGAGATGCAGAGACCTTGATCTTAGGCTTTTCTTGGATCACACATTTCCAGTGGGGCTTGAAGGCTGAGACATTTGGGATATAGGAGCTTCAACTTGGCCACACCTGCAATCACCTTACCTCTCCACCATTTACCACCCTAATGTGACTCACACCTATTTTACTGTCCCCCCCCCTTCTTCTATTTCCTTTCCCCAAGGGTATTATTGTGTGAGTCTCATTTTTTTTTTGGTGGTTTTAGAATGAGTAGAATGAATGGGCTATTGTTTCACAAGCCACAAACAATGATATTTCAGCTTTTCTTTGTATGAGTTTCAGCACTGTGGCTTGAACTAAGGGCATCAAGCTCTCACTTGACTTTTTCACTCAAGACTGGTACTCTACCACTTGAGCTACAGCTCCACTTCTAGCTTTTTGGTGGTTAATTAGAGGGGAAAAAAAAACAGACAAAAACCCCAAAACAGAAACATCTCTTTGGTTTATCTGCTATGGCTGGCTTCAAGCTTCTATCCTCAGATCTCAGCCTCTGGTGTAGCTAGGATTACAGGCACAAGGTACAAGCACTTAGTACATTGGTTATTCTTGAGGTAGGGTCTCATTTATGTCAGGGACTAGTCTAGGCTATAATCCTTCTACTTGTTACCGTTGCTGAGGATGAGAGGTGTCTTTCACTTTACCCAGGTTGAGATGGAGTCTTGTAAATTTAGCTGGGTAGAAGGCAAATTCAGAGTCTGTGTCTCTGGTAAGTCCCAGCTCATGTCTATCTCCTGACTAGACCCCACTCTCACTTGGAGCCGGAATCTCTGGACTTCACAGAAAGAGCAGTACGATCCTTTTTTGGTGCAGGCAGTAAGCCTTGTCTGTTGCATATAATTACTGTTCAGTGGTTCTCTGCGAGCACCTCTCCTTCTATCTCCCAGGGTCCCCATCAGTTCTGGATAAACTACACAAGGGTGGTATATATGACCAGACAATCCTCAGGCAAATAGGCAGAATGGCTTGGTGGGGATATGAACTACTAAATCCTCTTTATTGACAGTTTCATTTTCTGATTAGTTACCTGTTGGTATCTGAAAACATAGAATGAAATATTCCAGAAATAATTCATAACTTTTATGGTAATATATTATTATGGTTCTCAGTTACTATTGTTAATTTCTTACTGTGGCTGATTTATAAATTTAAACTTTTCATTAGAAATGGATAGATGAACAGATAGATAAAATATTATACATACATAGTAATATATATCTATATATGGGGGTATTATACAAGGTTTTGGCAAACTCTAGGGCTCCTGCCAACATATCCTCTTCAGATAAAGGAGGACTGCTGTACTTAATTTGAGTAAGTAGATGTAGTGATTCTTCATACTGAGACAATCTCCCAATGGATGGTAAACCAAAAGACTTGTAGGGGTCCTCACCATAAACCTGACAGCCAGTTGCTCAGCTGTTGATAGGAATCCCAGCTTGTTTGTGCCTGAGAGGGAAAAACCCTTAGCCACTCAGATTGTTTCGTGGACTACGTCCAGTCCAATAATGCATTCTGTGACAGGATGCTCAACCTGGAGTCTTGTATTCATTTCCAAAAAGGAAAAGTTCTTTCTGGAGTCTACAAGAAACTCCACAGTGCCAGCAGAGCAATACTTCACCGCTTTGGCAAGAGCCACAACCTATTCTCCTATTGCTCTTCAAGTCTCAGGATCCAAAAAAGTGTTTGGTGCTTCCTCCACCACCTTTTGATTTCTTTCTCTTTCGTTAATCTACAAGGCATTTCCATGCTTATCATCTAAAACTTACCAGTAAGTTTTTCTATTAGTAGCCTATCATCACCAAAACTAGAAGCAGCTTCTTGAGATGAAAATCTAAAACCATCTCTGATCTCTTCATCATTCCAAGCTATGTGCCTGCCTTTCCCACCACCACCTGCTGAGGCTTTGAGCTTGACAGGGTAGACAATTTCCTTTGCAATTCTGACAGCTTCATCTGCATCCTCGACTACACCATCAACACCAGGAATTGTGTTAACCTTTGCTTTCTTGGCTAATAATTTGCTTTCAGTCTTGTCCCCCATGGCTTGAATAGCATGTGTTCAGGCCCAGTGAAAATGACATCCTCTGCTGCCAAACACTCACTGAAGTCTTTGTTTTCTGAAACCTGCATGCACAGCTTGGGCTCCAGTTTACTTAATGGCTTCCATGATGGCATCCATGTTGAGATAGCTTTTACTGGTGGGAGCTGGGCCAACACAGACAGCCTCATTGGCCATTTTCACATGAACAGAACAAGCATCAACATCACTGTGGATGGCAACTGTCTTAATGCCCATTTTCTTGCAAGTTTTAATAACGCTTCTTATATGCAATTTCTCCTCAATTAGCAAGAAGAATTTTATCAAAAGTTTTCTCCTTAGGATCACATCCTGCTGAACTCAGGCTGGGACTATCAGGCCCACTGTCTTGAATAGGATGGAATATGCTTCAGGGTCCATAAGCCTGCACTCTTCATCCGCTGTGGTGGTGGCTGCTGCCCTTGCCCTCCGGCCACAACTGGGGCCACAGCTCCCACCCAGAGCCCCACCATAGCAGCCCTAGTGCAGTTTGAAGTAATTCATGCTGACCTCGCAATATTCCTGCTTCTACCACTTGAATGCATTATAGGTCTGGTTACCCACTTGATTTCTTCTCATTCTCTAAATGGAATCTATTATTTTGAGGAAGTTCAATTTCTTTGGCATCATTGTTTTTTATTTCTAGGGATCTTTTGCCAAATCCAAGATCATGCTAGCTTTATCCTTATGTCTATACCTTTTAATCTATTTTGAGTTGATTGTAGCATGTAATGTGATATAAGAAAGAGTCTAATTTCATGCTTTTGTAAGTGGCTATGGGATTTCTAAGTGCTCTTTGCTAACCACACGGACACACACACACACTCACACCCCTATTATTATTTCCCTCATCAGATAATCTGGGTACCTTTGTCAAAAATCATGACCATGGATCATAAGTATATTTCTGGAATTTCAATTTTCTTCTACTATCTACACATCTAGCTTTGTGCCAGTCCTATACTGTCGTGTACAAACGCAGCACAGTAAGTTTTAAAATCACGGAGTATGTGTTCTCTTGCTTTCTTTTTCACGATTACTTAAGCTATTCTGGGTCCTTTGCAATTGTTGTGAATTTTAGATTCAGTTTGTCATCACTTTGGTAGCAATTGAGTTATATCTGAGGACTGTAAAATATTGCCATCTTAATTGTTCTCCTCCTTCTCTTTCTCCTCCTCTTCCTCCTCTCTCCTCCCTTCTTCCTTTTCTTCTTTTGTGCTGGTACCAGGGTTTAAATTCAGGTTCTCAATTTCAGTTGGCTTGTTTGCTCTATCACTTGGGTCACACCTCCAGTCCAGCTTTCTGCTGGTTATGTTGAAGTTGAAGTTGCAACCTTAAGAGACTTTTCTGTAGAATGTGGCTTTGAACTGCAGCCCTTCCATTCTCAGCCTCCTGAATAATTAGGATTACAGGCTTGAGACACTGGTGTCTGGTTTAACTATATCTTCTGATGGACAAACATGTTTTCAATAATTTAAAATTAAATTAACTTCAATTTTTTAAACCTGTGTTTTATACATTTTCAGTTTATAGTTAGATACTTCTTTGTTAAATATAATCTTATGTTCTTTGAAAATTCTTTTTGATGATACTGTAAATGAAATTGTCTTCTTCTTTTCTTTTCTTACTGGAGGTGGGGGCAGGTTGAACTCAGACCTTCACACTAGGTAAATACTCAGCTACTTGAGCCAGGCCCAGACACCTCTAATTCTTGCTTTTAGTTCATGTTTCAGATAGGGTCTTGCACATTTGCTTGTATCAGACTGCAATCCTTCCTTCATCTCCCAAGAAGCTTGGATTATATGTGTACACCATCACCCCCAGCTGATTTCAGCTTTTAATTCCTCATTTCAAATGTATAAAAATATAATTTATTTGGTCTTATATCCTAGAACCATACTGGGATTTCTTTTGTTATAATAGTTTTTCTATTAGACTCCTTAGGACGTTCTATGTACAAGCTGATGGCATTTTCAAAGTGTTTTATTTTTTCCTTCCCAATCTGCATTTCTTTTTAGTACTGGGATTTGAACCCATGACCTCATGCTTTCTAAGTAGGAATTCTACTATGGGCAGCACTTTGTCAGCCCTTTTTACATTGGTAGTTTTGACAATGGGGTCTTTCTTTGTGTTTAGGATGACCTGAACTGCCATCCCACTATTTGCTTTTCTTTATAGTTAACAGGTGTGTACCACCACACCCAATCATTGTACTTCTCCTGAAGATGGGCATCCAGTCTTCAGCACTTGAGCAGCAAGTAGTAGCAGCGGATGGTTGAGTAGGTTGAAAGGTTCTTCCCCGGAAGACCTCTGCTTGAGGAATGAAGAACTCCATGCTTTTGAATACAGCTATCTATAGCAGAATCCTCACCCTGCTGAGAAACTCCACAGACTCTTCTCTTACCAAATTTGTTGACTTTTCTCGACTAGAGGCTTCTTCTTTTGCTGTATTCTCCTTAGAGTTTTTTTTCCCTCAGAAGCCTCAAGTATTTATGTTTAAAATCATTTCACTGGAGGGTGCGCTTCTCACACTCATGTCAGAAATTGGTCTCACCCTGGGGAATTTTGAGTATGTAGTTATTGTTAACATAAATAGCAGGGGACTTTTTTTGGGCATAGTTCTCATCATGATTTTAGGGTGGACTAAGAGTCATTGGTCCTAAACTTAGTATCTACGAATGGACCTTTTTGGAAATAGGGTCTTTGAAGATGTAATCAAGTAAAGATGGTGTGTTGCATTATGATATGCCTGATCCAGTCACCAGTGTCCTTATAAGGAAATGTAGATTCAGACAGACACATAAAGAGAAAAGTGTGCAATTGTACAGATTTGAATCTCTACAACTGGCTTCTACTAGCCAAGAAATGCTAAGGATTAAAAGACTAAAAAAAAAAAAAAAAAAGGAGCCTCCCTTAGATCCTTCAGAGAGCACATGCTATGTACATCTTGATGTTTGACTTCTAGCCTCCAGAAGTATGAAACAATAGATGTTGGTTGTTTTAAGCCATCCCATTTGTAGTACTTGGGAAAGGCAGTTCTAATATAAGGCCACTGGGTAGCGTGGTCTGGTAGGTTGAAAGTTTCCCAGAAACCATTTGGAAGTATCCCCCCTATTCTGTTTTTCATTTAACATCATCCCTTTTCCTTCTATTGTTTCATAATCTGACTCCATGGGGAAACTGAATTTCTGTAAACGAGTCTTTCATTTCCTTCTTGAATTTGAGAAAAGCTTAGTTCCTAAAAGCATGTTTTTAAAGTGCTCTTTAACTGCCATGTCCCAAATTTACAGTGGCCCCCCATCTCACTGTTTAACAAGGCTATAATGAGTCCCAAATTGACAAATCCCCCGGCCATTATTGGGATTCTCTTTTCTTTTGTGACTGGGTTACTGCCTGATGAAACAACACTTCAGAGCTAAGAGGTAACTGGAAGGAGGACAAGCAGAAATCTGATTAACCAGCACCTTTTTCCCCTCCAATTTGGCATATTTTTAGTCTTGGAAGGAGTATATAAAACACATTGCTTGCAACATTTATATTTTTCTAACACCTAATAATTTACTCTTTTATGATGTAAAATCTGTTGCTCCAGATCTTTTAAATTTTGTTCATTCAACTTATTTCTCACATCCTTGTGTCTCTCAATAGGGCTAAATCCCAAAACAGTGAAATTTAAGAGTGATACACAGAATAATGAAGGGAATTTTCCAATCTGTGGTAGTAGTGGACTATCTTTTGGGGGAGCAGTCCTGGGCTTGAACTCAGAGTCTGGGTGCTGTCCCTGAGCCTCTTTGTGCTTAAGGCTAGTGCTCTACCACTTAAGCCACAGTGTCACTTCCAGTTCTTTTTAGTTTATTGGAGAGAAGAATCTCAGGGGGATTTTTCTGCCCAAGTTGGCTTTGAATCTTGATCCCCAAATCTCAGCCTCCTGAGTAGCTAGGATTATAGGTGTGACCCACCAGTGCCCCGCTAGTAATGATCTACCTCATAGTAGGTCCTGCAGGTGTGGTGGCTCATGCCTAGAATCCTAGCTACACAGGAGGCTGAGAACTGAGGATCACAGTCTAAAGCCAGTCCAGGCAGAAAAGTCCTTGAGATTCTTTGCTCCAGTTAACCAGCAAAAAGATCTAAGTGGAGATCTGGTTCAAGTAGTAGAGCAACAGCCTTAATCATATAAAGCCAAATGAAAGTGTGAAGCACTGAGTACAAACCTCAGTACTGGCACATGCACATACATGTATACACAACTCACAGGATATATTTTCCGAGATCCCCAGAAGAATGCTTGAAACCCTGAATAGTAGTGAGTCCCGTATATACTAGGGCTTTCCCTGTCTGCCCTGTGACATTACCACACGGTACCAGCATTGGTCTCTCTACTTATATTTTTGTTCCAGAGGTCAGCTTTGTATCATCCCTATGTCACATGGATACTTGGGGCAAAGGGACAGCTCACATTCTGGGAAGGACAGAGAAGAACAGGGCAAGATTTCAGTATACTGTTCAGACTAGAATATAATTTAAAGCCTTGGGCTTATTTCTGGAACGTTCCATTTGAGATCATTGGACTACAGTTAACTCTAGGTAACTGAGACCCAGGAAAGGAAGACTACTGTGTTGATAGCTTTTATATTTTTAGACAAAGGCATCTCCAAACGGTACTTGAAAGTGATGACGAGAACCGTCACCTTTGCACTATTAAGGGAACTGGACTACAAGAACTTAAAAAGTAGAATTAAAGAGCAAAGGATGACCAAAGGAATGAATGGTTTGATGACAATTTGTATAGCAAACTCAAGATGTACAAATTCTTAGAGATATGAGCCACTTCTAGATTGAGGTGTCTAAGAGCATGGGTGAATTGATATACACAGAGAGGCTGTGTGTGTGTGTGTGTGTGTGTGTGTGTGTGTGTGTGTGTGTGTGTGGTGGCTAGCATTTAAGCATGGCCTGCAAGGGACAGAGTCTTCTTCTCCAGCTTCAGTCTTCAGATCATTGTCCTGTATTTCCTTTTCCATCTGCCCATCTACTACATAGCAACTGGACCATCCTTCTGATGGCATTCAGCTACGTAACTGTGGTTGTATACTTACAAATGTGAGGGTGATAAACAGCTTGTATCGCCATGGGGCTTGTAGTTTTCTAATTGTAGACACTATCATTTGTATTTCCTTTATCTAGAAGCAGGGCATTTAACTTTTCCAGTTTCATTAGTCTTCTAGAATATTAGTTTTTCTTAACATCTGTTTGAATCTTAAAGACTTAAGTCCACAACTAATTGAAAATTTTCTCTAATTCCTAAAGGACTGAAGAAAGGCCCTGATGCAGGAAAAACAAGACACTGAAGCTTAATATTTTTTTATTTTTTATTTTTTTATTGTAATTAGTAAAAGGGTTACATGATATTTGCCAGATAGAAGGTGCATTAATTCACATACATTGATACCCTTTCACATGTCTTGGTACCCATTTCCCTCCCCCCTGAAGCTTAATATTTTACAGATAATGTAGAAGACAAAAGTAAATGTCATAGAAGCTAAGGGTTCTATTTAAAGTCCCAATGAGATTTACCAAACACATTCAGTTGGCAATAAAGTTAGTACCATAAGAACGTAAAAAGATGATTGCTTGCTTATTTCCTTGGCAGCTGGTCCTCTCCTCAAGGAGAGGACTGGCACCATATTTGCTGTGTGTGGAGGGGGAGTGATTGCTTTTCATGTATTGTACCCTTGTATAGAAATTTAAGAGAATCTTGGCTTTATAAATGAAAAGCAACTGATTCGTCTCCATAATTGTGTCATGGACAGACAGGCAGGGTACTTGCTATAATTTGTATGTAGAATACTTCAAAGGTCCTTGTGCTAAATACTTGGTTCCCATGTGGGGTCTATTGGCAGGTGAGAGACTAGCAAGTGGGCTTTAGGGAATTAGGGGGGGGTGGGCTTGAAGGTAATAGGAATGGAATAGGGATCCAATTGCAACCCTCCCCCCCCCTGTCAGTGAGAAAGAGAATTTTCTACATAGCATGCTCCAACAAAGATGTTTTCTCAACACAGGTGCAAAGCAATGGAGACAATTGGTCATGAGCTAGCTCCTCCGATTCCGTGAGAATTTGTGTAAGTTACTTTTTTTTCCAGGAATTTGTTACAATGACAGAAAGATGAGTGATACATCCGCTATATTTCACAGTGTGGACCATCACAACACTATCTTAGCCTGGTGATGGAAATTGTGCTACTAGCCACAGTTCAGTATTTATCTCTTTGCTTCACGTAAAACATTCATTGCTGCTGTCTGTGCAGGGTCCTTCCTAGAAGTTTCAACTCAGTGGAGAGTGTTCTTTATCCTACTTTTCTGCCCTTGATTTATTTTTTTGTTTCTGGATTCAAAGCCATTGATGGTTGATTAAGGCCCCAGTAGAAATGATAGTGAATTGTCTTATTGAAGATATTCACCAGTGCTATGGGGATATAGTTCAATGGTAGAGAGGGAATTTCTCTAGCTAGCATGAGCAAGGCCCTGGCTTACATCCTCAGTGAAAGGAAGGAAGGAAAGAAGGAAGAAAGGAAGGAAGGAAGGAAGGAAGGAAGGAAGGAAGGAAGGAAGGGAGGGAGGGAGGGAGGGAGGGAGGGAGGGAGGGAGGGAGGAAGGAAGGAAGGAAGGAAGGAAGGAAGGAAGGAAGGAAGGAAGGCAGGGAGGGAAGGAGAGAGAAAGGCCAGTTAGGAACCTAAGTAGATGCTCACATAGAAATTCAGAGCCTTCTGGTTAAGCCAGTAAAATCTAACAAAAATCTGCCCCAGCCTAAGACCTAGTATAGGATGTGCCATTAGATGAGTAACTGTACATCACATAACAGACTAGATGGCCATCCTTGAATAACAAGAGTCCAGAGGCCTGACAGGTCCACCACATTTGTATTTTACCTTAAAGAGTAGCTTTCACACTGCTAGTTCAATGAAATGCCAGCAGTTTGTCCTCATCTCTTTTCTTTCCCTTTTTCCAAGTGTCTTGGTGGTTGTTCCAACATTAGTGTAAAACAATTTGTTAGGCTGCTCTAATCTGATTACTAGAAGAGAACAGGCCCCACTGGACAGAGCACAAAAAAGCAAGAATACAAAGCTGCCCAGGTCAGAGCCTTGGTGGAACCTCCATATCCTCTTTCTTACCACTTCCCAGGACTTGCTGCTTAGGGTACCTTCAATAGCACTAACCAGAGAATACTTGCAGTCAGGACATTGGCCCTTTGACCACACCATCTGTCTCTTCTATCACTTCAGAGGCTGGAATGGGAGAGTCTGATTTGGTTGGTCACCTCACGAGTCCTCTCTTTCTTCCAAATGATGAGAAAATTTGTCATTACCACAGGACTCCTGTAGGGGCTGGCATGTCCTTCAAAGAGGCAGGCAGCTCTGCATGGGCTGCAAACCCCAGCAAATGTTTCCTGCAATAGGTTAGGTTTGAAAAAAATGTTAGAGTGGATGGCCCTCAGGTATATGGAATTATTTGTTAATTGGTTTGTTGGGGGTTTTTTTTGAGGTAGATTCTTGGTTGGCAGCTTGGGCTGGGCAGGTTAAATTTTCTATCAACTAACAGTTGTTTTTATTTGTTTTCTTTCAGACTGGCTCACTATATAGCCCATACTGGCCTAGAACTCTCAATCCTTTTACCTTAGACACCTGAACGGAAGGGTTACCGCTGGAACCTACCATACACAACTTTACTCAGCCTGTCTTCTGCAGCAGGGTTCTGTCTAGTACCAGTCACTAAATGGCCAGTCATCACTTGGGAGATGCTATGAGCGCATTGTATGTCCCAACAATTCCTACAGTGAAGCCCTAGGCAACAGAGTGATGGTAGATCAGTAGCTCATGGTGGCATGAAACCCCAGGAAGCTTGCCCCACCATAAGAAGACATAACTACAAGGTAGCAGGAAACAAAAGAGAAAAGAGAATCAGGAACTTGCCCTGCTGCCCTTTTTATTTTTCACCTTTAGCCTCCAGAACAAGAAGAAAATGTATTTAAATAACTTAAGGTGGTTTTGTTCAGGTAGCCTGAGATGACTGGTATATACTTGGACTGGAGGCTGTGCTGGGCTGCACTTCCTGTCTGGCTATTCCTGTCTCACCTCCCTATCTTCCTCTCATTTGCATCTTTCCTATCCCACATCACTCCCTTGAATTAGTTTCTTAGTGACAGGAGTAGAGAAGGCAAGCCAGAAATTGTGGTCTTCTTCAAAAGGCAGGATAAAGTGATAAGCCAAAAGCTGCCAGACAACACAGTGGGGGCAGGAGGCTACAAACAATGAGAAAAATAAGGACAAAAGAATAGAAATAAGACAAGGCTCTCAATCTTTGGTGCCACAAATTTATAAGAAACAGAACAGAGACTTACCAATTAGAAAGCCATCTTCAAGGACTCTAATTCTCCTGATTAGACCCAAGGCCTTCAAGCTCTGTAACAAAAAGGACAGCCCAAGATGGCTGAGGTAGGTTGAAATGCAGTCTCCATGCCATGTCTTCTTGTTCTCTTCCAGATTCTTTGCTAACAAACTTTCCTATTGTTATATGGGAATTTGATCAACGAGCTACACAGAAGGTACATTTCCAGTGTGAGGAACGGGGACATTTCAATAACAGTGAATCTGGGACTCCTTATGCCTTCGCTTCTTTTGCCCACTGATTAAAACATCCAGGAGTGAACCCAATCTCCACTTCTACCATTCCCAATTTCCTACAAAACAGAATTCTCCAGAATGGTGCACACAGGGCCGGTAGACACCCAATTTAAGATTCAAACTCTTCCCCAACAACCAAAAAGATGACATGGTTGCTTTTTGTAGTGAGTCCTTGATTTCTGTCTCTACTTATGGGAACCCCAAAGGCCAGCCTGTGAACTAAACCTCTTCTGTCCTCAAAGAATCAACAGATACTGTGTGTCTACATTTTCTGGTTGAAATATGGCCAGGCTAGGAGGTATAGTTCAGCTCAGGATGTTGTAGGCATTTCTTCCTTTCATATAAATACCTGAGGGTAGAGCCTTGGAGCCCTTTCCACACCAAATCCTGATTTCCCTAAGTGCAGCCAAAAAACATGTTTTGAGGCAAAGGGCTAAAGAAGACCAATGACTGTCCTCTCCGGAGAACAGGATGGTAGGACCATCCACTCATTATGACCTATGCTAAAGGCTTGGATAACTAGTATTCACAGATTAAAGTCTGGCATATTTATTTAGATCCAGAAGGGTGCTCAATGCTCTGGAAACTGTTGGAAGTTACTTCACTCCACCCCTGACTCTACATTGAATTTTCAACTTCTTCCCTGCCTCTCAATTCCTAATGAAAGGCAAGGCCACTGAAAGGTGGCACATAGTCACGGGCAAAGGAGTTACCCTAAATGTATAGGAGACACAGACATACAGGTCAGCTGGTTAGTGGCTTCAGGTGCTCTAGCGTTATGGAAATTGCTGAAACATGACAAATTGACACATATGCCTCTACTCTCCCCTTTTTCATTTAAGTTACACAAAAGAGATTAAAAAAAAAAAAGGCCAGGATACCACATCAGGGTACCAGTGGCTCATACCTGAAAATCTTAACTACTCGAAGGTTGAGATCTGAGGATTGCAGTTCCAAGCCAGCCTAGGCAGTTAAATCCATGAGACTCTTATCTCCAATAAACCACCCAAAAGCCAGAAATACAGTTGTGGCTCAAGTGGTAGAGTGCTAGCTTTGAGCAAAAAAGTTCAGGGATAATGCCTGAGGCTCTGAGCTCAAGCCCCAGGACCACTGTGAGCGCACATGCATGTGCACACACAGCTTGACATGGACCTACCAAGACTATAAGAACAGGAGAGCCAGAGAGAGCGAGAGAGCGAGAGAGCGAGAGAGCGAGAGAGAGAGAGAGAGAGAGAGAGAGAGAGAGAGAGAGAGAGAGAGAGAGAGAGAGAGAGAGAGAGATATCAACTAAACCTTTTAGAGGTAGAATCAGATCTAATGGTGGGAGCCAAAGACAGTAGGGAGAACTGTATTTCTAGTGGGAAGGATCCTGGTGGGCTGAAAACAGGAGGATTCACTGAAAATTCCTAAAGTTAAAGCCTCCATAGTGCACACAGTAATAAGAGCAGCCCTCCTTTAATCAGAAGATAGAGTAGAGGTGGGACTGAAGGGATAGAGGAGGAGTCCAGGCCCAGATAGTCCAGGAGCTCCTCACTCCGCCCCACCCCAATCCCCAATGAAACAAACAGTTGCTGCTCTGAGGAGCTGACTTCTATGATTTGGATGTGACCTCCAAAACTCAGGTTAAAATCCAATACCATTGGGAGGGTATAAGGAGGTCAGACTTTTATTTTTATTTATTTATTTTTTTTTGCCAGTCCTGGGCTTGAGCTCAGGGCCTGAGCACTGTCCTTGGACTTTCTCAAGGCTAGAGCTCTACCACTTGAGCCTCAGCACCACTTCTGGATTTTTTCTATGTATGTGGTACCGAGGAATCGAACCCGGGTCTTCATGCATGCTAGGCAAGCACTTTAACCACTAGGCCAAACTCCTGGCCCCAAGGAGGTCAGACTTTTAAAGAAGTAATTTAGTGTTGTGCAGTGGTAGCTCCTACCAGATATCTTACCCAGAAGGCTGAAATTTAAGGACCAAGGTTTAAAGCCAGCCTAGGTAGAAAAATCCTTGAGACTCTTATCTCTAAGTAACCAGCAAAAAGCCTGAAGTGGAACTGTGGTTCAAGTAGTAGAGCCCTTAACCCCAGTACCTGTACCAAATATATGTATATATAATAACTATATTATATATTTAATATATTATGTGTAATATATATTATACATACAAGTACCATATTTATTTATTTATTTAAAGCAGAAGCAGTTTAGTCATGAGGTCTTTGTGTAGTGAATGGATTCATGGCATTATCTTACCTGGGATTGGGTTAATCTATAAGAGGGGCTTTTGATAAAAGCAAGCCAGTACACATACTTTTGTGCCCTATGATGACCTCCACTAGCAGTGAGAAGTCTCTTACTTTGAGCCTGGGATACTCAGTCTCCTAAATTATGAGAAATTAACTCCTACTGCTTATAAATTCTCCAGTCCATGGTAATCTGTTACAACAGCAAAAAATGATTAAAACATTGATTAACTCCAAACACATGACTTTTAGTGATGGCATTCGGAAGTCTCTCAACAAAATAGGCATTTATTCACTGGGAAACTCCATCCACAGCAAAACCCCTGCTTGCAGAATTTCCAATAACTTCATTAAGCCACTGTAAATATGAGCGGATTTAGCAGATAACTGAGTTATTATGAAGAAAGAGCAACAATCCTACCCTAAATGGAAAATAATGTATAGATAGCATGATTTTTATTTTAATTTTCTTTGGGTCCATGGTGGAGTTTGAATTCAGAGCCCTGGTGCTCTCACTTGTCTTTTTTGCTTAAGGCGAGCATTCCATCCTCACTTCCACTTTTGCCATTTTGCTTATTAATTGGAACTAAGGCTTTCTTGAGTTTGTCTGCAAACTGGCTTCAAACTACAGTCCTCAGATCTCAAGTTTCTAAGATTATAGATGTGAGCCACCAGTGTCTAGCTTGCAAGTTCATTTTTAAAAATAATTATGACTCTTTTGGGGGGAGAGGGAGAAAAGAAATTATTATATCCATGAACAAGATCAAGGTATCGTATAAAGAACACATGTAAAAATGACATGTATTTTTAAAAAATGCCCTTATAAAAGCTGAAAGTTAGAATTGAAATATATATATATATATATATATATATATATATTTGTATATTTATTGCTGGGCATTTGTGGCTCATGCCTGTAATCCTAGCTACTCAGAAGGGTGAGATCTGAGGATTGTGGTTTAAAGCCAGCCTGGACACAAACGTCCATGAGACTCTTATCTCCAATTAACCACCAGAAACCAGGAAGTGACACTGTGGCTCAAGTGGTAGTGCGACAGTCTTGAGCTGAAGAGCTCAGGGACAGTGCCCAGGTCCACAGTTCAAGCCCCACCACTGAAATATATGTGCATATAATTTCATGGTAGACATAGAAACAAGGAATTTGAAAATATAAGAAAGTTAGATTTTCATTCACCAGACTTGGGAACTAAACTTTTTCCTCCTTTAAAATGAAGAAAATTATTAAAGGATTAAAAAAAAAAGAATTTCCCAGAATTCGAGGATATAAAGTCTGATTGGCAAAGTGCCACCAAGTACTCAGCACCACAAATGAAACAGACAAGCAAAACATATCAAAACCCATCCCCATAAAATGTCAAAGCATTGGGGAAAGTGAAGGTACTGGATAGCAGAGGGTCCCCCGGTTTCTAGGCATGGCACATTCATTTGGGGAAAGCTGAGAAGGGTCAGGGTGGCCCAACGTCAGCCCACGGTGCTAATCTCTGCTTTGAAGCTATTCCAACACATAAGCATCTTTCAAGTGGAATCTTTCTTCTCTGATGATTTGGTTTATGGGAAAATAAGCTCATGTGAGAGGCACTCTACTTGTCTTTGGGGACTTTCCATCCCCACACCAGGTGCTTTCTGTAGGCTGTCAATCATCACTCTCCTCCACAAGAGAGGAATATAATCTCAGGCCTGCCAGAGCACCAGAACTTGATGTGCGTCAGGAGTGAGAGAAAAGCTTTCACGGGTTTTCCAAGCTCTTTTAGAGAGCAAGGAATGACACAGGTGACTCTAAAATGTGTTTTGTGTGGTCTGCATAGAGGTTTTGAAAGTGGAAACTTTTGTATAAAAAAAAAAATCTAGATGTCTGGCTTTTCTGGAAATTTGAAGGATCTGGCAACTCCACGATAAATTTTGAAATCTCCCACTTGTCATGATGCCCAGTGTTCATGTACATTCAGGCACTGTTACTGCTCTGTAGGACTGCCTTCTCCTAGGGTCCCTGGGGAAGGGGGATCTCCAGGTAGGAAGGAAATCTGTACCCAGTGGGAAAGAATGGAGCTGATTCCAAGGATGGTAGATCCACAGAATAGTCAGTGGAAGGCAAGACTGCCCGGTCCACTAGGGCATTCCACCAAGTTGTGCTGCCATCTAGCTGTGGGTCTTGATCCTCAACTTCCCCATCTGCACAATGGGATGGAAATCCTTCCTAAGAGGTAGCTTGAGGATTAGACTCATGGGCTTGCAGGAGCAGGGTTTGGTGCTCAGCAGATACTGATTTCACTGTTACTCCTTAAGGGGCTGCAGGATCGTCTCAGTTATACAAGCCCAGAAATCCCCTTGGCTGCTTAGCTTGGTGTGGCTCACAAGTTTCCTACACATTCAACATCCTCTCCACATTTACTGCTCCCTAAGCATGTGGGTGTCAGGCTTCCAGGGGGCAGGGACAGGGACGGCTGGCAACAGGAAAACTCTGCTTCCCCCGCCAAAGATCTCTTAGCTTCTCATGGATGGGAAGCTCCCCATCACCCTAAATCTCTCCTTTCTTTTTCTCCAGAGAGCTGGCCACTGATTACTCAGGTGATTTCCATTTGTTTCCACTCAAGAGTATTTTGTATTTGTATTGTATTAGGTGGGAACCAAATACACTCTTTTCTTCTCTTAAAAAAAACACACACACAAAAAAACACACAAAATACTAATAACCTGGGGCATTCACGTGCACACTCTCTCTCTCTCTCTCTCTCTCTCTCTCTCTCTCTCTCTCTCTCTCTCTCTCTCTCTCTCTCTCTCTCTCTTCTTTCTTTTTTTTTTTTTAAAGTAATCTGGTAACAAAGATGCTTTGACATTGAAAGTCAAAAAAGAAAGTTTCCAACACAGTCTTGGGACCCTGCCCTGACTCTGGCAGATCTGTTTCCTATTTCAGCAGCTCTGCAGCTAGCAGCATTCATTTCAGAGCACAGACTGCTGGTGTGCCCCAGTGGCATTTGGGGGTTTTCCTCCCTAGGAGTGAGTGTGTTCGTGTGTGTCCCTCCTCCCCCCCCCCACCCTTGCCAGCAGAGCTAAAGTCCTCAATGGGTGTATTTGTAACTTCTCAAAGGATTTAAAGACAGCCCCCTACAAGAAACCAGTGCTTTTTCTTGTGATGTTTACAGAGAAGTAACCCCTGTGTCATTTTCCCTCGCAGGGAGGTCCTTCCTTGATTGCTAATAGTCTGTGTACTTTAGCCATGTGTGGCGTAACCCGTGGTCCAGGCCCTGAGCGGTAAGCTTCCCTCCACCCTGCAGCTTTCTTTCAACTGCAAAGAAAACAGAGAGGCTGTGGCCCACCCAGGGAGAAGCCAAGTTCTTCGCCCGAGGACCTCCCAGCTGTCTCCACTCCCCTCATCGGCCCGCCTACTGCTCCCCACTGAGGAGGCTGCGAAGCCTCAGGCCTTCTTGCCCAGGCACCTGGATGCCTCGGAGCCCAGGTCAGGGATGGGGCCACTGCGCGTGCCCCCCCCCCCCCACGCCTTTCTCTAACACAATCATCAGCTCATCTCTTTCAGTGCTTTGCAGAGGCCCAGGAAAAGTAGTGTACAAGATTGTGACCTTTAACTTAATCAAACGACAGGCAGCCCAGGCATCTCCCAGAAGGGTATCCCAGGGTGACCTGAAGTCACTTGGACTGACTGCGGGAAGGAGAGGTAGCCAGTCTGGCTTTAAGGAAAGAAAGAAAGTTCCAAGGTGCTGGTGACTTATAACTGTAATCCTAGCCACTCAGGAGGGTGAGGTCTGAAGATCAAGGTTCAAAGCCAGCCTGGGCAGGAAAGCCCATGAAACTCTTATCTTCAGTCAAACAGCAGAAAGCCAGGTTGTAGAGTTATGGATGGAGTGGTCAAGCACCAAGCCTTGAACTAAGGAAGAATGCAAGGCCCTGAGTTCAAGCCCCACTACACCAACCCCACATCGATGTGCACATATGTGCATGCACATGCATGAGAGATAGAGACACACAGAGAGGAAATATTACAGTGTGATCTAACTCCTTTCCTTAGGAGTTGTGTGAAATGTAGATTTTTTGACTCAGGAGTGCTTTTGTGGGGCCCGAGATTCTTCATTTCAGTTACCCAAGGTATTGTTGCTCTTGCTCTCTGGTCAGCACCTGGGATGAAGGGACCAAAAGGCAGCAAATCCTGGGAAAAGTGCTTTTTTCATTCATAAAACAAAAACATTCTACTTTCTATCTTCAGATCTCCACACTGGTCGCTGTTTACTCTAGAGAGACAATCATTCTCAGTGCCACCAAGATTAGTCAAAATATGTGCCTCCGGTCTAGCTCAGTATCGTTAAGGTTTGTTTGGTTTTTTTTCAATCCCTCCCAAGACGTTTCCAAACTAACTTCATTCGTTTTCCTCCACCCTTCCAGATTCTTTTTGTGTTTTTCTGTTGTTGATACTTTCAAAGAAAATAAGCAAACAACCAGAAGAGAGGAAGTTGGTTTACAAGGATAATTCAGTTTTGTTGGCTGTAACACTGGACTGGAATTTCTGTTTTAGCTCAAAATATCCCTTGACTTCATTCCTCAACTTCAGGGTTTGAGGCAACCCTTCTGCCTAACAATTCCACCCTTGGTGAGCTATAGAATTGTAGGCCAAGATGTTTGTGTTTATATCACCAAACCAGAATAAATAAATAGCTACATGGTATTGAAATCACCTGTCAAAATACCCATTACAGATCTGGGCACAAAGACACATCCCTTGATGTGATTGGCTTATTTGCTTGAAGAATTCAAAAGCTGTTTATCTAATTTAGCTTTTTTTAAAAAAGAAGGAAAAACTATAATTACTGGATTTTGAGTCCAAAGCAGCCAATTACTTCACAAAAGCCCTTTCCAGGAAGCCAGACATCACCCTGGCTAATTAGGCTGACATCACCAGCAAACTGCTCTTATCACAACCCAGATGGACCTAACCAGAGACCAATCCTGTCCATCAGAGGTAACTGAAGGTGGCATTGTGTTGTGTGTCATATTTTGCTTTTTACTACTTATTTTATGTGTTCCTTGTAGTATCCTTCCCCACTGATGAACCTCCACGAGAAAAGAAAAGACTGCCAGACAAGCTGGTCTCCTTTATTGAATAAGGAGGTGGAAACTGGGGAAGAAAAAAAAAAAAAGAAAAGAAAGAAAGGAAAGCAAGCAGGGTTGTAACTTCTTTCTAACATAGGAAATCATTCTTTGCCCTTTAGGAAAAGGGCTTGTTGTTTCAGCCGGTGAGGCCTATTTCCTAGCCTTCTTTGTCTGTGCACAATTTGGGGGTCAGCTTCTGTTTGGGTTCTATGAGAGACTAAGCAAATGAAGGGAAGGGAAAAAGTCTTGCAGAAATTCCATCTTAAAAGAAAAATTCTGGTGGAGCAAGGAGGTTTATACTTGTAATCCTAGCTACTCATGATACTGAGAGTCAAGGATCATGATTTGAAGCTAGCTTAGGCAAGGAAGTCCATGAGATGCTTCTCTCTAATAAACTATCAAGAAAAAGCTTAGGGTCAGCACTCAGGCTCTGAGCTCAAGTCTCAGGACTCTCTGTGTCTCTGTCTCTGACTATTTCTCTGTCTCTGTTTCTGTCACTGTCTCTTGTGTCTGTCTGTCTGTCTGTCTGTCTCTCTCTCTCTCTCTCTCACACACACACACACACACACACACACACACACACACACACACATACACACACACACACGAAGCAGTCTTTGCCAGCTGCTGGTGGCTCATACCTGTAATACTGGCTACTCAGGAGGCTGAGATCTGAGGGTTGCAGTTCACAGGCAGCTTGGTCAGGAAATTCTGTGAGACTCTTATCTCCATTAACCAGCAAGATGATGAAAGTGGAGGTGTGGCTAACTTGCCAACCATGAGCAAAAATGCTAAGCAAGGGTAGGAAGCCCCGAGTTCAAGCCTCAGTACACACACACACACACACACACACACACACACACACACACACCACCCCATCATAAAAAGAAAGAAAGAAAGAAGTCCTGGGCTTCAGCTTTATGAGGTAGGTTAAAAAACTTCCAGGCATGGAAAATTGGGTTATGAATCTCCACACATGGAAAAGGGGACAGAAAGACAAGGCCAAAAACCAAGTGTGTTTGGCTCTACCTACCTGATAGAACCCTGAGACTCAGAAGCCTGGATGTCTCCTTTTCCTCCAGGATATCCCTGCCATTGATGCACTATCTGCACATTGAGAGGGCTTCAGGGGCAGAGAGAGGAATAGTGGCTGTATCCCATGGGTGCCTAGCCAACACTTGACAGAAGGCCTTGGAATATGGACGGATGATCATTAAAGTTGGGTAGGTCTCAAACAGACTGTGATCTAAGTCACAGTCTCTGCTTAGGGGTCAGAGGAGCCTGGCTAAGTTATGTCTTTGAGTTTAGCTTCTGGTGCTATTTAAAAAAATATTCTTGGGGCCGGGAGTTTGGCCTAGTGGTAGAGTGCTGGCCTAGCGTGCACAAAGACCCAGGTTCGATTCCTCAGTACCATGTACATAGCAAAAAGCTGGAAGTGATGCTGTGGCTCAAGTTGTAGAGTTCTAGCCTTGAGAAAGCCCAAGGACAGTGCTCAGGCCCTGAATTCTGTCCCCATGACTGGCAAAAAATATATTCTCACACGTGTTAGAATAAGAATAACTTTATTGAGAACAATCATGATAGATGTCAAGACCTTTGAAACAGAAGAGGAAAAGTTCATTTCTGAAAAGAGTGAAGATGGACTTACAGCTGCTGAGAACAGGGATGGGTCCATGCACACAGCGAAGATTGATGTGTTATTGCTGCCTCTCCTTAGCAGTATTCTTGCTAAATAGGCTGGAGTGAACGGATACCACGGTTGGGATACAGATTTGCCTTAGGTTGGTACAGTGTTCTCTAAACTGACTTAGCAGGATCCTTGCAATAAGTGGACAAGGCAAGTCAAAGATAGGTCTCAAGCATACTACCTAGTTGAAAATAGGGCTCATAAGAGAATCGAGTTTGGCCAAAGAAAAAAACCTTTATTGTGGAAAGTTATAAGAAAACAAGTATGAGAAGCTACTAACCCTTTTGTTTCATGCTATTAATGTAAAAACCAGAAGCAAGATGAAGCATCCCTGAGCAAAGAGAGGTGGATGCAAGTGACAGAGCCAGCAGGCTGCTGGCCTCACAATGGCTGAATGGCCCTCACTCTCTAGGGAAAAGCAGTTAAGGAGGAGCACCTCAGTGCCCCCCCCCGCCTTGTTCTGTAAATAGGGGACTCAAAAGTCATTGTGACTAAATTCCATGTGAGCAACAGCATTTATTGCTGGACCAGCCATCAGAAAATAGAAATGTGAAGTGGCTGGGGCATGGTTCAAGTGGTAGAGAACCTGCCAAAGAAGGAAGAAATAGAGGAAGAGAAGAAGGAAGAAAAGAGGGAGGAAGAGAAGGAGAAGAAAATGCTCACCCAACTCCACTTTGACAATCCCAGAGAGAACTTATCAGAAGGTACAGAAAAAATGCTGATAGTAATGTATTCTTGCTCCAAGGCATTTCAAGTAATAACTAATTATCACAAGGGGATTCCAGTACCTTGAAGGACCATCTTTGAGGAAAATTACCTAAGAAAGTTCTAGGTGTGTGGGTTGGCCATCTCAGCCTTTCTCACCAAACTAATCCATTCATACAAGGTGATCTGGTTCAGCCAAAAAGAGCATATGTATAGGTATATACATATATATATATTCATATATATATATATGAATGAGAGAGAACTCTTTAAAAGTTGAGGTGGATGCTCTTAAAACATGAACTTGTCCCAATAATCATATTGTCCATAAAATTAATGCAGGAATAAGTGAGCTCCCCCCCCTAAAAAGGAAAATACCAGGATTGTACATATGTAGGAGCCATAAATATAAAAGTAGTCTGAGAAGGAGGTGAATCAGTGGAATCAACCCAAATCTACAACATATTTTCCTTGCAATCAATAATCAGTTTACTGAGTTGTAAAGCTCAAAGCCAAGGAAAGGATAAGACTCCCTAGAATCATATAATTTATCTTTTTCTTCCACTTGAAAGTCTTTCACAATTTCTCTACTATGTAACAAACACACTCCTCCCTCCCCTCCCCCACACAAGTGTGTTTGTTTTTCCACCCCTGTGTCTTTGTGCTTACTTGGGGGGGGGGGGGTGAGCGGAAGGATAGGGAAGCACTCTTTTCCCTGGTTCTCTGCAAGTCCAAATATGACTTGACCAACCTCCTGAGAGAGAAAGGAGAACTTGTTAGGTAGAGCAAGATGAAAAGAGGCAGACATTCTATATGACAGATAACATGTCCCATCATGGAACTTCTTGTTCCCATAGTGCCTCAGGCTCCTGTTGGAATGCTTTTTACTCAAATGCTTCTTCTTGTGATGCTGTAAAAAGACCCAGGGCAGCGTCTACCCAAGCCACCAAGCTATCATTGCAAAGTCCAGGGCAGAAGCTATGGGAAATGCCCCGTACTATAAAATGGGCCTTAGAGAGGATACTGCTGGATTCCTCTTTGGGTCTCTCTCTTGATCGAAAATCATGGAGAAATGCTACTTTCTTTCATGGTTTTCTTTCACTTTCAAATGAATTTATTCTGTTTACCTTAAACCTTTTCCTGCCTTTTGATTCCTTTTGTCATTGTTGGTGGTGGTGGTGGTAGTGGCTTGAAGTCTGGGCCTGGGCACTGTCCCTGAGCAATTCAGTTCAAGGCTAACACTCTACTGCTTGAGCCACAGAGCCATTTCAGTTTTTCTGGTGATTAATTGGAGATAAGAATCTCACGGACTTTTGTGCCCCATCCTCCGATCTCAGCTTCCTGATTCTTTAATGTGTAGAAAAAAAATGAATCTGATCTTCTAGCTAGTGTTTCTGCAGACACATAACACTCAGCAGGCACCAGGGCTCTGAGTTTTGACTTAAAGCTCTTTTCCAGGTGAGCCATGGATTGTCTCACAGGAAAAGTGCAAGGTCAGCTGCTTGGGGTTCAGCAAAGGGAGACATTCACTCTGGAGCTGTGAGGAAGTGATTTTTCCAAGACATGAGTCCTGGACTTAACTAGGAATTCTGAGCAGGACTTGGAGAAGATGCCATCCTAGGAATTGGGAGGGTGGAGAATTCAGGACCCCTGTGAGAGAAGGACTCCGCTTGGGCCCAGCACACAGAAGGAGAGGATAGATCAAGCCATATGGCAGATGCAGGCCATGAGGAACGAGAAGGGCAGCTGGGAAGATGAGCCTCAGGCAGGGGTAGTGCACATTTTTTCTAGTGGAGAATTGAGAGCAGCATTTTAAGGAAGCCTGTGGCGAATGTAGCAGAGAAGCTGCCATTTAAGGGGATGGAGGTATGAACATACTCTTCATCCCTGGCTATGCTCTTCACTTCTGTGGGGCCTTAGAGGCAAATTGGTGTCCACCGAGAAAACAAGAAATGGACAAATTCCTTGAGAACAGCCACACAAACAATGGCCACATTCCATATATAGATGCAAACTCTAGTCCAGAACCTGCAGACAACCAGCCCGGGACTACAGACTAGCAGGAAATCGGACGCAGTCTGTGATTGATCTCTAGCAATTGCCTGAGGATTGCACTATAGCAAGATTTCAAATGGTCAGGGTTTCACAGCTTAGTCCTAAGACTTGACTGTATTTTCCAGAGAAAACCAAGCAGACTCCTTATTTATCCAGACAATGACAAGCTTCTAGCTAGCCTTCTGCAACAATGTGGGCCAGCAGCCTGCATGCAGGGCACACCTGGAACCTCCCTTTTTCATTCCCAGCAGCCCTTCCTCACTCCTCTGAATGTCCCTGTGTCTCAGCCAAAGGGAACCGCTGGTGGCAGCATCCCTCCCTGTAGCAAGCTGTGGATAAATAGTCTTTGCTTGCTCTCCTTGGGTGGTCGCTGTTTATTTCCATACCACTAATGGTCATCTACATCTCTGCTCATCCAGCATAAAGATGTTTACATACACAGACCAAGGTTATTTTTTTTACTATTAATTTCAAAGTTATTTTTATCATTCATGTAATGTGCTTCGACCGCAGGTAAAAAACTATAATTAACCCTGATCATTTCTACATACCATATGTCCCACAAGTAAATAAAAGAACTCCATCAGGAAGCTATGGTTAGTTTGAGGTTTTATGTTTGTTTGTTTGTTTTTAGTAATAACTTAGAAGATATAGAGTCTAGTCTCAATTTAGCACCAGCTGTGTGTGCCAAGATGGAGGTCTGACAGCTCTGTTGGTGTTACTTTTTTGTTTGGAGAGATGTAGAAATTGTTTGATTTTGTACAAGAATTGGTTAATAAGTTTCTTATACTTCTTGCCAAGTGTGATTTCTTTTTCCCCCATTCCTATAGAAATGTTTATTGTTTTGCATACATTGAGTCATCGTTGCTTTCCTAGGATAAAACATGCAGTGGATGGTTTTTTTTGATGTGCTGTTGAATTGGATATATTACTATTTTATCAAGTAACCTGTGTTTGTGACACTCTGTAATTTCATCAAGCACAAATCTTTCATTCTAGCCTTTCTAATTTTCATGCATTTCTTTCCACAATTATAAAATTTTTGAAGAAATTGAATGATATAGTTTCTGTAAGATGGACAGATATCAAAAGATTGTGTTTATAGAACCTTTTTGTGCTTTGAGAGTCATGCATGAAAACTTTTCCATCCATTTCATACATTTGTGATTCTGTAAAAATCACAGCACCAAATGATTTGGTGGTACCAAGAGATTAATAATTTGGTTTGTGCTTGGAAGAATATGAAATCTGCACTTGTAAATTTATTTTTTTAATGCAGCTATCTAAGGGTGTAAAAAGTAAACAAAGGAGGAGAGAAATCCCAGTGGCATTCCTGCAGAGTTGGTGGCACTATCTAGAAAACTAAAGAAAGGAGTGGATGGAGGCAATTCCGGGAAGAACAAATGACCAAACCAGGAATAGAAAATCACATTCAGAATTCTCTACCAGGAAGCCAGCCAGTGCTGGGAAGTGAGAAGCAGATTCAACAGAAAGTAACTTCAAATTGAAATAAATATTTTACCAATGTCATGTTTTACCTGTGGTCAAATCACATTACATTAATGGTAAAAAAAATAACCCTGAAATTGATAGTAAAAAAAAAAACCAGCCTTGGTCTGTATGTGTAAACATCTTCATGCTGGATGAACAGAGATGTAGAGAGATGACCATTAATGGTATGGAAATAAACAGATCACCCACAGAGAACAGCAAAGACTTCAAACATCACTTAATGTGTCCTGGTTTGCCACAATTTCCACTGTTCATCAATTTTTAATTATTACTATTATTATTACTAATTATTAAAATATGTAGTAGCAGAACACTGATGGGTCATACCTGTAATACTAGCTACTCGAGAGACTGAAATCTGAGGATTACAATTAAAGACAGGCTGGGCAGACAATTCTGTAAGACTTGAATCTCTAGTGAATCAGCAAAAAGCTAGAAGTGCAGGTGTGGCTCAAGTGGTAGAGTGCCAGCTTTGAGCAGAAATAAAAAAGGAAGAGTGTAAGGCCTTAGTTCAAGCTCCAGTACCAGCACAAAAACAAACAAACAAAAAGTACTAAAACAAGAGAGTCTCCCTGGTTGAAAGTAAAAATATTGCTCAGAAGCAGGTACAGATGTCTCATGCTTGCAATCCCAAGATTGAGGTTCGAAACCAGCGGAGGCAGGAAAGCTTGTGAGACTTAACCACCAAAAAGCCAGAAGTGGAGGTGTGGCAAACACACACACACACACACACACACACACACACACACACACACACATCTTTGTTTATCTATTTAGGAGTATATAATTGTATGTTTATATTTAGAAGTAATCTTCTGACTATGGGAAAATGGATAAATGTATCATTTAAATCTTTTTTTTTTTTCCTGTTCCAGTACTGAGGTTTGACCTCACAGCCTAGTATACTTTTGGCATGCTTTCTTAGATTGCTTCCTCAAAACTGTTGCTATCACTTGAGCCATGCCTCCAGCTAGTTATTTTGGAGATAGAATCTTCTAGATAGAATCTTTCTTCCTTAGTCTGGCCTTGAGCCTCAATCCTGCAGATCTCAGTCTCCTGAATAGCTGAGGTTCAGGTGTAAGCCACCAGCACCTAGCACATTTTAACCATTTTTAAGGGCATAGTAGTAGCATTAAGTAAAGGCATGCCTACACCCACTAAATACTAACTCCTGTGATTCCTGGTAGCCTTAGCTCTACCTCTGTGTTACAAGCTTGATTATTTTAAGTGCCTCATGGAGGCAGAGTCATGGTATTTGTCCATTGTGGCTGGTTTTCTCTTGTCACAGGGTATTCAAGGTATTTTCCTTGTGTAGAATGTGGTCAGACTTTCACTTCTTTGAAGGTTGATTATTATTTCACTGCATCTATACACTATGTATTCCCTTTTCATAGACACATTGATGCACATTTTAGTTTTGTTGTTGTTGGTTTGTTTGTGCCAGTACTGGAATTTGAACTCTGGGCCTTGCACTCTTGCTTGACTTTTTCACTCAAAGTTGATATTCTACCACTTGAACTGTCACTGGATGGAGGCGATGTTTAGTGAAGCTTTCCTTTAAACATGGGAACTCTTCACTTATGGTCCTTGACTTTGATCAATCCCAGAATAAAAATTTCTGGACAAGTCATGATAGTAAGAAAAGTTGGCAGAGCTTTATTGAGTAAACAAACAAACAGGCAATCAGACAAGTAGACAAAAAGCAGACAAACAAAAGGGCAGGGGCAGTTTTACAGAGTGTGGGTGCTCTCTTAGGGAGATAGCTTCTTGGGCTCTTGGGTTATTTGTAGGGTAAAGGCAGGGCATCTGGCTTCGATGTTATGCAAAGGTAGGTGCTTTGCCTTTGCTCTAGTTATGTCTGGTGTTACTTTGAGTTTCCAAGTAAGAATGCATCTTGCCATAAAACAGAAGCTCGAGACAAGGAGGCACCCTGTTATCTGTGTTTTGGGCAGGTAGTTTACATTTTCTCAGGAAGGTATACATTCTGTCAGTTAGCTGTTAAGTTGAGTGAGATATGCATTCCTCAGACGGTCATCTCTCTTTGAGGCAAAGATAGCACAAAATATTTTAAATGCCATATTTAAATAGTCTAAATCCCATATTTTTGAGTTGCCTTCACCAGGCCTCAGTTTCCTTAAGTTATCCTGCTTTAGAACCACATCTCTACTTACTGTTTTTTTTTTTTGCTGATAACATAAAGATATGAGTCTTTCAGATTTATCTGCCAAGGCTAGCTTTGAACCTCAAACCTCAGATCTCAGTCTCCTAAATAGCTAGGATTACAAACACAAACCACCAGCATCCAGCTACTTGTTTTGGTCTTTGAATGTTGCAAATGACACTGCCCTGACGCTGATGTGCAAATTTACAATCCAATTCCTGCTTCCATTTTGGGACTCTAGAAGTAGAGTGGCTGATCCTGTGGTAATGCTTATTTTTCCATGGCTGTTTCCCCCTTTCCCATCCCTCTCAGCAAGGCACAATCAGTCTACTTTCCCCACATCTTCATTAATCCATGTTATCTTTTTGTTTGGCTTTACTCAATAACAACCATAGAGGGTAGAAAGTGGTAAAGTATGTCTGTCTCACAGCCTTGATTTACATTTCCCTAATGATTAGATGTTAAGAATCGTTTCTTCGGTTTCTTGGCCTTTTCTATATATCATCTTCAAAAAAGATGTCTGTGCATGACCTTGTCCAATTTTTAACCATGTTGTTTATTGCTCTTGAGTTGTAAGAATTCTTTACATACTTAATATGAAGTCCTATCAAATACTTGATTAGTCAGTGTTCCTTCCTATTCTATGGCCTTCTTTTTACCCTGACAATGATGTCTTTTGATGTATGTAAGATTTTTTTTTTATTTTGAATGAATTTAATTTGTTTATTTCTCTTTTGTTGCTACTTTAGGTGTCATATTCAAGAAATCGTTGCCAAATCCAATGTCATAAAACTTAGTTCTGTGTTTTCATCTAAGAATTTTATAGTTTTGTTTTGTTTCCTAGTACTGGGGCTCTGCACTTACTATGCAGGCCCTGGAGCCATGTCCCTGATGCTTTTTGCTCTAGTTATTTTTGGAGAGGGGATTGCTTTTCTCCTGGGAATGGCCTGGACTGCAATCCTCCTGTTTATGCTTCCCTGGGTATCTGGGATGATAGGGGCACAGCATTACACTCTACTTGTTATTATTAAGATAGGATCTTGGGATCTTTTTGTCTCAGATGGTCTCCATATTCAACTTCCTCATCTCTACGCCGTGAAGTAGCTAAGATAACAGGTGTGAGCCACCAGGCCTGGTTTAGTTTTAGCTCTTATATTTACTTTCAGGGGCAGTCCTGGCACTCGTTAGGGCCTGGGCGCTACCCCTGAGTTTCTTTGTGCTCAAGTCTAGCCCTCTACCACTTGAACCACAGCTCAACTTATGGCTTTTGCTAATCAGTTTATTGGAGATGAGAGTCATACAGACTTCTTCCCTGGCTGACTTCAAACCACCATCATCAAATCTTAGCCACCTGATTAGCTAGGATTGTAGCTGTGAGTAAACAGCACCCGACTATATTTACATTTTAAAAAATCCATTATGAGCTAAGTTTTGCATGTAGCCTAAGGTAGGGATCCAACCTTATTCTTTTGCTTATAGAAATTTTATTTCCCTTGAACTATTTGTCCAAAAGACTCCTTGAATTATCTTAAAACCTTTGTCAAAAAATCATTGTTATGGGATGGGAGTTTGGCCTAGTGATAGAGTCATTGCCCAGCATACACAAAGATCCAGGCTCAATTCTTCAGTACCACATACACAAAAAAATGCTGGAGGTAGTGCTGTGGCTCAAGTGGCAGATCTCTAGCCTTGAGAAAGCCCAAAGACAGTGCTCAGGCCCTGAGTTCAAGTCCCAAGACTGACAAAAAAAAAAAACCCTGATAATCTCTGAAGATTTACTTTGGTACACTATATAATTTGTTAAGATATTTAATCCATCCAGCTAATGACACGCACCAATGAAATCAATTCCAAAAAAGAAAGACCATTGTTCTCAGTAATTACAATGAACTTCCAATGTGAGTGTCTGGCTTGAAAGGGTTATATATTTCGGGCTTAGTTCCTGGTGCATGGTGCTAGGGGTGGTGTTGAAGCCTCTGAGAGGCAGGGTCTTGTTGTAGAGAGTTAATTCATTGAGTCATACCTGTATATAGGAGCTGAAGGGCACCAATCTTTTCCATTGCCTCTTTCTTATACTTTTCTGCCATGAGGTGACTGGGTTTCCTCCTCACACACTGGCACCGTGATGTACTGCCTTACTATAGGCCTGAGACTATGAGCCAAAATTTATTTTTCCTCTTTTTAAAATTGATTTTCTCATGTGTTTGTTACAGAGACAGGAAAAGGAAAGTAAGCAGCTGTAATTATTTTAATTATTTTTTCTTTTGGGGAGTTTTGGCTTTGCTGTTTTTCATTTTTATTTTAAAGTAATTATAGCTTTACAGGAGGTTGCAAAAAAAAAAAAAAAAAGAATAGAAATCCTGAGTACTCTTCACCTAGTTTACCCAAATGATATGATTTTAACAATCTGTGATACAATATCAAAAATCAAGGAGTTGGCTTTAATTCAACCTATGGAGCTTACTTGTTAGTGTTGTTATATGAACTTTTACCATATATTAATTCATATAATCATCACCATAACCAACATATAGAAAACCTCTAGGGTGCTTCCTGCTACTTATTTATTATATTGGTACTGGGGCTTAAACTCAGACGTTGCCCCTTAATTTTTGCACTCAAGAATGGTGATCTACAGCTGGAGACTCACTTCTACTTCCAGATTTTTGCTGGTTGAGTCTCACTGACTTTCCTGTATGGCCTGGCTTCAAACCATGATCTCCAGATCTCAGCCTTCTGAGTAGCTAGGATTACAGGTATGAGCAACTGGTGACCAGCTTGTTTATTCTTAAAGATTTAAGGACAAACAAGAATAAAGATAGGGCTGCAAGAAGGTAGATTTTTATCCCATTAAGCAGCAACAACATTTCTCTTGAGCTACCTGAAATTAGAGCGAGAGCGGGTCAGGCTTGAGTTCATGAGATAGAATGAGTGCTGATATACCCTAGTGTCAATGCCCCAGTATCTTGAATTAGAACCTTTGGGATGTTCAACAATTGAACCTTATTTTATCTCCTAATAAACCCATGAAAAGTTGAAAAAGTAATAAGTCAAAATGCATTTAATATGCTTAATGGACCAAATCCCTAATTTAGTAACACAGGGAATTCACTATGTTCATGTGACTTAGCTTTTAGCTGCTGCCAGAATCACAGGAAAGGCACAGACCACAAATAGCTAGCTTAGGAAAAGCTCAAAACTCAAAATTTAATGTATGATTTCCATTGACTACTTCTCACTTTTGCACCTTTGAAAACTCAAAAAATGATACCCTGAAGTATTTTAAGTCCAGACATCCTAAGTCTGGGACTGTGTTAATTTTACATTTCCACTAGTAATATATAAGAAAAAACTAATTCCTTTACATCAGCAACAGCATTTCACATTGTCACTGTCTTTTATTTTTGATGCTCTCAGAGGCGGGTGGTTTGTAGTTGCTGTATATTAGCTCTTCTAGTTATACTGTGATTTTTCCCCCTTCTTAACTCCATGTTTAAGAAGGCCCATATTCCCTTCACTTCCCCCACTCATTATTCCCTATGAGATTAAAGAAAGGATGTGTGCATTTATTTTTCTGTTGGATTGTATCATCCTAAAGCAGCCACAGTTACTTTTTTCTCATCTGCTTTTTTCAATGGCCCTGGAGTTAGGAGGGAATGAAAAAAAGGAAGCAGCTGGTCAGAAGGCTCAAAGGAGTCTGTTCTTTGTGCTTGTTTATATTCATTTTCTAGTCACAGCTCAAGTTGTTTTGCTTTCTGCTGCTCAGCAAGATGAGGGGAACGTAAATGTACCACTGTTGTTTAAGCCTGCTGAGCAGTAAAAACAAAGGCAGCTGGACCACCTCAGCCCTAAATCATGTCACAGAACCCCTTGGAGAGCCTTTCAAAGATGACTTGTATGTTTCAAAGACTCTTGAAATTAGAAGGTATCCAAGGCAAAGCCCTTAATAAACACTAATATTGCCTACTGTGTGCCTGGCTTCCAGAGACCTCCTGGGTTATAGATCTGTACACTAATAAACCACTGCCCCTCCCTTGGTCTCTGGGGACAGTGCTATGTACCATTCTGTAATTTGCAGGCCCAGTGGCTCACTGCCTGCTACCCTGAAAACTCTGTCATCTACTCATCCAGGACTTCTCAAACAGAAAAACAGGGGGATGACTGCTAAACACAAATCCCTATTCCTACCCAGATATACTGACCAGAATCTTTGAAGGATATTCCAGTAGGCTGCATTTTAGAACAGGGTATCCATAGATGCTATGGACTGATTGGTGTACCCCTAAATTTACATTCCAAAACCCTAATCCCAATGGGATGGAATCTGGAGGAAATGCCTTTGGGAGATAATTCAGTTTAGACAGAGTCATGAGGAAGGGACATGATTCCTAAGATTAGTCCCTTATATGTAAAGACACTATACAGGCGCCATCCTGAGATGATCCTAAGTCAAGTAAAGAGAGCTCAGGAGAAACCAACCAGCCACTTGTCAGCTGTCATCTTGCTCTTGAACATCTAGCCTTTAGAACCAACCCAAGAAGAAGAAAGTTGTGTGCAAGTCAGGAAAAGAGCCTGACCAGGAACAACACTAAGGTTAGAATCTTGGTCTTGGCAAAAGCTGGGTAATGAGTGATTGTTGTACCTAAAGTACTATGTTATCTCTCATCTCTTTTGCCTTCCCTTGGTTATCTCATATGGTTACAGTAATTTACTTGGTTATCATGCTTATTTGGTTATTTGAAATCGGATATGGAAGGCAGGAAAACAAGATGAGGGGGCAGGGGTCGGGAGAGAGAAATGGGGACCAAGACATGAGAAAGGTTATCAATGTTTGTGAAGTAAGGCAGCTTCTATCCGGTGAATTTAATGTAACCCTTCTATTAATTACAATAAAAATATATGAAAAACAGAAAAAAAAGAATCTTGGTCTTGGGACTTCCAGACTCTTAAGATGAACTGCCATTGCTTTAGCCACCTAGTATGTGTTATTTTGTTATATATACACCATGAAGACCAGTATAAAATGATTCTCGTAACAATTCTAAGTGAGAACCATTAACTCAATCCAACTCTCTTATTAGAGGTAAGCAACTTAAATACAGCAAGATCAAAAGCTATATCCTAAGCCAGGTGCTAGTGTCTTTTTTTGGGGGGGGGGGTTCCTTCATTTAACTTTTTTTTTTGCCAGTCCTGGGCTTGAGCTCAGGGCCTGAGCACTGTCCTTGGACTTTCTCAAGGCTAGAGCTCTACCACTTGAGCCTCAGCACCATTTCCGGCTTTTTTTCTATGTATGTGGTACCGAGGAGTCAAACCTGGGTCTTTGTGCATGCTAGGCAAGCACTCTACCACTAAGCCAAACTCCCGGCCCTTCCATTTAACTTTTTTTATTGTCAGGATAATGTATAAGAGAGGTTACAGTTACATTCATCAGGTAGTAAATACATTAGTTCTCACACATTGATACCCCTTCTCATTTTTTTATGGTGCTAGTATCTTATACCTGTAATCCTAGCTATGCAGGAGGCTGAGATTGCAGGATCATAGTTTGAAGGCAGCTTGGCAATAACACAGCAAGAATATCATGGAAGCTTATGGAGAGCAATATGATTTGAGAGTCGGCAACTCCTGGGAGCTTGTTAATGATGCAAATGTGTGGAGCCCATCCAGATCCAATGAGTCAGAATTAATTCTGATGTTCACACACACACACACACACACACACACACACACTACTACTACTACTACTACTCCTCGAGAAGCACCCCCTTAGAAAATAAGGACAAGAGTACCTGGCTTTCTGGATGATCATGGGTGAATACATATGACAAACTCAGTGGTGCTTTGCAAACATGCCAGGGTCTCCCTCCTTAGTGTGAATCTTACATCTATGGGCTTGAATGCGTGCATGTTGAAGAGTGACTGTACAGCCTAGCCTTTCCCCATATTTAGCATGGTATCCATCTATTTCTCCTCTGGTTGCATGTGGAACAAATGGAAGGGCTCAGTGATGAGCCTGGGAATGTCAAAATGTTTCTTAGCCATCATCTTTCATAACTAATGGGTGGTGGGAAGATGTTATGGCTGTATTTTTAGTTCTGGACGTCTGCATTTGCCAGCTCTGAGCCGTCCTTTCTAACCATGTGGCCAGCATTGTGAAATCACGAATCTCTTTTGCCAGCCTTTCTGTCTTCTTCTAAGTGATGTGTTGGAAATGTGTTTAGAAACAGTAAGCAACTGACTGCTTACATTATTTGGGTTCAAACATGGCTCCTGGCCCAGGATTCATTTATTTCACTTTTTTTTTTTTTGCCCGTGCCAGTACTGAAGCTTTGCACTCATAGCCTGGGAACTATCCCTAAGCTTTTTCACTCAAAACTAACACGTTATCACTTGAGCCACAGTTCTACTTCCACCTTATTGATGGTTAGTTGCCAAAAAGTGGCTCATCCTCAGATCTCAGCCTTCTGAGTGACTAGACTTGCAGGCTTGTGCCACCAGTGCCCAACTCTTATTTCCTTTTATGGTACATTTCCGTTTCACCTGGGAATTGACTCTTGCTCTCTTCTCTCTTACAGCTGCTGTTCCACTGTCACTCACTCCCCGTCATTTCCCTTCTCCTGGATCTGCCTCTTGTACTTACCAGGGTCATGAAGGAGGCCCCATGAACAGCCGCTTCCACTAAAAAAGGCAAAGCTTCCACTAAATGAGATTGGTGCAATCCCCCTGTGAATTCCACTGCTCACCCACAGCCTCAACCAACCTAACCTAGCTAGCTCACACAGTTTCCAAGGCATTTTGGTCTTTCCCTTGGGGGCTCACCTGTATCTAGCCTTCAGAAAAAGAATATGACTCTGGGCTGCTGGATGTAGACATTAAGATTGCAACTGGTTTCTGTTCACCATCTCCCCAGGAAGGAAGAAAATCAGTATCTTATTACAGGCCCTATGAGCCAAGAGGCTCCCCGTTCCCCTCTCTCCCCCCCCATTTGCAAAGAATCCTAGCCTGTTCTGCATATGGGATGGAAATTATGTCCTGGCAAAACACAAAAAAGTAAATATTTAAAGGGAAAAAAAGCACACACAAGGAAACAAAATGCCTGGCATTTATGTTTCCATGGTCTGCCGCCAACAACCTCCCAGCCTCTCTCCGGCTCATGTTTAGTGTGCCATATGGTTTGAGAGCAGTGGATTAAACTCCTCCATGGTTTTGAACAACATCAGTCCATTGAGTCTCTCCCTGCATTTGTTGTTCATTTGCAAGTTCTCACATCCCTTGGCCGACTGCTGTCAGTGTGTTTATGGGTTTTAGATTTCTGATAGGCTTTAAATCACAGCACCACACAGGCCTGCTATGGACCAGGGCAAAGCAGAAGGGAGGAGACCATGTGAGGTTTGAAGGAACACTGGAGTACAGAGCCTGGTGACCTGTCCCATGCAAACAAGCATACTTTTTGGAACCCCCTGATGTGTTTGGTTCCCTCCAAACACAGGAATATGTTCTATTATTTACATGTACATGAATATATCTTCTATAACATACCATATGTATGAAACCTATTATAAATAATACATATGTACAATATAATATGTAACCATGTGTGATATGTAAAATGTGTGTATGTGTCAGATATATGTAATTACATATAACATAATCATATATACATATATAATTTTGTATATTGGTTATGTTTACCTTAACAGCCTCTTGGGATGCAGTTAGCCCAGCATATTGGAAGACAGGGCCTGGCTGAAGAGGCTTCAGCACTTCGGGGCAGCTGTAAAAGACAGGAGTGATGGTGGACCAGACAAGAGGCAGAACAAAGCTGTGTTTGATTCTCCCTCCTGATGGAACTGACCTCCTAATTTTCCTGTTGAGGAGTATGGTAGTATAGAAGTAAAATATACTACACAAGATCTGATCTTGTGTAGTGATGGTGTGGGAAGCCAAGCCTTTTCTGCTAAAGAAGTTTCAAATGGTTCTCAGAGTCTTGACTTGTGTATTGAAATCAATCTCCTGAGCCTTTCCCAACATTCCTCATTCATGCCTAGTGACATTTCTCAAGCCAGCCATCTGGAGAAAATCCTTCCTCACTTCTCATTCAGCTGTATTCAACTCATAGTTACACTGTTTGACTCAGGACCTATAACACATTTATTTGGCTGTGGGAAATTGCTTACCAGGATTCACAGGCAGTATGGCTATGTGGGTGGCTGAAGGAGTCAACAGATGAGGGTTCATCTTAAAGAGAGGGAAGATATGATACAAAATCATCATACTGGGTGTTTCAAAGCTTCTAGCCTGTGTCTGCAGAAAGCCTATCACCATCTTGGGGGAAGAATATTAACTGTGCTTCTTTATCATCAGAAACTGTCTTGCAGGGTGCCATGGCTCATGCCTATAATCTCAACTTCTCAGGAGGCTGAGACCTGAGGATCGCGGTTCAAAGTCAGCCTGGGCGCTACAGAACGTGAGACTCTAATTAACCACTAGAAAACTGGAAGTGGGGCAGAGGCTCAGGGGTAGGATGGTAGCCTTGAGCTGAAGAGCTCAGGAACAGTGCTCAGGCCCAGAGTTCAAGTCCTATGACCCACAAAAGTAAATAAATAAATAGATAAATAAACTATGTCTTAAAGTTGCATGCTATTAAGACAAAGGACTTTAGAGACCTTAAAAAGTAATTTTGACTACTCAATGCCCAGTCTACCCTCACCTCTGCTCTTTCTTTTCATATTTACCTTCCACTTAGGTTTCGCAGAACCTCTGACTTGCTAAGATGGCCCAACATGTCACCCAAGAGTCAGTGATTTCTGTGTCTATGCTTCGTAAGAATGTGATTGCTCAAATTAGACATTATCATTTGGGTTCTTCCTTGGAGAAGAAACTCTAATAATGAACTAACCCCACCAACATAGTTGAGTGTGAATATTAACTTACCATAAGATTAAACCCCAGGATGAATATAAGAGTTGAAGAATGGAAAACTCAAAGCATGTTTGGGGCCAGGAGTTTGGCCTAGTGGTAGAGTGATTGCCTAGCATGCACAAAGTCCTGGGTTGGATTCCTTAGTACCACATACATAGAAAAGCTGGAAGTCATGCTGTGGCTTAAGAAGCAGAGTGGTAGCCTTGAGGAAAAAGCCCAAGGACAGTGCTCTGGCCAAAAAGAAAACCCAAAAAGCAAATAACAAAAAACCTTCAACTATGATCAGAGCTGTAACCAGACAGTCATAAAATCTTTACCGTATATATCCAAAAGGAATGAAGCATTGGGTTTTTTAGAAATGTAAACATTAGTGTGTGTGTGTGTGTGTGTGTGTGTGTGTGTGTGTGTGCATGCACCGGTTCTGGGGCTTAAACTCAGAGTTTGGATGCTATCCCTGAGCTTTTTTGCTCAAGGCTAGTGCCCTACCACTTAAGCCATGGCTTCACTTCTGGCTTTTTGGGTGCTTAATTGGAGATAAGAGTATCATGGACTTTTCTGCCTAGTTTGGCTTTGAACCACCATCTTCAGATCTCAGTGACCTGAGTAGCTAGGCTTACAGGTGTAAGTTACAGGCATCTGGTGAAAACTTCATTTTTCCTCAGAGAACAACTACTTTTCCTCAGAGAACAACTTTGACCATGCCTGCTAAGTTGTAATTTAAAATATTTTTTTCTTTCCTTAATTTAACTTTACAAAGTTGACTCTTTAAAAAAAAAATTAACAGGGGCCGGGAGTTTGGCCTAGTGGTAGAGTGCTTGCCTAGCATGCATGAAGACTCGGGTTCAATTCCTTGGTACCACATACATAGAAAAAAGCTGGAAGTGGTGCTGAGGCTCAAGTGGTAGAGCTCTAGCCTTGAGAAAAGTCCAAGGACAGTGCTCAGGCCCTGAGCTCAAGCCTAGGACTGGCAAAAAAAAAAAAAAATTAACAGGTACCGTAGATTATCTAAAGTGTATTCAGACTCCCACCAGCATCAAGTAAAATTTCAATTTTCCCATGCTTTACTGGCACTAAATAGTATCAATATTTTTATTTCTTGTCATCCTGATCAGAAAAACTATTGAGTCTCTCTATTATCATTATAGTTTCCCAACTATCAGTGATATTGAGCATATTTGATTCAAATTTAGTAGACTGTCCACTGCGACTGTCCTCTGTCCATTCCTGGTGTTTAAGAAATAGTATACTAACCTGATGCTGATGGCTCATGTTTGTAATACTAGCTACTCCAGAGGCTGAGTTCTGAGGATCTTGGTTGGAAGTTAGCCCAGGCAAGAAAGCCCATGAAATTCTTACCTCCAATTAAGCACTCCAAAATAACCACAAATAGAGCTGTGTCTCAAGTAATAAATTGCTAACCTTGAGCAAAGAAATTTAGGGACCTCACCCAGGCCCCGAGTTCAAGTCCCAGAACCAAAAAAAAAAGGAGCAAAGAAAAGAGAAACAAAAACAAATAGTATCTAAAGTTCCATATATTTGTATTATTTTTTCTATAGCTGAGTCAACAAACTATGATGCATGCTCCCACTCTAGACCATGGCCAATTTTAATCCATAAAGTGTTATTGATATCTGGCAGACCCATTGGCTTGCATAGGGCCTGTCTTGCACCACAGCAACAACATGGAAGAGTTGTCACAGAAATGAACTGGTCTGAATAACCTAAAATATTCACTATCATCTGGATCTTCACAGAAAAAGTCTACCAGTCAATTCTATATAAATCTTTGAATGCTTCTCTGTTCCTCAGCTCCTACTTTATTCCGTTCAACAATGTTTTATGATTTTTCTTTATTTTAAAAGAGCCAGTAATGATAGATTCTAGCCTGCAATCCCATGATATTAAGTAAAATAATAAAGAGAAAAATATTTAGCACCAGGGCCTGGTTCATAAATACGTCTCAAAAAATAGTAGCATTATTTGATGCTGAGCCTAAAAGAATAATAGACAAGAGTTAATTCTTGCTGTTCTGAGTATCTTTCATTAGTGAAGACTTTTGCTTACACCAGTAATTAAAATATTAATTTTAATTTTGCTGACTGGGAAATTAACACCAACCACCACAGAGATTCAGGAAAATGAATTAATCAAACAGCTGGATGCTGGTGGCTCATGCTTGTAATCCTAGCTACTTAGGAGGCTGAGATCTGAGGATCACAGTTCAAAGCCAGTCTAGACAGGAAAGTCTATGAAATTCCTATCTCTGATTAACCACCATAAAACTGTAAGTGGAGCTGTGGCTCAAAGTAGTAGAGTACTAGGCTTGGGCAAAAGGCCCCAGGGATAGTATTCAAGTCCTGAGTTCAAGCCCCACAACCAACCAAAAAAAATTAAAATAAAAGTGAAGGAGAAGGAGGCAGAGGAGAAGGAGAAGGAAGAGGAAGAGGAAGAGGAAGAAAAATTAATCTCCTCTTGTCTCTACTCTGTGGCTACTGCTGCCTTTGAGGGCACAAGGACACAGCCTGTCCCAGAGTAGTCCTTTTGCCCATCATTGACTAAACTCTAGCTTTTTTTGCTGCTCTTCCAAAGCCATGGTTCTGTGACCCATTGCAAAAGCACCAGGCAACTTGTACCCCTCCCCACTCCAACTTATTCTCACACAGAAAGGCTCTTCTCCCATGTAGGTCCCTAGTGTACAAAATTTCCTTTTAGCTATTTGTCACAAAACCTAGTCTCCTAAACACAGGTCTACGTATAGTCTGATTCCTCTACAATAAGGAAATCCCTATCCTAAGAAGAATAAAGGACAGAATTCCATTTCTCCTTGCAGGCCTATGTGAGCAAAATAAAATTAAAGATACTACATGACGTTCAATGTTGCCACCTGAACTTAACAAACATGATAGGCATATATCCATCGTTGGAGAGGATTTATTTATTATCTTTACTTGTACAAAGGAGTTGCCCTTTAAAAAGATAGTTTATAGGTACAATGTATCTTTCAATGGACTTTAGACATGATCTATAGTAGATATATAATATACTGTTTGCCTAAGTATGTACAGTGTGTATGCATCTAATGGTCTAAGATAGAATTGTTTCTGCTAACTTAAAGGGCTACTCCAACATTTTGGCTCCATCTTAGTATTTATTTTAATCCAGATCTAGCATTCAATCCTTGGCCTTAGATTTTTGGAAAGCCCAAGAGTTAAATGTGACTTCAACATAATTTCTTCATAATGAAGCATGAGCAATAATTGTGAGATCCCATAATGCTGTCACAGTCAACAGTAACAGCAGTAACGTAATAAGACAGGAATTGCCCTTTAAAGAGAGCAAAGAAACAGTTCCCAAGCTCTGAATTCAAGCCTCCCCTGCCCCCCCACACACAAGCTAGATGAAATCATAGCCATTAAATTAAATTATAACTAACAATTAGAGAACTATTTGGAATTGGGGTATTTTTAAAATATTAAACAAAAGCCTCAAACTCAAAATAGCTATATAGTTAATAAGTTTGTAAGTACAAACTCCAAGTAGACCATTAGTCTCTTAAGGAAAGATCTTATTTAGGAATTACTTATCTATAAGAATAAATTTCAAGCAGCTTTCCATTTTTGTCACTTTAAAATTTTATAAGGACAAAAATAAACCCAAGATTGGGCACAGCAATATATTCAAAAAAATCATGATTTATGCAGATATATATGTGAAGTACTTCCAATAAACAAACCTTCAAAGCACACATTCTTACTAATTGTTTAAATTCTTTAAAAATAGAATCCTTTCATCCAATCATCCAGAAACAAGGACATACTAAATCCACTAGCACAAAGATGTTCATTGCAGCACTATTTACCATAGGAAAGATATGGAGCCAACCCAGATGCCCCTCAATAGATGACTGGCTCAACAAGATGTGGTATTTGTACACAATGGAATTCTATGCTACCATCAGAAAGAAACATTTCCCCATTTGTAAGGAAATGGAAAGACTTGGAAAAAATCATATTAAGTGAAGTAAGCCAGACCCAAAGGAACATAGGCTCAATGGTTTCCCTCATTTGTAATAATTAGTGCAAACCTTGAACTCTCCTAGTAGAGGACTGCAATAGCTCAAAACCTAGATACATAGGCCATATAGGATGAGGCTAAATGAAAACACCTCCAGGATATGGAAACAAGAGCTATATAATGTGTAATTGTTGATCTTAATGTACTCTGTTATTTCTCATCTCTTTTGTTGTCCCTTGGTTATTCTCATATTGTTACAGTATCTTACCTTGTTATCTGGTATATTGTATATATGTTTATTTGAAATAGGAAAGGGAAGGGGAAAAACAAGATGAGGGGAGGGGGTGGGAGGAGGGAAAGGGGAAAAATATGAGAAGGGGTATCAATGTGTGAGAAGTAATGCACCTTCTATCTGGTGAATATAGCTGTAATCTTTCTACTAATTACAATAAAAAATTAAAAAAAAATACAATCCCTCAGCTGAGCACAAGTGCTCATAATGAGTAGCGGCTAGCTACTCAAGAGAATTAGGATTGAGGTTTGGAGCCAGCCTGGGCAAACAAATCCAAGAAACTTTTATTTCTAGTTAACCAGTAAAAAACCCAAAGTAGAGGAGTGGGTTTAAGTGGCAGAGTACCAACCTTGAGCAGATAAAGGAGAGCTTGAGGCCCTGATTTCAAGCCTCAGTACCAGCAACACACACGCGTGAGTATGCATGCGCGTGCGTGCATGTACACACACACATGAGCACACACACACACACACATCCACACACACACCCCACTAATTTCTTCAAGGATTTGGAGTCTACATCAACTCAAAGTCTGAGCAAAAAGCTTCTAAAAATGGTTTTTAATAGCTGCAAAGGACTGTAGTGATTTATTTGAGTGACAGGTACTAAGTTCTTTCCAACAAGCATTCAGCCTGCATTGTATTCAGATATGTACACAAGTTTAATGTAATTACATGTGCTGTTTTGGTCATTTTTCTATCACTGTGACAGCACAGTTGGCTGATGATGAAGCCAAATTCTCTTCGTCTTTGTTTGATTGCCAAGAGACTGCAGTCCTCCTCTAAAGAGCACATTTGATTGAGGAAATATTTATAAGATGAAAAGTCCATCAGGAAAAGTGTCAAGTGATCATCTTCAACAATGGAACAAACATGGCGAAAGCTACACAAGATTTAGGAGTGACAAGTCTTTCAATTTGTTCGCACTCTTCAGCTGTGTGCTGGGAAAGCAATTATGGCACCAGCTTGCTGACTGTAATCCCCTGAGGAGTCTTTTTCATCATTCTGTTTTCTTGGGAAGATAAACTACATGACATGGAAGAGATATTGGAACTGTCTTATCATGCAATTGTACAAAATGTTCCAACAAACAGCAATTATGAGTTCAAAGGCTGCTTGACAAAGAAGATTTAACGTTCTATCATACAGGAAGCAAAGCCAGTTAACTGCGCCTCGTGTATTAGAAAGAAGTCTGCTTGCAGAGAAAGTAGCTCATTTGCTGGCCTGTGCTCAAGGTGACACCCCTTGCAATGGGTTGTAAGAAGCAAGCCTTGCACTTTTCACGACCCTCCCACTATTGCACTGCTGAGAATAAAAGGACTGGCTTACAGGCAAGAAGAATAACTCAGCATGAACTCAGAGATACAATGTTACCTTGAAAGCCATTTCTAACTGGAGGCGTGGCTCAACTGGTAGAGTGATTGCCCTGAGTTCAAACCCCAGCACCACACATGCACACTAAAAGCTAGTTTCTACTGTTTCATTGCTACATTTGTAGATCTAATGTGTAAGAAAGTTTTCCTCAAGTGATGTAAAGATACTAGAAATCAAGGTGACCAGGCGTATGACTAGCTTTCTATCACTATAACGACATGACAGAGATAGTTAACCTAGAAAGAGAAAAGGTATAACTGGGCTCACACATAAAGGCTCCAGTTGGGATTAGCCTGTTTCCTTGGGCCTATGGTGAGGTAGTACATTCTGGCAGATCACACAGTGAGCAAAAGTGCCAGGAGTCAGAGAGCAAAGGGGAGAAAGGAGTCCCACAATGTGTGTGTGTGTGTGTGCGTGTGCGTTTGTGTGTGTGTGTGTGTGTGTGTGTGCATGCATGTGTATGTGTCTGCCTGAGCTGATTTCAAGTTGTGATCCTTGCTAGGTGCTGATGATTCCTAACTACTCAGGAGGATGAGATCTGAGGATCAGTCTGAAGCTAGCATGTGCAGAAAGGTCAGTGAGATTCTTATCTCCAATGACTAGCAAAAAGCTAGATGTGGAGGTATGGCTCAAGCGATAGAGTACTCGACTTAAACAAAAAGCCAAATGAGGGGCTGAGAGCATAACCTAGTGCTTGGCTAGTATGCATGAAGCCCTGGGTTTGATTCCTCCATACCACATTCACAGAAAAAGCCAGAAGTGGTGCTGTGGCTCAAGTGGTAGAGCGCCAGCCTTGAGGAAGCCCAAGGACAGTGTTCAGGCCCTGAGTTCAAGCCCCAGGACTGGTACACACACACACACACACACACACACACACACACACACACACACACACACTCAGATCTTACAGGCATGAGCCACCAGTGTCTTGCTTCACAAACCCTTTTAGGGCTTAGCATTGTAAAGACCTCCCACACAGTCTTACCTCCTGTAGTTCCTACCAGTTCCCAATGGTGCCACCATAATGTATCATACCAGGTGATTGCAGCCAGCAATCTGCCACTGTTTCATCAGGAAGTATATAAAGCTCTCACTAGGGGCTGCTTCAGTTTCACTTGCCAAACCTTCAAACCCAGGTGATAAAACTTAACCTTAAGCTAGTTACTTATACTTTAAGCAGGGTTCCTCCATGTCCTATGCTATTTTGGACAGCTAGTTCTGGGTTGGTTGTGGGGGTTGACTGAGCATACTACATAGTAGTATCTCCTGTCTTTACTCAGCAGATGTCAGCAACAACTATCCCCTAGTTACAACAACCACTACTATCTCCAGATGTTGCCTCATGCTCTGTAAAGTCAAAGTCATCTCTTGACCCACTGGCTTAGAAAAAGGTAAGGCCAATCCCACGGTGCAAGCATTTCTCTGATGATAACCCATGGGAATGAGGCTCCTACAGACCTGGTCCTAGCATCAGCCTCATGGGCACAACCCCATGTTGAGACATCTGCCAGTTCACACCATGCCCCACCTTGATTCCAGCTAATAGGCTTCTATGGGACTCATCAGTGTGACTCTAGCTACCACAAGGCACTCTGCCATTTGACAGAACTGAGCCATCATTGTTACCATACTAAAGCCTTCAACTTGTAAAAAATATTAACTACCAAAATTCTTAGAACTGAAACGTTTGTTAAAATTGTAAGTAGCAAGCTGGATGTCAGTGGCTCACACCTGTAATCCTAGCTACTCAGGAGGCTGAGATCTGAGGATCTCAGTTCAAAGCCAGCTCAGGCACAAAAGTCCCTGAGACTCTTATCTCCAATTAAGGAGCAGGAAACAGGAAGTGGTGCTGTGGCTCAAGTGGTAAGGAACTAGCCTTGTGCTGAAGAGCTCAGGGACAGCTCCCAGGCCCAGAGTTCAAGCCCCAAGATGGACAAAAAAAAAAGTAACATTTCAGCTGCATCTATGTAACTCAGAAGTTCTAAGATGCTTTGACTGAAAATCAGTTACAAGCTTATACATTCAGCATTGGTTCAAACTATGTATTTAGAGCAGGTTTGAAAAAACTTCTTCTAAGACAGGGCCAAAGCCTTAGCATGCACCTGGGATGGGAGCTCAGGGTTCGATGGACAAGGGCTTCAGAGAGCCAGTCGTGGATTATTAGTCTCATAAAGCACTTCGCACAGCGAGCTTTCTTAAGAATTAATATAGTCTTATTTCATTATCCCCTTCAAAAGCTTGAAAAGTGGAATTTTTGAGCAATGGAATTTTGAAATGTCTGAATACAACTTGCATACTTTTATACTTGCTATCAAGTCATGTACTGTAAGATTTAAATTAAGCTAGGCTGGTGAAAAGAGAACGCCAGGCAGTATTCAGGCAGGAAGGAGAGTTTATTCTGAACTAGGCTCAGGGGAGGATGGTGGAGACACTTGGCCATGATGGCACGAAACCACTTATCTGGGGAAAAAGAAGGCGTGGCAGGCTGTGTCCAGGTGTGTCCAAGTGAGAGGGAGGTTTGGCCACATCAGATACAGATGTGATCTCAGAGCCTGGAACCCTGGGTGGGGGGTCCAGGATGTGACCTCAGAGTAGGGGGAGGTGATTGCCTTCAGGTGTACCAGTTACCTAGGTAACGCAGATACTGGGTGAAGACTTCACCAGGAGTGGGGGAGGTGTCTGCACCAGGCCATAGGACTAAACTTATGCTTGTAATCCTAATCACTCAGGAGATTCTTATTCTAATCAACCCGCAAAAAGTTGGAAGTGATGCTGTGATTCAAGAGGTACAGCCTCAGCTTCAAGCAAAAATGCCAAGCAAGAGTGTAAGGCCAAGTTCAAATCCCAATACCAGCACTAAATAAGTGAGCAAGTAAATCTTCTCTTGCGTCTTTGTGGTAGTTTGAGTTTTGAATATCCCCCAAAGATCCATGTCTTCTAGATCTGATCCCAGGAGGGTGCTATGGGGAGGTGATAGGGCCTTTAAGAGATGGTAGGTGTTCAGGCTTGTGTGAACAAGACATTTAAACAAGGTGGAACTGCGCACATTTTGACCCCTCCCACTCTTTCCTTGCCAAGCATGGATTTTAATTTTCAGAATTTGAATACACATACAATGGAGGATCAGGTCTCTAATAGTTACTGAGAAGTTGCCTTATCTTTTCAATAACATACTTTCCCATGTATTTATTTATTTATTTTTGATGGTTAATTTTTTCATTTTGAAAGCAGGGCTTGAATTATTTAATTTTGATCCATTTATTTAATTTAAAAAATAAGATGGGGAAAGAGATTATGGCCCAAAAAAAAGTAGTTAGCCCTTATCCAACCCTGAGAGCTCCAGCTAGTCACATGAGCACCGCCCATGTCCCACGCAGTACCTGATAATCAGCTGGTGGCACCCTCTGCCCCATGACACTGCCTTGAAGGCACAAAGGCAGTGAGTGTGAGTTTCAGCTCTCAGCAGGTTAGTCAAACCAGACAAACTGGTGGGCTAAAGTCCAGAAATTCTTTCCAGGTTTTCTGCCCATTGGCTGAGCACATACAAACTATCATAAGCTTGTAAGAATTCAGGGGGCATTTCCCATGTATTTAAAACCATCTTTCCATGTGTCACCTGGGCTAGTGAGCTGTCCATCACTGTAACAACACACCTGAGATTTGTGTGTGTGTGTGTGTGTGTGTGTGTGTGTGTGCCCATACTAGCCTTTGAACTTAGTTCTTCACATTTTTTAAAAAAAAATAAAATTCATTTTTATTACTAATTTAACTTGTTATAGAGGTGATATGCAGAGAGATCACAATTACATGAGTCAGGTAATGAGTACATTTCCTATTATATGATATCTTCTGTTCCATCGCTCTCTCCCAGTCCCTTCCTCCCATCTCCATCCACAAGCTGTATAGTTTAGTTTCATCAGTATCCAATGAGCCCCTTTACTGAACTTTCTCCCCCATTTTCCCTCAAGTTCTGTACCCATCTCCCAACCCTTCCAAAGATGTACATTTAAATATACTATATATAAGGCAAAAAAGGAAAGAATCATCAAAAATAAAAACTAAAAAGAGAGAGTTTCTTGTTTCCATATCTTGGAGTATGTTTATATATATAATTATATATATAATTTTATGTAAATAGGAAGATGCACTTAGACATTGTGCTTTGGTGTTTCTTTCCTGAGTATCCTCTTTTTGATCTTACTGTGTGTGAATATCTAGAACCCTCTGTTCTTTGGAGATGGATACTTCTGTGGTTATTTTTTTCTAGCCCTGGCAACTACAGTGGCTATAACTGAGTAGCTCATATTCAAATGGAAACACAAGCTACTTCACCAGCCTACATCAGAATTCCAGAAGTGAGTAGTCAGTCCTTGTTCAGCAGCAGCAAGAATGAAAAATAAAAAGATGAGGAGCTTCATGTGTTATATTAATTCTTAAAGTTAGATAGAGGGTAAAAGATGGTAAACACTAGTTAGTTGTATTCTGTTTCTAGAAAAGACATTTTAAATCAGGTGACCCCCAAAAACTTTCATCCGAGGTTATGTATTGGAAGGGCCATACAGAATATTTATGTTCTGATCCATAAAAATTGACACTTCATTAGAATGTATATTAGTGCTCAGTAGCATTTTTCATTTCCTGGAACACTGATATGTTGTTATAGTTTGAATCTGAAATGTCCCCCAATGGATCATTTGTTGGGGGTCTGGTTGCCAAGTGATAGAATTTTGGAAAGTGACAGCTCTCAATTAATCAGTGGATTAATCCCTTGATGGATTCGTATATGACATCATCGATCAGTCTCTCTGTTTCTTGGCTGCCATGAGGTGAGCAGCTCTTCCTTCCGCATGCTCTCTGCCATACTACTTGGCCATAGCCTAAAAGTGTCTGAGCTAGCCAACTACAGACTGAAATCACTAGCCAAAATAAATCTTTCCTCCTTTTTTGTTGTGTTCTAAGGTATTTGTTGCAGTGATGGCAAAGTGACATTTGTATACTTGACATATTTATTTTGTTTCTTTTTCTGTTCCCACATTCTCTGGACCATCCAGACCCATAAACACTGTAGCATATAAAACTCTATTTCCTGGAGAACATTAAGAGATCCTAGCCAGGCACTGGTGGCTCACGCCTGTAATCCTACCTTCTCAGGATGCTGAGATCTCAGGATATTGGTTTGAAGCCAGCCCAGGCAGACAAATCCAAGACATTCTTATCAAAAAATTAACCAGTGACAACAACAAAAACACAAAAGTGGAGATGTGACCTGAATGGTAATACACCAGCCTTGAATGGAAAAAGCTAAGCAAGTGTTCAAGTTCAAATTCAAACCCAACACCAGGGGGGAGGGGGGGAAGAGGGTCACATGGAGAGCCCCACCAAAATACTCAGTGGTGATGCTTGGGTGAGACAGAAGCCATGGCTCTTACTTGGAATCTTAATTCGATGGATGTTAATCTGGCTTTTATCCAAGATTGGTTCCACTGAAATAAGTCACTCATCATGTTGAGATCTAGAGTTCCAAGTCTCCCCTAAACATAAGTAAAAGTTCTGAACACGTGGCTCACACCTGTAGTCCTAGCAACTCAAGAGGTTGAGATCGGGAGGTCATGGCTCAAAGCCAGCCTAGGTAGGAAAGTCCTGAAACTCTTCTCTCCAAAAAACCACCAAAAAGCTAGAAATGGAGCTATGGCTTAAGGATTAGAGCACTAACTGTGAGGGGACAACACTGCGACTTCAAGGCCCAGAACAGCAAGCACATACACACACACACACACACACACAGACACACACACACACACACACACACACACACACGTAAAACTGTGCTTCAGAAAAATCTTAATCATTCATTATTGTTTGATCCCCTCCTTACCTGTCCTGGGTAAAGGGGGATTAATGAATTCATATTTATAGATCAAGCTTCTGGCCACTCCCCTAATTGTGAGTTATTCAATCTGCCCAGGATTTTTCCAACAGCTTTCCACTTGGCTGTGTGGGGACATCTGATGATTCACCACCCACAGAATCCAGGGGATTCCAGGGCCACACTGCTGTATCCTCTCCACATTTCTTTAGTGCATTCTATCTCCTCCTGCCTCCCTCCCGGGAAACATGGTGGTGAGAGCTACATTTTTTTTTTTTTGGAGCAAATCCTTAAGGGAAAACACACTTGGAATCTGCAGGGGAAACAAAAATGTTCCAGTAAACTCCTTTTACTGATTTCTAAGGAAATTACTTCAGAGCTCCAGTTTTATTTCTGCATCAGAGATAGCACTTCTGTTACAAGAGAGAACACAGTGGTGAGTGCCCATGCATGTTCACACACGAGTGTACCAACCGGGTTCCCTGTGGTCTTATGATACTTGGACTTACCACTTTTTTTCCTTTCTTTTCTTTCTTTTTGGAAAATTTAATTTTTAGTACTGGGACTTGAACTCAGGTCCTGGGCCTTCGCTTTTTTGTTCCAAGGCAAATACTCTACTATTTCTGGCTTGGCTTTTTGGTGATTCATTGGGGAGAATTGGCTCATGAACTTTCTTGCCTAGGCTGGCTAGTCCTCTGATTTCAGCTCCTTGAGTAGCTGGAATTATATTATTATTGGTGTTATTCAAATTATTGTTATTATTAACAAGAATCCTGAGTTGCTAGGATTACTGTCTGACTTACCTTATTTTTTTTTAACTGCAATGGAGCAAAACACATTCAGTACAAACCATACTTTGAATTCTACGGTCTTGTGATGCTGATAGCTGCAGCCAGCAGCAGCTCACGAAGGAAAAGTCCAGTGCTGGAGGGTGCCATGTTACTAAGCTACAAAGTGCCTTAGGTGAAAGGCATTAAATGCCTTTTGGATTATGCTATTTTCAGCTCACAATGAGTTTATCACAATGAGGATGCAGCTCCATTGTGAGTAGTAATATAGCTACTTATCACCAAAACACTACTTAACAGTGGTTCATTTGTTTCTCCCGAAATGGCCAAATCATGACTTTATCCACACAATTCAGCTAAAGAGCATGTGATGAAATTTGTGGTTCTGAACTTGCCAGATGTAGGTGGCTCCAGCCCTTTCAGAATGTCTGAATATTAAAGGGGTTCTCCATATACATTAAGGTAGAAAAGGGGTGTGTGTGTGTGTGTGTGTGTGTGTGTGTGTGTGTGTGTGTGTGAAAGAGAGAGGGGGAGAGAAGGAGGGAGGAGAGAGGGAAGGAAAGAGAGAATAACGAAGGAGATAGGAGGGGGGAGCAAGGGGGAGGGGAAGGAGAAATAAAGGAGGGAGAGGAAGGGGAAGGGAAAAGGCTAGCTCCTTGGGTCTTTGCTTTCTCTGTTTCTGCAACAAAAGCAGAAGGACAAATTGTCCTGCATCGGTGCAATGTTCTTTGTGCTGACACATATGGGAAGCCTCACTTTGATCCTGAGTGTGAGTGGTCATACTACAGCAGATACTGTTTCCCTTTTCTAAGGGAAAAGCTTGGAGATTTGAGCAGGTAGCTTCAGGTAGGGAAGAGATATCCACAGTTGCCAACCCCAAGAACTAGAGGCAGCTGCTCCTGGCAAAGACTTTGCACTTGCTTTCTACCTGTCAAGTCACCATTTGGTAATTGATAACTACAATTCTTACCATAAGATATGAAACATTCTGACTTTCAACATAGTCTCTTATCCCACAGAAACATGCTATTTCTCCAAATTAAAAAAAGAAGAACCTAAAGTCACAAAGACGTATGCACACTCACTGAGAGTTCTTTTAAAGAAAGCCCATGCACACTCACTGAGAGTTCTTTTAAAGAAAGCCCAGGAATATCTTCTGCCTTAGGCAACGTGAGGATGTCATTGGTTCTTCTACCCCCCGGGGGGGAGGGGCCCAGGGACTTCCTGTGTCCAGAATTCCCAGCCCCTACTAACTTCTGCAGTGAATGTACAAGAGTGGGAAAGGGCGTCCCCTGTAACAAGCAAAGCCCCATACCAGGGTATGTGCTGTCAAGAAAGAGCAGACTGAATTAGTCCCTTGCTATTTGGTAGGGTTCCTTGAGCTATGGCTAAATTGCCTAAATTGCACAGATGGGTAAGAGCAGCACTGCCAGATCGAAGGTTTAAGCAAAGGAAAGAGTGAAGAAGAGCTTTTGCTCCAGCTTGGATTGCTGCCAGCCAGGCATTGCTCAATGAAGCATTACAAAGAACTTCACAAACTGGTAAATTAATCCTTAGTTACTACAATAGCTGGAATCATCTGCAGAATTTGCTGGCTCAGCAATCCACATTGGTTCTTCTTTCTGTGAGACCAGTCTACCTCTTAGCACAAAAGATGTGCAATATATGTTTTTAAAAAAGCTTGTCATTCAGAAGGATGTGACACTATTAAAAAAGAAAGAAAAAAATGCTCTTTGTATCAGAGGGTTGCATGCGAGGATAGTGTTCTGAGACATAGCCTGATGTTTATAAGAATTCATAAATCATATTCATTAAAAGTCTTCACATGCTTACACATCCTCATCATCTACACCCAACAACAAAATGTTTAAAGCAATAAGTCAGGAGCAACTCAAGTCCAAGCTATCCTGGTGAGACTTCTTACAATCAAGTTAGAAGAGAAATGAACCAAAGGTGAGGAGTTCTAGAGGGTCCTAGAGGTGACTCAACCATAGCTCTACATAGACTCCTGCTCCCACCACCCTTCAGAGCCTCTCTCCCAACTGCCACCCACACAATAATGTGTGTGTGTGTGTGTGTGTGTGTGTGGTTTCCTCAAAAAAAAAAAAACCAGTGTATTCATCCATCATGAATACACTACAAAGCCATTTATGGCTACAGTGATCATATTCCTCTTTATCTGAAACCTACTTCTCGAATGATTAAATTGTTGATAATGATCACATCCATAAATATGGCTCTTCTGACAAGGCCCACCGTAGATAGTACTAGAATGTGTCCCATACCAATCCTGTGAGCCTGTTGCTTATTCTCGCTTTGAAGTTGAAGCTTTATTGAGATCTGGCTCATTGTCACAAGTTCAGCAATGTTAAGGCCATCTTAACTCCACAAGGAGCCCAAGTTCTTTCCTCTCTTTGGGATTGTCACAGCATGTTTAAAGTTTTAAATGGAAAATCCATTGGCTTTCTTCTTTAGAGTAAGATACCTATTTCAGTAATCAGAGACATGGCTCAAATGGTAAAGTGCCTATCTAGCAAGCATGAAGACCAAATTCAAACCCTAATACAGAGAGAGAGAAGAGAGAGAGAGAGAGAGAGAGAGAGAGAGAGAGAGAGAGAGAGAGAGAGAGAGAGAGAGGGAGAAAGAAAGTGATTTATTTCAGGATTTCTCTCTTAATACATTACCACATTTCTCCTTAATCTTAACTTTATTTTGTTAGCATTGGCAGTTGAAGTTACTACAGTAGGTAAGTAAGCCAAGGGGCTCTCAAAAAGGTTTCCCACATGTCACTTGGTATGGGATTTTTCCAGAGAAACATAATTGGTGTTATACAAGTCACTGCCAGGGAAGCAGGGGAACACACTTGAAGAGGAGAGTTTTAATCACAGAACACTGGAGAGGAGAGGGCTGTATGGCCTCAAGCAGATGTAGGAACTTGCTGGGATTCCTAGGACAAAGCAAGAAAAAGAGATACACAGGGACATCTTAGGGAGGCATGTCTGCCTTCAAGGACCCCTGCCCCCTAGTGAGGCTTTACTAGAGAAAGTAGGAAGAGAGAGGTGAGGAAAAAGGAAGAGAAAAAATGGACAGGATAAGATGTCACAGGAAAGAAGGAAAAGAGAAAGGATGGAAAGGAGGTAAGGAGAAAGGAAGAGAGAAGGGCATCACCTCAAGATTAGAGTCTTCTTTGCAACAGACTAGAGAATAAGGCATATAAAATGAGATGGAAAGTTCCCCATCGACCAAAATGGTAGACCTTGTGTCTAAGAAGACATCTAAGAGGACAGAGGCAAAAAGGAGACTGTTGGATGGTTAGCATAGGAAATGGTTGTCACATATTTGCTTCTGAGAGCCTACTATGTACAGGGCCCTGGTCAGGCAAGATTTTCAGCAGGAAACAAAATACAAGTGGTCCTTGAAGGAATCTTGGTGTGTGTGTGTGTGTGTGTGTGTGTGTGTGTGTGTGTGTGTGTGTGTGTGTGTCTATCTCTCTCTCTCTCTCTCTCACACACACACACACACACACACACACACACACACACACACACACACTCGCAGAGGTTCAGACAGAAACCAACAAAAACAGACAGAGAAGCAGCCAATGAAAAGGATTCAAGGGCTGGCCTGTGGCTCTCTCAGGCCAAGTGAAAAAGACCACCACAAGCTCAGAACCACCAGGCAGCCTGGAGGGCAGGGGGAGTTTGATAATCAAAAAGACTGAGGACCTGAGCTTCCTTTGGCTCCCAAGCTGAGGCTCTGACTAGAACACAGGAAATGAAGTGACAGGAAACATCTTCCTCAGCAGAGCCTGCTGCAACACAGCATCGCACATGAGGTGATCAGTAAACAAGAGAAATCTATTTCTCATAGTTTCAAAGGCTGGCAGTCCAAGATCAGGATTCCAGAGTTCTCACAAGAGCTCTTTTCTTAGATACAGAGGGTTGTCTTATATCCTCACTTTGTAGAAAAAATGAATTAGCTCGCTGACCCCCTTCTCTTAGGACACTAATGCTAATCCTTGTGATCTATTTACCTCCCAAAGGCTCTTTTTCAAGCAACTAGCACACTGACTTTTGCTGTTGTTGTTGCCAGTCTTAGGGCTTGAACTCAGGGCCTGGGCACTGTCCTTGTGCTTTCTCAAAGCTAGAGCTCTACTACTTGAGCCATAGCACCACTTTTGGCTTTTTCTGTGTATGTGATACCCAAGTTATCTAACCCAGAGCTTTGTGCAAGCACTCTACTGCTAGGCCACACTTCCGGCTTGCTATTAGCACACTGAGACTGAGGTACATGAGCACTGGTTTCTTCTAAGGCACTCAACCCTGCTCTTCCCTCATGCTAATTTCAAGTAGCTCTAATAGAAGCATTGTTACTGCTTAAAGGACTAAACATCTACCTTCCTGCGGCCCTATCTTTATTTTTTGTTTGTTCCCTAGAGGATAAACGAGCTGGGTGCTGGTGGCTCACACCTATAATCCTAGCTACTCCATGAGCTGAGATCTGAGGATCACAGTTCAAAGCTAGACTCAGCAGGAAAGTCCATGAGACTCATCTTTCCAATTAGCCAGCAAAAAGCTGAAAGTGGAGGTATGGCTCAACTGTAAGAGGGCTAACCCCAAGTTATGGGACAGTGCCCAGTCTCTGAGTTCAAGCTCTACTCACTGGCACATTTTTTTTTAAAGAATAAATAAAACCATTCTTTCACATAAATGTTCTTCATATATTAGAACATGGCTAGTGTTTCTCCCTAGGGGACAGAGGAAAAATGGGTCCTGGTTCCATTGTAGCCCTAAAACCAGTGTTGAATGCTGACTCTCCCACCATTTTCAGTGGGCTTGCTGTGAAATGTAATGAGATTATTTCTATCAAGTGACCCAGCAACTGGCACACAGGGACTTAAAAGCTGGCAGGTTTCTTGTCCGAGTTCTCTGTTCTCAAATATGTATCACTCTTTCCTGTTCTGTGTGTGTGTGTGTGTGTGTGTGTGTGTGTGTGTGTGTGTTTTACATACTCATGCACATGTGTAAGTTCTGGGGCTTTCACTCAGGGTCTAGGCACTCTTAGCTTTTTCTCTCAAGGCTAGTACTCTACCACTTGAACAGGAGATCTACTTCTAGCTGGAGATAAGATTCTCATGGATTTTTCTGCTCAGGCTGACTTTGAACTGCTATCCTCAGACCTCAGCCTCCTGAAGAGCTAGAATTACAGGCTGCAGCCACCAACACCTGGCTCGGCCACTGCCTTTAGTCTCTGCTTCTTTCTGTGTGTGCCTCTTCAAATATAGACAAACACACCTCATACTATGCCAATTTTTGGGTTCTGTTGCCCGTTTCATCTATAATCCCTTAATTAAATTCACTTCGTTTAGAGGAAACAGTCACAATGTCAAACTGACCATCTGTCCTTACAACTTCATGTGTTTGGCTTTTTCTCTTTCCAACATTTGTTCCATCCTTCCAGTCTTGGGTTCATCTGGACCAACAGACAAATATACAATAAGAGATGAGTAATACCACTTCCTCTCTTTCTCACATAACCTTCTTTTGTCTTTAATACAGCATCTCAACATATAGCCAGGCTGGTCTGACACTCACAATCCTCCTGCCTCAGGTTCCCAAGTACTGAGATTACAGATGTGTACCACCATGCCAGCTCACTTTTAAGTAAAGGAAAGACTAGATATAAGTAAATCACCTTGTTTTCACAGCCATCCTGGAGTCTAACCAAGTGATCAAGGCTGTCTACCCAATTTTCTAGGTCTAGATAAATATATTATTTATACCCAAAGAGGATATGTAAATGTCCACGTTGTTTAGCTCCAGGGAAATCCCATCTCCCAGGTGATGGGCAAGCGTTAATTCTGAGAGGCATGTGGGGACCTGGATGACAGGTTAAAGGACCCCAGTCCTGTGCCTAGAACTTGGGAGACTGTGGAGTTTTCTGTGATCCTGCCCCTGGGGTGGTCCAGATTTGAGGACGAGACCAGTGCAGGCACCACTAGGCCAGGCCTCATGTGCTGGGTCTCCTGACCTTGTTCCACTCAGTATGTTGTCCCACATCAGCTATCCATTAGGGTTGATCTGAGTTGTTGGTATTGTTTTTCTGCTCTTTCTTTCTTTTCCTTCTCTCATGACTCAGTTTCCTAACAGTGTTAAGTGTATTTGCAGAGCTGCAGGTCTTTATGACAAGAGTCCATCTGCATTAGCAAGCTTTCCAATAAAGACTCCCAATTTAACCTCTCACAATGTGCTTCTCTTATCTCACTGTCTGGATTCACCATACAATAGCATCACCTAACACAGCCTGTACCCTAGAACATGGCGCTCCATCCTCCTACCTTGTAACATGCCCAAGAGAGAATTAAAATCTAGACCTTATTAGTGGTTCTTGATTTAAAGTTTATGGTGTTTAAATTGGCAGGCCCATTTCTGAGGCAAGAAGTAGAAGAAATCCTTGGAAACACTTGAGAAGACATACCAATTTTTTTTTTTTTAAATAGGAGGGTCAGGAGTGTGGCCTAGTGGTAGAGTGCTTGCCTAGCAACTATGAAACCCTTGGTTCGATTCCTCGGTACCACATACATAGAAAAAAACCAGAAGTGGTGCTGTGGCTAGCCTTGAGAAAGCTCAAGGACAGTGTCCAGGCCCTGAGTTCAAGCCCCAGGACTGGCAAAAAAAAGTGGGGGGAGGAAGGAAGGAAGGAAGGAAGGAAGGAAGGAAGGAAGGAAGGAAGGAAGGATAGAACAACTTTTATTGTATACAAATGGAGCCTAGCAATACTGAAGAATGTTTATAGATTTCTTAGGGATTTGTAATGGCCTTACTGTTTATTATTTTTGTTAATCTCTGTCCATTTCCTGTAGTTACAGGCATCAACAAATTTTAAACGACAACAAAAATGGCAAAAGATTTATGGAATTTATTTTGGAGAACAATAGAAATATTCCTTATCTTTTTGTACTTCTGTATAATCGGGAGAGAGACTCCTGGGAAGAAAGGCAGATGAGGACAGATGGGAAGAGAAGGCAACTTTCTAAAGCCTCTGAGAGAAAAATAAAAAGAGGAAATGTAGATTCTGCTTGCAAAGAACTTGGTCAAGGAATTTCCCTTTGGGAAAGTCACAATATTATTAGTCTAAATTATGTTGTAACAACATAATCCCTGAGGCTAGGTAACTTATATAGAAAATAAGCTTTTTTAGCTCACAGTTTGGGAGGCTGAGTCTAACATCAGGCAGCTTTCTCTGGAGAGACTCCATGGCTGCATCACAACAAGGTAGAAAAACACAAAAAAAGGTATGCCCATGAGTACAAGGGGCCATGCACTTGGACGGCCTCATTTAATAACAACCCATTCTTGAGCCCAGCATGGTGGCTGTGCCTATAATCCTAGCTACTCAGGAGGCTGAGATCTGAACATCCCACTTCAAAGCCATCCCAGGCACTAAAATCTATGAGACTCTTATCTCCAATTAACCAGGAGAAAACCGGAAGTGGAGCTGTGGCTCCAAGGGTAGGGGGTTAGCCTTGAGTTGAAGAGCTCAGGGATGGCACCCAACCCCAGAGTTCAAGCCCCACCACTGACCAAAAACAAACCAACAAACAAGCAAACAAAAGAAAAGAAAAAGAAAGAACAACCCATTCTTGTAATAACTAACTTGTACCATAGATTAGCCTTAATCCCTTTGGACCAATTTACCTCTCACTAGGCCCCACCTCTTAAAATGCCACTATTTATTCCCATAGCCAGACCAGAGACCAAGCCTCCTGCACATGAAACTCAGGAAGTCGCACTCAAACTATATGAGTCATAGCATCTCCTGACATGAAGTCTCAGGAGCTTACCAATAGGTTGTATTTGGTGTTAACCATACAACAGACCATACAGAGCTACTCTAGTCCTGCCATCGGACACCATAGCCACAAGTATCAACTCTACCCTCACACACTAGACACAGAACTAATTCCCAATAGAAAATTGTCGATCAAAGCTACAGGTTTCTAACCACTGCTCTCAACCAGTTACCCCTTTCCCTTACCAGATAACATATAATAATCTATTATACTTCCTTCTCATCAGATAATCATCAAAATAGCAAGAGCACTAGCACTAGCAGATATTTGACAACTTCATGTATTTGGCACCATTTTACACTCGTAACATACAATAGCTTCTCATGGCTCACTATATCTCTATGAGAAACAAATGACCCTACTCACTTCTTTATAGATAGGAAAAGTGAGGCTTAAGAAGTCCCCACTGGGTCACAACTGTAATCTTAGCTATTAAGGAGATTGAGGTCTGAGTTCAGTTATAAGCCAGACTGGGCAGGAAAATCCATGACTCTTATTTCCACTCTAAAAAAGCCAGAAGAGCTGTTATATGTAGTTCAATTGGCAAAGTGCTAACCTTGAGCAAAAATAGCATTCAGGACCTGAATTCAAGCCCTAGAACCAGCATTTAAAAATTTAAAAATCTCACAACTAGCTGGGGCCTGACTGCTCATGCCTGTAATTCCAGCTACTCAGGAGGCTAAGATCTAAGGTCTGTGGTTCCAAGCCATCCTGGGCAGGAAAGTCTGTGAGACTTTTATTTTTAGTTACTCACTAAAAAGCCAGAAGTGAAGCTGTGGCTAAAGTAATAGAGCACCAGCACCTAGTCCCTGAGTAGGTAGAAAAAAAATCTCACAGCCAATTACAGAGGAACAGGAATCGAACACTTGCAAATTGGGACTCCAGAGCCTCTAACCTCATAAACACATAGATCCCCTATTAAAGGGTTCATATATAAATATGGAAATTCAAAATAAGAAAATGAAGTTTACGCATCCCAACTAAATCATCAACAAATCTCAAAGCCTTTTATTTATGACACCATCTTTTAGAGAGCTGTCCTAAGAGACTATCTGAATGAATTAAAAAAAAAAAAAAACCTTTTCAGGCACATACATACATGCACACATAAACAGATGCACTTACTTAAACATATGGGCACAGCTCCAACTTATTCAAATATACAATCTAGGAAACTATTTCTATCCATATTTCTTTCCTAAGGTGGCAAATACAAAATTAATCAAGGATTTAGGAAGCTGATATTGAAAACTTAAAAGCATGCTGGATACTGGTGGTGCAAGTGTACAACCCTAGCTATTCAGGAAGCTGGAATTTAAGGATCACTATTCTAAGCAAGCCTAGGCAGAAAAGTCTTGGAGACTCTTATCTCCAATTAAGCAGGAAAAAGCCAGAAGTTGCTGGGTTACTGGTGGCTCACACCTGTAATCCTAGCTACTCACGAGGCTGAAATCTAAGGATCATGGTTTGAAGTCACCCCAGGCAAGAACATCTCCAGTTAATCACAGAAAAAAAGGTGGAAGTGGCTCTGTGGCTCCAGTGGCTCCAGTGGTAGAGGAGCCCAGGCCAGAGTTCAAAAGGCCAGGAGTTCAAACACCAGTCTTGGCACACGTGCACACGCACACACAAGAACATAAAAGCCCAATGACAACATTGCCTTTGCAGGGGCTTATCTTTGACAATAACAGCTTAACTAACTCATCAATCCTTTTTACCAAGTGACCACAACTTTGACAACCTTTTCCAAGTCCATTATTACTGTACATATTAGGATAATAAAAAGGCTTTCAGTTAATTCCACCTGTTTTTTTCTTTTTGTTTTTTTTTTGCAAGTCCTGGGGCTTGAACTCAGGGCCTAAGTACTGTCCCTGGAGTTTCTCAAGGCTAGAGCTCTACTAGTTGAGCGCTTTTTCTATATATGTGGTACCAAGGAACCGAACCCGGGTCTTCGTGCATGCTAGGCAAGCACTCTACCACTAGACCAAACTCCCAGATCCCACCTGTTACTTTTAACAATACACCCATAGCTTGCAGTTTTTTTCTAATGGGCAGCATGGGCCTAAGTAATTAAAAACCCTTGCTGGCACTGCCACCTCTGCCCTTCCCCATCTTGCCATTTTCAGACTGCTTTTACAACTCACAGGGATACTGTTACCCTGAAGCCTAGTGTATGGTCTTTCCAAGCCCTGGGAACCAGGGTGTGGGGTGAAGAAGAGACCAACAAAGGGGGCCCCCAAGTGGGGAGTAAGGAAGAGATCCACCCAGTATCCCCATGTGTGGGATAAGGAAGAGAGCCACAGAAGGACTGACATGGCTCATACCCAGGATGGGTGGTAAGGGAGAGATCACCAAAGAGGCCTGGGGTGTGGGGCTAAGACCAGATTGGCCTAACAGCTGGTACAGCAGGCACACACCATACACCTGGCAGTGCGTCCACAAGCTTCTCTGCAAAGTGACCATACGGTTCTAGCTCTTCAGCTACGGCCAGCTGGGAGTACAGGGCCCTCAGAAGTTCTGAGGCCTGGCAGACCTAACAGGCCTGGCTGGCTATCCTGCCCATAGTCTCTTCAACCTACAGAGGAGCAAGGAGCAGAGTCTCAGGAAAGCCATCATTTTCTTCCTTTGACAATGTTTTGATGTAGGTAATACGACTCTATTTAGGAGTATGAGTTTTGCCTTCCGTGATAATTTTTGAAGATTATTTATCTTCAAATATGTATTTAAAGAACTGTTTGTCTCACATCCTTTTCTTTCACAGGATGTCTAGGCATATATATACATATATATTAATTCATTAATTTCTAATGGTATCATTGTTCTACTAGATCTAGCCCAACTAAAGCTAGAAACAGTGCCAAGTTCCAAGTTTGGTTTGGTTTGATATATTAAACCTTGAACTCAGGGTCTCCTACTTTAGCTAGGTAAGCACTCTACCACTTGAGCCACATCACTAGTCCTCATTAATTCATCTCTACACATATTAAATATCATATATACTACCAAAACAGTAAGAATCTTTGAAGTAATGGCAGTTAAAGGAGAGCAACCACATACATTCTATGTTTCAGCTGCAAATACGTTTAATCAGTTCAGATTTTCCCATCCTCGGTGGAAACCCAGGAAACCACAGCTCTGATGATAGAAACAGCTTCCCTAAATGTACCTGACATTGAACCAGCTGCTTCACATAGATTCTTCCAACGCTTTAATGATTCAATCAACAAGGAAAGTAAGGCTCAGAGAAATGAAGTCTTGTAGCATTGGATTCAAATTGAGGCCAGTCATTTTTACAAAGGCTTTTGTCTTTTTCAGGTACTGAGACATCTACTTAGTAGTAATCACTATCACGCCACACATCCATGCTTGCTTGGTATGGCATGCAGAGCAGCTACTCACAAGATGGTTTTTGTACCAACATGTGCTGCTGGGGTTTCTTCATGTTCATGCCTCAGCATGACTAAAGGGATTACAAAGAGAACATCACTGGAGCTCTGAGAACAGGTCATCCACAAAGAGCTCAGGGGACATTGAGCACTCATCTCCGAAGACAGAGGATAGGGTGAAACAGGAGGGTAGAACTATGCTGCTTTGGAATGAGTGTGTCCCCCTAAAACGTATATTAAATCCAAACCAGCAAAGTGATAAGATGGGGCCTCATCACTTGACCCTGAGATGAGTGCCCTTATAAAAGACACTCCAAAGAGTGTTCTTGCTCTTCCTGCCATGTGAAAATTCAACAAGCAGTGCCATCTATGAGCCAACAAATGGAGTTTCACCTGACACTAAGTCTTCAGGCACCTTAGTCTTGGACTTCCAAACACACAGAACCATGAAAAATCAATTTCTTTATTGTTTTCAAGCCACCCACAATATGGTATTCTTTTATAGCATCCCGACCCAGCTAAAACAGACACTGATCCAACTTAGCTGTAGAAAAATAAATCTCCCTACAAAGAGCCCTGCTCTGTTCTGGCATGGAATATGTCTTCCTCAGCCTCAGTGACTCCTCCTCTCCTCTTTGCCCACTCCACTGAATTCTGTTCTTAACACTGGAGCCCAACCCATGTAAGAGACAATCCACTTTCTCTCCTGGTTTCACTGTGCCACAAGAGACTTGGCAGAGCAATGCTGTAGTTTGAGTTGATCCTCTGGCAAAGGAGGGCGTGCTCAAGGCCTGCACAGCTTAGACTGAGCCAGCTATGCTCAGCAGGAGGCTGCTGACAGCATGAGACCCCACTCAGATTCTCCTGGGTCCTTTAAGTAAAAAGTAGAGATTTTTCACTTTCCCTCACTACAGAAAATAGTCTAAGTCTGCTTCTGAAGACCTGGCTTCAAGAGACTATCTCCAAATCACACTTGCATGAAAATATTCTACAATGTAGCCCTCCCTCCATGTGGTAAGACTCAGGCCAGCACAATCCATGTGGCACAACACAGTGTGCTTTGTTCTGCTAATCTTTTTGGAGGAAAGTCTTAAAAGATACCTATGGAACACATGACTTCTGTCTACAAGGATATTTCAATAAACTTCGTTCCAGCCCAGAGTTGATCAACAGTGCTACCACTGACATTTCAGACCAGATAATTTGTTGTCATGGAGGTTGTCCTGTGTATTTCAGGACATCCAGCTACCCGCTGACTCCATCTCACTAGATTATAATATCATCAGTTGTGACAAACATTACCAGACGTCCTCTCAGAAGCAAAATCTTCCTCTTGGAGAAGCCTTGGAAACCAGTGAATCTCATCCAGCTCTGAAGCCCCGAGTCTTTTCCCAGAGTAGCAGCTGCTTCCCATCCTCCCAGCAGTTCTCATCAGCATCTTCAGAAATGAAAAGTCCTGCATATTTTCCAACACCTGTGATACAAATGTCTCTGAATGTTCTAGCTCTTCAGAGTTGCTCTTCCTTAAGAATAATAGGCTCGATGCTTGCATGTGTATATTAACATTCCAGCATCAGAACAAAATGCTCAAGATAATCACCTTCTAGAAAAGAAGAGGTTCTGAAAATTCTATATCATAGGCCATTGGCTTTATTGCTTGTGGCCATTATATAGGGAGAGCACAGTAGCGCAGAGCCATTCACCTCACAGCCAGAAAGCAAAGAGTAGAAGAGGAGGGGCAGGCTCTCATGATCATTTCCTGGTCATCTCTAGGATGAGCCATGGCTCTTCAGCTTTGTCCTCCTCGCTATCATGTTGTAGATGTTTACTCAGCTCAACCAAGGGCTACAGGATTTCCTGAGCCATAGTAGAAGCAAATGGTCACACTTAATCCCCTTTACCAGTAACCTCAAAGAAACAGAAAGCAAATAAAGGATGCTGCTGTTACATACTCATTCTCATGGTTCCTAAGTACTACTGGCCATGCATTTGTATGGAGGAATGACTTGCTCCTGGTTTGTCCCTCACTGCAACTGGCAGAGGTTCCTGCCTTTCTACTCCCCATCTTCATGCCCATAAGAAGCCCCCTGCCTTATGGAAGAACAGCCTTCGGCTTTCATTAAAAGATTAATGAACTGGGGCCGGGAGTTTGGCCTAGTGGTTAAAGTGCTTGCCTAGCATGCATGAAGAGCCGGGTTCGATTCCTTGGTACCACATACATAGAAAAAAGCCGGAAGTGGTGCTGAGGCTCAAGTGGTAGAGCTCTAGCCTTGAGAAAGTCCAAGGACAGTGCTCAGGCCCTGAGCTCAAGCCCAGGACTGGCAAAAAAAAAAAAAAAAAAAAAAAAAAGATTAATGAACTTTCTAGTCTTATATGTGAGCCAATTGTATTTGGACACCAACTCTGGCAAGAACCCTATGAAGACAAAGAAGTGTCAGGTAAGATTCCTGATCTTAAAAACCAAGATCTTGGTCTTAAAGATCAAGTCACATGAATCCCATGAAGCAATTATATAAAAGTCACTCTTAAGCTGGAAGTGGTGCTGTGGCTCCAGTGGTAGAGCACTAGCCTTGAGAAAGCCCAAGGACAGTGTTCAGACCCTGAGTTCAAGCACCAGGACTGGCAAAAAATAAAAATTAAAAAATAAAAGCCACTCTGAGCTGGGTACTGGTGTCTCACACCTGTGATCCTAACTACTCAAAAGGCTGAGATCTGAGGATAGCAGTTCAAAGCCAGCAGAAAAGTCTATGAGACTGTTATCTCCATTAACCACCAAAAAAAAATCTGGAAGTAGGGCCGGGAGTTTGGCCTAGTGGTTAAAGTGCTTGCCTAGCATGCATGAAGACCCGGGTTCGATTCCTCGGTACCACATACATAGAAAAAAGCCAGAAGTGGTGCTGAGGCTCAAGTGGTAGAGCTCTAGCCTTGAAAAAGTCTAAGGACAGTGCTCAGGCCCTGAGCTCAAGCCCAGGACTGGCAAAAAAAAAAAAAAAAAAAAAAAAAAAAATCTGGGAGTAAACCATGGCTCTCAAGTAAGAGAGCACTAACTTTAACATAAAAACTCAGGGACAGTGCTCAGGCTCTGGAGTTCAAGCCCACACACACACACAAAAAAGATCCACTCTGCTTTGATTTTCAGGACCATCTTCTTTCTTAGGATTGTACCTGTTACTTGAATTGGCTAGACAGATAAGAAATCAACATGCTAAATCACACAGAATTTCATATCTCTGATTTTACTCTGCCTGAGCTATTCTCCACTGCAGCTCCTTTGTAATCACCTTGGGTTCCAGGAAAGAGAAGATTCTAGAAAGAAAACTGCCATCAAACAGACAACACATTTTATCATAAAATAGCCCAAAAGTCCTGTTCCTGTTCCTCCAGAACTCCTCCAATGACCAAGATTGAGATATAGGTCAAGCAAGCTAGGGCTTTCACTTGGGACTGTTCTAACTATGCATATCTTTCTTGCTGTCTGCTCCCAATTCTCCTATTTAATCTGATGCACTGAATTGCTGTCTTTCCTTGGCTGCCAATGTCAAAATCTGCTTTCTCTGCCTGTCACCATGTTGTTTTAGTTGGCATATAAGGGCAAATGGCAGAACCTAACTTGAGACTCCTAGGCTTTGGGCCTGGTTTCAAGTATCAGAGTTAGTCTTTCACTGATATAGAGAAAACAAGAAGGGGAGGGCACTGAAGGAATTTCTGGCCAGGTGGCTGCAGGTATTAATGTATAGCCAGTCTAGACCTGGACAGTTGACTTCCTCACTGCATTTTGTAAGGAAGTTTTAAAGTTTTGTTTTGTTTTTGTGTCAGTGCTGGTGCTTGAACTCAGGACCTGAGTGCTGTCACTTAGCCTTTTCCACTCAAGGCTGTTGCTCTACCATTTGAGCCACACTTCTATTTCTAGCTTTTTGCTGTTTAACTGAAGATAAAAGTCTTGTGGATTTTCCTGCCCTGGCTGGCTTCAAATCCTAGCTAGAATTACAAGTGTGTGCTACCAGTGCTCAGCTATTTAGAGTACTTTTACCTAAAATTGTGTGCGTGCTTGTGTGTGTGCATGTGTGTGTTTGTGTGTGCAATATAAAGGCAACTTGTTGAAAGCAAAGATTTTGGACGGCAAGTGATCAGAGATATTTTTCTATACTCCACAACCCTTTTCTCCCTCCATCCAGAGGCTTTCTTTGAGTTCAATTCTCCCCGGAAAAGGCAAGAGGGTTGGAAAAACCCAGAACAAATTCTTCACTCTTTGCAGGACTTGCAACTTCTGGAGGAGTTGTTCCTTACAGAAAGGAACCACAAGAAATCCATTCACATCCATTTACATCCACAGGTGTCAGTTGCTCATTTGTAAAATGAGCTGCTGCTTTCCAGCTTGTGGGGACCGCAGTAGATCACTAACAGACAAAAACCCCTCCTGTGAGTGCTCACAGCCCGCTCCATACCTCCTACACTTTAATGTGTAAACACAGACTACCCAGCCCCAGAGGTCTGATTCCAGGAGAATTTGCATTTCTAACAAGGTCCCAGGGGAGGTTGAAGCACAGGTGCTGGACCACCCTTTGCCTTGCCCAGGACTCAAGCCCAGCAGATGCCCTTGAGCCTTCCCAGGGGTGGTTTTGTGATCTAGGTGGGCCAGGAAAAGAACCCCATGCACCATGGTGAATAAACACAAGTGGCCCCAAAGCCTAGGAAATGAAGGGAGGTGATGGAGTCCAGATGAAGCCACCCATTTCCTGGAATTTCTAGGGAAGGCCCTGGTCACAGTCTCCTCTTGGACTCAGTGCCTGAAATAGCCAAGTACTGACCACAACTGTCTGGCTGCGAGCACCACTTGATCAGTGACTTGAAGGGACAGTCGCAGTGGGTGGCACAGGGTGGCATGGCATTTTCCCTGCTTTGGAACCTGCCTGGAGAAGAAAGGAGGGCAGAAGCCTCCACAGCCAGCAGAGCCTTGACCAGTTTATTTACTTAAACAACAAACATCTTACTGGTCCTGCCAGGGGGATAGAAGGCCCTCCCCGCGCCCCCCCCCCCCCAGCTAAGCAGACAGTTCCTGAATGGGACAGACAGCACGTCTTCCCAGAGGCCACCCATGTCGCTGGGAGGGTTTACAGGCTTTGCTTTGGTGCAGGGAAATGACTAGCTGAGCTTCCCCCCACCCCCCTGCCAGGACCAAGCTGTCCAGAAAAGGCTGTGGCTGGCCCCGCCCACCCATGCCACCAAAGGGTCAACCTCTTCTCTTCCCTCTTTCTCTCCTGCTTGAAGTCTTCATTTATTTTGTCTTTTCATCTGCAATGGTGAGAAAGAAAAGCCAATCATAAAAAGAAAAGAAAAAAAAACATAACAAAATAGAGGCGGGGGGGGGGGTAATAAAGGGCAGAGGAAAAAAAAAACCCAAATGTGAAGCTTTCTCCTTAGAAGGGAAAAGAAGATTTGAATAAACAGAATGTCACAAGAAAGGCAAACAAACAAGACTGTTTTGGAAAGACCAGATGGGCTTCTTCCACATAGCCTTTCCAATTGTGGCCCACCAGGCTGGTAGGAGTGGGGGGATAACAATTGAGCCTTGGATGTCCACGTTAGTGTGGGGTTCTTCAGGCAGCAGTTCAGCCCCTGACTCCAAAACCTGCAGATCAACCTGCAACACAGGCAATTTGGGAACCCTCAAATCTCACTGAAAGAAAATCAAACAAGCCCATCATTATATTGGTTATTTTCTTAACATGTCCTACATCATTACATTTTCCTGACAGATGACCAATGTCTTGAATAAGCAAGCACTGACTAGATATTTTTTTTTATTATTGTTGCGAAGGGTTGAGTGTTTGTTTTTCATTCTTCTAAAAAGCTTTTCCAGACTGTGCTGAGCAGCCATGTGCATAGTTCTAAGGACACTTTGCCCTTTCCTCCTTATCTATTTCATTTGTACACTTTAACTCAGCTATGTTTTCCAAAATGGTATCTGGCCCTTATCCGAATTTCTCAAGTGATGTGGGTACACAGACTGATAGGGAAATATTTATTTTAAAAATACATGAAAAATTCTCTATGGATAAATTTTATTGCTTTAACAAACTTCATTTTTAGAAAAGTTTTAGTAGAATGCTGGGAGTCCCAGGTGTACCCCCTCAGGTGCACTGCCCCCCCACAAAGGCACAGCCCACCATCACAGAGCCAAGTATTTATCATAATGATAAAGCAACTGGAGCAAATCATCATCACTTCAAGGCCAAAATTCACACCACGGTTCCTTCTTGGTGTCCTATATCCTCTGAGTTACAATAAATGTGTAGGTAAACACACTCACACTGTATCATCATTCAGAGAAGATTCACAAGCCACTAACAATATGGACACTGGTATAGCTCATGCCTATAATCCTATCTAGCCAGGTGGCTAAAATCTGAGGACTGAGGTTTGAAGTCAAACCAGGACAAGAAAGTCCATGAGACTCTTATCTCTAATTAATCCACCAAAAGGCCAGAAGTAGACCTGTAGTTAGCCTGTAGTGAAAAGCTAAAGGACAATGACCTGTCTCTGATGTCAAGCACGCGTACTGATGCATGTACACACGCACGCATGCACACACACACCCACACACCCACACACACACACGTGCGCGCGCGTGCGTGCATGCACTGAATTCTGTCTAGATCTACTTTTCAAAGAGAATAACTTCAGGATATGAAATATCTCCTATATGACACACATCTAGTCCAATAGTAGCCAACACCTCCAATCCTAGCTACTCAGGAGGCTGAGCTCTGAGGATCACAGTTGGAAGTGAGCCAGAGCAGGAAAAATCAGTGAGACTCCAATTAACCACAAAATACTGAAAGTGGAGCTGTGGAAGGCACCCACACCCCAGTTAATCTTTAACTTCAAACAAAAGATACGAAGAAGACTTTCATTTGGTAGCTCCTCTAATTGCTAAAATAAGAGAACTGGAATTTCCCAGTAGAGAAATCTGGACCTCAATGGATGGAGTCCCAGGTAGTAGTTACTGGTAGAACCTCATACACTAACCTGGAAGGTCCCCCAGATTTCCTGTGGAGATTCACACCAGGGTGTCTTCCATTGGAGTGGATCCCTGTGCCACAGACGACTAGAGTCCATCTTCAGATGCCTGCTGTCCTCTGCAACATGTTTTGACTGGTGACATAAATAGATGAACCTTTCAACAAATTCAAGTCAGAAAAAAATACATACTTAACCTTAACTTCGCAGAAAACACACCAGATATTTTACCTGAAAACTTAGGGTAGCTAAAAAAACAAACAAACAAAAAACCTCTGTCCTTGCTTCTGGCAAGAGAAGAATTCAGGAAAGTAAAGAAATTTGATAGCAAAGTTTATTAGAAGAGAAATGTGGCAGAGAAAGAGAACAGCACACCGCGTAGGCATACCACAGGGAAGTTAGCACTTCAGTTCATCCCAGCCCTCTTGGGCCACCGTTGCTCATTACAGAGCTTGACTTTGGGTTAAATAGTGGGAACTGGAATCCTTATGGATGATTTTCTGATTGTGGGTCTCCTTCTGTTTATTGGAAGGTTGTGACACTAACGATTTAGGGGCCCCATCTTTATTTCCTCATTTTTGTAGCCCTAACCACCTTTTCATCGTCCGGAAGTGTTTTAGCAGTTTTTCCAACCATCTTGTAAGTTCAATAGGCAATTCCTTGACCGGCTGCTTCTCTACTAACTCATATCAGCAGGAGGCAGTACCTGAGAGGGAAAAAGGATGAGACCAGAGATGAGCCTGAACTGCTCAGGGGCCTTCTGCAAGCCCAGTGCTCCCTGGATACAGGTGCCATAAAAATAACAAAATAAAAGATGTAACAATAAAAGATACAACAATGGCAGAGCACAGTGAGTCACTTTGTGGGCACTAGGTAGCGAGTTGGGTGGCAGAAACTCTGGGCTCATCTATTTGGCTCCATCTATTTACCAACTATCTTTGGGATAAGTTGCATTCTCCCTCTGGACCTGACATCTTACCTACAAAGGGTTGTAATTATATGACACAGCTTGTAGGGATTTTAAAAGCCAGTGTTTACAAAGACTGCTTCACTGTGATGTATGTTTTCTTTTAATGAATGTTTATATAAAGCAGCCTTACCCCTTTATTGTTTCTTTTATAAAAGAAACCAGGTGCAAGATAAATTTAGACAAGTGCCTGAGGACAGAGATGTCTCATTACATTTGAAATTTTTGACATAAAATAGAAAGGAAGAAAGATAGAGAAGGAAGAGGGGGAGGGGGAAGCATACAACACAAAGTTAACAATCCTTTCTTAATAGCCCTGATGCATAGATTTGAGAGCCATGCTTCCAGTTTATTCAGCTACAAGCAGGGTCATGGGGAAATATTTTCTGGCATCACAACTCCATTGTGGTCTGTAGTTAAGAGATGTTGATGAGGAAAAATCTTCATCAAGGTTCTTATAACTTTACATCATGATTGAACAAGTTTAGAATTTCTTAATTTGTAGCCTTACTTCAGAAGACATAGTGACAAGTCACCAAAACATAAAGTCATCATTTTTTTCTTATGGCCTCACTTTGTTTTAAGCAATACTAGTGTTGGCACATTTTATGATCCTTCCCATGTAGGAGCAGAGTCCAAAGCCATGCCCAACAGTCTTGTTCACTTATCTATACACTAGGCTTAGAACCATCATTCTCCATCTTTAGAATATGTCTACATCTCCTGAGGAGTGTCAGATACAATGTTGTACCCAGCCTGGCTTCTGATTCAGCAGGTCTAGGTGGGCATGTGGAAAGTGACATGATGCTGCTTGTGTGAAGACCACATCTGAACATGACTGGCCTAGAAAAGACTTGGTGGCTGCCAGGTCCTGAGTAAATATAAAGTGACTATGAAGTGATCATATGACATGTGTCATATGGGTCTTGGGTCATATTTCTGCCATTTAAGTGTAGAGGGCTGTGGACTATAGATTGTTTTGGAGAGTTTCTGGAACAGTTCCCGGGCCTGAGTTCAAGCCCCAGGACTGGCATACACTAAAAGGAATTGTCCTGCAGGGAGATTAATACCGCCACCATCCCCATCCTGCTGGCCAGCTGCCCTCTGTGCTGGCCTGATGTCCATCAACTATACTAGATCCGGGTACCTGATGAGCTTGCTTTTCTGACAAAACATAGGATGCCCCTCAGGTGGGGGAAGGGGAGTCAAAATCCAGTAATAAGAAATTTCTAGGCATTAAGACAGTGGCTTCAGGGCATGATCTGGGCCATAGGCCAGCCAAGGGACTCTGGTCCAACATTCCTATGAGATCTCAAGGGTCCCCAGTGCTGGGCTGAGACTTCCATGGTCTTCTCCACAGAATTCTGTGGAATAAACGTTTCACACATGCATGTGAAAGATATTTATAAAACATGTAGAAGCACATATATCACCATAACCATATAAGGACATATATACCTAAAATATAGAAGTATATTTATACACTTCCCTGACTTACTTTTATAACTTTACTTGCCAGTCTGGGTGTTTCACTATAACAAATACAAGAAAATCACTAGTAGCCCAGGATTGGTAGCTTATGTCTAAAGCCCTGACTGGCCAGAAGGTGAAGAGATCTGAGGATCATGGATTGAATGCAGCCTGGGCAGACAAACTCATGAAATTCCTATCACCTATTAGCTAGCAAAAAGCTGAAAGTGGAGGTGTGGCTCCAGTAGTAGAATACCAGCTTTGATCAAAAAGGTAAGCAAGAATGCAAGGCCCTGAATTCAAGACTCAGTACTAAAGCAAAAGCAAAAGAAAAGCCACTAGTAAACTTGTTTTGCTTTGTTTCTTGGTCAGAACTGGAGCTTAAATTCAGAGCCTATGACTCTCTCAGCTTGCTTGTACATCACTGTCACTACCACTTGAGCAATGCCTCCAGCCTAGCTTTTTTCTCATTGTCTTAGAGATGGAGTCTTGCGGGTTTTTCTACCTGGGATGGCTTTGAAACACAATCCTCTGATCACAGTGTGGCTAGGATTACAAGTATAAGCCACTAGCTACAACTGAACCAATAAACTTTTCGCTTTGCCTATCCTATGGCTTGAACTCAGGGCCAGGGTGCTGTCCCTGGCTAGCATTCTACCACTTGAGCCATAGTTCCACCTCTTTGGCTAAGCTCAATGAGCAGGCGCCATGCACTGAGAGGAAAATCAGAAACACTAGCCTTTAGTCAATACAGTGCATACATCAGCCTGATACCAGTGAGTGGTTCACACCTGCAATTCCAGCTATTCAGGAGTCTGAGATCTAGGATTCCAGTGCAAAGCCAGCCCAATCAAGAAAAATCCAGGAGACTCTTATCACCAATTAACGACCAAAAAGCCAAAGACGGAGATGTGTCTCAGGTGGTTGAATGTCACCCCTGATAAGCTAAGGGACAGCATTCAGGCTCTGAGTTCAAGCCCCAGTATTAGCATGTGTGCATGTACACACACACACACACACACACACACACACAGACACACACTTATCAATGTGCATTGTATCTTTTATTTGTAGTTCTGTGGTGCCATCCCAGGATCTTTTCCAACCTGCTTAAGCACTGAGCTTTTGAACCAAAGTGTAAAAATAATGAACCTAGTGATTCCATGAAAAGAAAACATTTTATACCTATATTTAATATCCTTTCTCATGGTAGTTTAAATCTGGTTCTAACACAAAGAATAACTACAATAGAAACTACTTTTACTGAAAAGCACTGATTTTTTACTTGTGTAGTCATTGGATAAGTCCAAGTGAGAAGATATTTTCCTGATACCTTCCTGACGACCACACCAAATATGTTACTAGAAAGTTTAAGGCAAGATGCCAACCTAAGTAAAGACGAAAGAAAAGCTTATTAGAAGAGAAATATGACAGAGAAAGTGTAATAACCAGAGAAATTGGAAAATCTTGCCCAGAGATGATGTCATCACTGTGGGTGGGGCCAACTACAGTAGTACATAATGGAAAAATCCAGTAAAATGGGGAAGGCAAATTGTGGACAGCTGAATGGGACCCACAGGAAAAGACTAGAAGGGGGGAGGCCCTGCCCCATGCAGAAGTCATTGCTGGAATAGATGGTGGGAGGGGTTGGAGGAGCAGGAACAAAAGGGTGGGCTGACAGAGGTCAGGGCTGGGAGGTCACAACTATGGGCTGGAGATGGAAGAGGTGGAGGCACATGAGGAGCAGAGGAAGGAGGCATGCTAAGAAGAGACTGGTGTGTGGTGAGGAGATAGACCTGTGGAAAGGATACTTAAAAAACTCACCCTTCAGATGTTGTAGCTGCTTTTAGTTTTGAAGGCAATAATGCAACTATAAATTGAATAATAAAATTCTTTTGTGTCATTATATCTAGGCCTCCATGAGTTATCTCACTCACATGATATTATAAAACATCATGTGGACTAAATATGCCATGAAGACAGCGGTTTAGCCTGTCTCTGCCATCTGGGGCTGTCTTCAGTGTCTTCTTCATTACAGAACTTAGCCTTAAGTTAAATAGAGAGAATTGGATAGATTTCTGTCTAATGGATACTTTTACTGTTTCCTGGAAGATTGTGATGCCAAAGATTTACCCTGTCTGTCATTTCTTTTTTGCCAGTCATGGGCCTTGAACTCAGGGCCTGGACACTGTCCTTGGGCCTTTTCAAGGCTAGAGTTCTATCACTTGAGCCACAGCACTATTTCTGGCTTTTTTCTATGTATGTGGTACTGAGGAATAGAACCTGGGCCTTCCTGAATGCTAGGCAAGCACACTATCACTAGACTAAACTCCCAGCCCTACCCTGTCATTCTTATTTCCTCATTCTTTTGTCCTTCTTACTTCCTTTTTATTGTAGCCCCTCCACTACTGTTTCATTGCTAGGCAGGTTTTAGTTTATCAGCTTATTTTCCCTTCTGCAAGTTCTATAGACCTCACATCTGATTGGCTGGTTTTCTACTAATTTAAATCATCTTAACTAAAAAGCAGAATAAAAATGTGGCCTTTTTTTTCATTTTGTATTTATGTCCTTTGCTCTGATGTGTGCTCTAGATGTCACTTTGCAGTCACTCCGTTATCTTGGAAAGATGGACTGATCCATGGTAATATCTTTACCAGGAGGGAGGGAGGAAGCATCCCCCCAAAAAGGAACAGTAGAGCCTCAGCAGAGCCTCAGCAGGACAGACCACCAGCCAAGTGACAATGACTTGTTTAGCCTGATCTGATTGCTTCCCTGAAGTGATGAGAGGGATGATAACTTCTCCAGAACCCTTCTCTGAGCATTAGATAATAATCAATCAGGCCATACTGTGGTCAGAACTGTAAAAATCATACAGACTTTTTACCTCCAGGTCCAAAGTCTTTCTCTATTTCAACCTGAAGTTCACATCTATACCCCAAAGATGGGTTGAAATGACTACTTTGCCTCCAGAGCCTGCCCACGTCTGGTAATAAACCTCCTTTATCTCCTTTCACCTTCATTCATCTCTTTATTTGGCATGGTCAGTACTAGTGGCCTGGCCTGTAATGCCCCTAGAGTTGTGCTTCTAATTTAAAATTCCACTTTCAACAAGATTGAGTTTGCTTTCATTCTAATCTCCTTAGCAGAAAACAGAAGCAGCTGAGAGCACAGGACTCTAATCTTGATTTAGGGAGGCTTGTGAAGGCAGAATAGCATCCTTCTCATCTCTCAATAGCATCCTTCTCTGTAAGTGACCGAGGGAAAGCAAAGGATAGGAAAAGTTAGAAGGGTCAACAATGTCTCCTCTTAGGGAAAAATACTATCTAAGGAAACAGAAGGGACGAAGCTAACTTGATCTAGGAACCAAAAGGAACCCTTGTAGTTCTTAGAATTTTGAAACAAGTATCCAGTCTGATTCTGAACTTACCATAAAGCAGTTAGGGGAAAAAAGATTATCTGAAGACATTCAGACATCAAAGAGAACTTTAAGAACCATAGAGCTTCAAACTCTACATTTGAGGGGCTTAATATCTCTACTGCAAGTAAGGGGAAAAAAACCCCAAAACATTCTTTATTGAAAACAACATAGGAAAAGGAGAGGGAAAGTAGTTGACTGCCACATTTCATCTTGGTATGTGCTTTCCATTCCTTCAAGTCTTGCTCTAAAATATATTAAACTAGCTGGGTGCTGATGGTTTATACTTGTAATCCTAGATACTTGGGAGGCTGAGATCTGAGGTTTGTGGCTTGAAGCCAGAATGGGCAGAAAAGTTTGTATGACCTTTATCTCCAATTAACTACCCAAACAAAAACAAAACAAAACAATAACAATAACAAAACAGAATGGAGATGTAGCTCAAATGGTAGAGCACCAATCTTGAGTGAGAAAGCCAGGCCAGAGCACAAGGCTCTGCATTCAAGCTCCAGTAACGAAGTAATGAATGAATGAATGGACAGGCAGATAGATTGAATAAGAGGTATTTTATTATAAAAGACACTTATACATTCTTTTAAGTGTCTGTATTAGTAAACACATGTGTGTGTGTGCGAGCACACGTGCGCGTGTGTGCGTGCACGTGCATGGTTTTAATGAGTTTTCTTTAGATTAAGAAGAAAAACTAAAAAAAAAAGAGGAAGAAAAACTTAACCAAATAGCCAGATATTCTATATTCTTTTCATACAGAATTGTGGTCAGCCACAATTCTCCTGGGATTCCCTTCCTTCATGGGAAGGTTCCTTTTTGGACCACAGATCTGACTGAAGAATCCCCATTCACATGAAGAACATGTACGGGGAAATGAGCTTCTCCCCTGACTATGTCTCACAAACCTAGCAATGAGGCGAAGTCTGTCCAATGCTGTCATCATGCTGTTGAAATTTCCCATCTAAGCTTCATCTTCCTGGCTGAGGAGATGACTCACAATTCTCAAGGCAAGTATAAAATGTGATTTGAATTAACAACTACTAAGTTTCCAGTTTTAAATGTTACCTACTATTTTCAGAAGATCTACTATCCACAGAGAACTGTAGTAAACATTTCCAGGGGCAGAAAGATGAGCAACTGGTAGATTTTTGATCTTCAGGAAACTTCCAGGCTATCAGAGATGAAAAATATGTACACGATGATATTAAACACATAATATGTTCTTGAAGGGAATAGAAGATGGCTTGAGTCAACAAACAGGGAGTAGGGCCTAGTGGTAGAGTGCTTTCCTAGCATGTACGAACACCTGGGTTTGATTTCTTGGGACCACATACACAGAAAAAGCCAGAAGTGGTGCTGTGGCTAGTAGTAGAGTGCTATTCTTGAGAGAGCTCCAGGACAATGCTCAGGCCCTAAATATCCATCCTCTATACTGTGTCTAGAGAAGGGATGTGTTGGCAAAGGAGGAATGACCCAAAAGCAATGGATTTTATTGACAAAATCATGAAGTGGTAGCCCATAGCCAAATCCAGCTAACAGATGTGTTTTGTTTGGCCTGAGTAGTATGTTGTTGGTTTTTTTTTTTTTTAAATATTTGAATCAGTTGTCAGCATTTTATAATTGAGATTTCACATAAAATTCTGTCTTGCAGCTTTTCTTTTCTTGAAGAAAGTCAGACAGCATTAACACTGACCCCACGGCTCTATGGAGTAACAGGAGTTTGCTGCTCCTATAAGACCAGGTGTGTGCTCTGCAGAGTACATTTCTCACTTCATCCTCTTGCTCTCCTGGAGCCTCCTTTGGAGGTCTGCACTGTGACTCCTAATTTAAAGAGCTAGCCTGGGTCAAACCCATATAGTGTGCTGTTCATTTTTTTTTAAGACTCTAGATTTTTTTTTTTTTTGGCCAGTCCTGGGCTTGAGCTCAGGGCCTGAGCACTGTCCTTGGACTTTCTCAAGGCTAGAGCTCTACCACTTGAGCCTCAGCACCACTTCCGGCTTTTTTTCTATATGTGGTACCGAGGAATCGAACCCGGGTCTTCATGCATGCTAGGCAAGCACTTTAACCACTAGGCCAAACTCCTGGCCCCAAGACTCTAGATCTTTTTTCTTTTTCTTTTTCTTTTTCTTTTTGTGCTACCCCTGGGACTTGGGCATTGTCCCTGAGTCTTTGTGCACAAGGTTAGCATTCTACCACTTGAGCCATACCTTCACGTCTGGCTTTGTGGTAGGTAATTGGAAAAAGAGTCTCAGAGACTTTCCTGTCCAGGCTGGCTTTGAACCATAATCTTCAGATCTCAGCCTCCTGAGTAGCTAGTAGAAAAAATATTTAAGGACATAATTATAGTTTTTGTCAATGTCTATGGTATAAATGTTTTCATTATGGCCAATTGTGAGTTACCAACACATGGTGGTTAGGTCTGCCAGGGAAAAATGCCCTCTCTCCTCTCTTCTTTCTCTCCACTTCCCAACCCATCCATTAGGTAACCAAAACTCCCTTGCTATGATGTATGGTTCTGCCATGGGACCAAATGAACATTTCCAAGGGATCATGGACTGAAATCTCTGAATGTGAGCCAAATAAACTTCACATTCTGTTCAAGTTGATTGTCCTGGGTATTTTGTCATACTGCTAGAAAACTTCCTAATACTTTCCTACCCTGTGTATACAGGGTATACACAGCTCCCACTGTTAGGTCTGCCCCCTCCCTGCCTTCCTTTTCACCTGCCTAAAACCAATAACCATCTGACTATGAATCCGCAAAGGACCCCAGACATGGAGGTCACTTCCTCATACACTGAGGTTACATCCTGGACCACACTGTTTTTGTCTCCCTCTGACAGTGAGAGGTTCCCCAGGCTCTAGATCACTTCCTTATCCGCTGTGGTCCTGCCTCCTGCCTTTCCCTCTATAATCTGATTAAACATGAGTCTTCTCCTTCTTTTCTCTTTCTCCTTCCCCTCTGTCTCCACAAGCCTCCATCTTTGTGTGTGTGTGTGTGTGTGTGTGTGTGTGTGTACACACAGATTTCCACATAAACATATATGCTCACACAGTTACACAAAGAAGTAGACACAGACAGAGACGCAAAAGATACACACATTACGACACACAGAGAGATACATGTCAATAAGACTCATATACTTGCGTGTATATATATATATAGTATATACACATACTTGTATAAATAGATGCACACAAAAACACAAACACACAGAGATTTTAATAGACATAGACACACACACACACACACACACACACACACACACACACACACAAGTACACACATTGAAGAGGCAGCCTCACATGCTCACACCATTGCATTTGGGCCCAAGTAGACTAAATAAGTTGTTATATTTTTCTCAATAGATACTTAGCAGCAGTGAAGTTAGGCACCATTTATCACCTTGCTTTAGTTTATGGAACCAATGCAGCCTCGCATCATCAGCTGATCTTGTCATCTCCTCCCCATCACCTTTCCCAGCTTCTTGGAGTTACTGCCAGTGTGCACAGAGCTTTCCAATCCCACATAAGGACACCAATTTCAATGGAGACCTGTGATGGAGCTTCCAGATACAAAAGGCATTTGCAAGATGTTACTAGAAGATGTTCAGTCTTCTGGACATCTCTGTGGCTTCTGTGAGCCAGAGGATATAACATGAGATTGTGTCCCAAATACAGAGTTTGTGGTTGCTGGAGGCAGGGGTAACATAAGGCATTGATGAAGGCTTAATGAGGGAATTAAAACAAGGCTAGGCAAATTCTAAATTTAGTTCCCAGGACTGACTCTGTCTAGTGAATTCTGCTGTTAGCATGTCTAGGTTACCTATGCTCTGTGATCTCCTGGATGCACATGGGAAATCGCAGCATGCCAAGAATGTCAGAGAACATTATTTTATAAGTTGAAACACACAGCCAACAAGACTTATATTTGATATGTGCCCATATGTCCCCCTTCCTTGGGGTCAAATGTCTCTTTTGCAGTGACTCTTTGCTCTCCCAGTTGCACACACAGGCACAAAGATTGGTGGAATGGAGGTAGTTTATTTAGAAGGCACAAGAAAAGAGGAAGAACTGTGCAATAGCGCTTGGCAAGAGATTATTCAAGACTATTCTATTCCACCAGATGCTGTAATGGGAGAGACACTTAAGCCCACGAGGCATTAAGAAAGAGCATCACAGGGCTCAGAGACACTCAATGAAGAGGCCAGAGAGTATCTATACTACCCCTGGAGAGCCATGTCTGAGGGCTTTCCACTGAGTATATTTTTGTGGATCACAAGCAGGTGTTGAGTGCTGCTCAAAGACAGGACCTGAAGCTTTCTCACCTTTGACCTCCCAGCTGAGCTAGACCACTGCACCTGGGGTTGGTAAAGAGTCCCAGCAGACCCATTTTCATCATGCTGGAGGCGATGGGCCTCTGACAAAGAGGAAGAAAGAGAAGTGAGCAGACACAACCAAAGTCACCAGAAATTTCCTTTCACATCCGAATCCTTCAAAGCCTTCCATTTCATTTCAGGCATCATAGCAGGGTTGTGAGGGTAAATAACTGAAATGAAAGGAAGCCAGGGGGGCGGAGTGCCATGCAAATGAGGAAAGTCCCAAGGAAAGATTCCAGGCAAGATTTAGACAAAGGTCTATAATCATGGCTCTGACATAGAGAAGCTTAATTAAAAGTTATACTAGTCACTTCTCTCGTCTTCCTAATGCATAAGGAAATGAGAGGAGAAAAGGCAGAAGTGAGTGTTAAGAGCAAATGAGAGAAAGTTAGAAAGACAGGAGATCCACAGCAGAGGCTGAGCTCTGGCCCTGCTGTGCTTTCAAGGGTCTGAAGGGAAGTGGTTTGCAACAGCTGAGGGGTGATGCAAATAGCCTTTATATAACAACATCAATGACTTCACTGCTCTTTAACAAGAGTAATCTTACCCTCAGAGTTTCATATTCATTGTATCTGTCAGATTAAGCTCTGTTTTAAAATGCTTTTTGAAGGGGTCATATTTCATGCTATTAAAAAGAAAGAAAGAAATCTGCGAGTGGTGGCTCATGCCTATAATTATAGCTACTTGTAAAGCAGAGAACAGCAGAAACAAAAATTTGAGGCCAGCCAGGGCAAAAAGTTCACAAGACTCCATCACAACCAATATAAAAGCTGGGATCACAACGTCATTCTTAAAGAAATAGAGAGGCAATCCAAAATTTCATATGGAATAATAAAAGACTCCATATAGCAAAAACAATTCCTAGCAAAAAGAACAGTGCAGGAGGAATTTCAATACCAAAGTTTAGACTCTGTTACAGAGCTATAGTGAGCAAAACAGCTTGGAAATGGCACAAGAACAGGCCTGAAGACCAATGGAATACAACTGAGGACCCAGATATTAACACACAAACCTATGGCCACCTAATCTTTGATAAGGGGGCCAAAAAAATAGAATGGAAGAAAGACAGCCTCTTCAACATGTGGCACTGGAAGAATTAGTTAAGCTCCAGTAGAAAACTAAAGTTGGGTCCTTCTTTGTCACCCTGCACCAGAATTAACTCGAAATGGATCAAAGACCTGTAGGTAAAAGCAGATACACTGAAAACTTTACAAGAAGGAATAGGAAATACACTAGTCCCCTTGGCATAGGTCAAAACTTTCTTAATAAGGACCCAGAAACACAATAAATCAGAGAAAATCTGTGTAAGTGGGACTGCATTAAACTACAGAGCTTCTGTATGGCAAAGGACATAGCTAGCAAACTAACTACAAAGCCTACAGAGTGGGAGAAAATCTTTACTAACCATACAACAAACAAAGGCCTCATATCTAAAATATATAAACTGCTCAAAGAATTGAATCACTCCAAAACTAATTTCCAAAGAAACAACCATCCCATTAAAAGATGGGCCAAAAACTTAAAGAGAGTCTTCTCTGAAGAAGAAATAAGAATGGCCAACAGACATAAGAAGAAATGCTTGACATCTCTGGCCATAAAAGAAAAGCAAATCAAAACAACTCTAAGATTCCAGCTCACTCCAGTTAGAATGGCCAGGATCAAGAAAACTAATAACAACAGATGCTGGAGGGGATGTGGCCAGGAGGGATCACTACTACACTGTTGGTGGGAGTGCAAACTCGTTTAACCACTATGGAAAACAGTATGGTAGTTCCTCAAAACACTAAACATAGACCTCCCCTATGACCCAGCAATTCTACTACTTGGCATTTACCCAATCGTCCAGAAACAAGGACACACAAAATCCACTAGCACAACAATGCTCATTAGAGCACTATTTACCATAGCAACCCAGATGTCCCTCAGTTGATGAGTGGACCAACACGATGTGTTATTTATACACATTGGAATTCTATGCTGCTGTCAGAAAGAACGACATCGCCCCCTTTGTTAGGAAATGGAAAGACTTAGAAAAAATCATATTAAGTGAAGTAAGCCAGACTCAAAGGAACATAGGCTCAATGGTTTCCCTCATTTGCCATAATCAGTAGAAATCTTGGGCTCTCCTAGCAGAGATTTGCAATAGAATAAAACCTAGATACATAAGGCCACATATTATGATGCTAAACAAAAGCCATATAACGAGTGATTGTTGTCCTTAATATACTATGTTATCTCTCATCTTTTTTGCTGTCCCTTGGTTATCTCATATTGTTACAGTATCTTACCTTGTTATCTGATATATTGGGTATATGTTTATTTGGTTATTTGAAATCGGATAAGGAAGGAGGGAAACAAGTTGAGGGCTAAGGGTGGGGGGAGGGAAATGGGGACCAAGACATGAGAAAGGGTATCAATGTGAAGTAATGCATCTTCTAGCTGGTGAATATAATGTAACCCTTCTATTAATTACAATAAAAATATATGAAAATAAAAGCTGGGACCAATGGTAAGTGACTATCATTTTAGTTATACAGGAAGCATATATAGGAGGATTGTAGTCCAAGACATCCCAGACATAAATGTAAAACAACACTTGAACAATAACAAAAGCACAAAGGTCTGAACACTGGGCTCAAGTAATAATTTATCTACCTAGCAAGCACAGGACTCTGTTCAATCCCAAGTTTTGCTTTAAAAAGCAAAGAAAGAAAAAGAATGACTAAACAAGCCTAAACCAGTGACTCAGGCCTATCATCTTACCTGAGAATCATAGTTCAGAGCCAGCCAAAGCAAACAAAACCTCAAGACTTCGATCTCCAGTTAACCAGTAAAAAGCCCCAAATGGAGCTGTTCCTCAAATAGTAGAACACCAGTCTTTACTGGGAAAGCTAAATGAGAGACTCCGAGTACAAGCCCCAGTACCCACAAAAAGATAAGAAGAGACAGGTAGAATTGATTTCAATAATTCTTCATTAAACTCAACGTAAAAATCAATATGAAAAAGAAATGTCAATGAATTATTGAATATTCATCTTCCCTCATGGTGACTCTTCAAAATCTACTACTATATGTTTTACATGGACAATACGTGCCAACATGTCAGTGTGCTTAATAGCAGCCAACAGTGTCAGTGCCCACTGCATCAGTCAGCCAGGTATTTATCAAGGGTTCAGTGGGAGACACTCCATCTTTGACCAACTCAGTAAGTAGCCATGAAACATCATCTGAGTGCTTCTTCTTCCCAGCAGTGGTTGTTCCTAGCAGCTGAGTGAGCACCAACTGTACTTAGACTGCCTCACTGAAATCTCATGTCAACCTTAAAGCAGGTACAGGTGAAAGGAGATAGAGAACTGAGAAGTGGCAAGCTGAGAAGCAGAGCTAAGAAAGATCACAAAGGAAAAGAACAGGAAACAGCAGCACTGGGCATGAGATACCTGGTGACTGGACAGCAAGAATACCACAGCACTTCTGATCAGCAAATCGAGGCTTGGAATTGAAGAGTGGAGAGACCACAGGACTTCCCCCTCCAACCTTGGGAGCTTCAGGGACTGAGCCTGCTGAACTAAATAAACCTGAGGCAGATGAACAGGAAAATAGGTATACACGTTTATTATGCACATGTCCCTAGAAGTCACACCCAGTATGAGACGCCAAGGCAAGCCAAAGAGTTGAAGTTTCTGTGGCAAAGGAACAGGGACTTTGGGCTTCTGAAAGAGGTGGGCACCAGGTATCAGAAGGTGAAGGGTGAGTGACACAAGCAGTCAGGTCGGTCTACTGTGCAGTTAAAAGCTCTGGGTAATAGTCCAGAAGAAAAGCCACTATTGACCTTAATCTTCCTTTCTTTCCAGATCATCTCTTCTTTTTAAAGAGATACCACAGAGGAGGAGAATCTTGATGTTCAGGAAAACATCATGAAAACAGGGATCTTCAGAGGAAGTCCCTTCTGGGGTTATGAGCACAGAGGAAAGTCCAAGAGACCTTGAGACTGAGTCTTTAAAGTACTCAGTGTATCAAGGTTCATACTTTCGGATATCATCTTTTGATCCCCAATAGGATTTCAATGTCTGTCTCATCACTAAGCATCTGTCTGTCTTCTGCCAAATGAAACCCTATGTGTCATTCAACTTTCTATCACTGTGAAGAAATTCCTGAGTTGACCAAGTAATAAAGAAGGGAGGCTTAGGAAAAAAATAACCTCTTCAACAATTGGTGTTCGGAAAACTGGGCAGCTGTTTGCAGAAAATGAAAAGTGAATCCCTGCTGGTCACCATGCACAAATATCAATTTAGTGGATCAAAGACCTCAACATCAGATCTGAAACTCTGAAACTACTGCAAGAGAGAGTAGGAGAGACAGTAGAACTTATAGGTACAGGCAGGAATTTCCTGAATACAGTTTCAGAGGCTCAGAAGATGGGAGAGAGGCTCAACAAATGGGACTACATTAAAGGAAAATGTTTCTGCAGAGATAAGGATACAGTGTCTAAAGTAGAAAGGTAGTCTTGGGAAAAGATCTTTACCAGCAATACATCAGACAAAGGCCTAAAATTCAATATGTATAAGGAGCTCAAGCAACTCACCCTTCACAAACCTAATATAACAGTTCATGGGCAAGGGAGCTAAGGAGAGACTTCTCAGAAGAAGAGAAAGAATGACAAAGAAACACATGAGGAACTGCTTATCATCCCTGGCCATAAGGAAATGTAAATCAAACCAACCATGAGATATCATGTTACCCTAGCTAGACTGGCCAACATTTTGATAATCCAAGACAGAGAGACAAACAGTGCATGTTCTCTCTGATATGCAGAAGTTAGATCTAAAACACACTGGGCTATGAAAAATTACATAAAATTCTAGATACTCACATACAGTGAGACCAAAAGAGGATAGTCTTAGGAGAAAACACAAAGTTGTAATACTTAAGCACCTCTTCATTTGTCTATAAAATGATATCCATACGGAAACAAACTTTAAAGATATGGAAACGAAGGATTTTTTTTCTGAAATTGTTTTTTTTCTGATGACTGTATTGTTTAAATATACAATATATTCACTTGCATATCTGTGAGCAGAGAACAAAGAATCAGAGGGAAAAAGGTAAAAATGCAGCAGTGGAGAGCACTCACTACACTGGACATTGATGAGAGTGAACTATGCAGCTCATAGGTAGATCTGAGAAACAGATAATGGGAGAGAATGAGAGAACAGATGATGCTATGAGAAAGAAAATACACTTATTTCCTGGCATATGTAAAATTAACTCTGTGGTTTATCATCCCTAACACAACAATAAAGTAAATTGGTGGGGGCGGGGGGAAATGAAGGGAGGTTTATTATGACTCTGAATTTTAGACTGCCAAACTTTCTCTGGTCAATTGGCCTATTGGTTTGGGAACAGTGGTGAGACCGCTCCTTATGATGGTCGCAGCAGGCAGAGATAGCTGCTTACCTCATGGCAGCCAGGTTACAAAAGAGACTGGAAGATGTTGGGGCCCAGTATCTCCTGCAGGGCTGGGAGTTTGGCCTAGTGGTAGAGTGCTTGCCTAACATGCACGAAGAACCTGGGTTTGATTCTTTGGTACCACATACATAGAAGAAGCCAGAACCGGTGCTGTAGGTCAAGTGGTAGAGCTCTAGCCTCAGACCTTGAGTTCAAGCCCAAGGACTGGCAAAAAAAAAAAATCCAATATCTCCTTCAATGGCACAACTTCAGTAACCTAAACACTTCTTGTTAGCCCCCACCTCTTAGCTCCCACCACCTTCTAATAGAATCAAAGGCTGGCCTCCAAACCTCTAACACATAGATCTTTGGGGGACATTTATCTAAAACATATCACCATGCAAATCAACAATACCCAGTTATACAGCTCCAGCTGGCTCTGTGCCCAGGATCTTTAGCCCTTTTAGTCAACAAAACCCATGTTTCCTGTATAAAATACAAAGGAATAGGAGGCACAAACCTGCCTATTTGGTAAATAAAGAACACAAACTACACAATTCAGACTTATAATGAGGTATTCAAGGAAATCCAGGTAGGCTTCCTGGAGGATTAAGTATTGCACCAGAGCCTTTTGAGAACTGGGAATTAGTGCTACTCTTTGATAAATCCAAATCAGAGAAATACTTTATCCCTAAATTCCCAGCCAACCCACTAAACATGTTACCAGAAATATAGGGCAACTGAGTTGATGTCTCTCCTGTGCTCCACAAAAAAAGAATTCAGGCAAGATGCAAACATAGAAAAAGTGGTAGGAAAGTTTATCAGAAAAGAAATATGACAAAGAACAATAGCATGTGGCATGGGCACACTACAGGAGGATAGCACACGAGCCCATCTAGCCATCTAGCGCCATCTTCAAGATTTCAGAGACTGATTCTGAAGACTGCTCTCTTAGGGCATCTTTTTCTGTTTCATTCCTCATTCCTCACTCTTCCTGCTTCCATATTGTTTCCAGGCAAGTTTGTGTTCATCAGCTTATTGGGACATCTACAAGTTCTACAGGCCAGAAAAGCCATTGCCACCCTCAAGTAGGGTGTTCAAAGCAGAGCCCAAGAACAAGGTGGGCTAGGGCCAAGAGGGGTCTGTCTGCATCAGGAGGCTAGGAGAGTGGAATCTGGTTCCTGATCACAGCAAGTGCTGTGGCTCGGTGCCTCCCCAGGCTCTGGGTTTGCTCATGTGTCTATCTTCCAGGCTTGTGTCAGCTGAACAGACACAATTAAAACTGACCATGTGTTCAGCTCTCAACAAGAATCATCAGGGTAGCCTGGAACTGGTGGCCCTCACCTGTAATCCTATTCAGGGAACTGAGATCTGGGGATAGCAGTTCAAAGCCAGCCTAGGAAGAAAAGTTCATGAGACTCAGATCTCCAGTTAACCACCAGAAAACCAGAAGTTGCACTATGGCTCATAGTGGTACAACACTAGCCTTGAGCCAAAAAGCTCAGGGACAGTGCCCAGGACCAGAGTTTGAGCCCTATGACAAAAAACAAAAAACAAAAAACCACCAGATTTTTTTTTTCTTGCCTGGGAAACCCACTAGAGAAAACTTTATAAAGGGACATTTCAGAGGTAAACATGGAGGACAGAGACCATGCTGTCCCCATGGGAAAACAGTCCTGCATGACTACTGGGCCACTAGCCATTTACACTCTCATTCACATCACATTTGTTACTGGTGGATGGACACAGAGGTGAAGATCTTAGATTCTTGGCATCTCTAGCAAAGAAGGAATGAAGAATTGGATGAAGACATAAGCAGAAGTGAAGTTACAATGCAAGAAGTTTGCGAGAGGGTGAAAAGGCATCATTAAAGGAAACACTGAGCTCTGGCTAAAGAAATTTCAGTTTTCTAGGATTTAAAGTGAGAAAGGAGTTCCTGGCGATGGTAGTGGGCTGCCCTTAGGGAATGAGGGATTATGATTTGGCATATTTTGGAAGGTATTTGTGCATGTGCATTGTTACCATCCAAAGGTTTTAAGTTTGAGGGACAGGATCTGACAAAGAAAGAAGGCTGCTAGGTAACAAAGAAAGGACATAAACCTGATGCTGGTGGTTCATGCTGGTAATCCTAGCTACTCAGAAGGCTGAGATATGAGGATCCCAGTTCGACACCAGCCTGAAAACCTTATGAGACTTACCTCCAATTAACTACTAAAAAGTTGGAAGTGGAGGTGTAGCTTAAGGAGTAGAGTGCTAGCCTTAAGGGGAAACACACACACACACACACACACACACACACACACACACACACACACACACACACACACACAGGGACAGCAGTCTCAGAATTGATGCTAGGAGAAAGGAAAGAAGGAAGGAATGAAGGAAAGGAAGGAAGGGAGGGAGGGAGCTATAAACCACCTTTCTTGTTTTTCCCTGAGACTGCAAGTGTCAAATCTAATACAAGTGCTTAGACCAAATGCAGGATCAGATCACTTTCACCCAAAATACCAAGAGTCCAACCAGATAAAATTTACATGCAATCACACAGGCAACCAAAGATACATCCCCCAAGAAGGATGAGGCTAGGGACCAAATATCTAGTGGGATTAGACAAAGAAGCCTGGCATTTTTCATTAATGGGGTGACAAGGAGATGCCCCCCTCGCTTAAGTCTGCTAATTCTTTCTTTTTAGTTTCTTTTATGGCTTTCCTGTCACTTTAAATAAACCTACTCTGTTTATCTTAAACACATTTCTGCCTTTTTAGTCTTTAAAGGGCTAAGAAAAAGACCTAAAAAGGACCTAGACGGTATCAAGTACATGTGTGACATGCTATCCATATGCATGAAGCCTCAAGTAGGAGCTTCTTGCACAAAGGTCAGGCTAAGGACACAAGGGGTTCTGTTGTGTAGGTGTCTTGATTTGGTTAGAACTGGCCTGCAGTTTTTCTTCCCCTAGGGAGAAGTCTTAACTGCAAACTGACCACTAATTACCCCAAGGAGAAGTGGCTGTGAGAGGCTAGGGAGAAAACGGAACTTTATAACTTGGAGAGAGTGTTGGTTTCAACATTCTTTTTTGTTTTGTTTTATTTTGTTTTGTTTGGTCAGTCGTGGGGCTTGAACTCTGTGCTTGGGCACTGTCCCTGAGCTCTTCAGCTCAAGGCCAGTGCCTTGTGCCTCTTTGAGCCAGAGTGCCTTCCAATTTTTCTAGAGGTTAATTGGAGTCTCACAGACTTTCATGCCCGGGCTAGCTTTGAACCCTGATCCTCAGATCTCAGCCTCCTGAGTAAGTAGATGGGAGCCACCACACCCAGCTTTCAGCATTCTTTTTCTATAGCCAAACTGTCTCAGTTCTAGTTTGCTAAGTGAGAAAGTTGATCTCCAAGTAATGCTATATAAAAACGATCAGAAAGCAAAATCTGCTGAAAGTGAAACAGAAATCAGATTCGTTGCCAAAGTAGCTAGAGAAAAATCACTGCCACCATATTCCTGAGGTTCTGGCTCTTCTCTTACCAGTGTCCTCTGAGCTGTTTCCTCCTGATCATCAGGTCCTTTCACTGTAGGAAAATGGCCTGAGCTGTGACCTTGCACATTCCCTGCTACTCTGAAGAGGTACCAGTGGCTCATGCCTGTAATCCTAGCTATTCAGGAGGTGGAGAACTAAAGATTGAGATTCAGAACGAGCCCAGGCAGAAATGTCCATAAAACTTATCTCCAATTAACAAAATCTGAAAGTGGAGATTTGACTCTAGGAGAAGGGGAGCAGCTTTCAGCACAAAAGTCTTAGGGACAGTGAGAAGCCCTAAATTCAAGTCCCAGTACCAGCAAAAGAGGCCAGCTCCTAACCCAGCATTCCCAGAAAACATCTGTACAGAGGTCTCCTTTGAGTGAACTACATATTCTTCCCTCTGCTTGTCTGCCTGGTCAGGATAAGCAATTCTCTGACCCCTGAGCCTCTACCAACCACCTGGAGCTGGGATTCATATCATTTCTCCCAAATTCCCTGGACAGGCAGCAAAAAGGGAGGAAAAATGAATGAAAGGGTATCAGGAAGGCACCCACCACTGCTTACCACACCCTGCCCAGGTATGTATATATTACACAAGTTTAAGGAGAAAGCACTAGGGAGTTTGATTTGGTTCCCAAAGCATTTTGTGCGTACAGATAGGCAATGGCTCCCATTGCATTGACGTGAGTGGCAATTATAGTGTGGCTTTGCTTCCACCTCTGCTTTTCTCTCCTCTTAGCTATTCATAACCTAGCACACCACGTTAAACAAATGTCACTAAATCAAAGCACAGATGGCAGAGGCTCTGGCTCCAACACTGTGGGTGTTTTCAGTGGGGAAGTGGGTAGACAATTGTCCTGTCCTTTATGAGTAACATCTTGGCCTCTGCCCACAAGGTGCCAGTAACAAGCTGTGACAGTCAAAAATGTCTCCAGACTTTGCCAAATGTCCCATGGCGGTGGGGGGGTGGGGGGAAGATCACCCCACTGGAGACCAAGCTCCCTTTTCAAGTACAGTCATTGCTATCAGCCCAAAGCTAAGTTCAGGGATAAAACAGGATATAGAGTGAGGAGTATGAGCTTGAGGAAGAGTCAACGTCAGTCTGGAATTGGCAGCATTATGACCTTGAGCTGATAGGTTCATCTGGAGACATGGCAGTACATATCAAGTTGTAAATAATAATAATAGTAACAATAATAATAATAATAATACTTACACAAGAGCACGCATGTGTAGCAATCACTAAAGAGTAACTATCCATACTGAAACAGGGTAAAGTGACAGGGAAATTACACTTCTTTTTTTTCTTTTGTGTCAGTACTGGAGCTGGGACTTAGAGCCTGGCACTATCCTTTAGCTTTTTTGCTCAAGATTAATATTCTGCTAGAGCTCTACTTCCAGAATTTTGCTAGTTAATTAGAGATGAGAGTCTCACAGACTTTTCCTGACCAGGTTGTCTTAAAACCAAGATTCCCAGATCTTAGCCTCTTGAATAGCTAGGATTATAGGCATGAGGCCCTACTGTTTGTTTGTTTTTTTAAAAATAAATATCAGACTCAAAAGTTAAAACCTGGAAGTGACTGAAACAGTAGGTAAGCTTTCCTCCCACCACACCTCTTTTTAGATGCTACGTAACAAGGACTGAAAGATCTAAAAAGTGCTGTCTAAATCTGTGCTCTGTTTAAATAGTAAAGATCTGCCAACTCTGTATGTGAATGGGTAGAAATAGAAAGGTGGGAGGCATATCTGGGGGATCCCTAAACCTTACCCATTGTTCCTGAGTTTTCAGATAGATCCAGACACATATGCATATCTTAATAATAAATAGCATCGATTTTGGCCTAAGGGTTGGGGTTTGCTAGTATTTCCGCAGCTCAGAAAGAATAATGGCAGCAGGTAACAGCTGCTATCTATGCACATGCTCTACTGAGCTGTATTCCTAAACCCTGTATTCACTTTTTTTTTTTAATGTTGATTAGCCAGGAGTTGGTGGTTCACATTTGTGATCCTAGCTACTCAGGAGGCACAGATCTGAGGACTGACATTCAAAGCCAGCCTGAGTAGGAAAATCTGCGAGATACTATCTCCAATTAACCACCAGAAAATTGGAAGTGGAACTGTAGCTCAAAGTGGTAGAGTGCTAGCCATGAGTAAAAAAAAATCTCAGGAACAGCACCTTGGCCCCAAGTTCAAGCCCCATGTCTGACAAAAATATAAGTAGCTGTACAAAGGGGTATTAATTCCAGAAGTCAGATTATGAGTACAACCCCTTCCACTACTCCACCTGATTTTCCTTCTCCCATCTATATCCTCAAGTTGCAGTTGCATAGTTTATTTTTTACATATTGTACATTGAATACCATGACTGCCTTTTCTCTCCCTTCCTCTCTCCATTCTCCCTGCCCCCACCCCCAACCATGCCCAGCTGCCATTTTCAATCTTTAACTCCCATTTCCTGTATGGGAAGCAGGAAATGTTTTCTCTTCTCCATTTCTCCCTATTTTAACCTGATATACTAAAATAAATCCTTGCTAAAATGTTCGCCTTGTGAGACTCTCCTTTCTGTGAGATACCCCAGAATACTCTTCATGAGTGGATCTCAAGGACTTTGTGAGTTTGCGTGGACATCAAGAATTCTTTCATCCATTGTCCAGTGACAATAAATATCCTTAGTTATTTCCTGGCACTGCAACGAAAGCTGGTTTTGTTGTTGTTGTTGTTTTTGTGTTTTTAGATAGTATGTTTTGGGAAACTGTTATTTGCAGGCTAGTGAGATGTGTTTTGTTTGCTTGCTTTTCTCTTTTTCAATAGAATTTGGAAAAGCAACAAAGAAAATTCTGCTGCTGGTTTTTGTGGTTAGCCTTCGTTGAGATTTCCCTCTTCAAAGAGAGCCACTCCTTGTCCTTTAAAAAGGAGTACAAGTAGAGACAAAAGTCAGACAGCCTGCAAGTTGGCTGTAGAGGTGGGAGGCTGCTAGGGACAGACCCGGTGGCCACTCTCCCACCCAAGCAGCCCTGCTCAGGTTCAGACCTGCACACTGGCAGGGCAAATGCCTGGGCTGGTCCTGAGCTTCCAGTCTGCCAGAGATAAACACCCCTCTCTCCCTGTGTGATTCTCCCTGGGTGGTCCCAGACTGCAGGGGTCCTCCCGGTGGCCTGGTTTACATGTTTCTCACGCAAAGGAAGAGCATTCACAGTCACACATTTGCCTTAAATCACTAACCCCTCTTTCTTATATAAAGCATCTGTTTGCTCCCAAATGTCAAGTTTTGCTTTGTTTTCCCTAGCCCGTTTGCAATCAGATTCTGTCAATTTGCATAACCCTTTGCCCAGATTGTTGAGATTTCCATTGGCACTGATCAGGAACCTTCGAGCCTCCCCCAAAGACATGGAAATTTGGGACACCATATGGGGCAACCACAGTCCAATTTTATGACCCTGTCTTTATTGAGAGTACAGAGGCAATAAAGAGAAATAATAAATGAAACAGCATGCAGAGATCAAGAGACAACAGCAAAGTCTACACACTTCACCTTTCTCGGAACAATTTCCTCCTTCCTGGGAAGGGAATGCTGGGGCTCTCAGTGTTCACACAGACACATGTTCCAGGTGGCTTCAAGAATTAATAGCTGGGCACTAGTGGCTCACACCTGTAATCTTAATTACTCAGGAGGCTGAGATCTCAGGATCTTGATGTGAAGTCAGCGCAAACAGCGAAGTCCATAAGGCTCTTTAGAAAACAAAAACAAGTGAGAGTGCCAGCTCTGCATGGAAAAGCTCAGCTCCCAGGCTCCATGGTCAAGCCACAGAACTGGCACAAAGAAGGAAAAATAGAAGAATTGTTGTGCAGAAAGAAAACAGAGAAGGCACGTTTCAAGAGGTTAAATTGGGAGACTTCATTAAAAGGGATTCATCTGCAGTTGGATTCCTGTCTAGAAGATCTGCAGCCCTGCAATGAGAGCTGGAAAGAAAAAGCAGAAAAACAATACCAACAAACCAGATCAGCTCCAAAAGAGAGCTGCAGTGGGATGTCATGGTGCCTGGAGAAGAGCCAGGCTGAACACAGAGACATGTAATGTCTTGCAATGGTACCTGACCTGATCTGGTTCTAAAATGGGATCAGATCAGGGGATAGGGTCACAGGGAGCTTGAAAGATCACGACCTGAGACTGGCAGGTCTAGTAACCTATTGTCCAAGTCCCCACCCCTATCTCTAGGAATTCAGACACACCCATCACTTGGGAGGTGGGTCTTCCCTGTCTTCACCACGAAGACAAGATCGCACCCATTCAACCAAATATGGTATCACCCACTACTTGTCCAAAATAGCACTGCTTAGATTCAGCATCCGTACTTCAGAATAATCAAACTGAGGTTTGGCTATGCAAAATTAATTACTTCATCACTGAGCCTTCTAAATGATTGAAAACAAAAGGGTTTGCCTTGAGGGTAGAGATAGGAGTAGAGTTAGTTACAAGGTTAACTTTGAGTTAGGGTTAGGGTTAGGATTAAAGTTAGGATTGAGGTTATAGTTGGAGTTACAGTTCATTGTTAGTATTTTGACCTGTTCTAAGGTGAGAAAACATTTTTGAAGGATCAGATGTTGGAATCTTTATTAAAAGACCAACAACTCTATGATAGACTTCTGTCTCAAAGACCAGCAGCCAGCAAATACACTTACCACCATTAGGAAACTGTGCCATGAAGGCCTGAGAGGAAAAAAAAATAACAAAAACCAAAACAGCAAACCAATTCAGCTCCAATGGCGAGCTGGAGTGGGATGCTATGGTGCCTGGAGAAGAATCAAGAGACATATGGAAACATATGGCATGACATAATGGTGCCTGATCTGGTCCAGGCCTAAATAGGGTCAGGTCAGGGGGCAGAGTCCCAGGAAATTCCCAGTCTCCAGCAGTGGACTGACAGGTTTAGTAACTTATCAGCCAAGTGCCCACCACTGCCTCTAGAGACTGAGGCATACCCAGTACATGGGAGGTGGGGCCTTCACCCTCCCCACCATGAAGACAAAATGCCAGACCCTAACATCCACCATATGACCAGACCCAAGCTCCCTCATTCAGACATAGCATACCAAAATATTAGAACAGATCGGATAATTTGGTGCATTGTATACTCATAGTACAGCTGTCTTAAGTACATTTATTGTGACACTGTTTTTAGCTATTACATATCAACTGAAATGTTTTCGTTTTACCAATTTCTTTTTTCAGGCACAGGGCTTGAACTTTGAGCCTGGGTGCTATCCCTGAGCTTTCTCACTCAAGGTTAGCACTCTACCTCTTTGAGCCACAGCACCATTTCTGATTTTCCAGTGGCTGAGTCTCTTGGCCTTTCTTAACCCAGCTGGCTTCAAATCATGATCCTCAGATCTCAGCCTCCTGAGTAGCTGGCATTAAAGGCATGAGCCACTGGTGCCTGGCTTGTACCAAATTTTTGTGTCAGAGAATTAACAATCACATATCTGCTATAAAATCCTCTGAAAAGGAATTTTTCAATTAGATTTCTCATTCCTGCTCTTTTTATTCCTGTTTAAATTATACAGATCACCAAATATCTATCTATAATCTAAGGTCTCAAGAAATATGAACAGTGAATAAACACTCACTATTACACTTTTCCTGGTTACAGAATTATTCCTTTGTTTAGATGAAGATAAGCCCCTTACATTAAACCTATTTATATCTATCTATCTATAATAGCAAAGTGAAAGCCCATTTGTCAGTCTAACAAGTATGAACCACTCATTTCGGGTTTTATTAATTCTGTGAAATTCTCATGATATTGACTTTTGCTAGCCATTATAACATAAAATCAGGGATCAACTAGAAATTGAAGCAAAAATAAGAGCAATATTTGTAAACGTGTTTATAGCTCAGAACATGTGTTTTGTTTTTATTTTTGTTTTTGTTTTTAAAAAACTCTACATTGATCTGGGAGTTTGGTTGGTAGAGTGCTTGCTTAGCATGCATCAAGACCCAGGTTTGATTCCTCAGTACCACATACATAGAAAAAGCTGGAAGTGGTGCTGTGGCTCAAGTGGTATTGCTCTAGCTTTGAGAAAGCCCAAGGACAGTGCTCAGGCCCTGAGTTCAAGCCCCACGAATGGCAAAAACAAAACCCAAAACAAAAATAAAACCCACAAACCTATACATCAGTTACACAATGACTAATACCCTTCTGCTGCTAGTCAAACTCCCTAAATGATCCCATTTTTCTTTCCCACACAGTCAACAGCTTCTCGTCGTGATTCTTTATGTATAATTCACCGGATAGTCTTTAAAAGCTCCTTTGACAGAACTAACTAAATGTGTTCTGGTAGGCATTTGACAATAGTAATAACATATGCCATAAATTAAATGTAAAAAGACCAAAGTGCAGTGAGTCAACTCCCAGAAATGGCATCTACATTCCCATGATCTTCTTACATGTTTGGCACTAACTTGTCCTTATCAGAGATCCCGTGGGGTGTGCCACACTGATGATAGGACTCAAATACCGATGAGCATACATCTCATGATCCTTAATCAATCACCAGAGAACAGGACTGTGATCCTTCTGAGTCTGTTCTCAGACTACTTGCTTTTGAAAACGAAGATTTGGCCTTATAGCCAGCTTAAGAATCATATATAAAACAAACATAAAGCAACTACTGGTGACTCATGCTTAGAATCCTAGGTAGTCAGGAACTTGTATTAAGTTAAAAACAAAAACAAAAACAAACAAATAGAAAAACCTAAGGGACAGCGTCAAGGTCTGAGTTCAAGTCCCAGCACTAACATAACGTACACACACTCAAGATCAAAGGTACATAATTCACATCACTAATAGAAAAAGCCACCTAGAATCTTTTTTTTAAACCAGTCCTGGGGCTTGAACTCAGGGCCTGGGCAATGTCCTTGGTCACTTTTTATTCAAGGCTAGCATTCTACCACTCGAGCCACAGCTCCACTTCTGGCTTCTTCTGAGTATGTGGTACTGAGGAATCGAATCCAGGGCTTCATGCATGCGAGGCAAGCACTCTACCACTATGTCATGCTCCCGGCCCACCTAGAATGTGTATACAACATAGTTTGGAGAAAAGTAGTTCTGTTTTCACTATCACATTGCCCATGAAGGTTTCTTCTTTCATTTGAGGGCTCTCTTAAACTTGCTTATAAACTCATTTTGTGACACACATAAATAATGCCATGCCAGAGGGTCATCCTGACAGCCAAGGTCTTGTAGCAATGGAGCTTTTTCCTCCCCCACACTTTCATTCTGAGATGATTTATGAATTTTGATTTCTTATTTGAGAATGCAACCCACATTTTCATCTCAAATGAAAACAGATTCAATACCAAGATGTCATCAAAGCTAAAACCAGTTGGGATGTTACAGCAGTTTTGGCCTCCATGTGCTGCTGTTTTTTATTTGTGGCCTTACACAGTCAGTTTCCTAAAAGCAGCTGAGCTATCTTTTGAACACACTGAGCTCAGTGTCTAGAAAGTTCTTGAGGAAAAAAACTTTTAGGAAGATTTGAATGTGAGTCTTCTGACTAGTCACTTACCACATGCAATGGCTTTCTTTCCCTCTGCTTAGCCACTTGGTTTCAACCCTCAAGTCAACTATGGCTGAAGAACCAGCTTTCTGCAGACAGAATGTCTGAAGCTCTCAAAATCTGTGGGGGAAAGGATTCAGCAAGAAGATTTGAAAACACTACAGGCTCTGCTCCATCTTTTCTGTTCCTTATAGGAGCTTTGTATTTCATCTTAGAAATGAAACAGACCTTACTTTTTTGTTTTTCTTCTTTGTTTTCTGGTTGTGGGGCTTGAAATCAGGGCCTCGACATTGTCTTCAAGCTTTTTTACTCAAAGCTAGTACATTATCACTTTGAGCCACAGCTCCACCTCTGGTTTTCTGGTGATTAATTGGGCCTAACAGCTGGCTTCAAACAATGATCCTCAGATCTCAGCTTCCTGATTAGCTAGGATTCCAGCATTCTGCTTCCTTGCTTCTCCATCTGCCATCCTTACCTATTACCAGATGTCTACGTAGAACACTTATGGAACCCAATCCAATTATCCAATATGTACTACTATCTCCCTTGTAGTTGCCACAAATGTAGATTCTCAATGTAGACTACCATTTTAGGTCTCATTAGTTAATCTCTGTCTCTACTACACGAATTAAGGGTGACCAGTCAAAGAGTGTTTTATTATTTGTTACTGGGACAAGATACCTGAGAAAAGCAGCTTTAAAGGAAGAGAGGTTTATTGTGACTTTTGGTTTCACTTGGCCCTCTTGCCTTTGGGCCACGTTCATATAACATGGCAGGTGTGTGAGCTGGCTTTGCTACCTGGCACTCTAAAGTAAATAAATAAAAAAAAAATCTAAGAAATTTCCTTTTAGTCTGTTTTGATTTGTGATCAGAATCCCACTTTGCAGGCCAAGAACCGAGAGTGTGGCTGAGTTGGGAGCCCATCTGTATACATACAGAGGATTTACCCTGACCTTTTGTGTGATAAATCATCACATATAGAATGCTAATTTCCTAAATCTTTATTCATTTCCCTGCCTCCAGCACCAATCAGCTGCTAATTTCTATAGCAGATCACTGCTCTTCTTTTCTTTTTTTTTTTTTTTTGGTGGTCCTCAAATAACTGCTTTTCTTTTCTTCCCATGCAAAAATGCCAATGGGTGCACATGAAAAAAAAAAGTTTGCAATGAAAGTCTTCTGTCTCCCATTAAAGTGACCAAGGGCCAGGAGTTTGGCCTAGTGGTGGAGTGCTTGCCTAGCATGCATGAAGACCCGGGTTCAATTCCTTGGTCCCACATACATAGAAAAAGCTGGAAGTAGTGCTGTGGCTCAAGTGGTAGAGTTCTGGTCTTGAGGAAAGCCCAAAGACAGTGCTCAGGCCCTGAGTTCAAGCCCCAGAACTGGCAAAAAAGAAAAAGAAAGAAAAAGAAAAAAGAAAACTTAAAGTGACCAAGGAAGACTTAAAGGAAAACTTAAAGTGACCAAGTTCCACTTTTGAAGAAAACTGTTTAAGCACTGCTCCCCTGTGTCAAACACCACAGTGGGCCACATGAGGCTGGAACTAGAATCTTGCCACAGCTCTACCCACTGAGGCCAAATTTGCCTAGACTTCTACCCTCACCACACCACAGAAAAGTCCCCAAGTCTTTCACTAGGATAGTGCAATGTGAGACTGCCCCACCATCTTTCACGACTGCATCTGTGTGCATTGAACAGCCCTAAGTGACAGCCACGACTATAATCTTATTAATATAATTATAAACTTATCAATGTAATTATGAACTTAATTATAACCTTTGTCTTAAGACTTCTCTTTGAGGAGGCAACTAGTTGTCAGTGTCTTTCTAGTTGAGTTATTTGTGCTACCAAGATCTAAAACCAGTACCCAGTGACACCTGTGGAGCTGGGATTCTATTGTAATCATGATAGGAAACCACTGGGAGTGTTTACGTGTTTCCTTCTGTGGTCTGAATTTGTCCCTTTAAGACTGCTGTGTATAATGGTTTATGGGAAAGGGGACAAGAGTAGCAGCAGAAAGGCAATAGGGCAATATTTAAGTAATAGGCAAGGCTGGCTCAGAAAAGGGTTTGAGTCATCAGACGGAAGCACATTTAAAAAAATTATTGTGATTAATAGAAGGGTTACATTATATTCACCAGATAGAAGGTGCATAACTTCACAAACATTGATACCCTTTCTTATGACATGGTCCCCCATTTCCCTCCCACCCTCTCCCCGCTTATCTTGATTCCCCCCCTTCCCTATCCAATTTCAAATATCCAATTAAGCACATATAAAATATATCAGATAACAAGGTGAAATATGTAACAATATGAGATGACCAAGGGATGGCAAAAGAGATGAGAGATAACATAGTACATTAAGGTCAACAGTCACTCATTATATGGCTTTTGTTTCCTTCTCCTGGAGGTCCTTACATTTAGTGTCATACTATTTGGCCTTATGTTTCTAGATTTTGTTCTATTGTAAATCTCTGCTAGGAGAGGCCAAGGTTTCTACTGATTATGACAAATGAGGGAGACTATTGGGCCTATGTTCCTTTGAGCCTGGCTTAACGGAAGCACATTTTTATAGTAGTAGCTGGATTTGGTGTTGGATAGGCTGTGGTGTGTGAAAGAAAGAAACAAACCAGTGATTCTCATCAAAGCAACTGGACAGAGGATGGCACAAATAGCTGAGTTGGGCAGGAGGTTGAGTGAGGGCAGGAGGCCCTGATACACAGAAAGATGAACGGAGGCTGATGTACCCAAAGCAGGAAATTGTGCATAACAGCATATCCCAGTGGCCTGGGTCAAAAATAATAGCATGTATAATTGCCAGGACAGAAGTGACTTCATGCAAGCTGGAATGTAACCTGGTTTATCTCCAGCTAATATCAAAAACATCAAGGCACATTCCTGGCACGCCAGGGTCCCATCATAAAGCTCCACTTACTACTCTAATGGTTTTGTTTATTTATAGAGCAATGAAGAATCTATGTGTAGAAAACAGACTAGAGGTATTCAGGTACCAACATAGTAGTTACAATTCAAGTGGTTGTGGTCAGGTCAGGATGAGTGCAATCAAGTCAAGCTGGTCCTTATAAGACAGCATAGAATTTTCCCAAGTAAGCACTGGTTAGAAGAGGAGAAATTCAGACCTATGCTCCGAGATATGAAATAAACTCTGAGGACATCTGCCTTTTCCAAAGGCCATGCAGAAAGGGAAGAAGAATGTTGGTTCAAATTGGGCCCTTCCTCAGGCTGCACTTGTGACAAAACTCAGGACAGTCGCCCACTCTTTGCCTCTTTTCTCTCTTCTCTCCAGAGGACAGCCACTCCTTCGGGCCCCCACCCAGGTCATTGGGGGGGGACTGTAGAGGAAGCAGAGGGTGCAGGATTTGTCTGCAGCTTTCCCCAGTGTCCAGGCGAATGTGAGCAGCTTCTATTCAGCTATGGCTGGTTTGCTTTGAAAATCTCCAAAAGAAAGCATACCATGCCATCATCAGAGATTCCTTCTATCCCTGTCATTATGGACATATTTCTTACGAATTAAACCTTACATCTTTTCGTTGTTATCCTTTTCTTTGTTTTGGTTCTTGTGCCAGTCCTGGGGTTTGAATTCAGAGACGGGGCACTGTCCTTCAACTTCTTTGCTTAAGTGCTCTATCACTTGAGCACAGCCCTATTCGGTGGCTTATTGGAGATAAGAATCTCATGGACTTTCCAGGATGGCTTTGAATCTTGATATTCAGATCTCAGCCTCTTAAGTAACTAGGATTACAGATGTGAGCCATTAGTGCTGGGCATAAATCTTACATCATTTTTCCAAGCAATCATTGTACTCTTCCTCCTCTGAGTGGTATTACAGCATCCTCTAATAGTAACTGTCTTCAACTATTCATTTAACAAATACTTAGTGGAGCAGGTACAGGTGGCTTACACTTGTAATCCTAGTTACTAAGGAGTCTGAGTTCTGAGGAGCTAAGATCTAATGGGCACTACTATGTATTAAGCCCTGCCCTAGCTAGAAAGCAGTGAACAAAATAGGAGGGGTGGTCAAGTGGTAGAGCTCTAGCCTTGAGAAAGTCCAAGGACAATACTCAGACCCTGAGCTCAAGCCCAGGACTGGCAAAAAAAAAGCTGGAAATGGAGGTGTGGCTCAAGCACCAACTTTGATTGTAAAAGCTAAGCCAAAATGTAAGATGCAGCCAAGAGCTCGTGGATCACATGTGTAATCCTAGCTACTCAGGAGGCTGAGATGTGAAGACCACCATTCAAAGCCAGCCTGGGCACGAAAGTCTGTGAGACTCTTATGACCAATTTAGCACCTAAAAACTGAAAGTGGTACTGAGGCTCAAAGTGGTAGAGTGCTAGATTTGAGCAAAACAAAACCTCAGGGCCAGTACCCAGGTCCTGAGTTCAAGTCCCACAACTGACAAAAAGAAAAGGAATATAAAACCCTGATATCAGCCCCCAGTACTGGCACACAAGAAAAGGAGAAGGGGAAAGGAAAGGCGAAAAGAAAAGAAAAGGAAAGGAAAAGGGGAGGGGGAGGGGGAGAAGAAGAAGGGGAAGAGGAAAGAAAATTGAATGATAAATACATAACCATCATTTTTCTTCAGCAGTTGGAACATGTGTCATGCAAAACAAACCAGGTTCATAGAATTTGCTATAATATGTACTTAACAGGGTCAGGAGTTTGGCCTAGTGGTAAAGTGCTTGTCTAGCATACACGAAGACCCAGGTTCAATTCCTCTGTACCACATACATAGAAAAAAGCCGGAAGTGGTGCTGTAGCCCAACTGATAGAGCTCTAGCCTTGAGAAAGCCCAAGGAGAGTGTGCAGGCCCTGAGTTCAAGGCCCAAAATTGGCAAAAAAAAAAATAATAATGTACTTTACAAAGGACAACTTCATGCTTGGATTGACTGCTGCCTAAGTCTATTTTCCTTGGCTATTAAAGAATATCTGAGACTGGAAACTTACCGAAGGAGGAGATTTGTCTCAATTCATGGTCTGAAGCAGAGAATCTGCCAGCATTTATAGCATGGGGTATGCTGCTGATGCATACATGGCAGATAAGAGGAAAAGTGTGTATGCATGGGCAAGAGAGATTGCCCAGCCATGAAAGGAAGCAAAGGAAATCTGAGTAAGCCAAACTTTGCAATGGGCCACTCTCAAGAGAACTTATCCAATATCTTGAGAACTAGCCCATTCCCTTGACTGAATCATCCAGTACTGAGAAATTCTAAGCCTGGTGCTGGTGGCTTACACCTGTAATTTTAGCTACGAAGGAAGCTGAGATCTGAGGACCAGGGCTTGAATCCAGCCAAGGTAGGAATTTCCATAAAACTTTTACTTCCAATTAACCACCAAAAAGCCAGGTATGGAGCTGTGGCTCACGTGGAAGAATGCTTGACTTAAGCAAAAAAAGTTCTGACATAACACTTGAACTTGAGTTCAAGTCCCAGGACTGCCCCCACTCAAAATATTAATATGTGTATGCATTAAAGGGAGAGAAAAGTATTAATTTCCATGCGCATGTGTATGAAAGAGGAAAAAATATCCTGTGTATATGTGTGTGTATGTGTGTGACAGAGAGAGAGAGAGAGAGAGAGAGAGAGAGAGAGAGAGAGAGAGAGAGAGAGAGAGAGAGAACTGCAGTACAAGACCTCACCATTCCTATGCAAGTGCTCTACCATCTGAGCTGCATCCTTGTGCTCTCAACTCCTTTGGTCCCTCTTAAAGGCCACATCACCTCCTAAAATCTCTACAGCAGCCAACCAATTCTCATCCCAAGTTTTGATAAGACCAAGTCCCTCCATGTCTTCCTCAAGCTATGCTAATGCCTCAGTATTTCCTCCAAAGATAGATGTTTACATAAATAGTAGAAACTGCAAAACAGTGGTAGAATATGCCATCACTTACAATCTTCCCTTTCATATAGACGTGCACACGATACGCATACACACACACATGCATCCACACACACACACATGCATCCACACACACACATGCATCCATACACCCACATACACACACACACCAATGTTCACACATATCTACACACACTTTCATCACATCCACACAAACTGATGCATGCACATAAACACACACCAAGACACACACACACACACACACACACACACACACACACATTGGCGAATGTGTAGATCACATTTTGGTAGGAAAGCAAAGCAAGTAATAACAGAGGCTTGTTGGGGACAAGAGTAGGAGGATAATTTACTGATTGGTTCCTTTTTATCTTTGGAATATTTCCACAAATTACCCCATCAAATAAAGATAAGAAAATAATAGGTAAAGTATTTGGAGCCCTGAGGAAAACTCAAAGATATTTTCTGAGCTTTCTATAAGAAAACGCATTGCATGGGAGATGTGAAATCTTTGGAGGAAATCCCACTCCAAGCCTTGCCTCACCATATTCCTCCACAGCCCAACCCAGTGGGCCATGAGATGGGAAAGAACAAAACCACAGATGGATCTGTTCCATCTTTCCTCCCTTTGATCCCCTTGGGGGCAAATCTTGATTTGAAGATATATTGTATAAATTAAAAGGATCTGCTCAGATGTGAAATTTCTCGGGGTTGGGCATGTGTCATCTAGAATAGTCACTCACTGTCTACAAAATATATCTGCAGAACGCAGCACCTCTGGGCCTTTTAAAATTTTTTCAAAGGATCTAGTTGTGGTTTCTTCATGTTCATCATGAAACTTAAAACACCCTAAACCCTGAATTTCAGCAGCAATCAAATTGGGTTGTGATCCAAATGGCAAGAAATGACTGTCTCTGTCTCTGTCTCTGTCTGTCTCTGTCTCTCTGTCTCTGTCTCTCTGTCTCTCTGTCTCTCTCTGTCTCTCTGTCTCTCTCTCTCTCTCTCCTCCCCTCTGTGTGTGTGGGGGGGTGTGCGTGTGTCTCAAATGGTACTAGTTTGAATTCAGGACTTGCTAGTCAGACACTCAACAACTATAGTTATACCCAGTTTTCCATGCTCATCTCAACCCCTGCCACCTTCTAGTTATTTTTTAGATAGAGTCTCAGGCCTGCATTGACCTCAGACTGAAATCCTCCTACTTATAGTCCCCTCACATAGCTGGGATTTTAGGCACAAACCACCATTTCCAGCTTGTCTGTTGAGATAGGGCTTTGCTAGTTTCTTGCCTGGGCACAATTTCCAATTTGTCTGTTGAGATAGAGTTTTGCTAGTTTCTGGCTTGTGCTGGCCTCAAACTATATTCCTCCTGATCTCTACTTTCTGAGTAGCTGGGAATATAGGCATGTGCCAACTCACATTATCTCCATATTTCTCTGAATCCATTCCTAAACCTCTATTTCTTCCAGGAAGCCCTCAGATGGAAGAAGTAGCACTTCTTTTTCCTTCTGCACTACACATGGCTTGGTACATTCATCAGTAAATGAAGAATTGTAAAGTAATGAAACCTCTCCTGGATAGATTTGAGCTAAGGGGAAAAGAAATAAGACCTCTTGCTAGCCTGAGGTGACCTGTTGCAACTCCAGGCAGTAACCAACCAAAATAGGCAAAATGCCAACCGTGAAAAGAGACAGGGCATTACAGAGAAAAATCACTCTGTGAACACACACACACACACACACACACACACACACACACACACACACACACACACTCCGGTGTCAATAAACAATGTGAAAACAGTCTTGGTATTTGAAGTTTCTCACATTGTGTGAGAAAGCATATGGAAGCCTGGCCTGTGCTCTGAGCCTCCCCCCACCCCCATTACTATTTTGGGTAAGCAGTAATTCACACCGTTTTCTGGAAGGTTTTTCACTTGGCTGCCGATGTGGGACAGATGGCTTCAGGATGTTCCCGCTGAGGGTACCTCTGGGAATGCCCAGCACTCTTCTCGGTGGGGGAATCTTGCCACTCCATTTCTGGAGAAACTTGGCCACTTTCTGCTCTTGAAGATTCTGTTTCTTCAAGCACATGTGCAAGACACCAGAGTTGCTTAACTAAAGCAATGGCAATTTACCCTCAACCCTAGGCAAGGAAGGCAGCCTAGCCAACAGGAACCACAGCTATGAAATGCAAAACAGTCCTCTATAGAATCATCTAAACTGGCAATGCCAATCCCTGGGGGAATCTTTCCCAAGCCAGTGAACAGTTCCAAATAGAAAAGTAATTGTTACGACACTTTTCCTCCAGCATCAGACCCAGATTCTCAGAGAAGAGCCAAGTCCCATCACCTGCCTCACATTGATCCCCATCGTCTGCTGTCAATTGGTCCCCATCACCCCAAGTTCGAGTCCTAGTCCCCCTTTTAAACTCTCATCTGGCCTTTACCATGCTATCTGGTCTACTAGATTCCAGCATGGCCAACTTATGATCTCTGTACCCAAAGCATAGCCTTTAAAACAACAATAACAAGTAAATGCTGCCAAAACCTTTGCCTGGCAGAATCCTCCGATAACCAGAGGCATCATTACACCTTCCACAAGCTACATACTTCGGAGCTGAGACCTAAATACCCAAAAAGAGAAGGGGAAGTAGAGAGTGGAGTTAAACCATTGCAATCCAGGGGGAAAAATATATGCAAAGTCCCCAAGGCTCAGAAAAAATTCTAAAAAGAAGGAAGCTTCCCATATTGCTGGAGAACTATAGAGGAATGAGGCCTGCTGGGTGAATAAGAAGCGAGTGTAGAGACAGTACGAGGTTTGGATCCTTCAGAGCCCCACGTGCAAAAAGTTTGTTTAGCAGTCTGTGGTTCTATTGGGAGGTGGGGGTTAGGGAAAAGAAGTTGGGTCATTGGGGAGTGTCTTTGGAAAAGTTATTGGGACACCCACTTTCTCACCCCTCTCAAGCTTATAGCTACAATGAAGTGAGTGATTCCTCTACCATACACTCCCACCATGAGGAACTAGGATGCCATAGGCCCAAAAGTAGCATGGCCAAGTACCCACAGACTCAAGTCTCTGAAACTCTGAGTTGAGACAAAACATTCTTCCAACTACAAAAATCAGACTAATAGGGATCAACTTGTGTCATCAAAGAGTTGGGCCTTGTAATCACTAAAGAACTTCATTCCTGACACCACTGTGGCCTGGATTCTGTTGGAAGATTTCAATGCTGCTGAGTGGAGAATGGGCTGGATGTGGAGGAAACAGGAGTGGGAACGGCTATGGTAATAGTCAGTAGATGGAACGATGGTGTCTTGCAGAGAGTGGGAAACCATTAAGGTTGCAAATTCAAGGCATATATTGCAGGCACATTAAGGAGAAAACCAGGAGTCACTTACAGGTTCCTGTTAGGTCAGTGGAGAGACTCTGGCAGCTCTGACTGAGTTGGTAAAGACTAGAAAAAAGTGGGTGGCAGAGTGAAATTTTTGAGTGTGGTTTTGCAAGCAGGGAGTTTGAGATAGATGGTCATGAGATTCCTAATGAAGTCATCCAGAAGTCAACTGTCTGTACAAGAGGTCTAGGCTAGAACTAGAAATTGGGGAATGATCAACCAAGACCTGTCTCCCAATCATGACAATGGAGGAGAGCAAGATGGAGCAGCCCCGACACTGTTGCAAGCTGGATGTCCTGATTGTAGGCCAGCTCACTAGAGAATCTCCATGGACAGAATGGATTCACAAAGATCCCCTCTCAACCTGGCAACAGTTGGCTCAACCTTGTAATCCTAGCCATTCAGAAGACTGAGGTCTGAGGACGATGGTTCAAAACTAGCCTTGACAGAAAAGTCCCTGAGAGTCTTCAAATTCATCAAAAAGTTGGGAGAGGCAGGATGGCTCAAGTGGTAGAGCACTAGAATTGAGCAAAAAGCTAAGGGGCAGCCCCTAGGCCCTGACTTCAAGCTCCAGTGCGCGCACACACACACACACACACACACACACACACACACACACACACACACACTCCTCACTCTCCTATCAGATTGCTGAGAGCATTTACATGTGCCAAGTTTTAAAGCATGTTTGAAAAGATTGGCTTTGAAATTCAAAGTATAGGCAAGGCCTCGCAATAATGGAAAGGGTGAAATCCTATGAACCCCAAAATGGTTCCCAGTTGCTGAAGTATTTTCCAGGCTTCTTTGCTCACACAGGAGCTGCAACGGGGTTAAGCAGCAGAGCCAGTTCTGGTCAGGGGGAAAACCCATCATCTATCTAACAGTATCTGATATCAGCACCCAGACTTCCTGCTCCTCCTCTGACAAAAAAAACTCATCCCCACTCCCAACCCCCAGCCTCTGAAAGAGACTCTGCATTACAATCAGGAGCCAGACTAGAAAGGAACCTGGACTGGAAGGATGTGCTGAAAGCAGCAGAGAGAGATTGATGTGCAGAGCAGAGCTGGGCCGCCCCAGGCATGTGCTCGCCATCTGTCAGGCGGAGGGAGCTCTGCCAGGCCTACATGGTTATTCAGTATTAAAAGAATATTCTTTCGTTTGACTGACACCCTGGGTAGCCCCAGCCAAGACGGTTGGGCTCTGGGATCCAGATGGCATGGAGGGGCCTCTTCTCTCCTGAGGGAGATGGCTCTGGAGGGCTGGGCCACCCAGGGTATGCAGTGATGGTGGTGTGTGGGGGGGGGCATCCTCTTGGGCCCAGGAGGAGGAGAGAGTGTGGCTTGGCCCAGGATGGGCAGGCCTAGGCCTGAGCTGGGACTTTTGTGTGTGGCTGGGCTTCAAAGGCAAGGGTGAGACAGAAAGAAAATGCTCTTCACACATTTTCTCTGTCCCCTAAGATGCTTCCAAGAACAGAGATGCAAGGCTTGGAGGAAGCTTCCCACAATGGAATGATTAATTTAGGCTTATTCTTGATGATGAATGTGTGTGTGTGTGTGTGTGTGTGTGTGTACATACACATACACAACACACACATATATACATATGTGTGTATAAACACACATACACACAAATTTAATCCATTAATTTCAGGCCAGACAAGAACGGATAAAGGGAGCTTTTTTGGTCCTACCCCTGTTGATATCATCAAATATCCATACTGTTCCTGCAGCAATATTATTCCATGAAGGCTTATGTGTCCCCTTTTCAATGAACTTGATTAAGGCCGCATTCTCTGGGCTATGGAATTGGGACAAAAGTAACACATGCCACCTATAGGTTCAAACCTTCCAAGCTGCTGTGTATCTGTCCATCCTTATCTTTGTTACACCAAAATTTCCAGAGAGATGTCAATCCTTAAGTCAGAATCTCAGCACAGATCTGCCGTGGAACAAAGCAGCAGCTAACCTGTAATAAAGCCATGCTGTGAGTGAGACATGAGCCTTTCTTTCTAAACCATGGAGATCTGGGACAGTTTGTTTTTTGCAGCAAAAGTCAGTTTTTCCTAACTGAAAGGTTCATGCACTCATAACTACTATTCCACCTTTTATATACCTTATGTGGTTTCTGAAATTTCAGTTGGCACTGGACAATAAAAGTCAGAGAGAAAAAAATGGAAGAAGAGATTTAATTAAAGCTTATTGCTACATGAGGTTTTCCCAACTAAGTATAGCACCAGCCCTTGGGTCATATGAAAGTTGCTTAAGAGTGTCAGAAATAGGGAACAACGGGAAAAGGGGTGACACCGATCAAGACGCATTTTACTTACAAACTGACATGTTGAGTTGAAACACCTCTGTACAACTCCTAAAATAATAAAAATAATAGACACTCCCCATCCCCCCACCCCGCCTCAAGGAAAGAAAGGAAGAAAAGAACAAGTCCCCAACCTTGTTTAAATCAGCACTTTACTTTGCACATGTGCCTGCTTCCTCTAATTATATTTGTCATATTTCAATTTTTGAATCTGATACGAAAATCCAATTTTAACAGTACTGCCTGTTTTGGTGACTGAAGAAATGCGAATGCTGCTCCTTTGAGATATGCCAAACTTTCAAACATGAGACTAATCAGCAAGCCCTCCAAGATGGAGACAGTCATTAAGATTTGCTGGCTCCCCTTCTGGTTTCCAGGCCATTTCCAACTTGGTTGCTTAAAGCTCTAGTGAGCTTTACCCTCAGATGCCTGAGCTGGCTCTTGAAATGAAATCATACATTTTCCACCGTGTCGACAGTTAGCCAAGAGCAGGCTCACCCCGTCCGAACAAGGCTCACAGAAGCCTGCATCAGATTTAGAGCTCAGCACTCCTGACAGGTTGCAGCCATGTTCTTTACACAAACACACGTGGGCATGATGTCAAATGGAGAATGTTCCTCCTGGCATAGGAGAAGTCTGTTCCAGGGCCTGGGATATCGAACCACCCCTATGACATTCTGTGGAAGAAGCTAAGATGGTTCATGCCAGGGCCAAGTGGCAAACATAAATGCTCATCTAGAACCAACATGGTTTTTTAAATTATGATGGTTTTTATTTTCTTTCTGTCTTTTGTTTATTTCACTTTTCTATTTACCTTCCCTCCTTCCTCCCTTCCTTCAATCCCAGTATCGTGTCTAAGACCATTTCATATTTTGGGGGTCCCATCTCTCCTCAAGATACCTACCCATACCACCTTTTCCCTTCTCAAATAAGTCTCAATTTTATAGCAGAAAAAGGCAAAACAAGCAATAAAATACGAACAAGCCTGCAAGTCCAATGCTGTCTTTGAAATTAATAGCCAACTAAGCAGATGTGTTATAAGGCAAGTGCCCCCTGTCACTGTATCATAAATGCCTTACACTGTAGCCTAAATAAACTAAGGGTCAGAGAAGAAAGTAACTTCAAGTTTATAAAAGAGGAAACCTACGGCCAGATAGACTAGGCCTCAAATTCAGAGGCCACAGCTAAGACCTCCTTCAGAGATGAATTCAAAAGATTTCAGGTCTAAGTCCTCTCTCTGCATCCTGGTTAAAGAATATGAAGGCTTCCAGAATTGACGGGAGAAATAATCCTTTTTGCTCCTATGTCCTCTTGCCCCTGAGCCCTTGGGTGCTTTTCCTGAGGGACAGAATGAGACCCATCATTTGACTGACACGGGTCAAAAGCTACACAAAAGAGCTCCTGGAAACCCAGTCTGTGGTGGGAGTAGAGCCCAATGGCTGGGACCAGGGGCCTGCCAGTGTGACCTAGCAAATGACATAATCTTTTCTGTCTCTTTTCTGTAAAATGATCCAGGAGAATCTTCCCAATCCTAGGCTTGACATGGAGAGCAAGCCCCAGGCTTGTCTCAACCTCATGACCAAGGAGCTCTTTTTCTTCTTAAGGAGGTGGAACCTCTGTGAGAGAATCTAAATAGAGGAAGACACTCTGACCTGGCTTCCTTTGTAGATGGTGTCATGCAGCCCACAGAGGGGGCCCTGCTGAAAGAAGAAAGGACGATGTAGCTGCCTTGAGCCACAGAGTGTCAGGCTGCAGGGGAGAAGAAAGGGAGAGTCTTGGGAGTGTTGTCATCTGGCTCTCTGTTCCCTTGCACATTACTAAGGCCCATGTGGGAATTAAATACATAATGTATAGAAAGCAGGTCTGGTATATTGTACATATTCGTTATTTTATAATGCAATGAACTTCTTGAAGGTTAAGCCAGTCACCATCTGAAGTTCATGACCCAGGAGTTTTGTGAATGTTTCCACCTTTCTTCTTTAGAGTCTCTTCCCAAAGCCTATGTCCTAAATGAAGTTTGTTTCTCCCTGTCCCTTCTGGCCACCTTGCATTGGGACAGTCAGTCTTCACATGAATTTTCTCTGCTTTCTTAGATTAGGACTGTTCTACAAAGGACTTCTGGAAATCTTTGCCCAGTAGCCCAGAACTTAGTTGGCCATAGGGTATTTCCACTGGGAACCAGTGGCTCACATTTAAAATCCTAGCTACTCAAGAGATTTCTAAGCCAGAAAAGTCTGTGAGATTCCAGCTCTAATTGTCAGCAAAATGCTAGACTAGATGGGTAGCTTAAGTGGTGAAGTGCTATCACTTATATGAAAGCCAAGTGAAATTGTAAGGCCTTTAAGTCAAGCACATACACAGACACAGAAACACACATACAGCACACACACATATACATAGTACACAAACATACACACACATACACATAGCACACACACAAATACACACACACCACACACACACACACATATACACATACAAACACACATACACATACACAAAGATACTTTCATAGATTGGACCAAAGTTTGCCATGACCTTGGTGAGGGTAAGGTGAGTACAGTCGGCTGAAGTTAGAGACAACAGGAATGTGAAGAATTCAGGATTCAGGGCCACCACCAGGCTTAGAAGTGTTCCTTCTCTGGCTCATACCATGATAATTTGACTAGACAGCCTATATCCTTGACTTGTGTGTGTACAGCTTCAAAAGGAAGTTGCCCAATATTTTATCTTTGTGTAGATGTTACCCACTGAACTTTCACAGCTATCCTGTAACAGACTATGGAAAGTCATGTTTATTCCTAATTGGAATAGAAAGTCATCATTTCTGACTTCTAAGTCTACTTTCTTCAAACGTATGGAAGTGTAATTAGATCACCTTCCAGTGATGCTATGGGGAGACTCAATATTATTTCCTTTTACAGTAATAATGTTTTTTCTCTTTCTAGAGATAACATTTTTTAAGTCTTTCTAGAGGTCATAGTAGTAATATAAGTAAAAAAATGTTGTCTTACTAAGACAGAAATATTATGACTATTTAAAACTAAGACTATTTTCTGTGGTTGTAACCAAATATCAGAGGTGAAGAAATTGAACCACACACCCCCACCCCAAAATGAGGCTTCATATCATCTATAGTTTTGAAGGCTGGGAAGCAAAATGACCAGACATTTTATGACAGCCTCCTTACATGCAGGAAGGGATATAAATGAAGGAAATCACAGTGTGAGATAGAGTAAGGGTGCCTAGCTAGCGTTTCCTTTTCTTTTAAATTTACTAATGTTGTCATGCAGATTCCAGTCTCATGATCTCATCTAATCACAACTACCACTCAATGGCTCCAGCTCCAACTACCACTAACATGATTTAGGAGATTGAGTTTAACTTAACAATATATGGACTGAGGGGCGGGCATACACATAGAGTGGTTTTTCATTCATGTGCTGAATGCTTAGTGGGTACATCTAATCACTAGCAGCCCTGCCCGACAGATCATGCTGCAATGTGAGAGGATTGTCTTTTGTCCGTGTAGACCAAATCATAGCTATCTGCTCATGACTCACAGGGAACCTGACTTTTTAATTTCATTTAATTTCTATTCATTTTAGTCTACCTAGTCACTATTGTCAGTAACCATCCTTTTGGACAGTGCACATTTAGAAATCCATTTATGAGTTCTGAGGATATAGCTTGTCATTTTTTATTTCTCCTTCTTCGCCTTCATTTTTGTCTTTTTAAAATGATCCTTATATAGTTGTACAAAGAAGTTTCAACCTGTCAGTTTTAACTACAATGCATCTTGATCACCTCCTTCATCATCGTACCCCACTTTCTCCAACCCTACCCATCCTCTCAAGTTACCTGGTTCCATTCTCACATAGGTTCACTGTATAGTATGACCATCTCCTCCCTTCATTTGTCTGTTCCCTTGCCTGTGACTTCCCTTTGACACACCCTGTCAAAACATGTATTTGCTTTCTGGTATTCATTTTGTTAAACTACACATTGTTCACTCTACCACTTGGGCCACATCTTCAGCTTGACTCTTTTCAGAGATGGAATTTCCCAAAGTTTTCTGCATGGGTTGGCTTCAAATTCAAGGTTCTCTAGATTTTACTTCTCCAGGTTTATATTACTCCTTAGTAAATAAGGAGTGAACCAGCAGCAGTTGTGCTGCCTTAGAGAATGAGTGGTACCTACAATTGAGTGTCTTGGGGAAAGCCACATTCTGCATAAAAATCTCCTTCAGCGAAACCATCTCCTATCCAGCAGGTAGAGTTCACAGAACTACTGGAAAAGTCACCGAGCTGCCATGCTACCATGACAGAGAAACACTGCCTCAGTTTTACTAAAAAAAATAACTTGATACTTAGTCAGAAGTAGGCTACTGGACCACTTGGACAACCGGAATGGCATTTGTAAGATGCCAGCAGTGTCTTACAGACAGTTCCTAAAACTCAAGTTCCAGTCCCAGCCTGTAATATCCTTTTCCAGGAAGTATCAGTTGTGGCTGGATTTTTAGCCTCCCTCCTTAGAACATGGAGATGGATAATCTCCCCCTTCTATTGCTCAGAATTAATATAGAGTGCACAGTCATAGTACACAGACTGGAAAATTCTACATTTGGCCCTCAGTATCTGTAGGTCCCACATCCATGGAGAAAACTAAACATGGGTCAAAAATATTTGAAAGGGCTGGGTGCTAGTGACTCATGCCTATAATCCTATCTATTCAGGAGGCTGAGATCTGAGGATCTCAGTTCAAAGCCAGCCAGGGCATGAAAGTCTGTGAGACTCTTATCTCCAGTTAACCACCAGAAAACCAGAAATGACTCTGTGGCTCAAGTAGTAGAGGGCTAGCCTTGAGCTGGGAGCTCAGGGACAGAACCCAGGACCAGAGTCCAAGCTTCATGGCCAACAAAAATATTCGAAAGAAAAACAAATCAGAAATTTCTCCAAAGACAAAACTTGAATTTACAACACTATGGAGGATCTGTGTGAGAAGGTGATGTCTAGATACCTTCTCTGTGGCCTCTCCAACTCCCCAGGCTTAGTGTGAATGTATCTTGTTATTGGACTGAGCAATTACATCTATGATCATCACACCTACACTATACACATGCAAACTTTTCTTCTCATTATTCTCTAAGCAATGCAGTATATTAGACATTGCAAATAATCTAGAAATGGTTTCAAGTATACACACAGGAAGATGTGTGTATAGGTCACATACCAATGCTATATCATTTTATATGAGATTTTTCAAATCCATGATTTTTTTTGTATCCACAGGATTCCTGGAACTAGTTCCCTGTAGATACTGAGGGATGCCCGGATACAAACCTAGAGTCTTGTTATCTTTGTGTGTATGTGTGTGTCTGTGCACATGCATTGGTCCTGGAACTTGAACTCAGGGCCTAGGCACTGCCCGAGGGCTCTATCACACTACCACACTGCCTTGAACTGTATATCCACTTTCAGCATTTTGGTGGTCAGTTAGAGAAAGAGTCTCAAGGACCTTCTTTTGTAAGCTGTCTTCTGTGATGCTCAGATTTCATCCTCCTGAGTAATTAGGATTGGTGGTGTGAGCCAGCAAATCCTAGTTTCTTATTATTATCTTCTTATTGCTCATGGTTTTTCCTTAACGTTTAAATTACTCTTTGGTTAGCTGCATGGGTTAACTGCATGTCCAAATCTCAAAAAAGAAACACTCCTGACACACATAGCTCTAACCAGGTTGAACCATATTCTGATATAAAAGGCCATCTATTTCCTAGCTGCATATGCCGCAAGCTTAGAACACAGACCTAACACAACAGATATTTAATAAATTAAATGTTGAAATGCAGTGAGAAAGGGGAATTGTTAACCAGATAGGGATAAAAAGCATGGAAACTAACATGCAGCAGATAATACGTGTTTCATCAGGGTGCATCTTGTTACCATCGTGCCTCTGGCTCCTCATCGATTGCCTTTTGTTTTTCCCATAATCCTATGAATCCTACTCAAATATTTCTTCCCATAATTCCCTGGGTGCCAGCTCAACCACTGAAATGGACCAAGGTAGAATATGTACATCTTCAAGCAAACTGTGGAAAGTTCAGGGGAGGAGACATAGGAGGAGCTCTGTGTTACAAAAATGGCCCCCACTGGACTCCTCTCTGGACCCCTCTCTGGATGGAAAGTTGTGGAGTGTCACTGCTTTCACTCATGGCTTTCCTTATACTTTCAAATAAACTTGTTTATTTAAACACATTCGAGCCTTTTCATTTTTGTTTGTTTGTTTGGTGCTAGTCTTAGGGCTTGAACTTAAGGCCAGAATGCTGTGTCTGAGGCTTGTTGCTCAAGGTTAGCTATCTACCATGTGACCCATCGCTTTACTTCTGGCTTCTTGGGTATTTAACTGGAGATGAGTCTCATGAACTTCCTGCCCCAGCTGGCTTCCAACCTTGATGCTCAGATCTCAGCCTCCTTCATAGCTAGGCTTGCAGGCATGTCTCGCCCATGCCCATCTTGCTTTTTAATTTTTTAATGGAAAAAAAAATGGATGCATTCCCCTAGACAGTATCAGAAATCCGTAAGCACAGGAGCTAGATGAAGTCCCAGGGTTTCAGAATCCTTCCTCATACTGGATCACATTAGGTTTCTACAACAACACAGCAAGGTACACAGAATTACTCTTGATTTATAGAAACACAAAGGATTGCACAAACTCCAGTCAGTGAATGACAGGGCAGAGTTCTAAATCTTGTCCAGCACTAACACAGTCTAGCTAGGCTTGGGATGAGAATTTAGGTGGACAGAATCATTTGTAACAGACACAATAGACACATGTGTTCACAGCCATGCATGCACACACGTGCATCGACATACTCACCCCCACAGACACATTTCAAGAGATTTTCCATAGGCCAACAGCACCAAGAACAACTGTGACAGACACAAACATGTAGCAATAAATGAAGCCCTGCTTTGAGGGGAGAGGGTGGAGAGGCAAGCTCATTAACTATGATTTCAAGCTAGATTGAGGGCAAGATGCTTTGTCAAATCTTTGTTTAAACCTTGGGATACAAAATCCTTTGTTCAGAGTCTATTTTATGCCCCAGGAAAAAGAACATTGTCTTTCTTTGGGCTTTGTCTAAAATCTCAAACAAACCACTTGAAATGTCTTAGGGCAAGGAATGGGAGCAAAAGAAAGTTGTTTCCCACCAGAATCCTCATCTCAAACATCACCCCCAAACTATGTACCTGTAAGCTATCTAGCTCATGAGCCGCCATGATCCTAAAGTCTAGTAGCGCAGTCATTTTCCCCATCCATTAAGGAATTGAAAGTGCTTAAGGTAAACCAAGTACATTTATTTGGAAGTGAAAGGAAAGCTATGAAAGAAGGTGCCACTCTTAGTTCCCTGACTGGGAATCAAATCCAGGCAGCAGTAATGAGAATGCCAAATCCTACCCCTAGATAGAGAATGGTCAGGGGCTTCCCTCAGCTTCCTGGTTTCCACATAAAACCACAGGTTCCTGAGACAGACTTGTGAAAAGAATTTCAGGGTGTCTGACAAAAAAGGAGTCTCCCAAGGTAAAAGTTTCAGCAAGGATTTATTTTCATTTAACAAAGGTACAGTAGGGAGGGAGGGAGGGAGGGAGGGAGAGAGGGAGGGAGAGAGAGAAAGAGTCAGAGAGAGAGAGAGAGAGAGAGAGAGAGAGAGACAGAGACAGAGACAGAGACAGAGACAGAGGCAGACAGAGACAGAGAGAGACAGACAGAGACAGACAGAGACAAAGACAGAGACAGAGAGACCCAGAGAGAGAGACAGAGACAGACAGAGACAGACAGAGACAGAGACAGAGAGAAATAATTCCTGCTCCTCCTCGCAAGGGAAATGAGAATTAAAGATTCAAAATGGCAGCTGCTATCTGCTGCCTTTATTCCTTTGGAGCTGGGGGAATGCACAGTTATCTAACAGGCCTCCCCTCCCCCAGCAACCCTCAGGCAATAGTTCTGGATACCCAAGATGAGTGTTACTTATTCTAAAATATGGAGAGGTCTCTGGGCTACCCAAAACCTAGGGAAAACAGGCAAGCTCCAGGGTCTCTTTCCTCAGATAAATATCTCACCTGGCTGACTTTACTTATTCACAGTTGTCAAGTTTTTACCATTTCAAAGAAGAGGACAGTTTTAGACAATCAGTCCTTATAAATTAGCATTTAAATGGAGGGAAACTTGATTGGCTTGTTAATTGCTTCTGATTCCAACACGAGTATGACTTTAAAAATTTTTTTTTTATTAAAAACAACATCAGTTTCCTGACTTCCCACCTATCCCTCCCATCACAATGACAGCCAAAGGTGAGAGCAGAAGACAAAACTTAACTCATGGCAACACAACTCTGCCTCCTAGCTAAAGCTCAAATGACATTGCAGTGTATGACCCTGGGGTCAAAGGTCACCAGCAGGCTCTTCCAAGGCCTTAACCTGGAGTCCTAGCAGGCTATGATTGAAATCAACTTTCCCACTGAGGATGCCTAAGACGGATGAAAAAAAAAATGCTGTTTATCTGCTAAAAAGCATCTCAAAACTGATGAAGTCAGAGATGGCTGTGATTTGAAGCTCTCTTGGGCCCTCAGGGTATTTGCAGCACTTGGCATATCTGAGCTCCAGTTTTTACCACCTCCTGAAACACTAGAGAAGATGATATCTGGGGACCACCCAAGGGTGGGAAAGCTAATACAGACGTGTGACCCACAAGAATGCCCCACCTTTCCCCCAGGAGATGGCAAAGGAAAACTGTTTCAGTGTCAAGCAGAGCAGGAGGGAAGAAAACCCTTCCAAGAAAAGGTGTAACTACTCTAGTGGGTGTTTCCAAACACATGGTGACTTCATTTAAAAGCATTCCAGATGCAGAGTGGCCTCAGGTGGCAGAGCAAAGTACAGAGGCTCCCAGACATATGTTCCCCTGTTTCAAAGCATTCCTTGTTTCCACCATCAGGAATTCCCACAGATAACCTTGCAAGCACAATGAGTGACAGGAGAAAGGTAGCATGGGTGAGAGCCAGCAGAAACAAAGCCAACTGCCAGCTCTAGCGGAAAGCTTTCCCCATCTGCCACAGAAGAGCCACCACTGACCACCTGTGACAACATCAGAACTCATAATGTTTCAGCCCAGACAGAATTGGATTTAGAGGGTCATGTGCCTGGCTGATTGAACACTTACTTCATTGGAATTCAAAGTTCCTGCACAGTTAAGGGAGGTACTTTGGGCTGCACTTCCTCCATGTCCTACCATTAAAACATGATACTGAGGTGAGTCGAAGATGGCATCCACTTTAAGTTAGGTACATGACCCAAGCCTTGACAGTAAGAGTACAATCCCCCTTCTAGCTGCAGTGACTGGTCCAGGAATAGGGGTGTGGCCAAGACAGGCCAATTACTTGAGCCCAATTTCTCTTGCTACATTTCAGGATGACTGCAAAGTGACTATAGGAGAGAATGTGTCAGAAACATTGATTTCCTTCCCAGGCCCAGCCAAGGGGGCGAGTTATTGTGCCAGCAGTCACTGGGGTTAACAGGTAGGCCATAGTTTTGCTGGCCTAGATAGGTAAGTTAAACATGTTGGTTTTTAAGGTGATCTGTTGATCCATTTTAGGCTGGACTGAAGCCTATCATTAATCCTTAGGTGGGTGCAACATTCAAAAAAACTGGCCTTATGAAATTTCAGGACCTCTCTGGCCACTTAGGCTGGTATTTTACTCCTATCTCAATGTAACGACATGGTATTATGTTATCCCTGACTTGATCACAAGAATTGTGGTTAGGGAATACAAACTGAATCATATGGAGAAAAAGGAGGCTTGGTTTGGGTACAGAGCATTCAGGAACTTTTTGTATAAATTTTTGCACTGATTTTAGAAGCCTCAAATTATTTCTAGATAAAAAGCTTTACTAAAGAAAAATGAGTATTCACCCTAAAATGGAAACAAGAAAGATGTGTGTGTGTGTGTGTGTGTGTGTGTGTGTGTGTGTGTGCACTTTAAGAAAGAAAATGTGTCCAAAGCCATACTGTGCAGAACTCAAATAGCCTGGGGAAGGAACAAAAGCAGAGCCACTGGCCTGCTCTTGGGACTGTCAGCCCCCAGACACAATGCTCAGCCTGTCCCAGCATTGCTGAAAGATAAGTGAGATAAAGACCTGTAGGTCATCTCCCCCCTACTCAGCCCCTCAGCTAGCTGGGTGGGGACCACTCTCCCCACAGCTCAGTCAGACATAAGCCAGAGCAGCTTGTGTTTTTTTTTCAGTAGAAAGCTGCAGCTGGTGTGCCCACCCTGGTATGAGCTGGGCCCCCCCTCGGCTGGATGCCCACCACAGTGAGAGACACTGCCCTATGCCCCTTCTCAGAGAGACCAGGAGGTCACGGCTAAAGCCTCTTACTCTTTTGAGATCACTTAGGGATTGGAATGAAATATTCATATCACTCTTAGTAAAAAAGAGAAGCTTCAAAAACAAGTAGTAGCTTGGGGCCGGGAGTTTGGCCTAGTGGTACAGTGCTTGCCTAGTATGCACGAAGACCTAGGTTCGATTCCTCGGTACCACATACATAGAATAAAGCTGGAAGTGGTGCTGAGGCTCAAGTGGTAGACAGAGCTCTAGCCTTGAGAAAATCCAACAACAGTGCTCAGGACCTGAGCTTAAGCCCAGGACTGGCAAATAACAACAACAACAAGTAGTAGCTTGTATTCAGAGATTCTCACCTCCTTTTAGGACAGAGTGGACCTTAGAAAGCGTGCCCTTTATTGGCATTTGAGAAGTGCTCACAGTCTGGATGAGCCCTTTGATGCCAGTTTCTTGTAAGGCAAAGGACTAATTCCCCAGAGACCACCAAATTACAGGAGTCACCATGAGAGTCTTTTCTGATCAAATTATCCAGCTGTCCCAAGGAAGTACCTGTGGTCCTTCCTCTAATCTGTGATTCCAGCCCAGGATCAAAAAAATACTTTGATCCAGGTGTTACAGTCCTAGCTACTTAGGAACTGCAAAGACAGTCCAGGTAGGAAGGTTAACAAGATTCTTATTTCCAATTAAGCATCCAAAGAGTTGGAAGTGAAGTATGGCTCCAGTGGTAGAGTGCCATCCTTGAGTGGAAAAAAAGTTGAGAGTTGAGAGTGAAGGCCCTGAGTTCAAGCCCTAGTACCAACACACACACACACACACACACACACACACACACACACACACACACACACACACACGGAAGGACTTCAATGTAGCTTAGTGGTAGAACACTTGACAAGCTTACGTGAAGCCCTGAGTTCTATCACCAGCACCATAAATGAGAAAAAAACAAAAACCAAACACCAGAAAAAACCCTCACAGGTACAGACTTAGAATGCAGGCTATTTAAATAGTATTTACTTTATATTAGCTATTTAAATAATCTAGACCCTATATAAAATACAGAGGAGAATGGAGGCACTTATTTGTAAATGGGGCACTTTTTTTTTTGCTAGTCCTGGGACTTGAACTCAGGGCCTGAACACTGTCCTTGGGCTTTCTCAAGGCTAGAGCTCTACCACTTGAGCCATAGCACCACAGGCTTTTTTTTCTATGTATGTGGTATCGAGGAATCGAACCCAGGTCTTTGCATATGCGAGACAAGCACTGTGCCACTAGGCCAAACTCCCAGCTAGCCCATCCATATCATTTTATATAAGGCATTTGAGCATCCTCAAATTTTGATTTGAAGTTGAGGCCCTGGAACCAATCCTTCAAGGACACTGAGGGGCAATTTTAATTATGTTACATCAACACCTGTCCAATTAAGACCTGTGCCAAGTGACTTTTTAAGCAGTGGCTGGAGTTGATGACTTCTAAAGACCCTGGATAGCCTGCCTTATTGTCTCACTATGATCCAAGAGAGGACCTATGACAATCGATGGGAGATGCAACTGTCTTCTCCCACTTTAATTTTGGGGAACAAACCCTTCTCATGCAATGTACACAGCCCCACCCCAAACTAGTGCACTTCGAATGTCTCCTCTGCCTTGATCACCAAGGCTGAAGCCATTCTTGCTGGACAGGGCCTGGCTGAGCTCCTGCAAGAGGCCGCGCTGGCACGGAGATGCACTTCCCTCTAGTGGTGACTGTGAGGCATGACCAGCCGTCCTGCTCTCAAGGACGACTTCCCCACCAGAACCTCTGGCAGCACAGCCACTCCAGAGATGTGGAGATTAAACTACAATTATTGCTTCTCTGGATTACAACTAGATATCGGTCTGTGGGGCATAGGGTCCATCTGAGATTGGTAAGGAGGGAGAAGAAGTGTTCTAGATGTGGAGTTAGGAGCCTCAGGATTTTAGGTCTGGCTAGGGGATTCTGGGGACATTGCTGACATGCTCTTTGCTCAGCTGCAAAGCAGAAAACTGATTGAGCCTATGCTGTGATCATCACAGGGTTATTGTGAAGGCTTCTTAGTGATGGATGTGACAGAGGGTTTACTGACTCTGCAGGAACACACACACACACACACACACACACACACACACACACAAGCAAAGCCATGGTCTTAAGCTTCAAAGGGAAATTTTTTTCCCCTAAAATATTGCCCCTTCTCCAATACAGCCCAGTGCACCTCAGGATGTTTGGTTGTAAGAAACAGACACTCCCCACCACACTCGACTTCCACAAAGCCAGAAGCATGGATGACTGGCAGGAATCCTAGGACAGAATCAGTCCTTCAGCTCCAGGATTAAAGGGGACTTTTGTGGGCCCCATGCTACCTCAACCCCCACCCCCCAAATCTGGGCCTTACCATGCTCTCCACCAAGTAGTCTTCCAGGCTTTGCTGTACTGGGCTTCCCACTTGAAGAGCCCGTCCCTGCCACCAAGGGACTTTCCTTTTCCCTTCCTCACATTCTGAAAGAGATCTGATAGGTCCTGCTGATGTTTGAGAGACAGGCCATTGACCACTGAGAAGCCACACCTGTGACCACGAAGCCAGCACTGTTTCCCATGCACTATACCTGTGTCCTGCATGATCCACTGCGAGCCAAATAATGAGACTGGGTTGAAAGTGGGGAAAGCGCCTACACACCTCTTGCATGCTGACTTTGGGAGCTTTTCCCCTCAAGACATATACTCTTCCATATTCTTGGACACAGGATCCTCAAAGCTTTGTGTCTGTGAAAGATCTCTCTTGGCCAGAGTTTAGTAATCCCATGGGAAAGAGACCCCTTTCCATTGGCACACCTTGGCATATCCACAAGGAGACTCTGGAGCCTAACAGCTGTGGGCGAGGGTGATCCTGTTTCAGCTGCTCCTGTTGGAACATCGTGTTTTATTACAGTATGTGCAGGTGCTTCTCAGACACTTAAGGAAATGAAGATGACAGGCTAGTGCTCCCCAGCTTTCCCGTCCACGCAGCACAACCCACTGTGGACAAAACTCCAATTCAACAGGTGCGTTTTTTTCCTCCCAAGGCTTTCTTCCTTTTCTTCCAGACAGCTGCCTTGTTGTGGAGTCTTTACTCTGTGTATAGTCCCTCCTGGTGTCTGCGTGTGTCTACATTTCCTCTTCTTATGAAGACATAAGCCAGGTTTGGCTTAGGGTCTATTATCACAGTCTATTCTAACTTAATTACTTCTTTAACAACTTTTCTTCTCCGACTGGGCAATGGTAGCTCACATCTGTAACCCTAGCTACTCAGGAGACTGAGATCTGAGGCGCATAGTTCAAAGCCAGTCTCAGAGAACAGAAGTTCATGAGGGTCATTTCCAGTTAATCTCAGCCAGAAGTGGAGGTGTGCCTCAAGTGGCCAAGTGACACCCTTGAGTGGAAAAGCTAAGAGACAACAACCAGGTCCTGAATTCAAGTCCTAGTACTGGCACACATACAAAAAAAATCCTCATCTCCAAACATGGAGTTACATTCTGAGGTTATGTTGAGAGATGCACAATGCAACCCACAGTATTGGGGAAACTTTGCAGGGAAGATGTGCAAGAGAAGAGTGTACAGTTTGGGCTAAATGGCCCAGGCTATTAGTGGAGGCTTGCATTGCATGAGAGATGGTCTCAAAGCCCAGTATTGCTAATTGAGAAAACACCAGCATACTGTAGTCAGCACAAACACATACACACTTCTTAAGCCTCACAAGGGATTCAGTTGTCCACAGTTTGTCCGAGTTATCAATAAAAAAATCCACAAGTGCAGATCTTGAGATACCTCACCTCTTCCAGCTGATGGAAGCAGAGAAACCAACAGTAGGAGTGTCATGCCCAAGTCTCAGGACGACCACCAAGAGACCACTGAGAATCAGACATTCCGAAATGCAAAAGCAAAATTTATTGCAGGTTACATGCCAGGCAGGGAACTTGTCTACTTGTACCCCAAAGCAGTGATGCAGTGAGGTGGGGGGAGAAGTTGACAGTCAGGGTCTACACAGTCTTTTTAAAGGCAAAAAACACAGGTTTACACCCATCAGGTGAGATAAGATAGGGATTAGGGAGCTTCCCAGGCTGGTGGAAACTGATGGGAAGTTCTCACGCCGGCTAGGTCCCATTCAACTGTCAGAGAGTAGTTTTATGGTTTGGGAAATAAATGCTATACAATGCTATAAGTGCAGTCTAATTTTGACACAAAATAGATTTGTTCCTGGAGCTTATGGACACCTGTGTGAACAATGGCTGACAAGGGTTCAGAAGTTCCTGTTTGTGCAGCCTCTGGGTCCTTGGAGATTTTCCGAATCAGAGTTTTCTTTTTATTCTGTTTACTGGAGGGGAATTATTTTTGGGTCTGGGGGTAGTTATTTTTCATCTCTACATTCCCCCTGCCTTTGTCTATGAAATCATTTTCCTGAGTTGTTTCATCTGCAGGGAAGTAGCTTCTCTGGACCATTAACTGAATGGTTCCTAGTCTCTCATAAATTGCACAAGCTTATTAAGAATCCAAAAGTTAGTAAAAGTAATATCACTAAGGGTAGACATGAGAGTGGTGAATCAGGGAGATTCACTATACCAAGCTTTAAACCAGCTTTGGTGGGCTTCTAGTTCTTTTTTCCATTTCTGCAAACCTTCCCTAACCTTGATCATTGTTTGTTTAACTACCCCTGAGTGATCTACATAAAAACAATGCTCCTCACCAAGGACTGCACCGAGGTCCTTCTGCTGTAGAAATAATAGATCTAGTCCTTTCCTGTTTTGCATAACTACTTCAGCCAGGGAACTAAGGGATTTTTGGAGGTGGGAAATAGAAGATTATGAACTAGCTTTAATTAGTTATATATATATATATATATTTCCCTCCTTTGGTTCATGGGATCTGGGGCGCACTCCTGTGACTCAGGTCCAAAACTAAACTCCAGTAACTCTTTGTCTGGAAGAGGTGTATACCTGCTTCGTTGTACCATGAGCTGTATAGTATTCAATCTACTTTTCATAAATTGTACCAATCTATTTAGAATGCAAGGCCCAAGTGTTAGTAATAGAATGATAATCACCAAGGGTCCTAGTAGAGTAGATATTAGGGTAGTGAGCCAAGGAGAATAATTGAACCATTTTTGGTACCAATTGCTATTTAGTTCTTTTTTTCTCTCTTCTATTCCTTCTCGTATTTCATCTAGATTTTTAGTAACAATCCCAGAATAATCAGCATAAAAACAACATTCCTCCCCCAAAGCTTTGCATAGTCCTCCTTGTTGTAGAAACAGAAGGTCCAGGCCTTGCCTGTTTTGCAGAGTTACCTGGACCAACGATTTCATAGACTTTTGTAAATACCTGATTGAGGTTTCTACTTTATCTAAGTTAGCATCTATTTGCATTCTTACTTCTGAAAATCCCTGTTGCTGTAGTACTAAGGAAGCTGCACCTAATCCTGTTCCTGCTGCGCCCAACCCTACAAGGGTTGTGGTGGGCAGCGCGGTAAGCGGTTCCGTCTTTGTTCTCTGACGGTTGCACGCTGTTATTTCTTCATCAGAAGGGTAAAGGACATGGGGAGGTAAGGTTGCCATAGCACAAGATTCATTAAACAAATGCAAGACTTCAGTTGAGACACATTGGGTCAAACCTGTGGATTGGCAGAGCCAGAATACCTCTTTTTCTGAGGGCACTAGCCATCTACCCTTGGTTTCACTGATTACTGAGCAGTTATTCCAACTCTCAGGGGCATACAGAGATTTGACGCATGTGATATTGGTCATCTGTAAGGGGTAAGTTTGTCCCCCCATCTCGGTCTGGGTGGGATTCCCCCACCTACATTTGTTTGGGGATGCCTTAATGGAGTAATCCCCCTTCCATCCTAATGCCTCATAAAAAGGGGGCGTATGGGAAAGACACAGCCAGCATGAGGTAGTAAGATCTGGGCGAGTTTGATTTAATGCCTGAAAAGCTAAATGTATGGTTGACATTATGATCTCCTCGCCTCCTGATAATTCTTGTGTGGGGAGGAAGCTCTCTTTTTCTACATCAGAAGGAGGAGGTGTGACAGGGGGAGGGGAGAGGTGGGAATGACTCTTACCTGAACAGGAGGTGGGGGAGGCGGTAGGGGTCCCACCATCTGTGGTTGTTCTGCAGGTCGGATTGTTCTCTGAATATGGAACAAAAGGCCTGTGTCCTACCCACTCTGATACAACCTAAGTCCCCACATTTACCCTATTTCCCAATCCTTCTCTCTTCGCCCCTCCTCTGTAAAGATAATTTTTAAAGGGTTGCATCTAAAACTACTACAGGGGCCATATAAAGGATTAATGGCCCCTCTTCCTGATGAGACTCATTGGACAGTTTTTGATGTCCAGCATTGCTCGATTACTTCCTGGGCAGACCTAAAAAGAAGTTCCCCTGAGGGCTGCCCTCTTCAGGATGTGGGAACATCCAGAGGTTCGGAGGTCTGCAACCAGGGGGAGGGAGCATCCCTGTCGACCTCCGCATTCAGGTCTCCCTTGGTGTTCAGGGGTCCAATCCCCTATATCCCAGGACCCTCTGGCCAGGTCACACAGGTCGAAGACCAGCTCAGGCCACCAGGTTAGAAGTAGGGCATATCCCTAGTGGTGCTGTTAATGACCGCTCCAGTGGCAGGGTTAATTATTAGCCATGTCACTCGCTGGGGTTGGTGCGGATTGGTTCCCGCATTAGTCCAAGTAGCAAGAGAGAGAGATGATAAGAACATTATCATGGCTATAATAACATTCAGTCTAATTTTTTCTTTACGAGGCGAATATGAAGCGGCTGGTCCCATGTTTCACCTTGGTGGTCTTTGTCCAGGGCAAAGGGGTCAGCTGGTCTGGCGTGGGAGTAATGGACCCAGGCGGCGATGCCGTCTACCTTGAGGGCAGTGGGTGTCGTCAGTAGCACCATGTAGGGTCCCTTCCACCGCGGCTCCAAAGATCTTGGGTTATGCCTCCGGATGAACACCCAGTCCCCTGGTCTGAACAAATGGGGGGCAGGGACAGAAGCGGAGTCATATAATGCTTTTAGTTGGGGCCACACATCTTTATGCATGAGCTGCAAGTAATCCAGTTTACACAAGAACTCAGTATCATCCAGCTCAGCAAGCATTTCAGTCTGAAGACTAGGGATGATGGGTGGGGGATGCCCGTACATTATTTCAAAGGGAGTGAAGCCAAGCTGGTAAGGGGAATTTCTTACTCTAAACAAAACAAAAGGAAGGAGTGACACCCAGTCTGTGCCAGTCTCCAAGGCCAATTTAGTTAAGGTCTCTTTTAGAGTCCGATTCATTCTTTCTACCTGTCCTGAACTCTGGGGTCTATAAGCACAATGCAATTTCCACTCTGTCCCCAGTGCAGAGGCAATTCCCTGACTCACTTTTGAGACAAAAGCCGGTCTGTTGTCCGACCCAATGGTGGATGGGAAGCCATACCTGGGTAGGATTTCTTCCAGGATCTTCTTAGCCACAACATTTGCAGTCTCATGCTTTGTGGGATAGGCTTCAACCCATCCTGAAAAGGTATCTACAAAAACTAGCAAATATTTTTTTTTTTGCCAGTCCTGGGCTTAAGCTCAGGGCCTGAGCACTGTCCTTGGACTTTCTCAAGGCTAGAACTCTACCACTTGAGCCTCGGCAACACTTCTGGATTTTTCTAAGTATATGGTACCAAGGAATCGAACCCGGGTCTTCGTGCATGCTAGACAAGCACTCTACCACTAGGCCAAACTCCCAGCCCAACAAATATTTGTATCCAAATTTTCCAGGTTTAATTTCTGTGAAATCTATTTCCCAATGCGTACCTGGCCTATCCCCACGGAGGCGAGCTCCTTTTGTAATTGGGCCTGCATACCTCTTCCCATCCCAAATGAAGCGAATGAAGCTGCTGTGAACCAGGTGTGCTCCCCATGTGGTAGCGGCGAATCCAGCAAGTCTGGCCTGAGGCTGTGTGCCTGGGCCAGGATCTGCTCACAGTCATGCAGGGGCGCTTTCAGATCCGGATCCGGCAGTAGAGTGGCTGGGTTTAAGGCTGTAGGTACGCAAAAACTAATCCGTGCGGGGTTGAGTAACAGGGTCTGGTAATGGACCATGCGGGCATTGCTCATCCACTGGTCGGGCAGTTGTTTTAGCACTCTCTCTAGAGGGTGTGGAGTAACCACAGTCAGGTTTTGTCCCAAAGTCAATTTATCAGCGTCCTTTACTAAGAGAGCTACCACAGCTATTATTCTTAGACACGGGGGCCACCCAGCTGCCACTGGGTCTAATTTCTTTGACAAGTAGCCACCGGCTGTTTCCAAGGTCCAATTGGCTGGGTGAGTCCTCCCTTTGCTATCCCCTTATTCTCTGCCACAAATAATGTAAATGGTTTATTCACATCAGGTAGGCCTAAGGCGGGGGCCTCCAAAGGGCTTTTCTTAATTGCCTCAAAGGCTTTTTGCATCGGCTCAGTCCAGTAGAATTCGGGAAGATCTTTGGTGGCTTCATATAGAGGTTTGGCCATTTCAGCAACCCAGGTATCCACAGCTGGCAAAAGCCCACTGTTCCCAGAAACTCTCTGACTTGTCTGGCTGTTTTAGGCACAGGGATTTTTAGCACGGTTTCTTTACGTGCATCCGTCAGCCAACGTTTGCCTTCTTTAAGTATGAAGCCTAGGTAGGTGACTTCAGGCTTACAGATTTGTGCTTTTTTAGCGGAGACCCTATAGCCCAGGTCACCAAGAGTCTTTAAGAGCCTAGCCATTCCCTTCAGGCAGCTTTTTTTTTGTCTGGAGCAGCTATTAACAAGTCATCCACATATTGCAATAGACTTATTGCGGGATTTTTAGAGTGGTACTCACTCAGGTCTTTGCGTAATGCTTCATCAAAGATAGTAGGTGAATTCTTAAATCCTTGAGGCAGCCTGGTCCAGGTTAATTGACCGCTTATCCCGACTTCAGGATCGTGCCAAGTGAATGCAAAGTAGATTTGGCTCTGTGGGGCTAAGGACAGGCTAAAGAAGGCATCTTTTAAGTCCAACACAGTATACCACATATGGCTCAGTGACAGGGAGCTCAGCAGGGTGTATGGGTTTAGGACTGTTGGGTGAATGTCCATTACTCTTTTGTTAACTTCTCTTAAATCTTGCACTGGTCTGTAATCATTAGAATTTGGCTTTCTGACAGGTAACAATGGGGTGTTCCAGGCTGACTGGGTGGGCTTCAGGACCCCTAGTTTAACAATTTTCTAATATGGGGGGTAATCCCCTTCCTTGCTTCTCATGGCATAGGGTACTGGCAGATTTTTACTGGGTTGGCCCCAGCCTTGAGTTCCACAAAGATTGGGGGATGGTGTTTTGCCAGTCCCGTTCCCCCAGTTTCTGCCCATGTTTGGGGAATTGCCTGTAACCATTCATGATCTGGGGGTTCTAGTTTTGGATGCTAATACAGCCTGTATTCTTCCTCCAGCTTGCTGGTCACTAAAATGCTAACAGGCTTCCCTTTAGAGTCTGTTACGGAAGCCCCACTGCTGGTAAACTGTATCTGAGCTTTCATTTTTGTTAGGAGGTCACGTCCAAGTAATGGATATGGGCAGTCAGGGATGACTAAAAATGACCCACTCCCAAGTCCACTGTTCTTCAAGTAGTCCATTTATAGGGTTTAGTGCCTGTCACACCTTGTACCCATGTTGTTTTAGTGGACACTGGCCCTCTCGGGGCTAATAACACTGAATCTTCTGCTCCTGTGTCTACCATAAACGCGATTGGATTCCCCTCCACTTTCAATGTTACCTAGGCTCAGGGAGGGGGTCTGAGCCCCGACTTCCTCAATCGCTGTCCTCAGCCAGCTCTAGGGCTGGCAACACTCTTGATCCCCCTCTCTGTTCTTTTTCGTTTTTCTTGGCTATCTCTGGGCAATTCTTGATCCAGTGCCCCTCCTCCGTACAATAGGCACATTGATTCTTCCCCACTCTCAATCGGGGTTTGGGTTTTTGCTCCTTAATCGGAGAAGAGGGTAGTCTAAAATTTCCTGCTTGCATGGAAATCAGGATTTCTCGAAAATCCTTCTTGTGCTGTGCCTGTTGCTGTTCCAGAATTTTAGCTAAACTCTTCTCCTTAGCTCTATCTCTCTTTCCACGCTCGACTTCACGTTCCCTCTCCTTCCTTTCCTGTCTGGTCTTCTGTCTCTCTTTTATTGTAAACCTTCTCCGCTGGTGCCACTAAGTCCCTAATAGACTTTCACCCAGCCTGTCTAGGGCCTGTAACTTCTGCTTTATGTCTGGTGCAGCTTGATTTTTTTTCATATATTTTTATTGTAATTAATAGAAGGATTACATGATATTTGCCAGATAGATGGTGCGTTAATTCCCATACATTGATACACTTGCACATGTCTTAGTCCCCATTTCCCTCCCCCCCACCCCTCATCTTGTTTTCCCCCTTCCCTATCCAATTTCAAATAACCAAATACAAATATATCTGATATATCAGGTAACAAAGTGAGATAGTGTAACAATATGAGATAACCAAGGGACAACAAAAGAGATGGGAGATAACATAGTACCTTAAGAACAACAATCATTCATTATTTGGCTTATGTTTCTATATCCTAGAGATCCTTTCATTTAACGTCCTACTATATGGCCTTTTGTATCAAGATTTTGCTCTATTGCAGATCTCTGCTAGTAGAGCCCAAGGTTTCTACTGATTATGACAAATGAGGGAAACCATTGAGCCTAAGTTCCTTTGAGTCTGGCTTACTTCACTTAATATGATTTTTTCTAAGTCTTTCCATTTCCTAACAAATGGGGCAATGTCATTCTTTCTGACAGCAGCATAGAATTCCATTGTGTACAAAAAATCACATCTTGTTGATCCCCTCATCAACTGAGGGACATCTAGGTTGGTTCCGTATCTTTGCTATGGTAAATAGTGCTGCAATGAACATTGTTGTGCTGGTGGATTTAGTATGTCTTTGTTTCTGGATGATTGGGTAAATGCCAAGTAGTGGAATTGCTGGGTCATAGGGAAGCTCTATGTTTAACTTTCTATTATGGACCTTAATCCTACAGTTTGTGGACAAAGCAACATTTCACCTCCCCCCCCCATTCCCAGGAAGAGTATCATTCTCCAGGCCTCATTGAATTAAAATAAACCCCAATGGAAAGAGTAGGCCCCATAAAATGTAAACTACAAGTAAGCCAGTAGTCTATATTTTAAGTTACTGTCCAACAAGCAAGATGGAATTAAGCAAAATAAAAAGAGAAAAAAATGTCCAGTCAACAGCTGTGAAATATGCTGATTGCTTTAACTAAGCATCAGTTCTACTAAATGTGTGTGTGTGTGTGTGTGTGTGTGTGTGTGTGTGTGTATGTACTGACCTAGCCAATTTTAAAGGCAAGTCCTTTCAAATTCTCAAGGGATTGAAACTATCTTTGATATTTAAACAGTGCTATAAGAATATATAATGCCAGGTGCTGGTGGCATCTGTAATCCTCGCTACTCCAGAGGCTGAGATCTGAGAATTATGATTTGAAGCCAGTCCAGACAGGAGAATTCAGGAGACTCTTATCTCTAATCAACTATGAAAAAAAAAAGCCAAAAGGTGGAGCTGTGGCTCTCGTGGTAGAACATTAGCCTTGAGCAAAACAGCTCAGAGTCCAGCACGCAGGGCCTGAATTTAGCTCCAAGACTACTCCCCCATAAAAAGTCCTCTTAGGACTCATATTTGGCAAAATCAGGTCTACATGCAAAAAAAATCATTTGCATTTCTATAAATAAATAAATGAATAATTAGAAACTAAAATTTATGAAATAATATTATTTCTAATTTCTCAGGAAAAAAGGAAGGTGGAGGGAAGAAAGAAATTTTGCATAAATTTAATAAAACAGTCATAGGATCTCTATGCTAAAAACTATAAAATGTGGAAGAAATCAAAGAAAATGGAGAGACAGCATCTTCATTCTTTGTTAACCTAGTAAAGATGTCAGGATGTCAGGTGTCAAATCATCTACAAATGTAAACAAAACTTTTTCCAAAATCCTAGTGGGATTTTTTTTATAGATGTAGACAAACAAAAGCTAAGATTCAGAGGGAAAAGTACAACAATTAAATCATAAACAATTTTGAGAGCAAATCAAGTTGGAAAACTTGCATCACTTAATTTTAAGAATTGGATAATATGGTTTTGATAAAGCTGTAGACACATAAATCATTGAAACAGTACAGAAATTTCAGAAATTGATTTTGACAGGATGGCTGGGGTTTTTTGCTTTCCTTTGTTTTACAATGAAACAATACAACCCAATGGAAAAGGAATTCATCTTTTCAACTAACAGTGCTTAAACAATCAGCATGAATGTCAACCTCTACTTTACATATCAGACAAAGAGTATCTGAAGATAGATCACAGACCTGAATGTAAAACAAAAAACTTTTAGAGGAAAACATAAAAGAAAGTGTTTGTGCTCCACAGTTAAGCATGAGGTTTGTAGACATGACACAAAAGATACAGTCCTAGAAGAAAACATTGACCTATGGGCTGGGAGTTTGGCCTAGTGGTTAAAGTGCTTGCCTAGCATGCACGAAGACCCGGGTTCGATTCCTTGGTACCACATACATACAAAAAAAAAAAGCCGGAAGTGGTGCTGAGGCTCAAGTGGTAGAGCTCTAGCCTTGAGAAAGTCCAAGGACAGTGCTCAGGCCCTGAGCTCAAGCCCAGGACTGGCAAAAAAAAACAAAAAAAAAAAACAAAAAAAAAAACATTGACCTGTTGGTCTTTGAAATTTAAAATGTTGGCCCTTCAAAAGGTTCTATTAAAAGGATGAGAACAAGCAACAGATTAGATATAAGAACTTATGGTATACCCAGAATACATAAAGAATTTTTATATATATTCTATATGTAGTCTATGCTAAGAGAACTAAAAATAAACAAAATCCAACTTCAATTAGGAAATGAGCAAAAGACTTGATTAGGTACTACATGAAATAAAATGTATGGATGAGGGTCTGGGTGTTTGGCCTAGTGGTAGAGTAATTGCCTAGCATGCACGGAGACCCGGGTTCAGTTCCTAAGTACCACGTACACAGAAAAAGCCAGAAGTGGTACTGTGGCTCAAGTGGTAGAGAAAGCCCAAGAGCAGTGCTCAGGTCCTCAGTTCAAGCCTGAGGACTGGCAAAAATATATGGATGAGCAGGCTTGGGTAGAAAAATCCATGAAACACCATCTACAAAGTCACCATCATAAAACTTGGTTCTCCAAGTAACCAAGCTAAACAAGTATGAGGCTCTTAATTCACTTTAAGGAAAAAAAGGAGAAAGAAAACTGAAATATAAAAATGGCAAAAAAATAAATGACAGAGGTTAATAATCATGCTTATAACCAATTTAAGTAAAAGACAGTGAACTTTGCACTTACTGGAATGTTCACTGTTGAAATGGTGGGTTGCCATGTAAGAAGATTGCTGTGCTATAATGAAATCCACGATTTGTGGAGAGGCTGTGTTCACAGGCCCAGTGGAGGCCAGACAGTAACTCACGTTGACACTCTTGATCCTGCCACCCAGCTAATGTCACCCTCATCCACCCCAGCTTCCAGCAGAGGTACCAAATTAATAGCTTGCAGAGTTCATGAGCCTAACAAAATAATTGTTCTAAGCTGCCAAGTGTGAGAATAATTTCTCAGCCAGCAATAGTAATGAGAACGAATTGACATGGCACTCTTCGTTGCCTCTGAAAAATATTCTGACTTCTACTAAATATAAAGCTGGCCTCTTGTAACAGCATTTTATTTCTTCCTTCCAACTGAGTTGTATGCTTATGAAGAGACATATATCTCTCCCAAATTTATCAGGGTCAATTTCATTCATTTATTATAATTATGTAACTGATATCTTACATAGAAACCAATGAAGTGTTGGCATACAAAGAAAAGAGAATTATTAAGAAGAGAATTAAAAGAAGAGAGTTATTGGGTAAGCATCTGCATTGGGTAGCCTAATCTATTTTCTGTTGCTAAAATCAAATGCCTGAATCCAAGTCAGTTATAAAGCATACACAATAAGTTGTTACAGCCGAGGCTTAGAGTCCTAACCACGTGGTTCTGACATGTATGTGGCCTCTGGTGCCAGATTCATCTTAATATGGCAGAAGGTATCCCATTACTAGATAGAACTGTTGTTTCACTTACAATACAAGCACTCACTGGATAGCCAATCCATTAATCCATTATCCAGTCATGAAGGAGAACCATCAGAGCCCAACCAAATGAGGCTTTCCAAAGGAGGAGGATTTTGATGATTAACTTTTCCTATACATTCAAACAGGAGCACTGGGCAAATAAAGAAAAATGCTTATTTAGAAGTATGTGTGGCCAAGACAACTGTGATTGTTGAAGGGTTTTTTGAATATGCAAATATACTGTGCATTTCTGATTACTTTTAAATGCTTTAAGGAATTCAAAACTCTGTCTTGTAGTTGGTGCATTGTATGGGTTTGATTCTGGTTAAGAGGAAAAGCCACAATTGCAGTCTGTGGACCCAGACTTAAAGGAAGGGACTTGGCCTAACATTAAAAGATTGGCAAAAGAATATACTTTTATATGTTTTAAGTTAAAATAAAATGTTGAATACACCAACCCTTTGACCCAGTAAATCCACTCCTGAGCATAAATTTGAGTAAAATGAAAACATATGTTCACAAAAATACTTGAAAAAGATGTCCGCAATACTATTTATGTTGCCCTATACTGGAAAGACAAATGTCCACCAACTAAAGAACAGATACCATCTTGTGATATATCCCCATGTAAAATAAACTCAACAATAAAAAGGAATACTTGAGCTGGGAGTTTGGCCTAGTGGTAGAGTGCTTGCCTAGCATGTATGAAGACCCGAGTTCAATTCCTCAGTATCACATACACAGTAAAAACTGAAAGTGGTGCTGTGGTTCAAGTGGTAGAGCTCTAGCCTTGAGAAAGCCCAAGGTCAATGCTCAGGCCCTGAGCTCAAGCCCAGGACTGGCAAAAAAAAAAAAAAAAAAAAAAAGGCATACCTGTAATCCCAGCACTCAGGAGGCCAAAACAATCAGTTGGAGAGTTTGAAGCTAGTGTAAGCTACAGAGCAAGTTCAAGGCTAGCATGAACCATCTAGCAAGATTATCTCAAAAATTCAAGCCAGGTCCTGAGGACTCACGCCTGTAATCTTAGCTACTCAGGATGCCATCCTGGGCCCTAAAGTCCATGAGTTTCTTATCTGCAATTAACCACCAGAAAACCAGAAGTGGTGCTGTGGTATAGCTTTGAGCTGAAGAGCTCAGGGACAGTGCCCAGGTCCAGAGTTCAAGCCCCATGACTGACAAAAAAAAGTTCAAAGGGAGAGGGAAGGATAGGAATGTATACTTTAATATGAACAAATATCATATCCATGAAAGTGAGTGAAAGAAGCCAGACACAGAGCCCACATGGAAAGATTTCATTTCTATCTTGTTCAGGAAAAATGTGCCCCAAAACTTTCTGGGGTAAAGCAAATGCATGGCATCTTGACAGAGTCATGGATCACACAACCTGTGTCCATTTGTCAAAACTACATTGGTGAATACCTGACACTGATATCTATAATCCTAGTTATTTAGGAGGCCGAGATCTAAGGATCATAGTTTGAAGCCAGCCTGGGCAGCCATAAGCCAGATGTGGAGGTATGGCTCAAGTAGTAGAGTGACAGCCTTAAGAGGAAAAGCTAACTGAGAGAAGAGCATGAGGCCCTGAATTCAAGGACTATACCAATGCACGCATTTGTGTGCGCAGGTGTGCGCATACACACAAACACACACACACACACACACAAACACACACGTTTTTTGTATTTTCATCTATGTCAATTTCATCTGAAGAAAATAGAATTTTAAGGTTCCATTGGGGAATGGGGAGGCAATGAAATTATGGATAAACAAAGATATAGAAGAATGTTGATCATTGTTGAAAACAATGATTGGAATATTATACTATTTCTGATGAACTTGTGGACATCACGCTATCATTTTTTTTCCATGCAAAAAAAAAAAGAATGTGTTCTCCGATTTCCAACTCTAGCCAGTCTTACTGATGCACTGACTATCTCTGTTCTGGCAGGGTCTCTGCTGCCCAGATTCCCACAGTCTAAGGAGAGCCTGACTTGTACCTTTGCTATGAGATTGGCTTAAATAAGCCTTTAAACAATTCGCAGGACCAGGGGACTACTGACTTTATGTGTGTGTGTGTGTGTGTGTGTGTGTGTGTGTGTGTGTGTGTGTGTGTGTGTGTGTATGCACACACCAATGCTGGGGCTTGAACTCATGGCGTGGGCTTTGTCCCTTAGCTTTTTCCACTCCGGGCTAACAGTCTATCACTTGAGTCACAGATCCACTTTCAACAGAAAAACAAATACAAATTCTATGGTCAGAAAGACCCAGGGTCAAATCTCAGGTGTGGCATGTTTAATCTCCCTAAAACAATTCAGTCCCCTTATCTATAGCAGGACAATGAGGACTGTACAGGAACCCGCTGCCCCGGACAGCCACTCCTCCTCCCATTAGTCACAGGTGTTCTGAGATGTTTGAGGGCTGTGTCAGAATACCAGCCTTTCTGTAGCTAGGTCTGCCTGCAAGACTGAGTTCTACTAGCATGAAGTAAAAGAATGTCGCATGACTGCTTCCAGGACTCTGCCTTAAAACACACCTGGTATAAACTGTGTTCTTATCTTTCATCTTTCTCTTTTCTCATCCTGATATCAGAATGTAGGTGTGATTGCTGGCAATGGACCTGCCTTTTTGGACACCACAGGAATAGGACATGATTTATTAAAAGTTCATAAAGTGCAGCTGCCATTCCCATACTGGGCCTCCTGCCTGTGAACTTTTATGTGAGAAAAAAATGTCTTCCCTTTTATAGATACTGTTAGCATTTCTATTTCACAATTATAATTGCACAACTCAGTTTCAACCAAACACAATGCCAACTTCATTGTGTGTAGTGATAAGTGAAAATGTACATGTCTTCAGCACATATTTAATATAAAAAATAATAGTAAATAGGGCTGAGAGCATGGCCTAGTGGCAAAGTGCTTGCCTAACATGCATGAAGCCCCAGGTCCAATTCCTCGGTATCACAAACAGAAAAAAGCCAAAAGTGGTGCTGTGTCTCAAGTGGTAGAGCACTAGCCTTGAGAAAAACCCAAGGACAGCAACCAGGCTCTGAGTCCAAGCCCAGGACTAACAAATAAATAAATAAATACATAAAAATAAAATAGTAGTCACTGAGTTACTCACTAGTTGATTTTTTCTAACCTGCTCCAGGTCTATTAAGAAGTAATATGCAGTAAACTTTGGCAAGTACATATGTGAGAAAATTGAGGATAGATGTTTTAAAATACAATGCTTAAGGCAGATGCTGTGGATTATACCTGTAATTCCAGATAGGAAGGATCAGGTTTCAAGATGAGCAAGGGCAAAAAAATAATAGCAAATTTCACCTCATTTAATAATCTGAACACACCAGTATGTTCCTAGCATTCCAGCCACACTAGAGGTTGCAGATAAGAGGACTGCAGTCTGAGACTGATCATAGGTCAAAACACATGACACTGCCTGAAATAACTAAAGATAAAAAGATCAGAGGTGTGGTTCTGGTAGCAGAGCTCCTGCCAGCAAGTGCAAAGCCCCAAGTTGAATCTCCAGTACTACGAAAGGAGAGGGAGAACCGGCTACAATGATTAGTCATTTAAACTACGGAAGATTTAGTAGAAGTCTAAAACCAAGAATGGATGGAGAAAACAAGGACAAATTGAGACAGGTGCCCTCACTGCAAATGAGATAACATTGTTTCTATTTGGTCATTCTCTGTGAAGGGTAGCACATTGTAGGGTATTTAAGATCATCCCTGATTTCTACCTCTGAGAGATGGCAGTAGCATTCGCCTTCTTCAAGTTGTGAGAACCAAGAATGTCTAAATGTGACAACTGTGACGTCTCCTCTCTTTTCTATCATTCCTATACTGCATACCTATTTATTATGAGGACTATTATGTTTTCAAGATTTTTTAAAAGTTTGTTTTCAAAACTTATCTGAGATTTAGATTCTAAGAGATGGTTTGAGAATGGTAAGATACATTTGACGAAAGTCAAATGTTCTCCTTTACTGCTGGTTTGGGCAAGGCTCAAATAGGGTCAAGCCTTCTGTAACATAGAGACAGATCCTTCTCTCTTCTCTCCTTAGTTGTTATGAGCCACATAACACACACACACACACACACACACACACACACACGACTTCAAAAATCAAATAAAGGCTAGCTATGGTGGCAAATCCCCAGAATTCCAGCTACATGGCAGGTAGATATAAGAAGATTGCAGTTTGAGACCAACCTGGGTTTTAAATCAGTTATTAAGGCATTATCTCAAAAACAGACCAAGTGTGGTGATTCTGTGTTATAATCCCAGTTCTGTGGAAAGCACAGAGAGGAGGAGCGAGGTCCAAGGTCAGCAAGGACAAAAACACAAGATCCTATCCGAGAAAATAACTAAAACAACAATGGAGATGTGTTTCAGGTGGTGAAGTGCCTGAGTGTGATGACCTTAGTACAAAACCTCAGTACCACTGAAAAATAAAAACAAAATGAAGAATTTGTTTCACAACTTGCTTTCTGTCCTAAAATTGCAGATAATTGAAACTTCTTTTTAGACCCTTAGAGGGCAGTCATGAGCCTGGCTCAACATACCCAGGGTGAAGCTACAGTGAGGACAGTCTGGCCTCAGAAACAGAGAAGCCTGATTAAAATCATACTGGCCCCAGCATGACCATCTTTGGCTTTCTCTGGCTTCAGATGTCTTTGAAGTGGGACCCTCTGGTTTCCATTCATAGGATCAAGAAGGAGATCACACTCCAGGGAGCTGGCCCAGTAATAGCTGCCAGTGTTTTTCTGAGCAGCAGTCCATAATCACCTCATTCTCTTGCTCCTTGTGTTGTCCAAAGGGCTCTCCAGCCTTTGGCATCTGGAGAAGGGAGCACAGATGGAAGGCTGGAAAGATGGTGAACTCTTGATCATGGTGGCAAGCTTCTGATTTTGTTCACCACGATCCCAAGGGCTCTATAGATATAACAGAGTCGGGTGAGAAACAAAGAGCCCAATACTCTTCCACAGACCTAAAGGTCAGAACAATTTGGCAGACCTCCCTGTTCTGAATGATTCCCAGACCATGACAAATTTGGAAAGCCATTAGTATTGAAATCCAGACGTGTGGGCCTGGCTATAGAAGCCTGATTCCTCTCTTTGTCTCCATGCTATGTCAAAATAAAGAATATCGAGTTCATTGTGTTACTCAGTCTTCTGTCGCTATTACAAAATACCTGAATCAACTTGTAAGAAGGGAAGGTTGATGTTGGTAACCATTTTAGAGGTCAGATTGATCAGCCCATTGCTTTTAGCCTGTGGAGAACCATCATATCCAGAGAGTTGAGGAAGCTGCTCACCTCATGGCCAACAACAAGACAAGACAGAGAGGAAACGCCGCCAGCATTCCACAATCCTCTTCAAGGGCATGTACCCAATGACCTAACTTCCTCCCATTAGACCTACCTCTTTACCATTTCCCAATATTGCCACAGGCTGGAGACTAGGCTTTTAGCATACAGGCTTGGGGGACACTTCTCCAAATCATTATAGGAGTACAGTGTTCATTTCTTACCATTACTCTCAATAGCTCCAGTAGAGCCCTCCTGTTATGTTTTAGCCTAATTACATGTAAAGAAGATAATCTAGATCCAAAATCCAGGTTTGCTCACACTGGCTAGATGAAGCTTCACAAATTATGAATATTTCTGTCATTCATCCTCTCATCTGCAAAATGAAGGAAGTAATAATAAAGATACTTCTTAAATTATGAGGTTTTGTACAGTTCCCAACTATGACTGAAGTTCAACAAATGTTAGCCATTACCTAGTATCAAGGATGATACTAGAAAGATTTTTAAGCTAAGTCAAGATGAGTTCTGAGGGTGGGTCTCAGTTCAAAACCAGCCTGTGAGGCTCTTATTTCCAATCAACTATGCGGAAAAGTCCAGATATGGTTTTGTGGCTCAAGTAGTAGAGCACTAGTTTTGAGCAAAAGGACCTCAGGGATAGTACCCCAACTTGGAGTTCAAGCCCCAAGACCTGAAAAAAAATTAAAAAGAAAATTTAAGCCAAACCAAGATCTTGAGGGTCTCTACTATTATTTCACTCAGTTTTCTATGGCTATTACAAATGCTCAAAGGGAGAAAAGATTTGGTTTGGTTTTCAGTGCTTTCCATCGATGGCCAACTAGCATATTGCTTTTGAGTCTGTGCTGTGGAGGGAAACTTGTAGTGAAGCAAAGATGATAGTCAAGGTGGGGGGGACTCAACTCTAATGAAGTTCTTCCTCCAACCTCCTCATCTTCTAAAGGTCCCCCTAAAGCCTCTCACCTCCTAAAGATATCCTTCCCTTCCAACCCCCCCTCGGCTGAGGACCAAGACTTCATCATATGAGCTTGCAGAGAATTGAAGACTAGGACTATGAAGAAATTCCCTCTTACTTTAGAGACTATCAAGAAGCCACTTGGACCAGCACTCAAGTCAGCTGAGAAGGAAATAAAACTCATGGGCCACATAAGCAGAACTACGCCCCAGCTATATAAACGAAAGCACTTTTTTTTTTTTTACCTAAGCTGTTAGGTGCGGAAATCCTTTCTCAAAAGCAACTTTATCAGGTTTGATCTGCTCACCAGAAACTCAATGTCCACCCTTTTTGAGTTCCTTGGTCAAAGTAACTCAATTATGTAGAAAAGCCATGTAACCCATCATAACTGACAAATACTAGGACAAATGATTGTATTTAGATTAGTGTGGAATATTATACGTTCCAAAGAGCCAGGAAAATATCTCTTACTATACTTTTGACACTCTTTAGAAGTCAGTTTTGTGTCCCATTGAACATTAAGGGCTTGGACAAGAAGTGATGTTACTTTTAAGGCTAAGTAATAAAGTCTCTGATTTTCTCTGAGGTGCTTATCCATGGAGCCCAGCCACCATGCCTTGGGGAAGTCCAACCAGCTACTGGGAGAGGCAACATTCAGCTGCTCCATCTATCAGCCACACCAGGTGTCCCAGCCAACAATCCCCTCAAAAGTACCCCACCTTCAGATGGTTCTAGTCCTAAGACGTGTCCCCAATAACCCAAGACTTACAGATTTGCAAAGTCTTATTTCTACAGTTATCAGCAATTACCACAGATTCTTCTATGTCTTTACAGTCTTAAATAAAGCCACGAGTATAAGTGAAATAAAGCTGATGCTACATTTATTGATATAAAGGAGGCACTAACGGGCCCCACACTGCTGTTATCTTCATGCTTTCCTCTATCCAGTTTCCTGGATCTCTGAGGAACCCTGTTTGAGAACCAGTACATGCTTTAGAACTACTGATGCCTTGGCAAGCTCAGACAGTCATTTCACTTATGACTATTACCCACGACTATAAAAGAAACCAACCATGTATGATTATTCTCAATATTCCAAGAATCAGAGGTTTCTTCTCAGCACATTTATTTAATAAGCCTACAACTATAGGAATTCTTCATATGCTATCCCCAGGTACCCTCCTCCCCTCTTGCATGGTGCCTCTAAACCCCCTTTCCTAACACCATTTTTTTCATAACAGCTCTTTAGAAAAATCTCTAGACTTGAGGAAAGTGGAAAACAATGTGTATTTGAAGTCCTGTGTTGGTGACACAGGTCTTGTCCAGCGTTGGCCAGTTCTATCAACCACTAGAGTCTTCACAAAGAGAAGGGTGGGTTCCATGCTGCACTATCTATGCCAACTAGCTGTGGGTGTTTTTCTTCAGGTACTGTGTGTAGTGTGTCAGAAGCATCTTCTGGAAGGTACTGCTGTAGAAAGCCCAGGATGGAATCAGGTTCAGGAGACATGCCTTCAACAGATAAAAACACAAGTGTGGATGAGAAAAGCCTCGCAAAGGAACTGCAACTCAAACACATCAGTGTATAGTCTGTCTTTAGGAACTGTCTTTCTTATAAAATGGGTGGAGTAGGAGATCATATTGAGTGAGATAAGTCAAGTTCAGTAAGCCAAATATCACATTTTCATTCATTTGTGGAACCTTGACCTCTATCTATAGATGAGATAGATAGATAGATAGATAGATAACATATATATAAATAGAAAATAATTATAACTTGAGACTATTTGGGGACAAGAGAAAGGGAAAGAGAATTATGGCAAATGATTAAGATTTACTATGTATGATTATTGTGTAAGGAAAGAGAAAACAATAGAGGGGTGTAAGTGTGTGTACACACGTGCACACATATGCATGTGTGCTGGTCCTAGGGCTTAAACTCAGGGCCTGGGCACTGCCCCTGAACTTTCTGAGCTTTTTCAATCCAGGCTAAAGCCATGGCTCTATTTCTAGCTTTTTAGTGATTAACTGGAGATAAGAATCTTATAGACATTCCTGCCTGTGCTGGCTTTGAACCACAATCTTCATATCTAAGCTTCCTGAGTAGCTATGATTACAAGTATGAACTAGAAGGATCATTTAATCTGATTAAAACATTATACATGCACGTATGAAATATGATGGTTAAAACTTTGTGCAACTGATACTAAAAGATGAATGTCAGGAAAGTAAAACAGGATGTTTGGGAGGCAGGTTCCAGTGGGAGGGAGAAGGTACCAAATGTAGAAGGTGAATGAGGGTGAATGTGGCCAAGTAGAAAGCCATTTCTTCCTCCTAGCCTGCTCTTCCCATCTATCTACCTGACAAGATTCAAATTTGTTACTAAAAAAAAAATCTAAAGAGAAAAAAATGTCCAAACAAAGTGCTCATTGGATGTAAGGAGTTGGATCACATAGGAACAGTCCTCCTGGCTGACGACTGTTCTCAAGAACACATTTCATGGATGCGATTGATTCCATTTAAAATAGCATCCTAGAGGAGCACAATCACACAACTGTTGGGAAGTTAAAGGGGACATGGCACCTTCTGAATAGCTAATCCTAAAGATGGACAAGCTGTGACACCACCTCCACAGCTCCATATACCAAAAGTTTATGTGTTTTCTGCCCTGGAGATGCTGAGTTCAGCAGCATCAATACCATTGCACAGTCAAGTTCATAATAAAGCTATTGCTCTATGGAAAAAAAAGAAGGAAGAAGGGAAGGAGGGAGGGTGGGAGAGAGAAGGAAGGGAAAGAAGTAAAGAAAAATAAGTTCAAATGGTTCAAGCTTACTATGCAAACTTGAGGCTCTGAGTTCCAACCTAGTACATACATACACACACACACACACACACACACACACACACACCCTTCATATATCATATGTCCTTGACTGTAATTCCATATTTGATAGAATTTAAGATGTATGTACTAGATTTATGTAGTTGGTGCTTGGTCACAAAAACTGGCTATCAGCCCCTCTTCTATTTATGGGCAGTGACAACATCTTGGTGGCTAAAATAAGCCCTAAGGGCTGCATTTGCACCAAGAAACAACACAAAGTGGTCGTGTTCTTTTTTTCCTCTGTGCTATGGTTGGGATTTAGACTGTCTTCCCCAAAGCCTCATGGGCTGGAGACTTGGTTTCTGGTTAGCAGTGTGATTAGATCATGAGGCTTAATGAAATCATTGCTGAAGGGGTTGCTAGGAGACTGGATCTAGTTGAAGGAAATGGGTCTTGAGGTATATGTTTGAAGGAGTATGTCTTGTATCCAGACCCATGCTCTTTCTTGGCTTCCTAGCTAGCAACAGGTAAGCAGCTTTGCTCCAACTCATATTCCCTGTCATGAAGCCCTGCCTCACCTTTGGCCCCCAACCAATGAAGCCAGTCCACTGTGGAATGAAACCTTTGAAAGGTTAAGACAAAAATTAATCTTTCCTCTATACAGTTGTTTATCTCAGATATTTTGTTGCGGTAGTGGAAAAACTGACTTAGATACCCTGGATGCCTGGTAGTTAAACGTTTACTAGCACAGACAGCCAAGGAAGACAGCACCCAGGTATACTGGTCTTTCCTATTCAAGAGCTTCTAGAAGCCACCTTCTGTTCTCAGGGAGAAATGAGGCCATAGGGGAGTTTTAGGGTTCTCTCCAGGCTATTACACAGAACTAAAGCTCACCTCAATTCACTGGGTCATCCACTCGCAAGAAGAGCCAGCCAAACTCTGCCAGAGCTGCCCAGTGCCCGCCCTCTCAGCCATGCTTTAAGAAAAGAAGTTCTTGATTACCAAGATCTCATGCACAAGGCAGCCACAGGTTTCATCTCCAGTTGCGACATAATCCAGTGATTCTTTCACGAAGTCATCAGCACTCTTGGTTATGGCGTTGGTGTTGAGATGCTTTGTCATCGGGGTTGAAACTGCAAATGGAGTCAGGACCTACAATTTGAAATCAAGGTTACGGAAGCTGCACTTTGGTGGAGCACACATGTAATGCTAGCAACTTTGGAGGCCACTGTGTAAGGATCTCTATTTGAATCCAGCCTGGTTATTATAAAGAAAAGAAGTCTGTGAGAGTCTTATCTTCAATTAACTAATGAAATGCTGGAAGTGAGGATGTGCACCAGCCTTGAGAGAAAAAGCCAAGTGAGCTCGCAAGGCCCTAATTCCAAGTTCCACTACTGGCATATAAAAGGGAAACATTTTAAAAGGAGGAAAATAATAAAGGGGAAATTTAAATTAAAAAGACTCTACCTCCAAAAGACTGAGAATTAATTCTTGTTTTCCCAACCATCATTTCCAAACTCCTCGCTTCCTGTAAAAAGTTTTGAAATCCTAGCTGATACAAGGAACTGAACTGATTTGCTTTCTCAAGACAAGGCCTTAACCAAACACAGGTTGCTCAAATGCTCCTCTAAGCTCTCTATGGGACTGAGAGACTTGGCAAATAAAAAAATATAATGTGCCAGTTACAGCCCAAGTTCAGATAAAAAATTTGATGGCATAATTATATCTCAACTATTATGTAGAATGGACTTATGCTAAAATATTGTCTAGCTAGGCATAGTGGTACATGCCTGTAATCTTATCATTCAGAGGCAGTTACAGGGGGATCATGAGTTCTAGGCTAACCTTACTATATAAAATAACTCTGTCTCAAAAACAAACAAATTATTTGTATTAATCTTAAAAGCATAACTTGTCTGGTGCCAGTGACTGCTAGCTACTAAGGAGGATGAGATCTGAGGATCAGGGTTCAAAGCCAGCCCAGGCAGAAAAGTTTGTGAGTCTCTTAACTCCAATAAACTACTCAGAAAAAGCTGGAAGTGGTCCTGTGGCTCAAGTTTTACAGTGCTAACCTTGAGCAAAAGAAGCTCAGCAATAGCTCCCTAGCCAAAAGTTCAAGTCTAGGCCTGGTAAATAAATAAATAAATATGCAAGCACACAGGTGTGTGTGTGTGTGTGTGTGTGTGTGTGTGTGTGTGTGTGTGTTTAACTAGCTGTACCTGATTAATCTGGCAACCCCATCTCATAATTTTATTTCTAAACCTCATAAACAAAGTTGGAGCAACCTAAAGCACTTTGGCCTTCCACGTTCATATCTTGTCAGGTACTCATATATCATTTTTCCTGTACGGAGAAGAAAAATAAACAACTACACACTGTGCTCTGTCAACAATGGCACAGGAATGTGACTTAAGTGGTAGCAAGCTTGTCTAGCAAACATGAAGCCTTGAGTTCAAGTCACCAGGGCTACAGAGAGAAAGAGATAGAGACAGAGAGACAGAGAGACAGAAAGAGTGTGTAACAGGACCAGGGTATATAACTTAGAGGAAAGTATTTGCCAGGCATGCACAATTTCTAGCAGCACAAATAAAACAAAATTTAAATTTAAATAAAACATGATTGGGAGTACAGGCCTAATTCACATGCTATAGAACACTATCCATGAACAAGAAAGCTCAGTGACCAAGAAAGCTGAGCAAGTGTAAGGCCCTGGTTTCTAATTCCAGTACTGCCCTAGACCAAAGAAACAAACAAAAAAGGCAAGACAAAATAAACAAAAAACAAAAACAAAAACCACTTTGCTTCTGTCTATGGCTAACCATAATGTTCTTCTGTTCTGCTTTAACTTGGGTGGCACTGGGGTTTGAGCTCAGGTCCTTGCTCTTGACTGGCACTTTATCACTTGATTCATGCACTGAGATCCTAATGGAAAATTTTATTAATTTATTCTCAGATACAGAGACTTAGGCGTCTTTAAGAAATGTTCCATGCTAGTTTTCTTACTTTTATTTATCTCCACATCACATTGGAAATGCCACTGTTTTATAGTGAAATCCAATTATGACTTATGACTCATAAGTCAATTAATGTAAATGACCTGGTTATTATAGAAACTAATACCATATGATTTGCCTAGTACATCATCCTCCTTGCCTCAAAGGATCTCCAAGAGTTAATCTTGGACAGAATTCTCAACTCCGTTTCAGAGAGGGAAATAAAATACATATTTAGACACCTACCTACGAATTTTGATAAAAATAAGTTTCTGTATAGAATAGGACCTCAATAAATGCTGTTTAAAGTTGTATATTTAATCATTATTGTCTCCATGTTCATCCTAAGATGGAGGGAAGTAACTAAACTCACTTTATGGATGGGGAAACTGAAGCTCAGGGAGTTTAAGCCAGTTGTCATCCAGATTACTTAGATGACAAGTGGTGGATCTGAGATGAAATTCAAACCCAGGCCTGTGACTTATACATCCTTATTCATTTTTCATTATTTGTTGATCACTATACATATGTTTATAGAAGATAAATGGGTTTTCAAAGGTCAAGGTCATTTCACTTTTCATACAATTCTGAGACCTCTGTTTCAGGGAAGACTCTTTATTCTTCTTCATCTCCCCCTGAGCCGGTGGCTTCCTTGTACCCACTTCCTAGGCAGTCACCTGGTTTTTTGGCCCACAATGATGAAGATGGACCAGAGTATTCGATGGTCAGGATACAAGTGCCTAAGGTAGCCATTTAGATTTAGAACACCAAAACATTCTAGTTCTTTCTTTTTCCAGTACATGATAACAATTGCAACTTCCTGATCCTGTGTGAAATGGGACCATGTGACCAGATCTAGCCAATGAGATAGGTACAGAAGAACCATGTATCATTTCTTGGCCAGAGATTGATTGGCATCTTGAAATTCTGTCAAACTCCAGATACTTAAAAAAAAAAAATCTAGTATCTCCACTGATAGTGTTCAAGATGGCATCTGTCCATCAGATGGGGTCTGTAATCAATAGATGAGGTCTTTTCTTTTTTGTCAAGAGACAGGGACTCAAACTTGATACCTGATGCTTTCAAACCAGGGAACCAATTGGCTAGCACCCTACCAATACTTCCAACCCCAAGCTCTTGTGTTTTTTCCAGTTCATTTTAAGCATACAAAATTATACTTTGTTGATTTAAGCTTCAGAGATTTTCGTTTGCTTTCTTTTTCTTTGCTTTCTTTCAACTGCAGCAAAATTAGCATGAACCAAGTAGCAGTTACAAAAGAGAAGTCCCAACTTCTGGGAGCTAAAGAATAGATAGCCCCCACAGGAAGAAAAACAGACCTCTGTAAGATAGATGAAGCAGGAAGAAAAATCACTCCCTGACAGATGTTGATGGCTCATACCTGTTATCCTTCCAATTCAGGAGTCTGAGATCTGAGAATCCCAGATTGAAGCCAGTTTGGGGAAAAAAAAGTCTTAAGATTCTGTCTTCCAAGTAGCTAGCAAAATGCCAGATTGGAGGCGTGGCTCGAGTGATTCAGTACACCATAAGTGAAAAAGTGAAGTACAAGGCCCCCAGGCCCAGTGTCCAAATTCTGCCACCAGCACCAGAAGAAATAAGAGGAGGAAGTAAAGGAGGAAGAGGAGGAGGAGAAGGAGGATGAAGATGCAGAGGAGGATGATGGAGATGCAGAGGAGGAGGAGGAGGAAGAGAAGAAGCAGCAGAAGGAAAAGGTGGAGGAGGAAGAGGCTACTCATTATGGCTGGGAAACAATGTTTTGGACTAAATTCCTAACACCAGTTCACATCTGCCTATTAATGAGCTTTATCCTGTAGCTGATTAGTTTGTAGTGGTAGTCACCTAAGATACTCTCACAGGGCATTTTTTTTCATGCTGGTACCAGAGCTTGAACTCAGGGCCTGGCTGCTATCCCTGAGCTTTTTACTCAGGGCTACTGCACTACCACTTGGGCCACAGTCTCCACATCCAGCTTTTTGATAAGCTAGAGATAAAGCTCTCATTGACATTCCCACCTATGCTGACTTTGAACCTGGACTCTCAGATCTCTCTTCCCTGAGTAGGAGTACAGACATGAGCCAGCTTGGCTTCCCCTAACTTCTGAAGAGAAAAGCAATAATCTTTAAGATACAATTTTGTTGTACTCTCACTTTCTAGAATATAAAATAAAATAAAAGCACTTCTGTGGGTTTCAGAAACCACTGGATTCTGTTGGTAAAGCAAGATTATGTAAATCACTGGCACTTCAGGCCATAACACTAGTCAGCCTACAAAGAGCAGGGGTCTCTATGATGGCTCCTCCCGTTTCCCATAAGCCCTCAAACCAGACTTTGAGGTGGAGGAGGTCTCCATGAGCCCATCACAGACCAAAAGTCCCATAAGGAAGACTCTTCCCCCTATTTTCCCTTAGTTCCAATATGACCCAAGCTCCCAGTTTTCTTTTGTTCCGTCAATTCATACCATACATGTCCATCTCTTGTACTTAGGTCAAAAAGGAAAAGATGGTTCGACAAGTCCCCAGTTTCTGTCCTGTTGCAGCACTGGATCCACAGAATTTTTAATCAACCACATCCTTGCCCAATTCCCTCCTCTAATCCCCAGAGCAGCAGCAGGAGTGGTATAGCTACAGGAACCCCACAGAGCTTCACCCAGTCCACCTCTTCTCCAGCTGCACATGCATGGCCAGTCCTGCAGGGGGCAGTGGCCCCCTGATCCTAGAGGTCCCGAGTTCCCATTCCCAAGGAATCCCAACTGTCTGCCTCACCTGGATAATGATTCCCTTTGCTTTATATTCTGCCTGCAGAGCCTTAGAAAATGTGCACACAAAAGCCTGCAATGAAAGCAGAAACACTTAAGGTACTAGACTGCAATCTCCCTCCATTCAAGGGCACCCAGGAGATGCTGGTACTGCTTGGAAATGTGCTTCAAAGGAAACAAAGTTTCAGTTATGCGGGATGGAAATGTTCTGGAGATTTATTGTGTGTGTCTTAGTGATTATAGTTAATGATAATACATTGCATCCTTTAAGGTTGCTAAGAGAGAAGATCTTAATGTCATACCATACCAAATGTGAGTGTATAAGGTTGAAGGGTATGTTAACTAGTTTGATTTAAGCATTCCACACTATATCAAAATATCATGCTGTAAATTATTTGCCACTTTCATTGGTCAATTATACTTTAATAAAGCTGAGGAAGAGAAAGAGGTAATAGGGGGAGAAATGTGCATGACTTATCACTCACCTTGGAAGCTGAATATAAGGAGTAGAGGGGCCAGGGGCGGAGGCCCACCCCTGAAGAAATGTTCAAGATGAGACCTTTCTGCCTAAAAGGCAAAGAAACAACACTCCCATTGAGTCACTGCTTAATCTCACCTTGATTTGAAAGAAACTGAAGGGTCAATATAAATGCTGTCAAACACCATCCTTTCCAGGCATCTATGGCTGCTAACTGCTCTGCTTCCACTAAGTGTTAAGACACCTTCCGAACCTTAAGTTCGGAAGGATTCTGGACAGGGATGTCACACTAGAAACAGAGCCTCTGCTATGAAAAAAAAAATCTCCCTGTCCAAATACAGGTAGCCACCTCATTTAGACAGGATTTGAAGATGAAGGGATCCATTCATCTTACGGGGGACCCCATGAACTTCAGGCTCCTTTGGACTCACAATAGGAAAGATGTCACGATGGCATCCCATCCTGGATAGAATTTGACAGCCAGCATGTGCTTAATCAGGTGCCTTTCACAAGTCTCTAAGGGCATTAGTAGTCTTTTAAAAATTCAGCAACTTGAATCCTTCCTAGTTAGATGCATGAGGGGTTGTGAGAAGGAATTGCAAAATAGAATACAATTACTCAGTTGTAATAAATACCTCCTGAGAAAAACCAGCTCCCAAATGGGTCTTATCACATGGAAAGTGATAAGAGGTTTTTTTTAAACCAGTAAATTGGAGTATTCGTTCTGAAAAAAAAAAAAGCTGAAATTTGGGGCTGGGAGTTTGGCCTAATGGTAGAGTGATTGCCTAGTATGCACGAAGACCTGGGTTCGATTTCTCAGTGCCACATATGTAGAAAAAAGCCGGAAGTAGTGCTGTGACTTAAGTGGTATAGCTCTAGCCTTGAGAAAGCCCCAGGACAGTGCTTAGGCCCTGAATTCAAGGCCCAGGACTGGCAAAAAAAAAGCTGAGACTGGGAGTTTGGCCTAGTGGTAGAGTGCTTGTCTAGCATGCAAGAAGACGGGGTTCGATTCCTTGGTACTACATTTTATGATCAACATGAGTTAATATTTTTAATCCAATGTGTGCTTAAATAATGAGTCTCTTCTCCTCTCCAACTGTTCTCCTTTGACCTTCAGATTTGCAAGCATATTTGAAGAATTGGCCTGGTTCAGAATGTTTGTCTTCCCTCCTATAGCTTTTATCATTAGTGAAAGCAAGGCCTTACCTTGATTCCATGTGTTTCAGAATTATCTGTGTCATCTATAGAAGAAGGACAAAGTTAAATCTTGAGTAAGAAACTAAGTAGCAATGAGCAGGGACCTTGGGAGAAGACTAGAGAAGTTTAATCTTCTCAGGGGAACTTGATGAGGTGATGCTCATTAGCAGAGTCACTCTTAGCATAGAAATCTGACTGGATCTCAATAGGAAATAACCTAGACAAATGGCATATTACTGGGAGGCCTCTGCTCTCTTCCCACTAGAGTCTTCTTGGGGAAATGAAGTTACGTATTTATTGATTGATGCATCAATAAATACCATGATTCCTGGGGCATTCTATTCTGCAAAAGCAGGCCTGCCACCACACACCTCAGCATGAGCTAGACATGGGGACATCAGACCTAATGAAAAGCTCTGAGCATTTTGTACATGTCTCTGCATTCAGCATCATCGGTATATACAGCCTGATGGTGTAGGACACAGTTTATGGAGACAGCATGGGGCCATTAACCATCCATTAGGATTATAACACGGCAGAGAATAGCCTTCCCATCCCTCCCGACAGAAGGCCGCAAGTCACTTTTGCAGCACAATGGTCTAGTCAACGATATTTTTAATTGATTACTAGGGTCATATTTTAAGATGGCAGTTGCACAGATTAAGATGCTCTATAAAGTATAACTGACTGGACTCAAAGCTGTCCTAGAAGCAGGACTGAGAGGGAGAAGAACCAAATGGAAGGAGAGGAGCAGAGGAAGTAGGGAGATCAGGAATAAGCAGGCACCTCTGCCCAGTTCTCCATGCTGTCTAGGGTAGAACAGCAGCTTTTCTGGAGAGCCTATTGTTGCTCTCCACCCATTGGCCAGGGTGAGTTTCCAGGGGGGAACAGAAGAACTCTCTAGAAACTGCTTCTGAAACATCAGCTTTTGATGGAGGTGAAAGAAGGATGAGATTTCACCTCTTATACTTCCCTGATTCCACTCCTATTAGGAGTCTCCTCCACATCCTGTGGTCTGTCCTCTGCCCTTGGTTCTTCAAGTCTCCCATGAAAACTCACTAGCCATCTGTGATAAATGACCCTAAGTAGAGAGCCAACACTGGATATGGTGGGACCCCACGCCAAATGTCTCAACATTTGATTTCCTATTTCACCTTCTTCTTGCTCTCATCTTCCATCTCTGCCCTTGACATGAGAGGATGTGACTATTTCCAGATGGCATCTTTGAAGTAATTAAGTGACATTAGTCATGCTTCCAACCAGCACGACTAATTAGAAAGTGGCATAGTCATAACTAAACCTTCAATGTCTTTTCTTTGTTACTTAGGGAATTTAGTGTCCATCAATAAATAAAACTTAAGAAAAAAACACAAATCAAAGCATTTCTCTGTTGAAAGAATTAGAGGGTTGTCAAATCCATTTGGAGAAACCCATCTGATCAAACAGTGTAAGACTGAAAACTCAGTGTGTAAAATAATATGAAAGATATTTAATGATAAGGCTGCAGACAATAGTTGAACACATAAAACTCAAAACTACACCAGCTGGAAGTTTTTAAAAGCCATCTATTACTCATCATAAAAAGAATGTATATTCAATAAGAACTGAGCAGGAAACTATAAAATACCAATATGCTTATATAAAAACAACCCAAAGTAAAAATAATTGTGAGCCCAACTTATCCACATGAAAATAATTTGAGGGGAAGTAGATTAGCTCCTCTTTGCTCACCCCACTAGTGCTGGGAAATAAGTCATTCACTATGGCTACTCCAGTGGAACAAAACCTGCCCCTTCTCTCCCCCTCCTTAAAGTCAGGAGTCAATACTTTATTCACTGCTGAGGTTCAACTGACTTTCCAGACTGACCATCAGTACAGTGGTGAATTGTGAATTCAGCATAGATCCTAGCTATGGAGCAAGTACAGGCTGAAAGCCCAGCTCAGTCTCCAGTGTTGTACCTTGGTAGAGCCAGCAGGCCCTACCACTTGGAGGACATGGCAACATTTCATTCACACAGAAACATCTAGCTGGGAGCTGGAGGCTCAAGCCTGTAATCCTAGCTACTCAGGAGGCTAAGATCTGAGAATTGTGGCTTGAAGCCAGGCCAGGTAGGAAAGTCCATGAGATTACTGTCTCCGGTTAGCCACCAAAAAGCTGGATTCGGAGCTGTGGCTCAAATGGTAAAGTGCTGGCCTTGAGCATAAAAGCTCAGAGACAGCAGAGGCCCTGAGTTTAAACCCAGGACTGGTATACACCACACACACACACACACACACACACACACACACACACACACAACTCATGTGGCATTATGCTGTGTCCATTTTGTAAAATTACTTGTCCAAGAGCACCTTTTGTGTTATTCATGCAAATAAGACAAGATAGCTTCGAGGAAGTCATGCTATTCAAGAGTAGATTGCTGAACAGAATCAGAGGACCTGAGAACTTAAGGTACTCAAGATGCCACCATTCAGCCCATCACTCTGCACCCATTAGTTTAGATAAATTAAATAATTAATCCTGGATTGTCTAACTGTGCTGAGAACAGAATTCAGCAACCACTACTGATCTATGGGCTACACTCCAAGACTCTCACTGCACGCCTAAAACCAAAGAAGGTCCTCACACTAAATCTACTGCTATACTGCTTGAGTTTCTTATGTGTACATGCCTATGGTTAAAGTCTAATTTATAAATAAGGTATAGTAAGAGATTAACCATGAATAAAGCAATTATAACACTGTACCATAATAAAATTGATCTGCACATAATCTCTGTATTTCTGTCTCAAAATGTCGAATTCCTTATTTAAATTATGATCAGATCATAAGGGACTAAAGAACTAAAGAATAGAAAGCAAAAGCAAAAATAAAGAGGGAGGAAACAAATGACCTTGAGCTTCAGCTCAATAACTACTTATTGAAGAGCAAAAGTCCAAAAGTCCAAGTCATGCCTTCTTGTCATGTTTTCCCAGAGGGAACTTTCTTCTCTTTACAAAGAGAATGAAAATTAAAGAAACATTTTTCTTTAAAAAATATCCTGAGTCTATTGTTCAGCATATAATATCCTGAGGATATAATTTCAGCATCAGATCTATTATGTTCTGACATGTAACAAAACTGAATGTAAAAATAGGATTTCAGTACAAGAGAGAATGAACCCATCCCAGTCTTCTTAGTGAAAACAGAACCAATATAGACAGGACATTGTCTTTTGATGAGGAATAGTTCAATGTGTGTGAAAGAATTCTCTTTCTCCAGCAGAAGGGGCTGGTGCTTCTCAGATCCCAGATCCCAGAAAGTACTACATTTCATATATATTGAGGACATACCTTGACTACTGAGGTGATGTTACAATGGATGAGACTCTGCAATAAATAAGACATGAATCAGTTCATTCCTAGAGAAATCGCCTCCAGGACAATCCTGGAGCCGATGTCAGGGTTGAACCATGAAATGAGAGAAGTTCCATTGTTTATACACCATACACCTATACACCATTACGCTCCAAGAGATATTCAGTAAGCATGGGCTGAAATTGAGAAAGATCCGGTATTCACTGAATGACTAATACAAGCCACTTAGGTTTACTTGAAGATTCGGGAAGGAATACAGTTATATGTTTTATTAAAGGAGATATAGATGTCCCCAAAGCAGGATGATTTAACTTCAAAATAGTACAAAAATAATATGTACCCAGTAGAAGTCAGACTTCAAATTCTGAAATTTGAGTCTTTTCAGTTATTGATAGGCTGTCTCACAACCTCTTACAATGCTGGTAATTGGAGATTCTCAGCCAGTCACATGATCCTAAGAGAAATCACCAGTTCTCTACAGTGTGCTCTGTTCCTAAGCTACTGTGCTCTGGAGCTCAAGTGTATTACACCCATTTCTCTTCCACTTTAGATGAGCTTATTGTTAGAGCCCATCATAAGTCAAGTCACTTTCCAGCAAGAGGAAAAAGAGTTAGCTCATAAGTGTATAGGAGACCATAGCATAGGGAATAGAAGAGGTGAGTCGTTAACTAATACAAGATAGAGGTCTTGGTTTAGAAACAAGTATAAAGAAATGACTAGAGTAGAGTGCTGGTGGCTCACACCTGTAATTCTAGCTACTCAGGAGGCTGAGATCTGAGAATAGTGGTTCAAAGACAGCCTGAGCACTGAAGTCTTCTGTGAGACTCATATCCAATTAGCTACCAGAAAAATGGGAAGTGGCACTGTGGTTCAAGTGGCAGATTGATATCCTTGAGCTGAAGAGGTCAGGGACAGCACCCTGGCCCAGAGCTCAAGCCCCATGACCAACAGCAACAACGAAAAGACTAGAATCACCCAAGCAAAGAGAGAGACACCTGGAGATCAACACAAACATAGGAATAAAGATAAACAACAACTACAGAATTTTCTGAAGGAGAGACACAAACTTGTTTCAGAAGCAGGGTGTAAAATAAAGACCACAGGGATAGATGTGGGTTAGAAGAAGAGTCTGGGGAGGTTGTATAATGTTCTGGCAGCAGATTTAGGATTTAAATAGAACCATAGGCACACCTGTAGAATTGAGGGTTCACCAGCATTATGGCCTGTTTAGACTGGTATAACCACCATGACTTCAAAAATTAGGATCCTGGGGAAAGTCCATAAATAGTGTCTTCAAGAACTGTAAAATGCATTAAAATGTAACCTACTCTAGCATATTAGATTTCCAAAACCTCTGAGCACCAAGTCTGTGTTGTGTGCAATCTCAGCTTTGCATAGTCACATGTTCTGCATCCTCAGATTCAATGAACTGTCAACCAAAAATGTTCACAAAGGAGCTGGAGGCACAGTCCAAGTGGTTAGGGCACCAGCCTGAGTAAGCAATCCTCTTGAATATGAGGTCTTGAGTTCAAACCCCAATATCACCACAAATGTTCAAAAGATTGTATAGATACTGATCATACACCGACTTGCTTTTTCATATCATTATTCCCTAAACAATACAATATAACAGCTATTTATGAGGTCTTCACATTGTGAGAGGAATTATAAGTCATCTAGAGATGGTTTAAAGTATCCAGAGGGCATGTGTAGGACCTATATAAATATTATACCATTTAGATAAGGGATTTGAGCACCTGTGGATTTCAGTATCCAAGGGGGTTAGGTTCTCTGGAACTCTGAGAGATGACTGTATGTCCCTCACACTGAAATATGAATAAAGCATATCTCATGGGAAGACAGACAAAGCCAAAAGCTTGGCTTGCTTCCGTATTCACCATAGCTATGAATTTGTTTGGGTGGAATTATCTTCTTATAAAGCAGAATGTATGGAGTTTCAAAATAACAGGACAACGCACAGGCCAATTTCGAAGTGCAGAAAAGGCTAAATATTTCTTTTTCCAAGAGGTGGTCACAAAAAGATGTCCCCTTCACTGTGCATCAAGAACTAAGGTGAAAACAAAGGGAGCTTTCAAGATACAATCACCACACAACATAGAATTTTGGCAAGATGGGCTTCTCATTCCTTCTTCCCCAGTCCTGGGGCCCAGTATCTGGATGAAAGAAAATCACATGCAGAAGAGCACAGGCTCACCTGGATTTCATCCGAGGTGCTAAGGAAATAGCTTGGGAGAAGGCTTGGAAGCATCCCGACATTGTTGACTGACCGAAAGAGACAAAATAAAAATTTATCAGAATGGCAGGTTAGAAATTTTCCTAAAGAAGCATATACAGAAAGCTTTATAGGCAAGGTTGTTCATTGTATAATGATTTAATTACCGGAAGGAACTTGGGTGGAAAAAAATCATGTCAGTTGGGGATGGTACTTGATTTTGCTTTGTTTTCTTTTTAGTTGGGAAAAAGGGGAGGGGTGCAGATAGGAGGGAGGAGGTGTAATCAAATGCAATCATGGCATTCACCATACACTAAGGAAGGAATGACATTGTCCATAAAGGGAAATGAAATCATTATGAAATGGTAACCCCTCTGTACAACATCTTTAATCATAACAATAGAATTATATTTTTAAAAGTATGGCCAATAGGGCCAGGAGTTTGGCCTAGTGGTAGAGTTGTTGCCTAGCATGCACGAAGACCCAGGTTTGATTTCTCAGTGCCACATACATAGAAAATGCTGGAAATGGTGCTGTGACTCAAGCGGTAGAGCTCTAGCTTTGAGAAAGCCCAAGAACAGTGCTCAAGCCCTGAGCTCAAGCCCTAAGACTGGTAGAAAGTTCATGAGATGTTTATCTCCAACGAACCACCCAAAATCCAGAAATGGAACTGTGCCTCTAGTGATGGAGTGTTAGACTTGAGCAGAAAAGCTGAAGGACAGCACCCAGGCCTTGAGTTCAAGTCCAGGGCTGGACCAGCTCTATCCCACCCCCAACTGAGTTAAGTCTAAGATACCATGAGATTAATCAAGTGTTGCTAAGATAATTAGGTCATTGATACATTACAACCGACTATGCATATTGTAATCTACTTACCTAAAATGCCAATTTCTAAACCTTCAAGTTTTTCTTTAATATATTCATAGATGTCATCTTTGGTAAAGTCTGCTTGTATAATCTTCACCTTGCTTCCTGTAGTCCACTCTGCATTCAAGACAACACAATACATTTGTTTTTAATCCACAGACATATAAAACTCCTGTCCTGCCACTACTACCACCAAGAGGTTTCTCAGATGCTTCTCTACTATCTAAGCAGACAGTCAAGAAAACCACTGGTGCATAAAATAGAATAAAGAAAACACCTAGATAAATGATGAGAGAGATGATAAAAGATTTTAGAGAGAGGATCTATTTTTTTAACAATTTTTAAGAGTTACTGTAGGACAAATAGATGCATTAAAATAGACTTAATGCAATGGTTCTCAGGAACCACTATTCTTTTGTTTTGTTTTGTTTTGTGGGTCATGGGGCTTGAACTCTGGGCCTGGGTGTTGTTCCTGAGCTCTTCATCTCAAGACTACCACCCTACCCCTGGAGCCACAGCCCCACTTCCCATTTTCTAGAGGTTAATTGGAGATAAGCGTCTCAGGTCCTTTTGTGCCCTGGCTTTGAACCTTTATCCTAGATCTCAGCCTCCTGAGTAGCGAGGATTACAGGTGTGAGCCACCACGCTGGGTTGGAACCTCTATTCTTACAGCATGCATTTGCATGTCTGAAAAACTTGCTAGATATGCAAAATGTCAGGTCAGTTCTACATTGATACACCAATCCTTGTTACGCATCTAGCAGCTAAGCATTATATATACAGTATAGCTTGAGAAGCTAACATGTCCCAGGGTCTCCAGAGCCTCTTCCCACTCTAAGTTCAGTATGCTTTTTACACAGTTCAGAGCTATCATGCCTGTGCAGAAGTTTTCAGGCAGACCAAAAAGCTACAGGAACTGTTCCTCAATTTCTTAGTGAACTGCTTTAGAAATGGAGTTAGAACTAATATTTCTGGATTGAACAATCCCGAGATATAGTTTGGGAGTAAGGAGTGTTTCCAATTAAGATACCGCTTGCTTTTCAAACAGATGATAAATAGGACACTTTAGCATTAGAAGGAAGCCACTCAAGAATGTCTCGGTCCTCATCAAAGTGACTCCTGATATCCAGACTTAGAACAAAAGCTGAATTCATCTTCTCAAGGGCGCCGAGCCTCTGCAGGGTGGATTCCAGGGCCCTACATCTCCCAGACTCATCTCTTGTCCTAAGTCAGCTCCCAGAGAAAGAAGGCTGACTGCAGGGAAGACAGCCACGGTTTTAACAAATCTGCCTTCAGAATTGTTTGAGTTGAAAAGTTTATTAATTATTAAATGAATACTTATTACATTTCAAATACTCTGAAAGAATTAATATAGTCAACCTTAACTAAGAGCATTTCCAAGCAAAGGATCATGACACAACATTATGATAGAGTTTTATAGTATCTAGCCTTTGCAACCATACACGGCAGGCCTGGGTTAAATCTTTCTTTAAAATAGTATGTCCACCAGTAAGCACTGTCTCTCAACTTCCTGAAAGGAACAGAGCACAGACAGAGGAATGTGAAGAGCCTGCTTTTAGAGAGAATGCAGATGCTATCCAGTAGCTAGGGGTCTCTGGATGAGCAGGGATGACTCTAAATGTGAAGGCACCAGATTTTTTTTTTTAAGTGGCTTTTTTCATGCCTGTCCCTCTTCAGTGGATGCAGAATCCAGAGTCTATATTTTAAGTCTTACCCTTGTAACTGGACTCCCTTTGGAAGAGACAGCAGCCCAAGATCCAGGGAAGAGTTTGGGATTTGCAGGCAAACTTAGCTGATGGGCTCCACACACATTTCTGTTATTCATGGATCACTCACCAATCTCTGTGGCAATGGCTTGTAGTTTTCCCAGCGTCCGGCTGATCAGCACAATGTTAAGTCCATGTTTTGCCAGCTAGGGGTGGGGGTGGGAAAACCAAACACAGGAAGATGGTGAGCAGACAAGGGAGGCCTACTGTGAATCATTCAGAACACACACACAAGTTTTTTCTTTTTTCTTTTTTTGGCACTCTGGTTTGAAATTGCTCTTGCTATCATCTAAGTATGTCTCTAACCTTTTCCTTTTAGTTCATGGTTCAGTTAAGGTCTGGCACTTGTTTGGCAGGGTTTGCCTCTGCTTCCTGAATAGCTGGGATCACAAGTGTGACCCACCAACCACAACCAGCAGCCCCATAACCTGAAAGCACTTAAAAAAAAAAAAAACTACAGCCCAAGTAGGAGGGTTTCTGGGTCCTGGAATTCAAAATACTCAAGATGAGTTAGAGAAAATAAAACCCAGATCTCTTGCCCTTGTCACTATTTCCTAAAAGATAGAGTGTACCAACTATATAATAGATTTACACAGTACTAGGTATCATAACTAATCAGGATATGCTTTGAAATATACTGGAGAATCAGAGCAGATAATGGGCAGAAAGCACTATGCCATTTTGTATCAATGACTTTGGCATCCGAAGAAATCTTGAGGGATCCCAAGATCCCAGCAAACAGATGCATTAAGCATCAGGGTCGATTGCATGCTCTTCCAAGGAAAGAGGATGCTATGATATTTGTCTGTCATTCTATCTGGTCTTCGTGCATGCTAGGCAAGGACTCTAGCACTAGGCAAAACACCCGGCCTATCTATTTATTTTGAGCTAGTACTGGTGCTTGAACTTAGAGTCAGGGCATTCTCCTTTATCATATTTTTGCTCAGGGCTAATGCTCTACCACTTGAGACTCCCCTTCACATCTGGCTTTTTGGTAGTTAATTGAAGATAAGAGTCTCACAGACTTTCCTACCTGGGCAGACTTTGAAGTGTGATCCTCAGATCTCACCTCCTAAGTAACTAGGATTATAGGCATGAGTCAGTGGCTCTTGACTCATATGCTGTGATTTTAATGAAGAAAAAAATTTTAAATAGAAAAAATCTTTAAATAACAAACACATAAGAAACGAAATGATGAACAAGAATGCATGATTTAATCTAGCAACTAATTCTCTCTTTAGGCCATGGTCTCAGAATCACCCAGGGAGATGTCCCAAAATAATCACTCTTCACCAAAACCATCTAGAGAAGAATACCTTCACTTTAACTTACTATTCTAATTTACCAAATTGAATTTAATAAAATACAGCAACACGTTCTCATCAGAAAAGATGTTTTTTAAGTCCAAGTATGACAGCCCACATCTGTAATTCCAGCTACTCAGGAGGTCGAGATTAGGAGGATGGCAGTTCATGGCTATCCCAGGGGAAAAGTTAGTGATACCTCATCTTAACCCAAAAGCTAAGTACAATGGTTTTCACCTGTGGTCCCAGATACACTAGAAGTCAAAACAGGAGTTCCTATTTGAAAAACAGCAAAAATCAAAAGACTAGAGGCATACATGGCTCAAGTAGTAGAGCATCTGTCTAAAAAGTGCAAGTCCCAGTGTTGGTAAATCCCAGTACTATCAAAAAGAAAAAAAAATCTCAAGCAATACCAAGAGAAAAAAATGCCCTGATTGGCCCTGGTCCTGTCTTCTCACCCAGTACCGTTCTCTTCCTCTGTATATTAGTGATCCTTCGCTAATCTCCTTTTTGCATCTTTGGGCATACACAGTACAGAGACAAATAAGTTTCTTTTGTAGAGTTTATTTCTTTTTATCACATATAATTGTGACTTTAAGTATTGCCTTGCAACATTCATTTTAACTTAAGTGATGTCTTATCTCTAAGAATTGTCTGTACTTCTCCAGTACAGGGTGGAAAATCACTTGGCTCTTTTTATTTATTTATTGTTTATAGTGTTTTGTAGCTTAGCTTTAGGTTGCTTTTATATATTCCCATCACTCTTTTAAATAGTTCTTTGGATAGAAGAGTAAATTACTTCAACTTGTTTTTTGGTTATTTTGCAGTATCGCGGTTTGAATTCAGGGTTCCCAGTTGTGAGGCAGGTGCTTTACCACTTAAGCTATATCTTTAGCCCTTTTTTGTATTGGCCTTTTATTTATTTACTTTTGGAGGGGCAGGGGGGTTGGTCGTGGGGCTTAGACTCTGGGCCTGGGCATGCTGTCCCTGAGCTCTTCAGCTCAAGGCTATCCGGAGCCTCAGCGCTACTTCCAGTTTTCCAGTAGTTTGTTGGAGATAAGAGTCTACACTGAAGAATAGTTTGCTAATATAGATAAGAGGAATATTTTAATAACACTATCTGTATTTTTTTTGCCAGTCCTGGGGCTTGAACTCAGTGCTTGAGCTCTGTCCTTGGGCTTTTTCAAAGCTAGGGCTCTACCACTTGAGCCTCAGCACCACTTTCAGCTTTTTCTATGTACGTAGTACTGAGGAATCAATGCCCTATTCTTTCCATACAATCTCCCATCCTTCTGTATTCCCTGGATTGCTGACTTTAAGCCATGCAAACTTTTTAATTCAAAATTTCAGTTCCTAAGACCACAGCTTCTTTTGTATGGTTTCTAGCTTTGGATTCATCATTAAAACTTACCAAATATTGGTTAAACCAGTATGAATAGATCTTCAAAACCCCTTGACAGTCAGGTGCCAGTTGCCCAGGCCAGTAATCCTAGCTATTCAAGACACTTCAATCTAAGAACCATGGTTGGAAACCAGCAAGAGCAGGAAAGCCCGTGACACCCTTCCCTCCAATTAACCACCAAACAGCTGAAATGGAACTGTAGTTCAAGTGATAGAGCATCAACCTTTAGTGAAAAAGCCAAGCAAGAGCATGAGGCCCTGAGTTTAAGCCCCAGTACTAGTACAACCAAATACAAACAAAGAAAAACAATCCTTTACTCCTTAATTATTTCTTATTCATACAAGAAGGCATCCAATTAGAAGTTTCATCAAAAGTGCTAAGGTACAGCAGATATCATATCACAAGACTTCAGAGAGATAACCAAGAAAAACTGTGAGCCTGTGATATCACAACAAATATGAAACTGCTCTTCAGCCAAGTTCTTGCCCCAGAGTTGCTAAAAAAAATCTTATATTCCCAATCAATATCCCAATTTGTGTATGCCAAACGAATATTCTCCAGTTCAATTCCATTTGATCACTACCATGGGTCAGAGATGGTAGGAACATCCTTTGTTTTCATAGCTGGTCTTAGTTCCTAGTTCCTGACACAAGAGCTTCTATCATCCTTGGAATCTTCTGAATAATAGGTGTTGACTGGTGTTTTGGGACCTAGGGAGCTTCAAGATGGGGCCAAGCAGGTGATGAGAAAGCCCCGTTCTCTGAAGTGAAGAGGGATTATAGAACCACACATAGCAGAGAGTGAGGGAGGGCCAGTCACCAGACCCAGAGACTGAGGCATCCTTAGGAAACAGGTAGCTGTATAGTCTTCTCTTTCTTTCTTTCTTTCTCCTCCTTCTCACTCTCTCTGATCTTCCTGGAGGGTTCACATACCACAATGAGTCACCACACAGAGCAGAAATGCTAAGCAAGGAAAGAGGAAATGTCACAGTATGTTGTTGGACACACACACACACACACACACACACACACACACACACACACACACACACACACAGTTCTGGGCTGGGCCTGGACACTGTCCCTGAGCTTCTATGCTCAAGACTGGAGCTCTACCACTTGAGCCACAGCACCATTTCCGGCTTTTTCTATATATACAGTACTGAGGAATCAAACCCAGGACTTTGAGCATGCTAGGCAAGCGCTCTAACACTAGGTCATTTTGATGGTTACAGCTGATTGTACACAGGGAACCATGGAAAGGAAACTATATTTATACCTAGAAGTGAACATAGGACCTTGTTTCCATCTAAGAGGTGGCCATAACTTGACAGGACTTAAGGTGAAAAGGGGACAGCCAGAATGACTGATTATGCCTCAGGAGAGGGTGAGTTCTGCTAATTTATGCCACAGGTTTATGTTATAACTCTGCTTCTGAAAAAGATATGACAATCTCTCACAGTGAGGGTAATTTGCTAATCACTTGTGTTTTGATTAGCTTCTGCTTTCCACCTTCTAACATTATATAGATGAGACTAAATATTAGTATGAATTTTACCAATATGAAAATTCATTATTTGTTCTATAGAATTATTTTTGTCTGACATTAATATTTCTTCTATTCTTTTCTGTTGTTTGTGTTTTCTGAATATATATTTTTCCATTCTCTGATTTATTTATTTCCCTCCCTTCTTTTTCCCTATTTTCCCTTCCTTCTCTTCCTTCCTCTTTCATCTCTTCCTTTCCTTTCCTTTCATCCTTCTTTCCTTCCTTTCTTCCTTCCACCCTCCCTCCCTCCTTAACTCCCTCCTTCTCTTCCTTCTTTCTTCTCTTCCTTCCTTTTTTTCTTTATTTCTCTTATTCACTAAGATCAAACCCAGAGCTTGCACATGCTAGGCAAGCACTGTGTTCCTTAAGGAACATCTCCAGTCCCGTTCCTTAATTTTCATCCTCCCTGAATCCAACATCCAGTAATTCATATTCTTAAGTCTCATCTCCGTATCTAACTTATCAGCAAAAGTAACCAAGTCACACTTATTGAAGTTCGTATTTGTTACACTTACTTCTCCTATCTTACTGTTTTCTCATTTATTCTGTTTTCTTTGTTGCCTTTCTCCCCTTGATAACTGTGGTAGGCAGCACAGGAGAAGCAATTTGGCAGTACTAAACCTGTTCCAATCTCAGAGATTTGAAACAAAAGTAAGTCCACAGCTCATTCTCATATCATGTCTTCTGTAGATAATGCAGGGAATGCTATCTTTTGTTTGTGTCTTCCAAGTACATGCATTTAATTCCTCAATATTCGCTCTCTGTGTCTCTCTGCCTCTGTTTCTGTCTTTAATTGCTAAGGATCAAATACAGAATCTGGTGTACCTGGTATGCAGAATAATCTCCTCTATACAGTGAGTCAGAGATCTAAGTTATTTTTCCCAGGACCAGAAATAGGATGAGACAAGTGAAGAAGCCAGGTAGACAATTCAAGGACAGACTCACTATGGATTTCACGGTCCCTGGCCTCACCTTACTCCTGGCTCTTTTTTGTCCATCTAGTAGCTCTACCTTTTGACATAAAGGCCCCATAGTTTTATCTTATATTATGTAATGGAGCATTGCATTTGATTATAATCTAACAAAAGCAAATTTGTCATTTCTAATGAAGTGAGTTACAAGAAGGGTCACATTTTTAGCCAAAGTAAATACAGAAAGACAAGTACTACATCTGAGTTAGTAAATATCCAAGTCATTTATACATAAGGAGAAAACATATACAAAGAAATATATATTTTCTAAGAATAGATTTCAACCAAAAGATCACTTCCAGTTTTGGAAGAGAGAGCCTGGAAAGGGGGTTGATCATGAACGAAACCAACACCAGACGGTGGATCCATAGAAATGACTCAGTCTCTGCTGGCTCGGATGAACAATTAAGATGACAAAGGAGGAGAAGAAATGGAATGAGAATGGAAGAAAATAGAAAACCTTAGAATATAAGCCGCTTGCGTAGACCTCCATGTATATTTAGATGGACATGGTTATGAATTGTGTCTCTCCATGACATCTGCTATGTACCCATGTAGGTGTGTCTGTATGTCTATATATATTGGACTGGGTTTGAATGTATGGCCTGGGGCTTGCTAAGCAAGTGTTCTGTTACTAAGCTATGGTTCCAACTTCTATTTTCTATGTATTAGCCTAATTCTGTATCAATTCTAAGTTTTTACAAGACTCTGGCTATTAAATCTAATTTTCTCATCTGCAAATGTTGCTTGGTAGCTGTCTTCAGCCATTTTATTTTGTATTTATGTATTTATCATGGTACTGGGGTTTGAACTCTGGGTTTCATGCTTGCTCAGCTTACTTGCTTGGCTGGTGCTCTACTGCTTAAGTTGTGCCTCCATAACTGATTATTTTAAAGATAAGACCTTGTGGACTTTTCTACTTACTTTTCTACTTTAAACCTTAGTCTTCCTGAGTAGCTACAGGCCTGAGCCACCAGCACTTGGCATTTTAATTTATATTTTAGCTAAGGCTACCTCTAATCTTAGCAATGAATAAAACCAGACACATCCTGATAGTGAGTTTTATAGTTTGATGATAAATGGTTAAATACCAATCCAAGCTTAGAAACAAATAAAATGATTACTTGCTTTTTTAAAATTAATATCACCCTAGAATATTTTCAAATAAGTCTACTGATGTTATCTGACATCCTTGGGCAGGAAACTGTGTTCTCACAGAGAAGTTCTCAGCTGATGAAGGTGCAGATAACACAGAGCCAGCAAGATTAGAAACACAGGGCTGATTTTATAGTCTATGGTGAAGCCACCCAGAGGGGCAAGGTCATCGCCCTGCAGAAAAGTAGCTGGGATTGATGGTGGTGAAAGTATTTTGCTCCTGTCTCCCTACCAAGTGGAATAAAACTTTAACAAGTGCAAACACATATTTGTGTTTCAAAACTATGTTTTTACAACATTGAAGGAAAAATACTTGTCTATCCTTTGAACTTTTCTGGATAAATAGCCACAATTATAACCTCACGTTAAATCCTATAAATGTTCAGAACTGAATATGCAACTGTGCTCTATTTTAAAACATCATACTCATACCTCTAACCCTGGCTAGTGAAGAAGCTGAGATCTGAGGATCACAATTTATTTATTTATTTTTTATATCAAAAGATAGTATATTTCATCTACAAAAGAGAAGATAGTCAAACCTTTTGCTTTATTTGAGAAACTTGCTTTTCACAACACATGAATGAACATAGACAGTATAGGAACTGGGTTTTGTTAGTGGAATATAATTTGTTAACCCCGGACTACAATACACATTGAACACGAGGCACTTACAGTAACTGTAACTGTTAATGTGCCTTTCTTTCTTTCTTTCTTTCTTTCTTTCTTTCTTTCTTTCTTTCTTTCTTTCTTTCTTTCTTTTGTCTGTCTGTCTGCCTTCCTTCCTTCCTTCCTTCCTTCCTTCCTTCCTTCCTTCCTTCCTTCCTTCCTTCCTTCCGTTCTCTCCCTGCCTCCCTCCTTCCCTCCCTCCCCCCTCTCTCTTTCTCTCTTTCTCCCTCCCTCCCTCCCTCCCTCCCTCCCTTCTTTTTTTCTTTCTTTCATTCTTTCTTGGCTAGCATGCTGTCGCTGGAACCACAGCCCCACTCCGGCTTTGCGGTAGTCATTTGGGGATAAGAGTCTCACGGACTTCCGTGCCTGGACTGATTCTGAACCATGATCTTCAGATCTCAGCATGAGGATCACAATTTAAAGTCAGTCTGAACGGAAAAGTCAATGACACTCTTACCTTTACTTAACCACCAAAAAGCCAAAAATGGAGGCATGGCTCAGGTGGTAGAGTGCCATCCTTGAGCAGAAAAAGCCAAGCAAGAGCGTGAAAGTCTAAGGTCAAGTCCTAGCACCAGTGCCAAAAAACAAAAATGGAAGAGCAAAAGAACCACTTCAAACCAACTTTATAGTACTTTAAAGACCTACAGAAGGCCAGGGAATGGGGTATAGCACCTGTCCTGAGAGTGAGAAGCTCTGCATACCATCCCAGCATCATAAAAATAAAATAAAACAGAATGCCACAATAAAAATGATATTAAAAGATGTACCGGGGCCATGAGTTTGGCCTAGTGGTAGAGTGTTTGCCTAGCATACATGAAGACCCAGGTTCAATTCCTCGGTACCACATACATAGAAAAAGCCGGAAGTGGTGCTGAGGCTCAAGTGGTAGAGCTCTAGCCTTGAGAAAGTCCAAGGACAGTGCTCAGGCCCTGAGCCCAAACCCAGGACTGGCAAAAAAAAAAAAGATGCCCTGTCAGCCCTGGTATGTGTGTGGGTTTCATGTGTCTTTTCAGTAATTGGCCACTGAACCAAACTGTCCAGAAAATAAAATCAGTAATACACTTAATGTAATCGACATATTCAAACACTGAGAAACATTGTATTCTTTGGAAAGTTGGCTCTGAAATGCCTGATAAGACTGACAAATGTCAGCCTGGCACCAATGCCTTATTCCAGCAACCCCAGCTGCTTGAGAGACTGAGAATGGAAAGATCCTAGTTCCAGGAAAGGATGGGCAGGAAAGTGCTAGAAACCCTATCCGGACCAATAAAAAGTGAGCACGGACACCAGCCACCAGTGTAATTGTACAGAGAGGTTTCAAATTGTGTGTGTGTGTGTGTGTGTGTGTGCGTGTGCGCGTGTGTGTTGTATGTGTACAGGTCCTGGGGCTTGAACTCAGGACCTGAGCTCTGCCCCTAAGTTTCTTTTGCTCAAGGCCCATGCTTTCCACTTGAGTCACAGCTCTACTTCTTGGCTTTTTAAAGTAGTTTATTAGAGATAAGAGTTTCACAGACTTTCCTGCCCAGAATGGCTTTAAACCACAATCTTCAGATCGCAGTTTCCTGAGTATTTAGGATTACAGATATGAGCCACCAGTGTCTGGCTAAGAGGTTTCAATTTTATGTCAGGTTATGAAAATAATGCATCTTGATCATCTTTTTTACTTATTTCTCTCTACACCAAGTTACACAATTCAATTTTAATTAATTTACATTGAATATAATGATTGCTTTTGCTTACCTTTCCTCCCTCTATTTGTTTGCCAGTACTGGGTCTTGAACTCCAGGTCTGGGCACTGTCCCTTAGCTTTTTCCCTCAGAGGCTCTACCACTTGAACCACAGCTCCATTTCAGGGATTTTGGTGGTTAATTGGAGATAAGAGTCTCATGGACTCAACCAGGAAAATTTCAAAACTCTACTCATTCTATCATCACTAAAAACTAGTACCAATGGCAATTTTTTTAAAAAAATGTGATAGTATATAAACAAGTAGTTTAAATTGTGCCTCAAAAAGAACCTCCAGGCATAGTTAGTGTTAGGGGTCAGAAAAGTCCCAAGACTATCTTCACAATAAGCACTAAAAAAAAAAAAAAAAAAAAAACGAACAGGCCTGGAGGTGTGGTTAAAGTGATATACAGCACTAGCTGTGAACAAGCCAGCTAAGCAAAAGCTAGGCCTGAGTTTAAACTTCAGTACTAGCAAGAAGAAAAAGAAGGAAGAAGAGAAGGAAGAAGAGGAGTAAAAAGAAAAGAAAGTAGGGCTGGAGACATAGTTCATAGGTAAGTGCAGGAGGCTGGGTTTGAGACCCAATTACGACACCAAAAAAACAACAAAAAAGATCAAGGAAATTATTAATATAATATTCAGGATGGTGAGGGAAGGGAAACAAGGAATGATGTGCAAGCAACTTCTAGGACACAGGGATCTTTGGTTGAGTGATTCAAGGGCCGGAGGTTTTTAAAACCTTTTATTATTTTTTTAATAGCTGTATTATATCCATTCTTGTTTGTTCTCTCTGCATCTCTGCTCTCCCTCTCTCTCTCTCTTACACACACACACACACACACACATTGTACACTATCATGTACCTAAGAAATTCAAAGCTGGGATCAGACCGAATGGAACATCATAGGAAAATACGAGTTTGGCCTAGTGGTAGAGTGCTTGTCTAGTATGCATGGAGAGCCAGACTGGATTCCTTGGTACCACATACTGAAAATGGTGCTGTGGGTCAAGTGGCAGAGTGCTAGCCTTGAGGAAAAGGCCTAAGGACAGTGCTCTGGCCCTGAATTCAAGCCCCAGAACTGGCAAAGAAAAAGAAAGAAGAGAGAGGGAGGGAGGGGAAGGGAGGGGAAGAAAGGAAGGAAGGAGGAAGGAAAGAGGAAGGAAGGAAGGAAGGAAGGAAGGAAGGAAGGAAGGAAGGAAGGAAGGGAGAGAAAAGAAAGGAAGAAAGAAAGAACAAAAGGAAAGAAGGAAGGAAGGAAGGAAGGAAGGAAGGAAGGAAGGAAGGAAGGAAGGAAGAAAGAAAGAAAGAAAGAAAATACACTGTGTCCAAAGAAACAGAAATCACTGTTCTCAGTTAAGGCCAATGGGAGGAACACACTGAGAGGCCAAGAGTGGTGTAGAGGGTTAGAGATTAGGAAAAATGCTGCCTTGTTGACCGAAGACAGGTCTGCACACTACAAAGGAAGCACATGGCAACATTCAAGGACAGTACTTCTTTCCTCTTGGGCTTGTCTGATATAGTAAAGCCAAGTGATTTTAAAGCTGGGACCAACTCTGAGCCATGACCTGCAACTGCCAGAGACATCACCTTAAGAACTGTGATTACCTTTGTGTGCTACCCTGAATGCAGGGAGCCCTCACAGATGTTGAGGAGTGGCACAAAAACAGCCCAAATATGGGGGAGGACAGACAGACAACCCTTCAAGTATGTGGTTCTAGCATTCTCTGAGCACTAATAGCCAAGAATATGTGGGGTTATTTTTTTGTTTTTTTTTGTTGTTGTTGTTTTGTTTCGATTTTTGTTTGCCAGTCCCGGGATTTGAACTTGGGGCCTGAGCACTGTTCTTGGGCATTCTCACTTGAGCCACAGCATCACTTCAGGATTTTTCTGTGTATGTGGTACCAAGGAATTGAACCCAGGGCTTCTTGCATGACAGGCAAGCACGCTTACCACTAGGCCATGCTTCCAGCCCAGAATATGTATTTTTATACATTGGCATAACAAAAAGTAAAATACATAAAATTTCATGCTAACATAAATAAAAGACTTCTAATCCTCTCCTATCTGTTCTCAGATCTGTTAAGCTAGCAGTCTTACTGGTAAGGATGTGTGTTCAAATGTATGAACAAAGTCATGCTTTACAACATTATTCATGAAGCAAAAAGAAAAAAAAATCACCTCTTTCTGCAGAAGAGGCCTTCATTTAAGAGAACATGACAGATAGAGAAATACCAAAGTTTAGGAAGAATGCTGATGAGTCAAGCACAAGAAACAGGCCAGGTGGAATGAAGAAGCCACTCAAGGCCAAGAACTAGGCCAGAGGAAATACAGCTACAAAAACCAAATGGTCAAGCTGTTCCTTGTGTTTAAACCATGATCTGCAAAAGTAACACAAGGAGAATTGCCAATCAACAGAAACCCAGTAATCCTATAACAGCCTGCCCCCGCTCCATATCTGGATAGAGAAGCAACATCACCACAGTCTTCTGCCTAGCTGCTCGTCTATCTCTCTTGTGCTGGCATCCTAAAAGATCCTCTTCTCCTGTCTTGGTAAATTACCAATCCACATCCCTGGCTCTGAATATCCATGACATGTCTACCTCCATGTGAAGCTGATTAAGAAAGACTTGCACATGCCTGGTCTGGGATATCCAGACACCTTTACAAAGAATGAGACTCTCCCTTGTGCCTTTGCTGTGGCCGGTCTCCTGGAATGATATCAAGTAAACAATGGGAGAGAGAGTCTATACTCACCCCAAATATATCTCTTTGACAAATTTTGAATTGATTGTTCAAAGGAAGTAACGACTTCTGCAGACAAAAATGACTCAAACTGTCTTTTATTAATAATAAGAAAAATACATTTATCTACATTACTAAATGTAGCAGATAGATTTTCACCTCCTTTAAGAGCTTAAGCTATAAACTTTTCTTTTAATAGACAATAATGAAATTTGAACTTAGGATTTCACTTTTCCCTGAGCTCTTCAGCTCAAGGTTAGTGCTCTACCTCTTGAGCCACAGAGCCACTTTTGGTTCTCTGGTGGTAAATTGGAAATAAGAGTCTCATGGACTTTTTGTGCCCAGGCTGGCTTTGAACCATGATCCTCAGATCTCAGCCTCCTGAGTAGCTAGGATTACAGGCATGAGCCACCGTGCCTAGCTTCTCACTATTGTTTACAGCTGTCACACCTAATACTTGAGCCTTCTGCCCTGCTTTTTGCTGGTTATTTTGAAGATGGAATCACTCAGATTTTTCTGCAGGGACTGACCTTGAACTATTCTCCTCCAGATGTCAGTCTCCAGAGTAAGAAGGATGATAGACATAAGCAACTGGCATCCAGCAAAAGGCTACAAACTATGTGAATGAGTAGATATGAGAGCAAATAGGTCATGGCTGGCAAATGGAATTCCTTCAACTCACTTATTGTCTCTGTGTTTTGGGGAGGCCTAGGTCTCATTTTTACGTTTTAGAATAATAAGATTCACAATAGCCATGTTTGGAGTAACAGAACCACTCAAAACTTGTCTCTAATATTTAGGGGTTACTATATCACTCAAGCACATATATTCTCCCAGATCAGAAAGTATAAAGAGCCCAGGTAAGAATCACCATTTTGAGTCTTCAATCCTATTTCCTATGAGAGAGGCAGGAAATGTTTTTCTTCCCTTTCCTGGGAAGCTGAGGGGTCCTATCTCTTCCATTCTCCCACACAGAGTCATCCATCAGGAAAATGCCCTCTCACTCTTCATCATACTACTAATATCTACATTACTAGATGAGTATGGATTTTCTTTAATTTTTCTGAAAAGCATGATTTTTTTCCTTTACATTTCCTGAAGGAAACTTGAGACTTTTAACCTTGGTTGCCTTTACAGAGAGAAGTCAGGTGAGGGTTGAGTTGATAAAAAAGACTTGACTTCCTCTTTCTGTGTATTTCTGTATGTTTTGCCTGCATTGCTCTTATTGTTAGATGGGAATTTGGACACAAGAAAATAGAGAAGCCACATTTTAAGGGGCTGAATTGAAAGTCCTTGTTAGAAAGCCAGAGGCTGCAGGTGGATTCCTGTCTCAAAGACCTAGAGCTGCTTTGAATACACTTAACACTGCTGGGAAACTGAGCCATAAGGGTAGGAGAGGAAAGAAAAAGCACAAAAACAATACAAACATATAGGATGAGACTAAATGAAATTAACTCTAGGATATGAAATAAGAGGCTTATCTTTGTGATTGCTGGTCTTAATCTTACTAGGTCATTTCTTTTCTCTTTTTCTCTCTTATGGTTGACCTCATGTGGTTACTGTATCTGATTTTGCTACCTAGTATATTGTATATCTATCTATCTATCTATCTATCTATCTATCTATCTATCTATCTATCTATATATTTGAAATAGGGAAGGGAAGGAGGGAAACAAGATGATTTGGGGGGTGAAGGAGGGAAATGGGGACAAAAACATGAGAAGGGGTATCAAGGTGCAAGAAGTAATATACCCATTACCTGTTGAATGTAACTGTAACTCCTCTATATATTACCTTGACAATAAAATTTTCAAAAACTTAAAAAATAAAAACAATACCAACAAACCAGATCAGTGGCAATGGAAAGCTGAAGCTGGGCACCATGGTAATTAGAGAAGAGAGATAAAGCATGGCATATGGTATCTGAGCTAGTCTAGGCCTAAATAGGGGCAGGGGCAGGGGGCAGGGTCATAAGAACTCTAGAGTCTCACAAGCTGAAGACACAAGACTGATAGGTCAACTAACTATCATCCAAGACCCCAAGCCCCTGCCTCTAGGAATTCAGGAAGGCCCATCACCTGGGGGTGTTCCATCTAGAGATAGAACTTCCCTGCTTCCACCATAAAGGCAAGATGGTACTAGTTAAACTCCCTATCCTCCAAATGTGGCCAAATGGCATCAGTTAGATCCAGTATTATTTCATTACCTTTAACAGGATTTATCTGGACAAAGAGATGGTGGCTTTTTGTTTTCTTATTGTTGTTGCTATTTTCCTTTTTATACCTCTTGGAATGTAAAATATATACATAAATATCATTAGGCATTCAGGAAATGCCAAATAAAGCCACAATGAGCTATCACCACACAACTTGATATATTTTAAAACTAAAACAATAATTAAAAAATCTTAAATCAACGATGGTCTCATTTCACATCCCTCCTCCTTCACTGGTGGCCAAGTCCCTCTCTAAGGAAAATTTACCTCGGCCACTTCCAACTTGGAATCCTGGAATCCATCAAAAGGATGGCTGAAGAATTAAGCACCTTTGTCTCTCACAATCCACTTCCCCAGCCTCCTGAAGGGGAAATTGTCCATTAAATAGAAAACAATTTGCATTTCCAGCACAAAGGATGCTCTCTGCCTGGTGAGCTTCAAGCCTCTCCTTAATTGTGCCATTTGTCTCAAGAGCCACAGAGCATCTAAAGGTTCCCAGTGAAGTGGTCTGAGCCCAGAGGGGGGCAGGGAGAACCCTCGATTGTCTGGGCCCACATTGTTCCTTTTGTCTGCTTGAGCAGGACTCAATCTCATTTCCAGAAAGTTCAGGCTGACAGGCCCCTTACACTGTCTGGCTCTTTTCACAGCCTTAAGCTGCAGCCCACAGACTTTCCCGGAACCCTCCGTGGCCATGCTGGGGCAGAATGGCCGCCACTCTGGTGAATGGGCCTTGTTTTCCTTTGACTCGTTGTGGGGCCTGGGTCAGGGGAAGGTGCTTGGAGCTGCTAATCTACACTGTACGGTGGGAACGCAAAGAAAGACAGGGCTTCCTCTGTGTGGCAGAGAATAAAAGAAAGCTTGAATTCAGGTGCTGAGGGGATAGAAATGGTGGTCTTAAGTTATGGGAGCAGGGCAAGAGCCCACCCTGGTCTTTCCTCTCCCCAGCCCAACTTTTTGCACAACTTTCCTCCACTTCTCTCTAGTACTGTTTGAAATTCCTTTAACAGATCCTCTCTTGTCACTTTAATCACAAACACACACTAGGTTAAAATGCAACATAGTATAAGTCTCCCAAGGATAGAGTGTTACAACTTCTCTCTATTCTCACAATTAAGAGCAAGTTTTTTTTTTTTTTTAAATGGGTGTTACGATGGGATTTTTTTTGGGGGGGGGCAGCATCTGAGGAATAGCACAGTGGTAATTTTCTGGGCTTTTCTTTTCTTTCGTTTTTTATTACTTAAATTGGAGAAGGTGGCAAAACACAAATGCCACCAGGGGCAGATATGGAAAATTCCAAGGAAAGCTTACTCTCTCTAACTAAAGGACTAGACCAGGGGAAGCCTAGCATCAGAAAATATTTTCACTAACTGTTGTATTCTAAGCTAAAGCCCTAGGGAGAAAAATCATGCCCCCTTCTCTTCTGCTTCAGCAAAGACTAAGCAGGAAAACAAGATTCTCATGCTGGATGCAATGAGGGATTCCTTACCCACATAGCCAATTGGAACTAGGAAAGGTGAAGGAGGACACTCTGTATGAAGCGATTTAAAAGCTATTTTTGTTAGGCCTCTGAATTAACCAAAAGCAAGATAAAACTGGGCATCCAGATCCTTCACTTGGCATCTGTATCCTTTGTTCGGAGCCATTCTCTCTTGCAGTTACAGCCACCTCCAGGAAGGAAAGGATTTGTCTATAAGCATCTTGTGGCAAAAGGCAAACTTCCCCTCAGACAGACAATACCTTTTTTTTTTTAACCTGTGATACAAGTAAAATTTCTCAAAAGAAAGAATTGTCAAATGCTCATGAGATCACCCACTATACACTAGTGACAAACTTCCTGGTCCCTTCAGATAGTTCTGTGATTTAAAACAAAAAATCTCCTTGAGAAACAAAACATAACTGAAAGCCAACCAGGCCACATCTGTAAGTAGGCACATTTAATCAGTATGCATAACCCTCCCCTTGCCACTAATCTTCCCTATTTAACCTAGGGCAAATGTTTGTACTTTCTAAGAGGACTGAAAGTGTAAATAGATGCTGCCTCCTGTAACGGTCCTGTAATAAAACTCCTTTCTTTGCCCTTCATCACATCACTTTATATGTCAGGCAAGTGGTCAGATCTGAAATTGAAAACTGCTGGAGTTTGGGCCTGAGGATCCAAACCTCAAGGCTCTATCACCATTGCTACCAGCTAAAGTCAGTGAAGACCCAATTTCCATCCTATTACAGTTGACATGATTTGTTCCACAAAGGTTCGCGTGCTTGGAAGGCTGGTCCTCTGTGTAATGGTAATAGTAAGTGTAGGACCTAACTGGTAAGGCTAGAGAGAGGTCTTTAGGTTATTGGGAGGCATTGTTTTGGGAGAGTTTGAAATCATTCTGTGGGAACTTGGTCTTCTTCTAAAAAATAAAAATGAGTTGCTATAAAAGGAATAGCCAGGGCTGGGAGTTTGGCCTAGTGGTTAAACTGCTTGCCTAGCATGCATGAAGACCCGGGTTCGATTCCTTGGTACCACATACATAGAAAAAAGCCAGAAGTGGTGCTGAGGCTCAAGTGGTAGAGCTCTAACCTTGAGAAAGTCCAAGGACAGTGCTCAGGCCCTGAGCTCAAGCCCAGGACTGGCAAAAAAAAAAAAAAAAAAAAAAAAAAAGGAATAACCAGGACTCCCTTAATCCTTCTCTGCCCCCTGGCTTCCTGTATCACCATGGAAACACCATTGTGATATCCTCCCCTAGGAGGCCTTGATTTTCCACTAGGAAGCCTAAAGGAAAACTAATCTTGGACTTCACACCTCCGACTCAACTTCTTGTATTTTTAAAACTTATAGCCTCAGGTGTTATGTTTGGACAATGAAGAATGAACTCAGAAATGCCCTCAACTCAGTAGTTGGAAAGTTCCTCCCTGCCCCCCCACACTTTCTCCTTTCCCTTCTCCTGGGATGGTAGCAGAGGAGAGCTCATAGAGACCCAAGACTTTTACTACCACCTAACAGTCACAAGTTTAATTTTATGAGAACTAGCAAAGAAGTCATCCCACCTCTCCTTGACCCAGTATCTGGTACCAGTAGAGGTCTACTAAGGATCTAGACCCCCACAATCCCACCCCAAACACTCCTAGAAGCTAGGGTCCCCTTAGTGGAAGCTGAGTAGAGAACTTTCATGTCCACCTGATAGGAACAAGTAGACACATTCCGCTGCCCCTGCAGAAGTAATGCCAATACAGACCAATACAAACAGACTAGTATGAGCTCAACGGCCCCTAATGTAAACCCAGAAATGGTCAGCATTTAATAAACAATGACCCGATCATGCAGAGAACCAGGCAAACCATGCTTCCAGTGGGTGAACACAATCATTTGATGACAAGGTTGCGATGGTATAGATTTTAGAATTACCGGACAACATTTTAAAGCATAAAATTGCCTCAACAAGCCATTATGAATACATGAATAACCATGGGCAAATATTTTTAACTGAATTATAGAACAACTAAAATTAGAAACTCACTATTAGAATTGAAGGGATTCCCCCCCCCCAAAATCCATGAACTTGAAATACAGCAATAAAAACTACCCAATCTAAGCAACAGAGAAAAAAAAATCACCAGAAAACATAAACAGAATCTCAGAGGTCATTAAAAAGATCTAACATTTTTATAATTTAGGTATAGGAAGAGAGGAGAGGAGAGACATGACAGACATAGTAGTAACTGCCTTTAATCTCAGAACTCTAGAGGCAAAGGCAGGAGGCTCATGAGTTCAAGGCTAGCCTAGACCACATAGCAAGATGCTGCTAAAACAAATGATAAAATCTTACTCCAACAAGGCATGTAGACTCAAAAGGCTGAGATAAGGTACCTTGAACCCATGAATTCAAAATTAGCCTGCACACCATAGTGATAACACAAAATGAAATAATTATATATATATGTATTTTTTTAATGGTAAGAGTAAAACTCTTCAAATGTGTGACAAGGCAAACCTACAAATTTAAGAGTCTGAGTGAAAAACAAGATGAAGCTAAAGAAATCTGGGCCAAACATATTAGAACTAATTGGCAACTGTAGACAAGGAAAGTAGGGAGGGAGGGAGGAAGAAGAGAGGGGAGGGAGGAAGGGAGAGAAGGTGGGTGCTGCTAGTGTGGTTCTCACTTGTAATTCTAGCTACTCAGAAGGCTGAGATCTGAGAATAAAAGTTCAAAGCAAACCCTGGCAGAAATGTCTCGGAGACTCTCATCTCCAGCAAAAAGCCAAGACAGAGGTGTGGCTCAAGTGATAGAATGCCAGTCTTAAGCCTAGTCAGAGCAAGAGGCTCTCTTTCTCAATCTCCCCCACCCCCAGATTCTTTTATCTTACAAAAGCCCAAGTGAAGTTTTCATTCATCTACTAAGCATCAGTGGCAGTTTGAACATGTATACTCTTGAGATCATAACCATCCCAGATTCTGAATTGCATTCACTGCAGCTGGAGTAAGTAAGCAGGGAAAGACAGCAAGCTATCTGGAAGGGATTAAAGCTGAATGAAAGAGTGATTGGGAGACCAGAATATCATCTAGCCTCAGAAAAACAACAAAAAGGCTTCTGCAAGAATTAGTCAAGGACAATAAAATTTTACAACTTGAAGCCTCTTGGGAAGTATCTGTTGTGCCAGTAGAGACCCAATTCCCAGGGGAAAAAAAATGTGTAACATATCCAAAATCTCTAGTTAACAGAACCCTATAGCGCTGACACCCAGTCCTCGCTTGTGAAACAGCAAAGAAATGAATGGCTAGGAAAAGCTTCACCTGGGTACTTCTCTAAGTGAAAAGAAAAGTCCCTGAGGACTGAGATAAAGGAAACCACATGTAGGTCAGGTCAGCACAAATTTGAGAAAAGACTTGAGAAAATTCGAAAGAAATTGAATTGTTCAGCAATCCAGACACCTCAAGAGGTCCATACACCTTTTTGGTGGAATTGTTAAGCCTTTCTTAAAACCTCATCTAAACTGTGAAATCATAGAAACAGTTATGTAGTTCATGAGTCAGCTTTGTGTCACTGTGACAAATGCCTGGGTTAAACTACTTAAGAGGAAAGGTTTTAATTTTGGTTCCTGGTTGCTTAGGCTATGGCTTCGGGTCTGTAGTGACAGAATTTATCCTGTTGAGAAAGCATCGCTGAGGAAGCTGCTCATCTTGTGGCAGCTGGAAATTTAAAAAAAAATAAAAGAAGGAAGGGGCAGAGTTTCCAATGTCCCTTTTAAGGAAACTCTCCTAATGACCTAACATCCTTTTACTAGGCAAACACACACACACACACACACACACACACACACACACACACACACACACACACACACACACCTCCTAAAGCTTCTACAGCCTTCCAATAGTCTGGCAAGAGCCTTTGAGGAATATTCAAAACTCATACTACAATATACAGGGCTAATGTAGATGGCTGGGAAGACTTTCCTTCTGGTTTGGAAGGATGAAAGACACAATGCTTTAGAAAGCACTGGCTGACTCATCTCTCCAACCTCAGCACTCAAATAGAGCCCTTCATTTCGCTGGTGGCAGCTACTACATGGGGGGGGGGGGCGGGGGGGTCAGGAATTAGGGTAAAAACAAAGATCTCTTCACCTTAAAAAGAAAACTGGAAGAAGATGGTCAGAGACAGAAAGGTATACCAGGGAATCGAAGTTGGGTGCAAATGCAGAAGACAAGGAGCTTTTTTTCTATTCTTTTCCTAATATCAGTACTGGGGCTTGAACGGGGTATTGAACTCTCCCTTCACATTTTTCACTCAAGGCTAGCACTATATCACTGGAGCCATATGTCTGCTTTCAGTTTTTGTTTTGTTTTGTGGTTAATTGGAGGTAAGAGTTCCATGGACTTTCCTACCTTGAGCTGACTTTGAACTGTGACCCTCAAATCTCAGGATTTGACCCTCAAATAACTAGGATTACAAGTGTGAGCCACTGGCACCTGGCAAGAGTTTCTTAACTGGCATATGGTTTAGGTTTACCAACTTCCCCAAAATAATCATCAAGTACTTTCTGGACACCTTGAACTGGCTTTTCCCACAGCATGGCCTTATGACGATGCTGACCGTTGTGGCGATGAGAAAACACATACTGTTGTCGATTTGGTTTTCATAGGTACTGTATATGTGTGTCAGACCCGTGTGTGTGCCTGCACATGCACACACACACACACACACACACACACACTCTGAAAGCCTAACCCCCCCCCCTTCTTTAGGAGATATAAAATAGGCAGAGCTGTGATGGTAAGAACTACCCCTGAACTGGAAAAGCTCAAGAGCTGCAAAGAGGCCCGCACAAAAGGAGAAAGAGAGGAGGCGGGGTGGGGAGGGGTTTCTGCTTCTCTAGGGAAAAATGCACCAAGGAGTTGGACACTAGGGAAGTGAGGAAGAGGAGCCTGGATACCGATCTGCCCACACTTGACAACCATGAGAAGTATTTGTTGTTTAAGTCAACCTGGCTTAGGGGAGTTTATTATAGTAACTCAAGCTGACTACGAAGTAAGTATAAATTACTATGATTTTACTATAGTCCCAACCTCCAGTCTAACGGGTCCACTTCAAAGAATATAGCTTCCAAAATAGTTCAACATGAACAGAATACTTTACTTATGTACAAATGATTGTTCTATTTTATAGGAAAAAATTTCGACAAAAAAGCCACAATTACAAGCCATATCATTTGTTGTCATTTAAAAACCATGGTCTTAAGAAAATGCTAATGACTCAGCTGGACACCAGTGAATCACATTTTTAATTCTAGCTATTCATGAAGCTGAGACCTGGAGGTTCACAATTTGAAGCAAGTCCAGCCCCCCTACCCTCAAAAAAATACATAAGACTCCATTTCCAAAATAATCAGCAAAAAGTTGGACTGGAGGTGTGACTTACATCATATAGAGCACCAGATAAGAGCAGGAAAGCCCAATGATCACTCCAGACCCCTGAGTTCAAGGTACACAGGCACACACACACACACACATACACATTAATAATTGAATATAAATTTTTTTTATTATATGGACAATTTGTTCTGAGACCAATTTGGGGGGAAATGTTAGGTTTCAAGTATCCTGTACAGGAATGTGGTATTTTTCTTCTTTATTCAACATGTCTCATATTTCTCAATGGAGTTTTATAGGTATGTTTTTGTATTGTTTTATTTTGAAGAACTACAAGCTCCCCACAGTAGCTCAAGCTTATATTCCTAGCTAATTGAGGGGTACAGAGATTGAGGAACTGAGGATTATGACCAGAACAGCCAAAAAAAGTTTTTGCAGCTTCATCTCAATGAAGTGATGCAGTGGTACTCACCTACCATGCCAACAATGTGGTGAATCACAAATAGAAAGATGGCGTCTAGGCTGGTCCAGGTACAAAATGAGACCATATCTTGTAAATGCCCAATAGATAAAAAGGCCTAGTGGAGCTGTATAAGTGTAGAGTGCCTACTTAGTAAACTCAGGCCCTGAATTCAACCCCAGTTGAGCCAAAATGAAAATAAATTATTTACTTTTTTATTACAAATGAAAATCTTTTCCACTCTATTTGTAAGATGTTATTGATTTTCTGGAAGACATTTTCTTATAATTTCTAGGATTTCTGTTTCTTTATTAAAATCTATTGTTTTAGAGGTCAGTGTAACAGAAATATGGAAGAAACAAAATGTGTAAAGATTATGGGAAATGATAATGAAAATGTGGCATTTGCAATAATAGTAGCATATGCAACCATGTAAACTATGAATTCAGTGTTGGTTGCTTGTTTTGAGGGATCTGTGTTTTTAGTATGTTTTTAGCAAGTACTAGTCGTGCTTGCTAGCCTGACACTCTACCACTTGAGCCCATTTCTGGCTCTGGTTTCACTAGTTATTTTTAAAATAGGGCCTTGCAAACTTTTCTACATGAACTGGCCTCAAACAGCTATCCACCTGCATTCAGCCTTTCGAGTAGCTAGGGACCTGGTACTTTACCTTTAGATTTTTTTTTCCCACTCAGCGGGCTGATGTTCTACCACTTGAGCCACAGCCACACTTCCAGCTTTTAAAAAATTTTCTAGTTAGTTGAAGCTAAGAGTCTCATGTGTTGTTTTTTTTTTATGATCAGGCTAGCTTTGAACCTCTATCCTCAGATCTCAGCCTTCTGAGTAGCTAGGATTACGAAGCATGAGCCAGAATTTCTTTTTTATCATATGTTTTGTAATGCCCATTAATCTTCTTGAAATGAAAGTCACAGATAACATCTTGCCTACAGAATTTCTAAATCGATATATTCCCTGATGGTATATAAAGATAAATAAAAGAAAAATATTTATGAGTTTTAAAGATTACATTTAAGTATATACATACTATGACACAATTACATTAAAAAATAGCAATGGTCTGCATAGATTCCTAAAGTTATCACTAGGGGACGTGTTCCTATCCTTGAGTAATCCTTTCTTAATTGAACAAGATTACAAATGCAATATGGGTACCTGACACCTGGAATCTTAGTGACTCCAAAGATTGAGATCTGAGGACCATGGATCAAAGCCAGCTCAGACAAGAAAGTCTGTGAGGTTCCTATCTCCAATTAACTATCTAGGACTGGTGTGTGCAGGTGTGTGTATGTGTATGCACGTGTGTGCAAGTGCACACACACACACCAAAATTACAAGTATTTTAGTCTTCTTTACTATAAAACACATTTTTCTTCTTAAATGAATATGTATGGCTTGTATATTCAGAAATGTAGTGTTTGGGGGATGTCACATGTCTAAGTGGTGTTCTATACAAAAAAAAAAGCCACCTACAAGACAAGTTTAGGACTGGATGTGGTGGTACACAGTTGTAATCCCAGATACTCGTGAAGCTGAGTCAGGAAGATCACTCAAAGTCAGCCTGAGTATAAAAGAATAACTGAAGATTCCTTACCTCAAATGAGTATGCTTTCCCAATGCCATCTCCTGCTCCAGTGATCACTGTGGCGAGAAAGAGGAAGAGAAAGAGAAAGAATGAGTTCTACTCAATAAAACACAACTCTAAATTCAAACTCTTCATTGCTGTCTGTTTCCTCATACATCAGCTATCTAGACAGCATTGTTCTACTTGAGACTTCTTAGCCCTTGATGATCTTTCTCTGAACATTTAAAAACAAAGTTTTTATGGGCTTTTCTGGAATTTTTACTGGAATTATAAATCAGAGCCTGGTGCATTTGCTTAGCCTTTTCATCCAAGATTGATTTTCTACCACTTGAGCCATACCTCCACTTGCAGCTTTTTCGTGGTCAGTTTGGACATAAGACTCTCTAAGATTTGTCTGTCCTGGATGGTTTTGAACCAGAATTCTTAGATTTCAGCCTCTTGAGTAGCTAAGATTACAGGTATGAGCTTCTGGTGCCTGGCAGGATTTTTATGTTTTGCTTTGAGGAGGGCGTTTTTTAATTAAAGAATTTAGTAACATTGATTTTTACATCATATTTCAAATGATGTATTTAACAAACAAGTATTCAAGAAGGAAATCTCTACATACAATCACTGGCACTTAGATTTTAGAACATAATTGAACATACCTTGGGTTATGATGTTCAGGATAGATGCCCAGAAGTGGTATGGTGGGATCGTAGGGAAGGTCAATTTTCAGTTCTTTAAGAAACCTCCATACTGCTTTCCAGAATGGCTGAACTAGCTTACAATCCCATCAGCAATGTAGTAGGGTTCCTTTACCTCCACAACCCCGCCAGCATCTGTCATTGTCTGAGTTCAAAATCTTGGCCATTCTTGTTGGGGTAAGGCCATATCTTAGGGTTGTTTTTATTTATATTTCCTTTATGACCATGGATGTTGAGCATTTTCTTATATGCTTTTCTGCCATTTTAACCTCTTCTTTTGATAAGTCTCTATTTAGTTCCCTTGCCCATTTAGTGATTGGTTTGTTGGGTTTGGCGAGGGGGGGGGGATTAGTTTCTTGAGTTCCCTGTAGATACTAGATATTAAGCACTTGTCAGATGTATTATTGGTAAATATCTTTTCCCAGTTGGTTGGCTGTCTGTCTACTTTTGCAACTATGCTTTTATCTATGCACAAACTATTTATTTTTAGGTAGTCCCATTTATCGAGTCTCTCTCCAATCTGTTGTGACCCTGGGATTCTGTTCAGGAATTTTTTTTGCCTGTGCCTATGAGTTCCACTGTAAAGGAGGGCTTTTTAAAAAAATTATCTTTAAGTGCTCTTATATAAAGGAGTCTTAATCCCACATATCAATTCATGAATACAGTGCTTCTTGATCAATGCTATCCTTCATTCTTTGATTGGTGAGACTGTGGAAAACACTTTCAAATTCAACACCCAGCCAAGAAACATTTTGTCCAGGCTCCAAAGATTTAGACTGTACAAGCCTTAACTCCTCAAGGGCAAACTCTGCACTCTGCTATCACTCTACCCACATGCCCAAGGATCATTCAAAGAACATTTCAAGGCTTCGGAAATGGATTTCAGCCCCCTCCCACATTCCCTATACAGAAAAGCAGCCTTCCAAGCCTCTGTGGGACAGAACTAAGGAAGACCAAGGGGAATGCAGCAACCTGAAGAAATCTGAGGAGTTTGTACTAGATACAGACTAGTCATTTACACACAGTCAAATAAGTCTACTGTCCTTTATTCAATAATGTGGCTCTAGGCTACACCTCATTTGAATGAACGTCATGAATTCAAATTTCACAATTTGGTAGTACATTCTTGCAGCTGCCCTTAGCTCTCACAAGTTAAAAGGGCATGCTTTAAAAATGTAATGGGAACCAAAGATACCGTCCACTTCCTTGAAAGTAGATGAAAGACGGGATTATAGGCATCAAAGGAGGGTATGGCAGAGACACCCTGGTGTGAACAATCTTGCTATGATTGTATCTGTTCCAAGGAAGTTCTGAGTGGATGCATGCATGCGTCTGCTCCTGCTAAGCTCAACAGACTTGGACTCTTACCTTTTTCTACACAGGAAAGCACCTTTAAACACACCTAACACAGAGCCTAGAATACAGCTAAGATACTTAGATCTGTAATAACAACTAGTAACTATTTGAAGTGATGTCATTTGATTTTTGTTCAAAGTGAGTTTATAGTGCAGGTACCATCCCTAACCTCTGTGCATTTATGAAGCCCAGGAAAAGAAAGATTTGTTCTCAGTCCTAAAAATGACAGCAAGATCTGAACTTACACAGTTAGACTCTGGGTCCTCAAGTCTAGAAAGTTACACCAATGAAATAATTTAGAAAGCAACCTCAGGGTTTGGGGTAGTGTATCTGGAGAGTTGGAAGGTTCTCAAATACTCTGTTATATGGAGTTTCTTCTCTTCCTCAGTGGGACATGTGCCTGTGTCCCCTTGCTAATGGTGGCTCTGTTCAATCCTGACTTCAAGCACAAATAGTCTAAGGCTCATGTGAACTTTCTTTTGGAATACATGTCTGAGTGGGTCCATGCAGCCAGAGGCTGAGAAGAGATCTCGGTCTGGTCATCATGTAGTTGTTTGAATATGGAAGGAGCAGAGTATTCGAATTCAAAGCATTCAAACCTCAAGCAACTCAGCAAGCTCACTAGAGAGAGCATGTTATACTCACAGGGCAGCGTATACACACACACACACACACACATAAAATGAAGCAACACTTATAAATCCAGATGCTATTCTAAATAATTCCCAGGTGGTAAGTTATGCCCAGTTAGTGTGAATCCCAGGTTACCAGCATATAACTGTTTAGTATAAGTAAATCCCATGCACTATTTAGGTTGTTACATACTAAAATACGTATTTCTTGTGTATCGGAAATACAAATTTAACTGAATATTCTATGTTTTATTTGGTAGTTCCATAAAAGTAACAATCTTGGCCATTTAACCCTGGTTGATATGTCTAAAGTTACTTAAACACTCTCTCTTTTTTTTCTTAAGCCAGGGGATTCTATTTATTTATTTATTATTTTTAATGTCCAACTTTGGGAAGAAAGCAACTTGCAAAGACCTTAGCATTTCCTCTAAGGAGATAGTAAAACCTTAACCTCAGGACCTTTACCTTAACCAGACCCCCCTCCCCCAACCCAAGGAACTGAAGCTCTACATCATGTTTCTTCCCACAGGCAGGAGCTCTGAGGTACTGCCATATCTAAGTACATGGCTACAGAGAGATTTTTTTTTGCCTTGATTTTGCAACATACTCACTTTACCAAGGTAATTAGAAAGCAATACAAATGTAATTTAAAAATAACATGATTTAATATTTCAATTTCAAAACATCATAGGGTTTAAGAAATCTGGAGAGGAGGCTGCAGAAATCAAAAGCAAAAGCTATTTGAACAAGTGAAGCTGAGGAGACAGGCACACAGGCAAAAGCTGGGGAGCAAACTTAGCTCATGCTTTTAGTGTGCCATGACATCTTACTGTTCAGACGATTCTAATCTCACTCATACTGTCTAAATCCCACACATTTACTAATTTTAAGTTCCCCAAACGAATTGCATCTTTGCTCTGGAAGAGAAAAGGCACAGCATACCTTTGAAATATAAGTAAGACTCAGCAGTAGCACATAATTGACAAGAGATGGAAAGCCCCCTTACCTGCCCACTGGCCCATTGACTGCAAGAAGGATGTTGGCCACACTTTCACTTTCCAGAAGCTCAGGAAAATGCATTGAGAGAATTTCATGCACTTGTTCAGGCAGATCAGGCACACCAGCAGCCCTACAAAAATAAAGAACTGTCCCAGAGCCTCCTCCATGTCTGCACTGCTGATGCTACTGAAGACCTGGCAGGGTCCCTGGGGTGTCTCCTAGGCCAGGGCTGCCTGGGGGACTGCCAAATCTCCTCTGGGAGGCACTGGGTGCATTCCACTGACTTCAGGGCATTTAGATTACAGTAACTTCTTTACACAACCCTTGGATTCACAGGCTTTTGAATAACATATTCTTTCTAGTATCTTTATAGCACTGCTGAGATTTTGTTACTATAAAGGGGCTGGTAAAGAAATAGCAAGTGGAGGGCTTGGGAGTTTGGCCTAGTGGTAGAGTGTTTGCCTAGCATGCATGAAGACCCAGGTTCGATTCCTCGGGACCACATACATAGAAAAAAGCCAGAAGTGGTGCTGTGGCTCAAGTGGTAGAGCTCTAGCCTTGAGAAAGTCCAAAGACAGTGCTCAGGCCCTGAGTTCAAGGCCCAGGACTGGCAAAAAACAACAACAACACAGCAAGTAGAACCATGTGCTCTTGGCTCACACCTGTCATCTTAGCTACTTAGGAGGCTGAGATCTGAGGACTGTGGTTCAAAGCTAGCCCAGGCACAGAAGTCCATGAGACCAGAAGTGGCATTGTGGCTCAATGTGGTAGAGCAATAGCCATGAGCTGAAGAGCTCAAAGACAGTGCCCAAACCCAGAGTTCAAGCCCCATGGGAGGGATAGAGAAAGGGAGGGAGGAGGGGGCATGGAACAAAACAGTGTAGACTGAGAAAAATGGCAGCCCAGGGAATCTTTTTGTAGATTTAGAAATTGCAATGGTTTAGTTTCTCCATCGAAGAGAATGGAACCTTAAAGAGTTAGCCCTAGTAGGAGGTCATGAGTTATGGGGTGGGGAGTACACCTGGAAAGAGTTCTTTTGAGTTCTTTCAAGAGCTTCTTGCCTGACTCAGACCCTGACTTCCCGTTTGGAAATGTAACCTATCTCTACTCCCAACACCACACTCCACCACAAGGGGCCCTCCTCCAAGCCTGAATCATACTTGCTGGACTTCCAGACTCTAAACCTGTGCCTCAAATAAGTCTCTTTTCTTTTTAAGGTTAGTCCACCTCACGCTTTGTGTTATAGAGATGGAGAGTTGACTAATATAGAAACTACAATGGTACTAAATGCAAATCAGTCAGTTAACCATTAGACAAATGTTTATTGACCAGGTGGCAGCCATTGTTCAAAATCCTAGTGATATAATAGTAAAGAATCTGGGACTCTTATCTTAGAGCTTAAATTCTACTTTGGGAGACAAAAAGTAAATAAAACAATAATGTCAGCAGTAAGTCCTGGAGGAGAATCTGTGGAGTGAAGTGTTAGAGTGACTCCTTAGGAGATGCTTAGAGAATTTCAGGAAGGAATTCCATGGTAGATGAATGTTGAGTTGAAATTTGGTCAGGAAGAAGGAGGTAGCCCCAAAGATGAGGGGGCCCCCCTCTAGACTGATGTTTTAAGGAACAAATAGGACTGCATAGTACAGGGACTTAGCTGTGGACAGCCAGGGAACTAAAAGAAGGCCAGAGATTGGGGAACAGACAACAATTCTTGTTGAAAAATTTGGAATTTAGTCTAAGAGCAAAGAAAAGCCCTTTGAAGTGAAAAAGCTAAAGGACAGTGCCCAGGTCCTGTTCAAGTCTCAGCACTAGTATAAAAATAAAATAAAAGCAAGAGAAATGACTAAATATACACTCCAGTTGTAAAAGCAAATGCCATGTTGGGAATAAAGATTTTTCTCTATTAGAGAAAAATAATCCAAAAATAAAATTAAGTATAATAAGCAAAACTCACATAACCCTAAGTGTGATGACTCAAAAAGTACATTGCCTTTAAAAATTAAAGTATTTCAAGGCCAGGAGTTTGGCCTAATGGTAGAGTGCTTGGCTAGCAAGCAGGAAGACCTGGGCTCAATTTCTTGCTACCACATACACAGAAAAGGCCAGAAATGGTGCTGGGACTCAAGTGGTAGAGCTCTAGCCTTGAGAAAGCCCAAGGGCAGTGCTCAGGCCCTCAGTTCAAGCCCTAGGGCTGGCAAATTAATTAATTAGTTAGCTAATTAATTAGTTAAAAGTATTTCAAAACCAGGTGCGGTGGCTCCCGCTTGTAATCCTAGCTACTCAGGAGGCTGAGATCTGAGGATCAAGGTTCAAAGCGAGCCCAGGCACAAAAGGACCTGAGACTCTTATTCCCAATTAACCTCTAGAAAATGAGAGATGAGGCCTGGCTCAAGGATAGGGCAGTAGCCTTGAGCTGAAGAGCTCAAGGACAGTGCCCAGGCCCAGGGGCAGTGCAAGTTTTGTCCTAGGAAGACTTTAATGACTAAATCAGTAGCATCTATTTGGTGTTCAGCTATATCAGAGTCTCTTATTCCCGCTTGTTGCACATCAATGGGGTTTCATCTCTCCCTTTCTAGTTCTCCTTGTTTTGCTCTTCTCTTTATTTTGCTCTGCTTTCCCAAATAAATTCTTGCTAAACTTAAAAATGAAACAAAGGGGACGCTGGCTGCGCAGGGCCAAGTTCAAGATCAATCCCAAGAACTGGCAGCGGGAGCGCGTGCAGGACGACCCCTCTACTTCCCCGCAGAGTGGCAGCGCGGGCTGGATCCTGGGCTACAGATACGCCAACAATGACAAGCTCTCAACAAGGGTGAAGAAGGTGTGGAAACCCCAGCTGTGTGAGCGTGAGCTCTACAGTAAGATCTTGGACAAGAAGTTCACTGTGACTGTGACCATGAGGACTTTGGATTTCATCGACCAGGCCTATGGGTACGACTTCTATATCCTCAAGACCCCAAGGCAGGACCTGTGCTCCAAATTTGGGATGGATCTGAAGCGAGGAATGCTGTTGAGGCTTGCCCGCCAGGACCCACAGCTGCACCCAGATGACCCTGAAGGGAGGGCAGCCATCTACAGCAAGTACAAGGACTTTGTCATCCCAGAGGAGGAGGCCGAGTGGGTTGGCCTGGCCTTGGAGGAGGCTGTGGAGAAGCAGAGGCTCCTGGAGGAGAAGGACCCGGTCCCCCTGTTCAAGATCTATGTGGAGGAGCTGGTCGAGCAGCTTCAGCAGCAGGAGCCCGCAGTGGTCCAGAAGAGAGCCCCTCCGGTGCCTGGCCATCAAGCTTGGCCTTCCTCTCTGGGCCTTTAAGCACTGCAGCCATATCCAGGAATGACTGAGGGTTCTTGTGTACTGGCCACACAGCTCCAGGGGTGGTCTTTTCAAAGGTCCTGAAATTCTTGAGGCAAAAAAAAAAAAAAAAAAAAAAGAAACAAAGGCCAGGCGCTGGTGGCTCATGCCTATAATCCTAGCTGCTCAGGAGGCTGAGATCTGAGGATTGCGGTTCAAAGCCAGTCTGTCATGAAAGTCTGTGAGACTCTTATCTCCAATTAATCACCAGAAAGCCAGAAGTAGTGCTGTGGTTCAAGTGGTAGAGTGGTAGTGCTAGCCTTGAGCAAAAGTGCTCAGGGACAGTGCCCAGGCCCAGAGTTCAAGCCACAGGACTGACAAAAAGAGAGAAAGCAAGAAAGAGAAAGAGAAGGGGGGGGGGGAGAGAAGAAAAGAAAGAGAGAGGGAGGGAGGGAAAAAGGAAAAGTTCCTACATCCCTAATCGAATATTGTCAGATTGTCCTTCATTCCTCAATCTTGCCAATAATTTTGAGAGCCATCGCAATAGAATATATTGACAAGCTTTGGGATTTTTCTAATGAGTGAGAAATAGTATACAATATTGATTAAATTTAAAATTACCCTTAGAGGTAAAGTTGAAGGTATTTTCCTAAGGGCTGCTTGTACTTTTTTCTATGGGTCTTACGGTCTGCTGTTTGTTTTGTTCAGTTGGTTTATTTAAAATAAGTCTCCTACAGCCCTATCACCTGAGGACCTCTCTACATTCACTGCTTCCATGGAGAGTTGAAGAACTTGGGAGTTTTAAGGAGTTCACAAAAAGGTTTGTCTCAGCAGATGGAAGTTTTAGCAAGGATTTATTTCAGTATATCAGAAAAAAGTAGGGAGGAGGTAGGGGTGGCGGTCCCTGCTTCCCACACAGAAAATGGAAATTGACACAGTGTTTAAAATCTATACTCCTAGCTACATCTCCTAGGTGCTGATTGTTGTTCAAGGCCAGTCGGGGAGGGAGGGGGGAAAGTTGGTAAGACTCTATCTGGTCAATGTCTGGGAGTTATGGTACATATGTGTCAACTTAGTGACTCAAGAGGATGGAAGTCTAGGCTTACCCAGACACAAAGTGAGACCCTATCTTAAAAATAACTTTAGCCACACTGTGGCTTAAGTAGAAGAAAACTTAGCCTAGCAAGCAGTGCCATCGTGGATGTGCTCCCTGGGTCGGCATCAGGAAGAAGAGGAGCCGGGTTGAGGGCGTTTACTTTTATGATCCAACATCTGGGCCTGTTATCGATTGACTCGGGTGTTGTTAGCCACTTTGTAGGCACAGCTCTTAGCAAGGCTTCTTGGGATTTCATTGGGACCCTAAGAATTGCCTCTATCCTGTTTAAGGAGAGCACATGTTTCCCTTTTTACAGTCGGTAACCTTCTGGGTGCAGAGGTAGGCCTTTTTGGTAGAAACATTTTGGTAGATACCCAGTTGGCACAGGGTGAGGAGAGGTCTTCATGTGTCTGGGTTGCCACAAGCAGATAAAACCTTGTGGCAACCTAGTCAAGTCAATTGTGCAGAAAATCCCCCTTTTGGGTCTGGCCATGCAAAAGCAAATATGGGTTGGTTTACTTACTTGCAATAGCAGGCTTAAGAAATGTCCTTAAGTCCAACACAGTGTCACTGTGTTGTTCTGGAGGTGACACACTGAGAAGGGTAGAAGGGGTAGGCAGCATAGAGTGGGTGGTCTCCACTCCCTGCCAGCCCAGGTGGGATCATCTCTTCCCGAACCCCAGGAGCCTTGTTTTGGAAGTGAGTCAGTAAAGGTTGAGGCTTTGGCTTCTTCTGTGGGAAGCGACACGTATTCTTCTCCAAGGGGGCAAGGTACCAGTAGACTAACTGGCGGGCCTTCCCCCCGTGATAATTTTACATCTTCCTCTTGTAAAGAAATTTTGGCTTTTAATTTTTTCAATAAGTCTCATCTCAGGAGTGGATAAGGACAGTCTGGAAAGATGAGAAAGGAGTGGGTAATTGTTCCTTTTCCTAGACTAGTTGTTCTAGATAGGGACCATACATAGGATTCAATCTTTCCAGTGGTTCCAGTCTTCCCAGTGGCTCCTTGGCTATTCAGTCTTTGTTTAGTTATTGGCTCTTCTGTTTTGTTTTTTTTTTTCAATACTGAACAGGCAGCTCCCATATCCATGAAGAATTTTGTCTTTTTGTATCCTACTTGCAATGTTACCATGGGGTCTGGGGGACTGAGGCCTCATCATTCTGCATCCCCCTCCCAGGGTTAGATTCTGGGCCTCCTTTCTCCTCTCTGGACATTCTTCTTTTTCAATGTCCATTTTGCTTTCAGTATGCACATTGGTCTACTCCTAGAGGTTCCCTATGGGCATTTACAGATGAGTTGCTCTGTCCTGGTGTTGCTACTAAAATTTCAATCACTTTTTTAACTGCTTTTGTCCTCAAGGTATCTTTGTTATCAAACACCTGCTGAGAGACCACTACCAGCTCAAAACCTCTAACCTTCAAAGCTTTTTGCTAATATCTGGGGCTGACTGGGTAATGAAAGCCATATTGAGGGTTCTAAGATTCTCTTTGACCTCGGGATCTACACGCATATAGGTCCTAGATTTTCAAAAGCTATTCCGGAAAAGCAGCGGGGAGCCTCATAGGAGAGTGGCTTTCTAGCCACTGCCCATATCTCTGTTCGCAGATTCTGGCAATAACTGGCAATGCCTTCCTACCTCAGTCATCGTTGTAGTCCTAGTTTGGGTGAGTCAGGGGGGAAGACTAGTTCCAGATGGACTGGTTCATCCACAGGGGGCTTTCTGGTCCAAGGACTACCTTCGAGGCACTGCACCAGATGCACCCCCTTTGCTTTGAGGTGAAGAGCAGCTGGAGAAACCGCCAGGATCCTCCCAGGTGGGTTGATGTGTAAATAAAACTTTCCAATCCTGAGCTAAGTGCCTGGGGTTTTTTCAGAAAAGGATGGATCTTGCCTGTTCCAGTCATACAAGTCACTTTCTATAAACGCAACATACACAGGGTAGGGGGCCTGCCCACAGTCTCCCCTAGGGGCTGCCACAGTATTGGGGCTGCCACAGTATTGGGGCTGTGGTTTTTGTCTTTAAAAACTATGTGTAAGCTCTGTTCAGGGCTATAGATCTTTGCGATGAGAGTCCATCTGCAAATGCAGGTCTTTTAATAAAGACTCCTAATTCAATTTTCAAAACCTTGAAGTGTTTGTAAAATATCAGCTTTGGTCCTTCTCAGATACTATCTTGTTGCCTGTTGAGGTGTGTGTGTGTGTGTGTGTGTGTGTGTGTGTGTGTACTGTGGCTTGAATTCAGGGCTTAGCCACTGTTCCTTACCTTTTTCATTCAAGGCTGGATTCTATCACTTGAACCATAGCTCCCTTTCTGGCTTTTTGGTGGTTAATTGGAAACGAGAGCCTTACAGAGTTTCTTTTCCAGGATGATTTTGAAATAGGATCCTCAGATCTCAGCCCCTCTGAGTAGCTAGGATTACAGGTGCTTGGCTTGCTGTCAGCTTTTATGGGTCATATTTTAAAAATACATCTCTGTTTCTTTGAGTCTCTTGTAATTTCTTGTTGAAAACTAGCTGCTTTAGATACTAGACCGTGATTCCCCACTCTCCTCCTGGGAGAGGAGAAACAACTATCTGTTATTTATTGGGCAATTGGGGCTAATGACTTCAAGTATCTCACTTAGGCAACACAGACATGAAGTTTCTAAGAAGAAAGGAGTGACAAAACATTTCGTGGAATTTATTTTGCGTCTTAGCTACATGCTAGCCTGTTTTTGTATTCTTTTCCTTCCTGTCTGTGAGTTGGACCGTGTCATCCTCTGTGATTGCCTATTTCCCCGACTTTTATTTTATACAGCCTGGCTTTAGTTACCAGATAATTGTTCCATTATTTTTTATGATAGCACCCGATGCATAAATTGCTCTTCTGGCTTCCAAGTTAATTCAAGCAGATGATTATCTCCAGTTAATCAACTGAGGACTCTTTATTCTGACACTGAAACTCAGTTCTTAGAGGTGTCTTTTCCTGGTACTTTCTGGCCTATGGTACTACTGTGGCCTATGGTACTATGGCTTCCTGGTACTACTTGGCCTATGGTTTAGTTTTGTGGTCATAATTTAAAGGAGCATTGCTTTGAAGAGTGAATTTCCTTCCTATTCTGGTTTAAATGAAGTGGATTACTTTTTTTTTTCAGTCCTGGAACTTGAACTCAGGGCCTGGCTGTCTCTGAGCTTTTTCACTCAAGGCTAGTACTTTATCACTTTGAGGGGCTACTTCTGGTCTTCTGGTGGTTAGTTGAAGATAAGGGTTTCAAGGACTCTACTTAAACCTGCCAATGGTCTGCCTCAGTTTACAACACCTTGGATTCAAGGAAAGACAAGAGTCAAGAGTGAACATATTATGACAAGATTGAAATCGACACCCCAGGAGCCAGGAACTTCTTATCTACCTGTCCAATCCTGAGACAAGGAGCAATCACACCACTCACAATTTTAACTGTGTGATTGACACTCTTTTATGATACATCCTTTTCACCCCTGTCCCCATTCTTCCTCTGTTTAAACCTGCACCCTAGAGACTGGCTGAAATATTTACTTTGCCTCTTTCCATAGTATACCCATGCCACATAATGAAACCTTTCTTGGCTCTTTATCATCATTAATCTCTCTGTGTGTCTTTGTTGCTGGTCCTGGGGCTTAATCTCAGGGGTTGTGTGCTGTCTCTAAGCCTCTTTGGGTTCAAGGCCAGCACTCTACCATTTGAGCTGAAGCACCACCTACCGCTTTTTCTGAGTAGTTTATTGGAGTTAAGAGTCTCACAGGACTTTCCTGCCGAGGTTTTGGCCTTGAGCCACAATCCTCAGGTTTCAGCTTCCTGAGTGGCCAGGATTATAGGTGTGAGCTACCAGTGACTGGCTACCATTTATCTCTTTATTTGGAGAAATTGGGGTGAGTAGCTGGACCTGACATGTTGAAACTCATAGAGCTGAGTTTCTCATTATACCTTTGGCAGGCCAAAGTCTGGAGAAAATCTGCCCTTTAGTCTTTAACAATCCATGGCTAGCTGTCTCAGGAGGACATAAAAGAAGGTTTCCTTTCACATAGCTACCAAAATCACATTTATTTGGGAGTCTATTTCTTTCTATCTTGAACTAATGTTGCTTGCATTTTTTACTACCACTTGCTGAGAGAGAAAAGTGAATAACTGGACACCACTGGCTTGAAGTCTGACCTTTAGTTAATTTTTCCTCCCAACCAGTATACCTGTGCCTCAGGTTGTTCTTCCTTTTCCTTGTCGTTTGGGACCTCCTTGCAACCATTTGGGTTCTTCTGAACTAATTACAAGTTTTGCCATTAGTCAGTCAGGGAACTGTGGGATTCTTTGTGGTCTGGCAGGTTTTCTGAGCCAGTTAGGTTCATTGGAACTAATTTGGATCAAACTAATGTTCCTGGAAAGTAAAAACTAAATTAGCGTATATAGCTGTGATACTCATTTTGTCTGTGTCCTTTGTATGTTAAATGTTGTTATGTTCCACAAATAGGTAAGCCTGCTACAATGCAGATCTTAGCAGAATACTTTGCCAGGGTTGGTATCTTCCAAACTGAAAATATTAGTAACACTAACAGTGTGAAGTCTAAATTCATAATGATCCTAACTGTCCTCTTTAAACCCAGAATTAGACATGCCCAAACTCTGCGCTGTAGGCAGAAGCACCCACATAATTAAAATGATTGTGAGCTGGGCATAGTGGCTCACGCCTGTAATCCTAGCTATTCGGGAGGCTGAGATCTGAGGATCGAGATTCAAAGCCAAAGTCAGTGATATTCTTATTTCCAATTAACCACTAGAAAACAGGAAGTGGCGCTGTGGCTCTAGAGGCAGGGCAGTAGCCTTGAGCTGAAGTCTCATGATTGATTCCCCTATCTCTGCATGTGTCCCATCAAGTCATTTTCCCTACCTTGAAGGGTGTGTGTCTTCTTGGGTTATTTTCCCCTATGTTGGAACAGGCCTGGTACACCAACTTCTGTCTGGCCTGGAATGCCTAACGTTACCTTTCTAGCACATTAATAAGTCTCCTTTCTGGCATCTGGCCTTAGTAAAGAAAACCTTGATCTTCTTAACTACATTCACTGTGAGTTGCACATCTTCACCTGATAGGACAAAAGGAAAAGTTGAGATCTAGGCCCATAGCTCACATTTGTAATCATTTCTTCTGAAGAGGCTGAGATCTGAGGATCATGGCCCAATGCCAGCCCAGACAGTAAAGTCTGTGAGAGTCTCATCTCCAATAAACTACCAAATACAAGTGGAATTCTGGCTAACATGAGGTGAGCCGACTCTGTCACCAGCTTTGTGGCCATGATATTCTGACTCATCTCAGGCCCAAAGCAATAGATCAAACCAACTTTGAACTGAAATCTCTGAAACTATGAGAATGAAAGTTACTTATGTTAGGTATTTTGTCATGACAAAAGGTGATTAACCCAAATGCCAATTCCACTGCAGCTGGATGTAGTACAATTCGCTTAACTACAGTAAAAGGATTACAGGTTTAAGGCCAGCCTAAACTACACAGTAAGAGCCTTTCTCAAAAACAAAATAAGAGCTACACCATAGCTCAGTGCTACAGCAGTGTCCTGGCATACACAAAGTCCTGGGTTCAATCCTTAGCATGGCAGAAAAAGAAAAACAACTTTACTCAAATAAATTTGGACAGAAAGTACTTCTCAAATCACTTGGACTCAAATGTAAATGCTAATTCAGCAGTCCTACCTGATACTGAATTTCTAACAAGCCCTAGTTCATGATGCTGGTTCTGATACAGAAAGTACATTTTACAACAAAAATGTTCCAGGGCTTATCATGATGACAACTTTAACCTGCAGTAAACTTGAGGTGGAAGACACAAAGATAGTGTTTCCTAATAAGGCTTAGCTAGAGTTTGGATGAGTATCTCCCAAAGGCTTGGCTGCCAACTTTGGCACTATTGAAAACCGGCAGGTTCCCAGGAATCAGAATCATGCTTCTCAGACGTAAAGCAGTGGTGAAGCCATTCCAGTCCTTACTGGAACTCCAGCCACCTTTCTAATCTTTCTTTTCTTCCCACCTGCCATGGGAGAGCAGCTTCATTCACCCATTATTCCCTGCCATGATATTCTGCCTCATTACAGGCCAGAAGGCAACAGAGCCAAGGACCGCAAACAGAGTCCTGTGAAGCCCTGAGCCAAAATAACCCTTCCCTTAGACGTTGTTCATTGTTGTCTCAAGTATTTTGTCACAGCAAAACAACCTGACTCACACCCTTGAGGTCGCCAGGAATGGCTTAGGAATTTCTAGCCTTATGCTAGAAACACATGTAGGCTTTTCTTTAACTCTGAAACCAGGAGGGAAACTTCCATGGAACTCTCAGTTTCCTCATAGCTACCACACGGCAGCTACTCCTGATTAAATTAGTTCTTGGTCCTTGACAAATTCCAGCTCCCAACGTACATGAACCAATAAAATGCACAAGTTCATTTACAGAAAGTAATGACCCACAAGTCCAAGTAGCCAAGCCACAAGAGTGAAAAAGACAGGATAAAAGGAAAAGAAAACAGCTAACATCTTTAAAACTATTAATAAATGTACCTTTATTATGTTCCTGATGGTACAGAAAATATGTTTAAGACAGCTCTTTTCTAAACTAAATTCTGTCCATTAGCAACAACTCTGACCATCAAAACAGCTGGAATTTCTGTATTTGTGATTTATTTAAGGTTATTGAAAATAACCTTATATTTGTATAATTCTTCCAAAAAGTATACAAAATATCAAGAAATTAAATAAATTTTCTTTATCCCTTCAAGTATTTTTAGTGTTCTGGGTTTGTTGTGTCAATACTGGAGCTTGAACTCAGGGCTTGGGCACTATCCCTGAGCTTCTTTTGCTCAAGGCTAGCACTCTACCACTTGAGCCACAACTCCACTTTCGGCTGTTTTGGTGCTTAATTGGAGATAAAAGCCTCATGAACAGCCCAACTCTCTTCAAAACAAAATCCTCAGATCTCAGTTTCCTGAGAAGCTAGGATTATGGGCATAAGAAACGAGTGCCCAGCTAAATGTTTATGCTTTTAGTGAAAAAAGAAAAGCTAGAATCCTGTATCACTGTGCTGCATTTCTTCTTTAGCCTCCTGGAGGCTGATAAATTGTTCTGTCACTGCCCTGCAGCCAGCATACTAACTGACCTTAATTCAAAGGCAGGATTGTTACCTTCTACCCAGCTACAAGGCTGCTCTTAGGGTGCCCTCTGCTGGCCACAAGTGAAGCAGGAAAAGTCAGACTAAGAATCCCAAGGCAGGAGCAGGAAGGGAGATAAAGAGAAGAAATTGAAAGAAAAACAAAGCTAGTTTTTCTTTTTCTCAGCAGTTTTGATCTCTAAGTTTCAGAAATGTTGCTAACATAACAAAGCGTGTTTGTAAACTCCAATGTCATGGCTCAGAGAAACCTTCTGAAAGTAAAGTGAAATAACAACAACAACAACAACAACAACAACAACAACAACAACAATAATAATACCTCTTGGAGCCTAACAGCAACAAAACAAAAAATGTGATCAATAAACAGAGGACTGACCACGGTTTCTCAAGCATGTAATCTTATCAACATGGTATGCCGAGATTGGGGGATTGAGGTTCAAGGCCAGCCTGGGCAAAGAGTAGTCCAACTCTATTTTAACCAGTGGCTGGACACGGTGGCACATGCATCTCATCCTTAGCAACATGGGACTCACAAGTAAGAGAACTGAAGCCCACACTGGTCCAGACATAAAATAAAATACTACTTCAAAAGCAACAAACATGGGCTGGGAGTTTGGCCTAGTAGTAGAGTGCACAAAGATCTGGGTTCGATTCCTCGATAACACATACATAGAAAAAAGCTGGAAGTGTTGCTGTGGCTCAAGTGGTAGAGTGCTAGCCTTGATGAAAGCCCAAAGACAGTGCCCAGGCCCTGAGTTCAAGGCCCAGGACTGGCAAAAAAGCAACAAATAAATGTAAAAAGAATTGGAGGTGTAACTGAAGTGGTAGAGTGCCTGCCTAGCAGGTACGAGGTCCTGAATTTGATCCCAACGCTGAAAATAGGAAAAGAATTGAACAGATGTTTCTCTAAAGAAGATACACACATGAGCCAGAAAGTTTACGAAAAAAATAAATTCTCAGCATCACTAGAAGCAAAACAATAAGCAATACTTCATTAGAATGTCTACTGCCAAAAACAAAGACAAAACAGCCCAAACTAATATGTTACCATGGATGTAACAAGAAAGTAGAACTGTTGACAGGAATGCAAATTGGCACAGCCATTATGGAAACCGTTTAGTATAGGAAGTCCTCAAAATTTAGAAACAGAATTTCCATATGATTTATCAACTCTACTTCTGAGCATATATCTAAAAACAAACAACAACCAACTGATAACTGGCCCCCAATCTTTTTTTTTAAAGATAGGATCTTGTTACAAAGTCAGTTTGACGCTTGAGGTCCTTGTACATCAGACACCTGACATTGCTGGGATTACAGGAAAGCCTCTGAAACAGGATCTTGAAGAAATATTTGTATTCTCATATTTATTTCTCACACATTTATATCCCTTCTTATGTTTTTGTCCTTATTTCCCTCTCTCCATCCCCTTCCCTCATTCCTCCCCCATTTCAAAAGTATTCTCATATTTATGCTAGCATTGTTTACAAAAATGTGTCTATCAATGCATGAATGAGTAGACAAATGTAGTCTATACCTATAACACATTTGGCTTTTAAAAGGAAGAAAATTTACCATGGGTGGTAGGTAGTGCTTGTGTAAATCCCAGTACTCATGAGACAAGCAAAGGAAAGAATGAAGAAAGGAAGGAAGGAAAAATCTTGCCTTGATGAGTTCCTGTTGGGTGGGTGGCCTCATTCCTGTGTGTCACTCATTTTCCTGAAACACTTCCACTAACAATAAGCCCCTTAATAATAGACAGGAAAGATCCCGAGCATTTCCCCCATTATTCTGCAGTTCTTCCTAACTTGACTCTTAAAAGAGTATCTAACAATCCCTTCAAGGTGGAGGTTTTTGTTTTTTTTTTTCCTACATTGTGAATAGTTGACTTGCTATTTTCTGCCTACAGCATTACCTCCATGGTATACAGTGAAACAATTATTTATTTTACTCTGATGCTTAGGAAAACATAGGTTAAGTCAAAGCTAACAAATAACTGTCCTGGCAGTTCATTGATTTGTATTAAAATAAACCAATGTTTATTTCAAATGTTAAAACAAAAATGTTCTTGCCTGCATTTAGCTTTGGCTGAGACCTTTGAAATGAAGGCCAGGATACTGAAGAGACAAATTATTAGTGCAACATCACCTCCTTCTTCAGCAAAAAGGGGCATTGCAGTATGTGTAGGAGTACTCAGACCCCACCAAGCAAGTCCCAATGGCCGACTTTGAACAAATTGGCTGCTAGCGGGGAAGGTTCCACACAGTAGGTCTCCTAGGTTCCCCAATGGCTCATGGCACAGTGGCCTGTGAGGTAGTCTTCTTTGCATTTACAGGCATCTCTGTGTGTGCTTTGAATGTCCCAAGTGTAAACTTCGGGCTGCACATTCATGCTGGCCCCAGGCCTCAGTCTGCAATTCAGCTTCCAATCTAGCTCTTCAACTCTGCAGGGATATTTTCTTCATCCACCAGCTGCTTAGGTTTTAATTGGCTGCTTAGGGTTAAAAAGGAATATCTCAAACCACCTGCCATACTGGAAAGAGAAAGAAAGCGAAAATTATATACCTTGGATTCCACAAGCCCTTCCTGCAGCATTTGTTGGCATGCTTGTGGCATGAGCTATCAGCACTCACCTAGGATTTAGTCTTTTATTCTTTTAATTAAAGAGACTATATATAATTATCCTCTAAGAGTGTCCTAAAATGTGTTGCAAAAGTAGCCTAGTCAATTCTTACAGCATGTAGGGCACAGTGCTGGGCCCTGGTGGCTCACATCTATAATCCTAGCTACTCAGAAGGCGGAGATCTGAGAATCACAGTTCAAAGCCAACCCCGAGCAGAAAAGTCTGTGAGACCCTTATCTCCAATGAAGCACTAGAAAACCAGAAGTGGAGCTGTGGCACTAGCCTTGAGCTCAGGGACAATAACCAGGAGTTCAAGCACCATGACTGACGTCCCAAAAAAAGAAAGAAAGAAAGAAAAGAAGAAAGGAAGAAAGAAAGAAAGAGAAATTTAGTGGGACACATTTGACAGGAGGAAAGCAGATAACTTAGGAGACCTTTGTGTAAAGATGGGTGAATAGTGTTCAGATCTCAGCCCTTCAGATGTTCTGACACATGATCTAGAAAGTCCTCAAGGAACTGTCATAAGAATGTAAGGGTCATTTGCATATATACATGATCAAATTGACTAAAGTATGATGTACACAGGAGTGAGATTCCATGATGTAACTCATCTGAACAATCAACAGATAGATTTTTTTTAAAAGTGAATTCCAGGAAGCTGAAACATGTCTTAACTTAGGAGGATGGGGCCTCCTTCTGGAAGCAGACAAAAGCAGAAAGGAAAGGGATGTGAATTCCATTTGTGTCATCATATTCAAGTACATATAAAAATGGAACTAGGAAACTTGAGGAGACAGGTGACAGGATGGACGAGGGAGAGAAGATGAAGGAGGGAGAAACGCTGATCAAGATGCATTATACACCTAAATTGACATGTTCAGTGCCTGTACTAATTACTAGACTTGTTGAATGGTAACTACTTAAAGATAAAAGTATAAGTAAAAAACTCTTCTACAATGATTTGAAGAGAAGGAGGAGGAAGAGAAGGAGGAGGAGGAAGAAGAGAAGGAGAAGAAGAAGGAGGAGGAGTAGGAGAAGAAGGAGGAGAGGAAGAGGAGGAGGAGGAGGAGGAGGAGGAGGAGGAGGAGGAGGAGGAGGAGGAGGAGGAGAAAAGTTGGGCTCATGTCTGGAATTCTAGCTAATCAGAAAGCTAAGATTTGAGGATCATGGTTCAAAGCCAATCTGGCAAACAAATCTAGAGATTATCTTTGATTAACCACCAGAAAGCCAAAAGTGGAGGTATGACTCAAATGATGAATGTCAACCTTGAGCAAAAAAGCCAAGTGAGAGTGAAAAGCCTTAATACCAGCCCCAGCAAATGCCCACCTAAGCAAGGTCCCAGAACTAGAGAAAGAGTTCATACTTCAGAAAAAAGAGATTATCTACACTATAACTTATCACATACATACTTCATTTTTCTCCTCAAAAGAACTAGTCCTGTGGTAGCTTAAAAGCAAAATCAAAAAGAGCAGAGGACCGAGGGTTTGGGAGGTTCTGCTGTTCAGAGCGTTCTTGACATACACATGGCCCTAAGTTCACTCCTAGCATGTAATACTTTCCTTTGAACTTTATCACTTATATCCAATATTTGATTTTCCAAAAATGAATTCATTTCAAAATTTCACTCACCAAATATTTAATCCTACAAAGTTTAACAGGGAGAAAATGTAGTCTCCACCTACTAACATTCCAATGTAGGCAACAGACACATTCTGCAGATAAAGAGAGAGGATTTGTCAGTAAAAGAAAAAGATTTAGGGAGAAAGCACATCGAATTGTAAAACCTAAAACTGTATCTTTTAGTTGCATTACATGGTGATTTTTACATATGTTGATTTAATGTTCAATAAATGAATGAAAAGCAGTTAGCTTTTTACAGGTAGCTTTCTAGTAAAAGGAAGTAAATGATGATATAATAACAGAACTAACCCATCTCCAAGCAAAAACAATGGTGAAGCTGAATTATAATAAGTGTTCTTAATCATATTGACAGTAAACTGCTACAGAGTAGAGACTTTTAATAAATTCCAGTGTTCTGTCCATGAATCCAAGAAAGCCTCTAAATAGCCAGTGTGCTGTGTACCTGTGTGGTCAGATGTACACACACACACACACACACACACACACACACACACACACACACACACACACTCAACCTATATGTTGAGCACACTCGTCAAAAACAGTTTATCACAGTACGGTGACAATAGATATTCAGAATCTTTTATTCTCTTCAGTTTCTACTTCTTTTTCCCAAATGACCCCCTCCCACCCATCCCCAATTTGAAAGTAATTATTTGTCATTCCTTTGCTTCCCCCATGCTTTCATTAGTTGTGATGTCCTATGGGGATTCATTGTGATATTCCCATATATGCATATAGGCATTGTGTGATGCCTCCATCTATGTCTATCTTTCTTTGGTTTTGAACTCAGGACTTGATGATGTTTATGAGGCAGGCACTTTAACACTGAATCTGTGCCTCCAGGCCATTTTTTGCCCCTGTTATTTTCAGAGTTTCACTTTATGCCCATGAAAACCTGGGCTGCAATCCTACCACTAGTGCTTTTCTCTGTTACGTGCTGTGGCATCCAGCCATAGTGGTTGAGATAGGGTCTTGACCTTGAACCCCAATCCCTTGATCTCTGCCTCCCAAGCAACTAGAATGACAGGCTTGCACCACTGTGCCCAGCTACTTTGATCGTGTTTTTCCCTTTCCATTACTCTTTTCTTATTCCCCCACTGCCATCCAAGTCATCTCTTTGCTTATCAACTAGTCTAGAAGAGGTAAGAAGGGCTCCTAGCCCTAGCTCAGAAGGCCACAAACTTTCATTCTTACTCCTCCTTTGTTGACAACCACAACAAAAGCAAACTCAGTTTCTATCTTACAGTTTGGATTTCAGTCTTCCAGGCCAGTTGCTCATCACTTACCTTGATGGCTCCAACCACCGCTGTGGTCAGGGCAGAGTTGTAGTAGCTGCACAGAACCGTGGCGTACATCAACAGAAACCTGGGGCAAGGAAATAGACCTCTGAGCTATCATTAGCCTTCCCGGATAGGAAGTGTGGGAAGAATGGTCCATGCACAAGCAAGGAAACCCACATCATGCACAAAGATTTCCTTCCCCATACTTAAACGTGCCTTCCTAATTGTGCTTATCATAGGAAAATGGCCCAGCTGTACATTAATCACACTGCTTGAGGCTGGTGCCTGGATTTCTCTGTGCATTTGCCATTATGTTTCTACCAAGTGGATGTGAAAAAAGAAGTTCTCTTTCTTTATGTTAATTTTGTGAGAATTGTTTTCCGGAAAAGTTCCAGCAGGTGTCTTGGCCTTCTAATTATAGTTTAGGTTCATCCATTTTCTGAGTAGTTTAATTAAGACATCCAATTAGAAGCTCCTTGAATTTTAGTTATGTCCTGTCGATTACACCACACCCCTTTACAGACAACCTAAATGCAGCCAATCTGAGCAGAGGGGCGGGGCCTGCTGGAATAGGGATCAAAAAGGAGCAGCCTGCCTACTGTGTGCTCTTCCCAGATTTTTGATTGATGATTCACCCTTCTGCAGAAGTAATCTTTGGCTTGTAAAGTTCATTTTGAGTTATGGTGTCTTTATTCCTACGGGATAGCCCCACATCCTGTGTTATTTCTAATATGGAGTAATGAGAAGGATTTTTTTTTCTAATGATCTGAAAATGTTCACTGGTATAGCAGTGGTGTTTGCTCCTCCATGGAGCAGAATCTCCCTCAATGCCCAGCAAAGGCAAATGGCTTCAGGTGGAGCACAGCGTGCTACAACTCCATAGGTGACTCTAGTGCACACAGCCAGCAGTGAGGACACAGGTATTAGAAGCAACTCCTGGCTTTAGTCACAAAAAGTTGAACACAATGCCTTGTTTGTGTATGGAAGGTACACTCCTGTACCCTATTACCAAAATTAATTCAGACATTAAATTTGTCAATAACTACAGAACTCTGATCATCACTAGAAAAGAAAAACATCTACACAGAAAAAAAGTTGTAGATGCCAGTCAAAGGTGAGGAAATGACAATAGAGGTGTGGCTCAAATGGTAGAGCTATGGCCATGAACAAAAACAGAAACAAAAACAAAACAAGTGAGACAACAAAGTCCTTAGTTCAAGCCCCAGTACTGGCACATAAAAAATAAGAATGAATTCTTACTAATTGGGAAAGAAGTTAGCTGCAACCTAAGTGAGGTTGCAGGATCCCACTCCTTTCACTCAGATGATTTAATGTTGAAAAGGCTGATGGGGGCTTGGAAAATGGCTCAATGATAGAGCACTTGCTTAACATGTAGCAATAATAATAAGTTTGATTTCACCAGCAATAAAAATAATAATAACAACAACAGTGACAGTAAATGACTAATTGTGAAATGTGAAAGGCACCCTCTACCTCTTAATAAAATTATCTCATCTTGCTTTTAGAATAGACTTGTGTGAACCTAAATCTTAGTATATGTTACCAAGAATATGTGGTTAGGATATTGTCTCCAACATGGTTAGGCTAGAATAAGAGAATTGTCTCTGATATTCTTGACTGGCCCCTTCGGGATCCCAGTCCTCAGAGACAGGTGAAATGGAATGTTGCACTTCTATAAATGCTCACTAGATGTCCCCAGAGGGGCTGGATTAAAATCTACTAAAATCAAAGTGGTATACTCAAATTTATTCTTAAAGAACCATCATCTATTTCCATGTTCAAATAAGTACCTGTACACTGAATTAAGTAAGACCAAGACCCTAAACTAAAAAAAGGCTCCATCTATTCCATACAAGGAAACCCATACCACATTTAATACCCAAAATACCAATCTCTGTGTCAATAGTTTTGAACTCATAAAACACCAAGGTATTTTAAAACAATGCTGAATTCTTACTAAATCTTGCCATTTTGTATTGTTATCATAAAGGTGATATACAGAGGAATTACAGTAATATAAGTCAGGTAATGAGTATGTTTGTTTTTGGACAGTGTCTCCCTTCTATATTTGAAAATCAACATTTCATCTATGCATATTTGAAAACTAATTGCATGTATATTTGCTATACATTTGTTCCCACAACAGTGGTAGCTAAATGTTCTAGCTTGTTTATAAAGGCAAGCCACAGATAAAAGTACCCCAGAGCAAATCACTGGACCAGAACACTGGTTCAAAGTCTTCTCTCTGTTTCTAAAAATAACATAAAAAACTAAGTGATTTGCCCAAAGATTATTTGGCATGGTTGTGGCAGTAATGAAAGACTCAAGTAACTGAATTAAGTTCTCAGGACTGATTACAACTTTGTGTACCAGCACTTACAGACAGATATACAATGTGCATCTATGAAAAGACCACATCCATCCACAACAGTGCCATATATATTTTCATCCTTCATTTCAGGCTCAGAGCTCTCTTGTCAGGTCAGGTTCTGGGTATTAGAGATTCGCTTCCACAAAGGAAGGTCATATATTCGAATCTTGCTCTGCTTTTATGTGTTGGAGCTGGTCATAAAGAAATTTCCTACCTTTGAGCATGGTGGTACAGATGCCTGTAATCCCAGCTAGTCAGCTAGTCCAGAGACAGTTTGTGAGACACTCATTCTCTCCTTCCTCTCCCTTTTATTCTCCCTTGTTCCCATTCCCTTCCTCCCCCTTCTTCCATCCCTCCTTTTCTCCCTCCCTTTCTGTCCCCCCACCAATGTCTCTGTCTGTGTCTTCTCCCTGGATGCCATGAACAGCCTCTGCCACTGGTTTCTGCTACCATGACAATTCTACCTCAAATCAAGCCCAAAACAATGGGTCTAGTTGATCTCGGACTCAAACTTCTGAAATCATGAGTCAAAATAAGTATTTCTTCCTTTAACTTGTTACACAAAAGTAAAGCTTATACAAGAATGCCTTGTACATGGCCAGGAGTTTGGCCTAGTAGTAGAGTGCTTGCCTAACATGCACGAAGACCTAGGTTCAATTCCTTGGAACCACAAACATAGAAAAGGACAGAAGTGGTGCTGGGGCTCAAGGGGTAGAGCTCTAGCACTGAGCTCAGCCCCTGAGTTCAAGTTCTAGGATGGGAAAAAAAAGAATGCCTTCTGTAGTAGCTTTCTGTGATTTTGTCCACCTGTAATCCAGCATTCATGAATCAGAGCAGCTGGGTACCATGACTCACACCTAGGCTGAGATTAAGAGGATCATGATTCCAGGCTAGCTAGGACAAAAGTTTACTGAGACCTCTATCTCAACCAACAAGCCTACACACACATACACACACACACACACACACACACACACACACACATCACATAACTATAAAATATATATATGTGTGTGTTAGTTATTACTGCCTTATACTGTTGTTACTTATTATGTTATTATATATAATGTATATGTTACTTAGCATCTAGGATTTCATCTCATTTTCTGTCATCAGGAGATGAGGTTACCTAAGCCCAACTTTATGGGGTGTTGAGAAATAAACAGGATCACAGCAAAAGACTTAAGTAAAGAGGACTTTCTGGGTAGAAAAAATTCAAAAGATTTTAATAAAAAGCCAGGTGATTTTGCCTCATGCCCTGTAATCCTAACTACTCAGGAGGCTCAGATCTGAGGATAGTGGTTCAATGTCAACCCAAGCAGGAAAGTCCATGAGGTTTATCTCCAATTAACCACCAGAAAACCAGAAATGAAGCTGTGGATCAAAGTGGTAGAGTACTAGGCTTGTGCAGAAAAGCTCAGGGATAGCAGCAATCCCTTGAGTTCAAGCTCCATGACCAATAACAACAAGAAAACTCCATTAATAAAACATCCTCTAATTCCACCCTCTAGCTTTATGTATACATTTTAACTTCTCTGGGCTTCAAGTTCCTTCTCCATCATGTGGAAATAATAGAGTGCTATTCATTCACTGGGGTTGTTGTAGTGATTAAGCTTTAAAAAATACTGTGGGCTGGGAGGTTAGCCTAGTGCTAGAGTGCTTGCCTAGCATGCACAAAGACGCAGGTACGATTCCTCCCGTACCTAATACATGGCAAAAAGCCAGAAATGGTGCTGTGGCTCAAGTGGTAGAGCTCCTAGAATCCCAGGATGGGGAGGCATAGATAGGAGCACAGATGAGAGGATCATAGTCCAGGAAGACCACTAAAAAAGGATCACACAGAAAGAAAAATGGCTGCTTGTATGGCTCAAGTGATAGAGTATCTGCCTAGCAGGATGAAGCTCTGAGATCAAACCCCAGTCCTGAGGAAGAAACCAGCAGAGTTTTAAATCTTACTTGCCAACCTAAACCAAAGTGTACATTTTGCCTTTAATTGCACCTAGGGATTCATGCAAGTCTGTCCATACCTGCTCAGGGCTCCAGAGGAGTCCCCCGAAGGTAACTTCACAGCATTTACATTTGCATTCGAATCGTTTCTTAACTGCCAAACCTCCTTTCTGTGTTGAAATATAATTTTTAAAATGATTACAAAGCCAGCCATGAGTGGCTCACACCTGTAACTCTAACCACTCAGGAGGCTGAGAGCTGAGGATCCAGTTGGAAGCCAATGCAGGCAGGAATGTACATAAAACTCATAGTTCCAATTAGTTATCCCCTCACCCACACACAGAGTAAGTGAGGCTATGACTCAAGTGGTAGAGTGCTAGCCTTGAGCAAAAACACAAAAACAAAAACAAAAGCAGCAACAAAAATCAGGGACAGTGGCTAGGCCTTGAGTTTAAGCCTCAGGACCAGCACACAAAAAAAGTAAAAATGACACTCTGGCTGAGTTTGGTGATTTACATCTGTAATCCCAACTACTCAGAAGTTGAGCGGACAATCATAGTCCAAAGCCAGTCCAAGCAACAAGCTAGCAAAATCTTCATCTTAACAAATAAGCCAAATGTGGTGCTCAGGCCTATGGGCCTATGTGAAAAGCCATGGGTCAGACAGAGATCCAAGCCCCAGCAAAAGCACAAGACTCCACATTAAAAAAAATAAACTAGAAAGCAAAAAAGATGAAAGGCATAGTTCAATCAGCAGAACACTTGCCTAGCAAGCATAAGGCCCTGAGTTCAAAGCCTAGTACTGCCTCCCAGCCAAAAATCATTACAAGTTTTAAAAGTATGCTAAGGTCACACTCGGCGGAAGATGGTGGCGGTTCAGGGTGAGACATACTGAGCTCCTGCCAAGATTCATGTACTGGCAGTGCAGGAGACAGTCCTCAACCAGAAATTGATCCTAAGTAAGCTTTAGGACCACAGAGAACTCAGGCAGAGAGGGGAAAAAAAAGGAAAAAAAATGAATACCAGCACGAAAAGAGAGCGTGGAGCTCCGCCTCGGAGCTTTTCTGAATCAGAGCAGAGACAGTGCTCCACAGCAGCATGGACCCGCTGGCTGCAGACAGAGCCACACAGAGCCTGCGCGAGCCCAGAGCCGACACCGGCCGTGCACAGACCTGCCAGCTTCACGGAACCGGAGAATCCAGCAATTTGTGAGTACCTCCGAGGAGAAGTTTCCACTTCTGCTCCGGGAATGGCATTGGGAGGGAGCCCCTCCCCCTCCAGCTGAGAGCAGTGCCATCTTGACTGCTGGCAATGACCCAGACCAAAGCAATTGGAGCCTGAGAGGTGTTGCTGACAGTGCCACCTAACTGGCAAAGGATTTCCCAGAGATCCCTTAGCCAGAAATCCGGTCCCAGCGCTGCTGAAGTCCATCCCCCTGCGCCACCTGCAGACCTGGTAAACAAAGCCGCCTGTGGAACATTCAGCTTTGTTTTACCAAACAAGCAATCTCATCCGAAAAATCGCAAAGCCAAATCACAAGAGAAAAAGACTTTGTGAAGTGTTTAGATCCAGAATTTACTGGAGACACAAGTTTCCTAACCTCAACCCCCACCAAAAAAAACAAAAAACAAAAAACTGAATACCCTTTTTTTTATCTTTTTTTTACCCCATTTCATTTGCATTTTTAAATGTTCTTATTTTTCTCTTTGCCATTTAACCTACACATTTTTTTCTAATGTTATGATTTATTCCTTTTTTTTCTTTTTTTCTCCTCTCTTTCCCGCAATCCTGCTGTCACTGTGGTTGTTCCTAGAAACACAGTGACAGCTCTGAGTACAGTTTGAACAAAAACGATATCCATATTGATACAGTCACCTGTTTTTTAAACTCCGGGTTCTCAACCCTAGTACCTCTTGGGTAAGAACTCAGAACTGTGAGGAATCTCCCCCCACCTTTTTTCTTTTTCTTTTTTTTGTTTTTGTTTTCGTTTTGTGTGTGTGTGTGTGTGTGTGTGTGTTCTGTTTTCTTTTATTTTGTTGCTGTTTTGTTTCTTTTTCTTTTTTTCTTTTCTTTCTTAAATTGGTATCATTGAAATCTCCTATACCAACCTCTCTCTTTTCTCTATATATTCTTATTACTCTTCTTATTTTGATAAGTTTTATCTAAGTTCATCTAAACTTTCTACACAAATACTATACCTGTCTATCACCTTAGGTCAGTTATCCTTACACGATACCCTTTCTTCATTACTATAATATTCTTACACTTCTGTATTATTATTTTCCTACCTACCTTGTCATCTTTCATATTATTTTTCTATCTCTGGTCCTCTGTTCATCCTTCAACTCTTATAATGCATGGATCTACATTTGATGGTTGTTGAGCAATGCTGTGTATCTAGGTGTTCAATTATACTCTAGGTCCAGAGGGACTTAAATACAATAGAGATTGGATTGAGAGGCTTATTGTTTTGGTCATAAATTGGTCATCTGTGATTGTATTAGATTTGTATGTAAGTGTACAAAAAGAAAGAGAGTGTTATTACCAATCTAAAAGAGCTAATATCTATTGTCAGCCAATTAAAAAGGTCTAGGTTGGTTATATCTGAAAAATTATAATCTTGTTTAGTATTAATTTTGCTCCCATCCTCAAATGGGCGGAACAAAAAACTCAAGAAAAATGTCAAATCAAGGAATAGCATCTCCCACCCAACATAAACAGGCAATGGAGCAGTCAGTGGCAAATGTAAAGGAGAGCCTCCCAAGTGCTATACAAATGCAATTGATAAACATCATTAATGAAAAGTGTGAAAACATAAAGAAAGAGGTAAGGGAGGAAGCCACAGCTAAACAAGAGGAAACCATAAACAAGGTGATATGTGAAAAAGGGGAAGCCATAAAGGAGGCCATAATAAAGGTTTTTCAAAGAAAGATGGATGAATTCATAGAATCCACAAACAAAAAGGTGACTGAACTCCAACAAATGTCCAAAGAGAATAAAGCTGCTGACCTTACCACTCAAATGGAAATCAAGGAGCTAAAGAAATCCATGCATGATCTAAAACAAGAGATGCAAGGCATCAAAAATGAGCAATTAGAAGCAAGGGAGATGAAGAATAAAGTAGATAGCTTTGATAGCAGGTTAGACAATGCAGAAGAGAGAATTTCAGGGGTTGAAGATAATTTAGTTCTTATAGAAAAAGAACAGAACATGAGTCAATTAAATCTAGGAAATATGAGAAAACGCTACAGGAGGTCCAAGATACACTTAGGAAGCCTAATTTAAGGCTAATTGGTATTGAGGAGGGTCTGGAGAAAGAGGTCAATGGCATTGGAAATATACTTCAGGCCCATCCAGATACAAGAAGCTTTAAGAACCCCAAACAGACCTGACCAGAAAAGGACATCCCGCCGCCACATTATAATCCGAACTGGATCAACAGAGGCTAAAGATAGGATCCTAAAAGCAGTCAGGGAGAAGAGAACAATCACCTATAAGGCAAACCAATCAGAATAACCCCAGATTTCTCAGCAGAGACCATGCAAGCAAGAAGAAATTGGAACGATATATACCATGCCCTGAAGTCAAATGACTACCAGCCAAGAATACTGTACTCAGCTAAGCTCTCATTCATACCTGAGGGAACAATAAAAACATTCCATTACAAGGAAAAGCTTCAACATTACGTAGCAACAAAACCAACACTACGTAAAATTCTCAAAGATGTTCTACACACAGAAAACCAACACAAATGTAATACAGAGAAAGACATGGTACTTAAAACTCATAACATCTAAGTACCACAAAAACTATCAAGACATAGGTCCTAATGAAAGCTTGTAAAAACGACAGGAACTAAGAAATATTTCTCAATCCTGACTCTCAATATCAATGGACTTAACTCTCCAATTAACGGCATAGATTATCTAGTTGGATCAAAAAACAGGATCCATTGTTCTGCTGTCTTCAAGAGACACATCTTACCCAAAAAAACAAACACCTTTTGAAAATGAGAGGTTGGAATAAACTCTATCAAGCTAATGGCCCCCATAAACAGGCTGGAGTGCCATCCTCATATCAGATAAAATAGACTTCAAACTAATATTAGTGAGAAAAAGACAAAGAAGGTTACTATATACTATTAAAGGGATCTTTCCTCCAGGAGGACATAACCATCCTAAATATCTACACAATGAATCCTGGAGCTCCAAACTTCATCAAGCAAACTTTACTTTCACTGAAACCATACATAGATCGAAACACAGTGATTGTTGGTGACTTTAAAACACCACTCTCACCTTTGGACAGGTCAACAAGGCAAAAACCCAACAGAGAAACCTTAGAACTGAACAACTATATAGACCAACTACATCTAACAGACATCTGCAGATTATTCCACCCAGCAACAACACAATATACGTTTTTCTCAGCAGCACATGGAACATTTTCCAAAATAGACCACATTTTAAGACATAAAACAAACCTGGACAGATTCAGAAACAACTGAAATTATTCCCTGCACTCTCTCAGACCACAAAGGCATCAAATTGGAACTGAACACACAACTACATCAACGAAAACCCTGTAACTCATGGAGATTGAACAACACATTGTTGAATCACCTATGGGTCATTGAAGAGATCAGAACAGAAATCCAACAGTTTATGAAATTTAACAGACAGGAGCACACAAAATACCAGCTCCTTTGGGACACGGCAAAGGCAGTACTCAGAGGAAAATTTATAGCTACAATAACAAATTAGAAAAATTGCAAACCAACAATGTGTCACCTTAAGCTCCTGGAAAAAGAGCAACAAATCAACCATAATCCCACTAGAAGGAAGCAAATTATTAAAATCAAAGAAGAATTAAATGAATTGGAATCCAAAAAAACTATAGAAAGAATCAACAAAACAAGGAGTTGGTTCTTTGAAAGAATTAACAAAATTGACAAACCCTTAGCAAATCTTACCAAAAAAAGAAGAGAGCATATCGAAATAAACAAAATCACAGACGAAAATGGTAATATCATGACAGAAATTACCAAGATCCAGAGTATCATGAGGGAATACTTCTCAAAACTTTACGCCAACAAATTTGAGAATCTAGAAGAAATGGATGAATTCCTAGCCAATATTAACATACCCACACTGAACCAAGAAGAACTAACCCAACTAAACAGGCCTATTTCAAGCACTGAAATAGAAATGGCAATAAGAGAACTTCCACCTAAGAAAAGTCCAGGGCCAGATGGATTCACAGCTGAATTCTATAAGGTCTTCAAAGCAGAGATCACACCAATACTCCTCAAGCTCTTCAACGAAATTGAAAATGAAGGGTCTTTACCAAACTCAGTCTATGAAGCCAGTATAACCCTCATCCCCAAACCAGACAGAGATTCATCAAAGAAAGAGAACTATAGACCTATTTCTTTGATGAACATCGATGCAAAACTTCTCAACAAAATACTGGCCAACCATCTACAACAACTCATCAAAAAAATTATACACTGTGATCAAACTGGATTCATCACGGGGAGGCAAAGCTGGTTCAACATATGCAAATCAATTAATATAATTCAAAACATCAACAGGAGCAGGGACAAAAATCACATGATTGTCTCAATAGATGCAGAAAAGGCATTTGACAAGATCCAACACCCCTTTATGTTAAAAGCTCTGGTGAAACTAGGAATCCATGGAACATTCCTCAATATAATAAAGGCAGTCTATGACAAACCCACAGCTAGTATTATACTTAACGGCGAAAAGCTAAAGCCATTCCCTCTAAAATCAGGAACGAGACAAGGATGCCCACTCTCTCCACTACTCTTTAACATAGTATTAGAATTCCTAGCCAGTGAAATAAGGCAAGAAGCAAGCATAAAGGGGATCCAAATAGGGAAAGAGGAAGTAAAACATTCCCTCTTTGCAGATGACATGATTCTGTATTTAAATAACCCTACAGACTCTACTCCCAAGCTCCTTGAGCTGATTCAAAACTGTGGAAGGGTAGCAGGCTATAAAATTAACCCTCAAAAATCAACTTCCTTCCTCTATGCAAACAGTGAGAGGAATGAGGCAACAATCAGGAAAGCAACTCCTTTTGCAATAGCCTCAAAGAAAATAAAGTACCTAGCTATTAGCTTAACTAAGAATGTAAAGGACCTTTAGGATGAAAACATTAAAACCCTGAAAAAGGAAATTAAAGCAGAACTAAGGAAATGGAAAAACCTCCCATGCTCCTGGATTGGAAGAATCAATATCGTGAAAATGACAATCTTGCCAAGGGCTATCTACAAATTCAACGCAATACCCATCAATATCCCAATGGCATTCTTTAAAGAAATAGAAGAGGCAATCCAAAATTTCACATGGACTAATAAAAAACCCCGTATAGCAAAAACTCTTCTTAGCAGAAAGAGCAGCGCAGGAGGAATTTCAATACCAAACTTTAGACTCTATTACAGAACTATAATTATCAAAACAGCTTGTTACTGGCACAAGAACAGGCCTGAAGACCAATGGAATAGAACTGAAGACCCAGATATTAAACCACAGACCTATGGCCACCTAATCTTTGACAAGGGAGCCAAAAAAAAAGAATGGAAGAAAGACAGCCCCTTCAACAAGTCGTGCTGGCAGAACTGGTTAAGCACCTGCAGAAAACTAAAGTTGGATCCTTCTTTGCACTAGAATTAACTCCAAATGGATCAAAGACCTGGAGGTAAAAGCTGACACACTGAAAACTTTATAAGAAGGAATAGGAGATACACTAGGCCTCCTTGGCACAGGTAGAAACTTTCTTAATAAGGACCAGGAATCACAACAAATCAGAGAAAAGCTGGATAAGTGGGACTGCATTAAACTGCAGAGCTTTTGTATGGCAAAGGACATAGCTAGTAAACTAAATAGGAAGCCTACAGAGTGGGAGAAGATCTTCACCAACCAAACAACGGACAAAGGCCTCATATCTAAAATATATCAACAGCTCAAAAAATTGAATCACTCCAAAACTAATCTCCAAAGTAACAACCATCCCATTAAAAGATGGACCAAAGACTTAAAGAGAGTCTTCTCTGAAGAAGAAGTAAGAATGGCCTATAGACACATGAAGAAATGCTCAACATCTCTGGTCATAAAAGTAATGCAAATCAAAACAACTCTAAGATTCCACCTCACTCCAGCTAGAATGGCCAGGATCAAGAAAATAATAACAACAGATGCTGGAGGGGATGTGGCCAGGAGGGATCACTACTACACTGTTGGTGGGAGTGCAAACTTGTTCAACCACTATGGAAAGCAGTATGGCAGTTCCTCAAAAGACTAAACATAGAGTTCCCCTATGACCCAGCAATTCCACTACTTGGCATTTACCCAATCATCCAGAAACAAAGACATACTAAATCCACCAGCACAACAATGTTCATTGCAGCACTATTTACTATAGCAAAGATATGAAACCAACCCAGATGTCCCTCAGTTGATGAGTGGATCAACAAGATGTGGTATTTTTACACAATGGAATTCTATGCTGCTGTCAGAAAGAATGACATCGCCCCATTTGTTAGGAAATGGAAAGACTTAGAAAAGATCATATTAAGTGAAGTAAGCCAGACTCAAAGGAACTTAGGTTCAATGGTTTCCCTCATTTGTCATAATCAGTAGAAATCTTGGGCTCTCCTAGCAGAGATTTGCAATAGAGCAAAACCTTGATACAAAAGGCCATATAGTAGGACGGTAAATGAAAAGATCTCTAGGATATAGAAACATAAGCCATATAATGAATGATTGTTGTCCTTAATGTACTATGTTATCTCTCATCTCTTTTGCTGTCCCTTGGTTATCTCATATTGTTACAGTATCTCACTTTGTTACCTAATATATTGGATATATTTGTATTTGCTTTTTTGAAATTGGATAGGGAAGGGGGGAAAACAAGATGAGGGGTGGGGTGGGGGGGAGGGTAATGAGGACCAAGACATGTGAAAGGGTATCATCAATGTATGGGAATTAATGTACCATCTATCTGGCAAATATCATGTAACCCTTCTATTAATTACAATAAAAAATACATGAAAAAAAACTATGCTAAGGAGGGAAGAAGGAAGATGGCAGGGAAACAAAGAATCACCCTAGCTCTTTCTATAGCTCTCTCTAATCCATCAGAGATTTAGGGTCCTAAAATGCACTTTTCCCCACAAGATCAACAACAGCAAATATATAAACAGAGAATACAGATATGAAAAAAAACGAATGCACAAGAATGGAAAACCATGAAGAGCCTTTACCAGCTCCCTATCCCATGCTGACAGCTTCACTACGCTACAAGAGGGGCCTCAAAGCAGCCAGGGACTCCGTGCCCCGACCAGCCAGACTGCAGCATCCAGACACAGAGATCTACCACAGCATCGCTGGTCAGTCCACAACCCATTCCAGTACCAGTGAGTACCCTGCCAGGAACCCCTCCCCACACAGGAGACCAGCACAGATCATGACCCACAGAGCTTGGCCAAGACCCCTCCCTCTGGCCCAAGAAGGGACAGCAGACTTGAAGAGGACTAACAGGCCAAAGCCCTTCCTCACTCCCCTAACCGCTTTGCTGGCTTCCAGCTGGAGGTCACCAGGTCTCACAGTGGCTGGGTGCTATGACTCTGTGTCCTCCACAGCCCTGACCATCAGCAGGGAAAGGCAAGACTATGAACAACCCAGACAAAATCCTGCACATCCATGGAAGCCTGCCCCTCTAGAACCCTCATTCCCATCCTCAAGTTACTCTGCCAAGCCCTCTGCAGAAGACAGGACTACTGCTCAGCTGCTGGCAGAGAGCAGTCCCTTTTTCTGGGCCTGAGAAGTGAGCCCATGCTCAAGCCAGTGACCAACGACCAATCCAGTGCTGACCGAAACCAAACTCCCATGCATGCATGGGAGCCCACCCATTCTGAAGCCTCCTGCCTCCCCCCAAACCCGCTTCCTTGATGCAACTGCCTTCATTGTGGGGATAGAGTTCCCTGGTTCAGAACCGTTGAAGCCTGGGCATAAGCCAGCTCCCAAGTGACAGCCACTGGCCTATGAACCATCCCAGGCCTAAGCACAAACACATCCCTGTGTACCTGTGGGAGTCCATGCTTTCTGAAGTGCACACCCATTCTAGAGGTCTGAATCTAACCTTCCTGGGTCTCACTGCACACCAGACCAAGCTTCTGTCATCTATTCCAAGGCCATGCATGCAGACAAGTGATCGCAGGCCCTCGGACCCAGCATTGGTTAGTCCACCCACTGAGAGCTAGCACAGGCCAAACACAGGCAGTCAGGTTCACTGCTGGGTGTGAACAGGCCAAGCATGGGCCACAGCCCTGACAATCACTGAACTCAAATGTGCAAATCACAACATAAGATTTCAAGACTCAGAACAATTAAGACAACAAACCAAACCTAAAGGCCAGCAACCATCCAGAGAAGGACCCCTGAGAGTGAAAAAGAGGTAGAAGACAAAGGAACCATTAAAGAAATGATGACAGATTTGGCCAATGAAATAAAAGGGAAGATACAGGGCTGGGAGTTTGGCCTAGTGGTAGAGTGCTTGCCTAGCATGCATGAAGACCCAGGCTCGATTCCTCGGTACCACATACATAGAAAAAAGCCAGAAATGGTGCTGTGGCTCGAGTGGTAGAGCTCTAGCCTTGGGAAAGCCCAAAGACAGCGCTCAGGCCCTGAGTTCAAGCCCCAGGACTGGCAAAAAAAAAAAAGTTAAAAAAGGGGGGGGGGAAGGATGCAAAAACAATTCCAAGAGTACAAAGAAGAAATGACAAAGAACATTCAGGACTCTCAAAAATATCTGAGGTAAAAATAGAAATGCTATACACCACATTAAAAGATAAACTGAAGCCAGGTACTGGTGGCTCATGCCTGTAATCCCAGCTACTCAGGAGGCTGAGATCTGAGGATGGCCAATTCAAAGTCAGCCTGGGCACTAATGTCCATGAGACTCTTCTCTAATAGCTTTAAATATCAATGGATTTAATCCCCAAATCAAAAGATAAAGATAAACAACATATTGGATCAAAAACCAAAATCCATCCATTTGTTGTCTCCAAGAGACACATCTCACAGTCAAAGATAACAAACTCTGAGTGATGGGAAGGACAAAAAGATCTTTCACCCAACTGTATCCAACAAGAAGAAAAGAGTGACCACATTAATATCTGATAAAATAGACTTTTCAATAAAATCAGTATGAAGAGACAAAAAAGGCCACTATATAGCAATAAAAAAATGATCCATGGAGAAATCATCTGAACACATTAAACAAACACCTTTTGACTTACAACAGGATAGACCCAAACATAATAATAATAGGAGGTGTTAATACCCCAATCTCACCAAAGGACGGATCAACCAAGTGAAAGATAATCAAAGACACCTCTGAACTAAATGACACCATTGCGCAAATGAACTTACTACACATCTACAGAGTATTCCAGACAACAACAACCCAATTCTTCTCAGCAGCCCATGGCACCATTCTCCAAAATAGATCATATCATAGTACCTACAAAGAATGTAAACAAATACAAGAGAATTAGCATAATTCCTTCTATCCTATCTGACCATAATGGAATCAAACTAGTTCTCAACAACAAAATACACTGCAGAAAGCACTCAAAAACACGGAGCCTTACTTCTGAATAATATGTAGGTCACAGAAGAAATTAAGAAATTAATGTACAAGCAGAAAAGGAAATCATAAAAATAACCTCATTTTCAATAGCCTCAGAAAAAAACTAGGAATTAACCTAACCAAAAATGTTAAAGATCTTTATAGTGAAAAATATCAAAATCTGAAGAAAGAAATTAAAGAAGACACCAGGAAATGGAAAGACCTTCCATGTTCATGCATAGGTAGAATCAATATTGTGAAAATGGCCGTACTGCAAACAAAAATGATATACAAATCCAATGCTATCCTAATCAAAATACCGATGACATTTTTACTGAGATAGAGAAAACAATCCAAAAATTCACATGAAATAATAAAGACCTATAATAACCAAAGCAGAATCACAATACCAGATTTCAAACTCTACTATAGAGCCATAATAACAAAACCTGCAAACTCCAAAGATAGGGGAACAAAGGGCTCTCGTCTTAGTTTTTCTGTTGCTGATGGTTCTATGTTCTTTACAGTGTACTCACATACACATATCTGGAGGGTGGGGTGAGGGCACAGAATCTGAGGAAAAAAGGTGAAAAAGTGCAGCAATGAAGTTCACTGGATACCGATAAAAGTGAACTATGCAACTCATGGGTGGAGCTGGAAGGAAGGGGATAGAAGAGAATAAGGGAACAGAGGATGCTGTATGAAAGAAAATGTGCTTATTACCTAATGTGAGTAAATGTAACACCTCTATAATAACCATTAAGCAAATTAATAGAAAACAGTATGCTAGGGCCCAATGCTAGGGCTGTTAGGTTTTCTTTTGTGAAGGGCTCAATGTCAGGAAGTAGTTGGCAGGAGTTTGTAGGCACAGTGTGGATGGAGTGAAATGGCTTTAGGAGAGTAAACTGGGTGGTGGTGGTATGAAAGTCCAGTGAAACCAAAGATATAACCCAGAGTACATTTTAACAATATGATAACTGAGCTGCTGGTTTGTGTCTATAAGCCTAGCTGCTCAGGAGGCTGTGATTTGAGAACTGCAATTTGAAATCAACCCTAGAAGAAAAGTCTATAAAATTCTTATCTTCATTTAGTTAACAAAATAAGCCAGAAGCGGAGATGAGCTCAAGTGGTAGAGTACCAGACTCGAGTGGAAAAAGCCAAGCAAGAGTGCAAGACACAGAGTTCAAGTCTAAGTACTGGCACTAAAAAGAGAGAAAGGAAGAAAGGAAGAAAGGAAGAAAGGAAGAAAGGAAGAAAGGAAGAAAGAAAGAAAGAAAGAAAGAAAGAAAGAAAACTTAGATGTGGAGAGATTAAGTTGCCCAATGATCCAGAACTAGTCAGTGGCAAAGCTAGGACTCAAACCTGGGCATTTGATTCCAAAATTTAGGCACTCACTGTTGGACTGATGCTGTCACATTAGTGCCCCTAGATGACCTGCTTAAAAAACTGGCCTCCAGCTGGATCTATCTCACATCTATAATCCTAAACTATGCAAGAGGCTGAGATTAGGCAGGGAAAGTCTATGAAACTCTTATCTCCTATTAACCACCACCAAAACTCAGAAGTGGAGCTGTGGCTCAAGTGGACGAGCATCAGGTTTGAGTGACAGAGCTGAGGGACAGACCCTGAATCCTGAGCTCAAGCTCCAGGACTGATACATAAAACAAAAACAAAAGCAAAAACCTAGCCTCTACCTTTTTAACCTTTAAAGTTGAAAGCTTTAAAGCTTTCTTATAGGAAGCTAGCCCACAAGAAAGCTTTATAATTTTTAAGATATTCACTGATTACAACGGTTGTGTTCTTGTGACATTTTCATTTATGAAATGACTACTGATAATAAATTGAGCTTTTCTTTAACCAAGAGAGTATTTATGTTCTAAGCACATTAATAAATGGAGAGAATGCTGGGACTTGTACACAGACAGACAGGGTCAAGCCCCTGACAAGCCCCACCCACCCCTGAGTGACAGCTCCCATTTGCCACACACACCCTCCTCTCCACTGTGGAAGGCTGTCTCCAGATGGCTCACTTCTGGTTTTCCTTCACTGGATGATTGCGTGTATGGAGCATATGAAACAATGAAAACAAAAACTCACTTGAGCTTTACAAGGAAATGAGAACAAAACACTGAACTGCTGCTTAGACAGGAAAGGGACTGGTCTGAGGTTGTCTGGCTTAGGTTGATTGATTTTTCTTTTTTAATCAAAGAGGAAAAGAAAAGAGAGATGGCTTGACAAAGGCTGACTCACAGATGTGACCTAGATTTCTTTCAAGGTTAAATGGTCTCAGTTAACAAATGGGAACACGACAAATATTTAATTAAATTTAGGATTGCAGAAATGTCTAAGTACTGTTTGGGGCCCTCTTACTGTACAACATCCCATGCCCGGTAAAGACGCCTTATTGGTGAGAGTTTTGGTCCTGAAGGAGGTACAGGACTACCACCCAGTTTCTAACTCCATTGTAAGACAGGCTGGCAGCCCAGGGCAGAGTCACCACAGGGTGAGGACTATGGTAGAAAAGCACTGTCTGGGACCTGAGCCTTGGTCCAAACTCAAGCAGGGAAGGATACTGATCCAGGCCCCCAGGAGGCCAACTTCACAATCCCTGCCTACACCCAGAAGCAAAACCAATTTTTCCATGCAGGACAGTTTCTTACATTCTCAAATTTAAGTCACAGTACTGATGAAGATTAAGTGATACACTTTCAGTCACTGGTAACTAAACACAAGAAAGCAAGCCATCACATACCTGAAACAACAATTTAAGTTTCTCAAGAACTAGATCTATAGGAATAATCAGCTATGGACTATCAAATAGCTACATGTGTGAAGTGTGTGTGTGTATGTGTGTGTGTGTGTGTGTGTGTGTGTGTGTGTGTAGGCGTGTGCACCAATACTGGGATTTGAACTCAAGGCACAGTCTCTTAGCTTTTTCACTCAAGGCTAGCCCTCCATCACTTGAGCCATACATACAAATTGCCCCTTTGGGCTTCTGGTAGTTAACTGGAGATAAAAATTTCACAGACTTGGGCTGGGAGTTTGAGTTTGGCCTAATGGTAGAGTGCTTGCCTAGCATGCACAAAGACCTCGATACTACATACATAGAAAAAAGCCAGAAGTGGTGCTGTGGCTCAAGTGGTAGAGCTCTAGCCTTGAGAAAGTCCAAAGACAGAGTTCAGGCCCTGAGCCCAAGCCTAGGACTGGTCAAAAAAAATTCACAGACTTTCCTGCCTTCATTGACTCTGAACCACAACCCTCAGATATAAGATTCTTGAATAGCTAGGATTACAGGCGTGAGACACTGCTGCCTGGTTTTTGTGTATAATACTTAGGGAAATAAAAGATACAGCTTATTGAAGTGGCTCATGCATTACAATCCTAGGAAGAAGGGATTGGAAAGATCAAGGTGCATCTCAACCAATAAAAGCTAAGCAAGGTGGTTCATGCCTGTCATCCTAGGCAAGTCGGAAGCCATACTTCCAGGCCTTTCTGCTTTGATTACTCTCCAGCTAGGGTCTCACTTTTTGTTAGACAGAGCCTCAGACCTTCATCTCTCCCTCTACATCCCTGGTAGCTGAGATGATTAGACATGCATCACCATTCTTGCCTTCAACGTCTTAGAAGATTGTAAAAGAAAGAAATTGGGCATTGTAATCCTAGCTACTTAGGAAATGTAAAATAAACAGAAAACATCCCAGGCCCATACCAGGGCAAAAAACTAAGTCCCTATCTCAAAAATGATAGTGCAAAAAAAAATCTAGAGGTGTAGCTTAGTAAGGATCTACTAAGCTCAAGGTCCTGAGTTCAATCTCAGTACAGAAAAAAAAATTACCCAGGTATGGTGTAATCCCAGCACTAGGAAGGCTGAGGAAGAAAACGGAGTCAAAGACTAACTTGACCACATTGCATGACTCTATCTCAAAAGAAAAAAGAAGCCAGGTACCAGTGGTTCATACCTACAATCCTAGCTATTCAGGAGGTTGGGATCCGATTGTCACAGTTTGAAGCCAACCTGAGCAAGATAGTTTGTGAGACTTTTATTTCCAATTAACCACAAAAAGCTGGAAGTGGATCTGTGCTAGACTTGAGCAAAGAAAGCTCAGGGACATTGTCCAGGTCCTAAGTTTAAGCCCCATGATGGACCTGGGGCGGGTTGTAAAGAAAAGAATAAACATAGTAGGAAGATAGCCCTAAACAATTCTGCAACTAAAATGACATTATTGAACAGCGCAACAGCCAGAATAAAACATTGCTCCTCTAATACTTCCCTACACAATGACGGTACAGTGAGTGCTAAGGGACAAAGGGATCCTAGAAAATTAGAAACATGCTGATAACAGTCCTGATTTTGAGATATCAGCTGGCTTCATTTCTGATGAATTTCTGGAAATCAAAAGGCAACATCATGTTACATTAGCCTGAGTTCCAAAACACTATTGTGCACCTGCTCTTGGCTTTGGAGCTGAGTTCCCATGTTTCATGGATTCCAGTCAAACCTCCTACTTTCAGGAACAGAGTGGCCCTCCATATCCATGGAGTATTGGGTCCTGGGACCTACAGATACCGCAATCTATGAATCTTAAATCCTTTGTATAAGACATATGGCCTTCGCATCTCACTGTAGCTCATTTCTCACCTTTAATATCTAAGACAATGTAAAGGCTGTGTAAATATCGCTATGTGTAATCTTTTAGGGAATAATGACAAGGAAAAATGTCTGCCTGTGTTTGTCATTGACATAATTTTTTCTCAAATATTTTCAGTCCATGTGAGGTTGAAAATGCAAATGTTGTAATATGGATATAGAGGTGACTGATCTGAATCTGAGAACATAGAAAAGAAAACAGAGTTATATTTTGAGTTGATTTAACATGTCTATCATAAATAGACAAGAACGTATTTATTAGTGGCTTCTTACCCAAGAAAACAAGAAAGAAGAAACTGTATGATAAACAGGACATTCTTCCATTGGTTGAATTCAGTGGCCTATAATGAAAAAGAAACTAATGATTAGATTAATAATATTGTAGTTATGGATGGGATGAAGCTAGAATTCACTGATGACAAATACAAAATGATGACTATTATTGTTAAAGCTCTTCAAATCTTTACTAATTTGTGGTAGTCACCAAATCAGATCTAAGTTTACCTTTTGATACATAATCTTAGAGGAAACTTTATTACCAAATGAATAATATTAAGAAGAAAAGTTTAAGCTTATAAATGATTTCCAAGTTTCTCAACATGAAATTTGAACTTTATGAACATGAAGTTTATGCAACATGAATAAGCAAGTAAGTTATTATCTATTAATTGCAAAGCAATTAAGTAATTGGAGTGGATAAGATATAGATGGAGACATTTAAGGCACTACATTTGCTCAATAAATGTACTGGCTCATGACTGTAATTCCAGCTACTAAAGAGGTAAAGATCAAGAGAATATAAATGTTCAGAGCCATCCCCAGTGAAATATTAGCAAGACTATTTCAATAAACGAGCTAGGTGTGCTAACATACCTGTGGTCTCAGCTACTCTGGAGATATAGGTAGGAGGATCCTAGTCTGAGGCTACCAGATGCAAAAACACAAGATATTACCGAAGAAAAACTGGGATGGAAGCATTGTGAGTCAAGTAACAGAACTTGCCCATCAAGTGTATGAAGTTCAAATCACAACACTTTCATAAACAAAGACTCAGTTTCTGCTTTCCAAGTGTATCCTCTTGAAATGACAAGAAACAGTGAAAAGGAGTGTTTTATTGATTAGTCTCTGGCTTGCATCCAAAACCCATTTTAAGGTGACACAAGACTGAATGAAAGTGCTTGTTCAATAATGTGATCAAACCACTTGATAGGAAGCAGCACTTTATTAGCCCACCAAATTTAAGTAACTGTGCATTTAAAAGTATTCAAATGTTTTACAACTCCAAATTTTTAAATAATTAGAGTAGAATTTGCTCCTCCAATTAATACAATCTTGCTGCATTTTGCTGCCATGGATACATTAGGAATATGCACTTACTTCTATCAACTATACATCAACTAGATATGGCAGTATACACCTGTAATCTCAGCACTCAGAAGATGGGGGGGCAGGAGGAGCCAATGTCCAGCCTGGACTATATAGTAAGACTGTGTCTCAAAAGAAACATGCACGCACAAACACATACATGTATGCACACATACATAATATAATACATACACTCAGGTTGATAATTATTGGAACTGTTGATGAACACATGCATTTTATAGTATTCTCTGTATTTCTGCTTATATTAGACTCTGTGTGTGTGTGTGTGTGTGTGTGTGTGTGTGTGTGTGTGTGTGTGTGTTGGTGTGTGTTGGAATTAGAACTTTTACCCATGGCCTCACCCTCTTGCTCAGTATGTTGCTCACAGTTAGAATTCTACCATTTGAGCCATGCATCCAGTCCAGTATTCTTGCTGATTAATTGGAGATCTAAGTCTCATGGACTTTTCTATCCAGGTTGGCTTCAAACCATAATCTTCAGATTTCAGCCTTCTCAGTAGCAAGGCAGGACTGAATAACTCCTTCCTCACTTCTTTTGATATTATTTGTAATGGATCTTGCTTTCTTCTTAGGCCAGCCTGGATCATGTTTTTATGTGCCCCACATAGCTTTCGTAAACTAATTTTTAAAAGATCCTTTTTTAAAATCCTTGTTCCTAATCTACACCGAATGTACTTTGAACCTAGTGCCAGGACTCAAATGATGAAAGTTCACCCACTGAGTGTTTTCCAGGGGACTGATCTGCCAAGAAGAGGAACACTTATCTCTGGCTTCATTCCAAGATTAAAATCAAGGTACTGTCCATAAACCATTGCTGTGCAAATCCAAAGTCCAGGACTGAATTCCCAAATCCGTCAGTCAAGCACACAATCCATACACTCTTTGGTCACCCCTGGTCCTCACCAAGCAGGAAAAATGACTCATCCATTTTGTCCTTCCATTCAAAGAGGGGTGAACATTCAGCTCTCTTTTAAAATCTGCTTTCACTGCAGTTAATCCAAACTTGGAAAATGAGATGCAACTTTATACCAATGTAACTAAACTTACTTCTTTATCACATGTGGGTCATAATCTAAATTTTGCCATGATCGAAAGTGACCATAGGTAGAAAAGGCTATCCTGATCCAAGGAATATGGAACAATGTGTGGAGGGAAAGTTTCACCATTTCCCCTTTCTCTCATCCTGCATCTGTGAGTATCTCTTATGATGCAATGCTTTTGAAAAACAGTCTTTAGGCAGGCACCAGCAGCTCATGTCTGTAATTTTTGTTACTCAAGTGGGTGAGATCTGAGTATCATGTTTCAAAGCCGACCTGAGCAGGAAAGCCCATGGAACTCTTATCTCCAATTACCCAGCAAAAAGTTAAAAGTGGAGCTATGGCTCAAGTGGTAGAGCACTAATCTGGAACAAAAAAAGCTCAAGGACAGTGCTCAGGCCTTGAGTTCAAGCCCCAGCAAATGGCACAAAAATTAATTAAAATATAGTAATATTTTAATTACGATCTCTGCAATTTGTCATTTTATGCAAGACTCTTATTATTGTAAATGTGTTCTATTTTTCTAATTATGAATTTTCTTAATCTATTTACTCTTTGATTTATCTGGAATTTTTGTGATTAGTAGTCACTCTGGGTTTAAGGCACTTTAAGGAAATTTTTCCTAAAATCTTTAGAAATGTTTAAGGGGATATTCTAGCACCATATAGCCTAATAGGAGGGTGATACTCTTCTAGCAAAATAGAATTTAATAAAGTATTGACGCTCTTGTCTTTTAAATTTGACAGTATTGGGTTTTGAACTCAAGGCCCCACACTTGCTAGGCAGGTACTCTACTGCTGAGCCCTTTTACTGCACTGGTTATTTTGAGACAAGATCTTGCTTTCTCCCAGGGACCTGTTTCTGGACCACAGTCCTCTTATTTTATATCTCCTATGTAGGTAAGATGACAGGCATATACCATCATATTTAGCTATTGGTTGAAAAGGGGTCACAAATACTTCTTTCCCAGTCTGGCTTCAACACTCAGTCCTTCTAATATCAGTCCCTCAAGTAGTTGGGAATACAGACAGGAACCATCAGTGCCTGGTACAGATGTTCTCTGACTTAATATACAGCTTCTTCCCAATAAACTCTTAGTTGGAAATATCATGTCAAAGATTCAATAGATTATCCATTAAATTGTTCCTGTGAACAATGTTTTAGTTCAAATAGTCTGTAAGAGTTTGTAGATCCCTATTCCTAGCAATTCTAGCTACAGAGAGGAAGACAGACAGATGTAGCTAGATGGATAGATAGATGGATGGACAGACAGGCACAAACATAAAAACACCAGAATTTGTGCAGTGGTTCAAAAGAAAAGGTCATTTTTGTAATAGTGAAACAAGACAATCAATAAGGCTACTTGATTAAGAATAATTTTGCGTATGTCATTTTTTTACTAATTTGGCTTTAAATCAATGGACAGTAGGTTAAAAAATGAAAATTATTTTCATCTGAAAAATCATCCCTGCTCTTATCCTATGACACTATGAATTCATAGTGTTTACACTTAAGCCTGAAACAGAGGAGTCTTCCTACAAATTGATGCTTCTTGGTGGTTTTCAATGGATGCTGAAAATGACTGGGAATGGTCATTCACTCCTAGAGATGCCATGGCCTTTGGCTGTCTTCATGCAACCCTTTTGCTGTTCCCTCCAGCAGGAAAGTATGTACAGATGAGAAAGGCTGTCTCTACCTAACAATATTGTGGTTGTAGTGCCTGCTGGATAAACTCAGTCCCATCTGTGGCTTTTAGGATGTGAATGCCTGTTACCTCCTGGTTAAGTGTGGTTTCCGTGTTCTTTCTAAAGTTGTACTTTCTAGTTCGTTCGTTCGTTTGTTAGTTAGTAAGCTTGAGACAGTCTCTCCCTATGTTTTCAAAGCTAGCCTTGCAGCCATAATCTTCCTACCTCAACCTCTGTAGTGCTGGGATTATAGGCATGAGTCACCATACCCACTTTGGAGCACTTCTGAATTTCAGGTGAGAAACGATCCACCTCTACTAACATACCATTTAGTTGTCTCTCGTGAATGCACAGTAGCCACAGTACGCAGAGCAAATGCTTAAAAAAATAAGTTCTCAAAATTCAGATATGGCTCCTGAAATGCTGATAGGTAAAATAGCATAATGTCTATGACTTGTTTTTAAATACTCCTAGGATAGAAGCTAATATGAGAAGAACAAAATAACCTAAAAAGTATTGGAGTGGCGTGAAGCACTTGATACTTCACTGGATTATCCTTGCTAAATTTCATATGTTTCAAAATGTCCTTTTAAAAAAGGAAGAATAAATTGATTTTAAAGCTATCAAAATTCTAAGCTGGACAGTGGTGGCTCACATCTGTAATCCTAGCTACTCAGGATGCCAAGATCTAAGGATCGTGATTCGAAGCCAGCCCTGGCAGGAAGTCTATGAGATTCTTACTTGCAATTAACTACCAAAAAAGCTGAAGTAGATCTGTGGCTCCAGCAGTAGAGTAGAACTGAGCAGAAAAAGCCAAGTGAGAGTGCAAGGCAGCAAATTCAAGCCCATTAATAGCACAATTTTTTTAAGCAAAAAATAAACAAAGTAGTCAAAATGCCCTCTCCAGGAAAGTAGCTCTTTCAGGATTCTCAGATTATCACAAAGACCTCAAACTCAGATTGTGATTGTTGTTCTCCAAAATATTCTCAAGTTCTTGTCACTACTCTGGCTTCCACCATGTGTCTACAACTCAATGTCAATAGACATTTGATCCCAAAGGTATCATAGGGGACAACAAACGTCCCTTTGTTGTTCTTGAACCCCTGGGCTCAAGCAATCCTTTGGTATTAGTTTCCTGAGTAGCCGAGACTATAAGAGCATGCCACTAGGCCCACTTTGATTTCTAGCACTCCCCTAGTCATTCTAGCCACCTTTACACTTCCCATTTCAAGCGTGAAGTATGAATTAGCTTTAAAGATGGTAAGACTGTACTGCCGCGCTTACCTGTTGGAGGTCTCCCGTGGAGGCACTAATTATGAAAGTTGGGATGATCATGAAGCAGGCATTGTAGAAGAGCACGCCGTATTTACCGAGCTCCTGCAGGAAACAAACACGACTGCACCGAATTCTAGAAATACAAAGCATCAGACTTCCTGGAACTATTTGCCCAAATTTAAGGCATGCATTCTGACCATGAATTCTGGAATATTTTTGGCAAATGTTTGGGTGTAAGTTGTTTTGTTTCAATTGTACTGTGGTTTCAGAAGAAATATCTGTCTCACACCAGAACAACTTACAACAGATAAAAATGGAAGGCCTCTAGGGTTCTATCTACTTCTAGCATTACAATTGTAGGAAGTTTTTATTTAAAGCATCTTATTCAAAATGAGAAATGTGAAACAAAATTAGGAAGATTAAATAGGTTAACATAACTCCTTTAAAGCATCTGCTCTCTCCATCAAAGAATAGCAGCATTATATATTTACTTTCATTAAAGCTGTCACATTAATTCTCCACCAAAAAAAAAGGATGACATATTGGGATTTTTCTTTCAAAAGGCAACCAACCTGTTTTTGTAACACTGTCACCATTGAAAAGAAACAAATGGCCATAGAGACAAAAAATAAACAAATAAAATAGCTCATGGAAATAAGCCTGTCTGGTCAAAGAGAACTTCCTCACATAGCACAAAGGACTTGGGACAAAGAACCATATGTTTGGCTCATCCTTGACGTTTCAACAACAGCTGGGGTTGGGTGAGGGTGTGGACACTGGGCCCCCCATGACAGGAGGCCACATGGAACAAAGTTCATCCACTGCAGCCCTTTGTGATCAAGAGAGGCCATTGGTGCTAGAGGAGCTCCTAAATGATGCTTGTCATCTCACACCATAGATGAGGAAACAGGTTTAAAGTTCAAAGCCACTATGGCCAGAGAACCTTATGGCCTGTATCCCCAGACTGGAGCTCTCATGTTCCCTGAAGAAATATCTTGACCCTCCAACTTCCATAGTCATTGATGATGCAGGTAAAAAAATATGCTTTGTAAAATGTAGATGTAGGATGAAAATATATTATACATATTAAACATTATATAATTTATAATATGTAATATTGTATGTAATATATAATATAAACTTGACATGTAACATAATGTGTTACATATTATATCATATGTTTTGTATATAAATAAAGTATAATATGCTAGGGATAAATATTTAAAGCATAATATATAATTATTGGATATATAACAATTATATATTATATGATATACTAAATGTACCTTTATGTAACTATTATATATACGTATCCTGATGGCATCTAAAAGTGACACCTTTCTAATTTCTACAGTTTTGCAAGAGCAGAAGTAACAGGGCTAATACATACTAAGAAGAAATTAGTAAAACTAAGAATTATGAAATTATAGATCATGCTACATAAGCTAAGTTACATGTCAACTACACCATTTTCTTTTCATTTTTCATGTCACTTTGGGGGCACATGTACAAGCTGCAAGCCATAGGAAGGAGGTCTGATACCTTTGGGTCCATTTTCTGTTTGGTATAAACTCCATTTGCGGCTGTGAAGATGTCATTCAAGAATACGAAAATATAGCCTTCCAAGTTAAAAGCAAGGTCAGAACTGGCAGAGAGAACATAAAAGAAAAAGGATTATTCAGTCACTCCCAGCTTGGTCTCCAAGCATGCCAGCTTTTCCTCTTTCTAATCATGCTAGGACCAATGCATTCACCACCCAACACAAACCAGACCCACCAAGCAGGTGGCTTCAATAGCTTAGGACCTGAGAACATTAACCATCTACCTTTAACTAAAAATCCCTTTCTGGGGCCGGGAGTTTGGCCTAGTGGTAGAGTGCTTGCTTGCCTAGCATGCACAATGACCTGGGTTTAATTCCTTGCTACCACATACTTGGAAAAAGCCAGAGTGGTGCTGAGGCTCAAGTGGTAGAGCCTTGAGAAAAATCCAAGGACAGTGCTCAGGCCCTGAGCTTAAGCCCGGGACTGGCAAAAAAAAAAAAAAAATCCCTTTCTGATTAGCAGCAGCCCAAGCCCTGAGTTTTCTAAGCGAATGACTGCCTGCCCAGTAGCTCTGCTCACTGTGAACATATGCTGTAGGGAGGGGCCATGCAGCACTGGGGGTGGGTGACCAGAACAGGAAGATAGTAGGAGACAGTGACAACCACACCTGGGGCCCAAAAGGAACTTACCCATCAAAAGGGCAAGGCAGATACCTTGGATAAGGGGCCTTTCTCCCTGTGATTTTTGGAACATCTCTTCGGCTTCCTTCCTTCCTTCCTTCCTTCCTTCCTTCCTTCCTTCCTTCCTTCCTTCCTTCCTTCCTTCCTTCCTTCCTTCCTTGTTCCCTCCCTCCCTCTCTCCCTCCTCTTCTCCTTCCCCTCTCCCTCCCCCCTTCTCTCTTTTCCTTTGATAATACCTCACACTATGTTGATCAACATGGACTCAAACTTCTAGGCTTAATTTATTCTACTGGCTCAGCGTCCTTAGCAGCCGAGACTATAGGTGTGTGTTACAAGTTCCATCTAGTTAGGGTCTGCTAACTTAACAGACAAAAGACAGATTAATAGGAGAGAAGGAATATAAACCTTGTTAATATTTTGCATGTGCAGGAGGTCAGAGCATGAGCTATAAAATAACATCTTAATGAAGGAAAGAGAGTTGGTCTTCGGGGACACATAAATTATGGAAAGTGACTAGGAAATATATAAAGGAAAACAGCAGCAAGGTAAAGTTATTTGAGTTTCCTTTTGTGGACCAATCACAGTGCCAACTCTGTCTCCAATGATAAGAGTTAATGTCCGCTTCCTGGGAGATTTTCATTCAGCTCTGAGACAAAAAGAGACAGGCTGAAAACTCCAAACATCTGTTGGGTCTCTGTTGCCTTTAGCTCTAAATAACACTGGTCATAAAGTAGTATATTTTGGGGTGGTTTATCCTGACTATTTTTCAATATCAAAACAACATTATCTCTAGCCAAACAGAACCAAATAAGCAAAAATTGTATAAAAATATGAATGTAATATGCTTCCTATGCAAACACACACTATATATCTAATATTATATTCATTAACATATGTATAACATAAATACATATGACACAAATATTTATAATACATTGTATAAATACAAATATATATTGTATGTACATACAAATATTTCTATAATATACATAATATCTACGTATATACGTATGTATATAGATATATATTTGTGTGTACACATACTGGGGCTTGAACTCAAGCCATCCTGCTCTTATGTGGCTTTTCACTCAAGGCTTCCTGGTACTCACCCACTTAAGCCACTTCTTTCTGGTGGTTAATTGGACATAAGACTCTCACAGGTTTTTCTGTCCAAGCTAGCTTTGAACCAAAATCCTCAGATCTCAGCCTCCTGAGTAGCTAGGCATGAACCATCAGCAGTGTCAGCACCAGCAAACATATTTATTAGAACACCAATGCATTTTAGCTCATCATGCATTACAATTCTCTAAATCAAAAAAGGAGATTTCTCAAAGTACAGGGCTCCTAAACTTCCTGCCCACTCACGTTTAATGTAGCATCAAGACGCCTTCTATTTCCTAAGAAAATAGATGGCTGTGCTCTAGGTAACTGAATTTGGTCTGAGATGTCTCCAACTTGAGGCCTTCCATAATGAACTTACAAATTAACTTAGCCAGCCCTAGTGGCTGGAGCTTCAGAAAACTGCAGGAGGCTGATGAGCACCAAGTAAGATGTCACCACAGTCAAGTTCTCAGCCTCCACCACGCCTCCATTTCTTGCCTGTGGGAACCTGCAAATTCTGGGCCCTGAAATCTAATAAAGAGAACTGGAATGCCATTCTCTGACTCCCAGAAAACTGGGTGTGACACCAGGAAAATTAATTGTTCTTAGCATTACAGAGACCTGAGATTCTGCCCTAATGTGAGTTAATCAGAATCCAAACTTCCTTGGACCTTGGAGTCAGGTGAAGGACTAAAGAGATGGTGGTTGTTTGCTGACTACTTCGACTTCTAAGAGAAGGAACCCATCCTGAGATTGTATCACTGGTCTGCATCTGTAACTTCAAAGATTATTAATGTGTTTCCTGCATATACTTACTACCCTGTTTGGAAATCAATAAATACTCCCCACGCCCCACTTAATGGGGCCTTGGGTGGCTGGTTGCCAGCAAGAGGCACAAGCTCCCCTGGTCCTCTGAAAACCAATTTCAAGGTCTGGTTTCCTCCTCTTCGTTGCTCCCAGCCATCATCCCAGAATTACTGGCTATTATCCCAGCTTTATCCCAGGATAAGGCAGCTTTGGCGGTTTGCAATACCTGCCATTACAATTCTGCCTGCTAAATGCTGGCAGGAGGGAGCTCTTGGAGTTAAACTAGGTCCTGAGGCCATCAGATTTGGGAATAGTTCCTTAGCTCAGTGAAATTCTGTTAAAGCATACCTTGTCTACAGTTTTTCTCATAAGCTTGAATAAACAGAGAAGATCAAGAGGCAAGAAAGTGCCACCCATCCCTTGGGAGTCTTGGGAAAATGGGCAGGCAAGCAGGTAGGAAGGGAAGCAGGAGGGAGGGAGGGAGGATTAAGAAAAAGGAAGGGAGGGAAGGAAGAGGAGGAGGAGGGAGAGGAGAAGGAAAACTAGAAGAATGGAATAGAAGAGAAGAATCTCTTGCCTTCTGGGGGAGTCCATTCTAGGTGTGAAGTTCGACCAAACAACAACAGCAACAACAACAAAAACTGAAATAGGTTTTTAAAGATGCAGCACACGGCTACTGTCAATATTAGCAGTCCTGTCCCCCTCTTTCTGGTCCTAGAGTTTAAACTCAGAATCTTGTGATTGTTAGGCAGGTCACTTGAGTCATACCACCAACCTCTGGTAGGCTTTAGTTGTTTTCCAAGTAGAGTCTTACATTTTTGCCTGAAGCTGTCCTCTGATCGCATTCCTCTTAAATATGCCTTCTGCAGAGCTAGGATGATAGGCATGTACCACCACTGTCCAGTTTGCCGATTGACAAGGGTTTCACTAACTTTTTGTCTTGGCTCATCTCTAACGGCTTTTCTTCCTATTTCTGCCTCTTGAGTAGCTGAAGTTACAGGTGTGAGCCACCAGATCTGGTGTTTACTTGTCTTAACTGTTGGATTCCCCACACTAGAACAATACCTGCTAACTGTTCATTGCTCTTGTCGAATTTGACAATATACTTGTTAACTATCTCATATGGTTCTCACAACGACCTTCTGAGGTAGATGCTATTTACATTCTGGTGTTACAGCCTAAGTAAAGGATGTACATGAAGTTTAAAAGCCTATCCCTGGTTATAGAGATATGAAGTGAGGAAACAGAAAAAAAAAACCCTCAAGCAGACACCATGGCATCAGAGCCAAACCTTATCTAGTATACAATGAACAGTTTGGACTGTTGGGTCTAAATGAGTTAACAAACAAGTTAATGTTTAAATTCCTCCAACCTTTGTCCAAATGAGCTTATTTTCTATGATCACCCTTATTTTACAGATGAGGAAACTGAAGCATAGAAATGCTGAGAAATAGCAAGGTGGTAGAGCTAAGCCATAATAGCAGGAAATATAACTACAAATAAATTAGGTTCCACACTATAAGTCGACAGGAGTCAAAATGCCAGCTTACTTTCACTCATATGTGAATGATTAAAGTTGCAGTCCTGGGCTACCATGGTGGTTCATATCCAAAATAGACACATACATCTAGTGGCAACATTCTAGCATTGGAAATATCAGATGCTAAAGTACTGTAGAATATTTAAACAAGCACACAAAGCTTTATACATCTGTTGTGGGTTTTTGGTAGTTGAGGGGGGATTGTGTGGGGTTTGGGTACTAGGACTTCAACTATGCATGCTAAACACACACACTCTATTACCAATCTAAGCTCCCAGCTCAGATCTGGACTCAGGATCTGGGTGCTGTCCCTGAGCTCTTTCACTCAAGGCTAGCACTTTACCAACTGAACTACAGCTCCACTTCTGGCTTTTTGTGATGAACTGAAAATAAGAGTCTCATGGATTTTTGCCCAGGCTGGATTTGAACCACAATCCTCGTATTTGAGCATGTATCTAGGATTATAGACATGAGTCACCAGCACCAGGCTAGATTTGCTCAATTTTTAAACAAAATTTGATGAACTTTATAAGTCAAAATTTTGTATTGAAGATATGTAGTAATAAAAGTGAGTCAGTGCATTCTGTAGAGCATATCTACAATAATGTCTACTTCTTGCTCCAGTCTCGGTAGTGTTCAATACAATGTGAGACCCAGTTAAAGTGTTAGGGACGGGCCACTGTCTTCAACAGCTTTTAGCCTCTAGTTGCTCACCTCTATCACAGTCAGATGGAAAATGGTAAAGCAAGGCTGCAGGTGGGGTTATTGTCAGGACACAAAAATGTCATTGAGCAGAAAGATGGTGATGACTCACCCAGCAGCTATGAGGGCCCCAATCACAATGGCAAAGACACTGGCAACAATGCTGAGTGAATACTGCTTCCTGTAAAAGATGAATAAGGGAAATAGGAAACGAGAATGTTAAAAATAGGAATTACGTTGGATTTTTGATTTTCCTTTGTCTGGGGTGTGGACTCAGGGCCTGGGCATTGTGCCCGAGGGCTTTTGTTTATTTGTTTGTTCTAGCTGGTGCTCTACCACTTGAACCACAGCTCCACTTCCAGCTTTTTGCTGGTTATTTGGAAATAAGAGTCTCAATGGTTTTCCTGCTAGGGCTGGCTTTGAACTTCAAATCTTACATCTCAGCTGCCTGAGCAGCTATGATGATAGATGTGAGCCACTGGCACCGGTTTAAGAAGATTATATATTTAAAAGAAACAAAATGGACACTGGTAAATTGAGAGCTAAAACCTAACAGCCAGTGATTCATCAAATTTATTTTACATCTTAAGCAGTCTTCTGCATCTGGTTACCAACTGATTTCTTTAATCTCACTAGAGTGATGTCAGAGCATACACAGACAAGATCTGATTGATAGTCTGAGATGTATGTACTGACTAGAGCTGTCAAAGATTAAGATACAATTCAGTCAGAAGGCTTAAAACACTGAACCATCAACTGAATTTCATTACTAGATAATTTTCACAGAAAATCAAGACTCTGTGTGTGTACGTGTGTGTAGGTACTGGGACTTGAACTCAGGGCCTTGTGATTTTGCTTAGATTTTTTTTCATTCAAATAATGATGAAGTAAACCTCCACTTCCAGCTTTTTGCAGGTTAATTGGTGATAAGTCTCACAGATTTTTCTGTCTGGGCTGGCTTCGAACCACAGTCTTCAGATCTCTGCCATTTATATAGCTAGGATTATAGGCGTGAGCCATGGTACCTGGCAAGACTGTCTTTCCAGATACTAGCCTGAGTGTTCTCTATGAGAAAATGTGTGGGATTGTTTGTTTTCCAGTACAGGGCTTTGAACTCAGAGCCTTATACTTGCTCAACTGGCTTACATACACATAACTGGTTCTCTACCATTTCCGCCATATCTCCAGTCACATTTTGCTCGTTACTTTGGAGACTAAGTCATAAAGACTTTTCTGCCTGAGATGGTTTTGAACTTTGATCCTTCACATTTCAGCCTCGTGAGTAGCATTATAAGCCTGCACCATCAGAACTGGCTGCTATGAGGAAATCTTACATCACTATGACAGAAATTAATTTATTCTGATGTTATAGTCATAGCATCAAATTTGACCTCCCTGATATTCTGCCTTTCATTCCTGTGTGTGTGTGTGTGTGTGTGTGTGTGTGTGATTTTCTTTCTTCTCTATACCAAAATCACTACGTTTTCCAGTGGGCTCAGCAAAATGATTTAGATCTGTTTGGGTGTGGTATTTTCCTCTTTTATAATTTTCAAATTATGAATCTATATTTTCCTAGGAACAAGTGGCATTTGTCTGACTTTAAGTTACAATTTTTCATTTACTCTCTCATTAACTCCTTCAGGGACTATGGAATATTTACCAGCTTTTAAGTACATGAGCTACTTGTCTGTTAGGCATTGCCACTAGCAATGTAACTACTTGGTACAAAAGACTAGATTCTCAATGGGAGAGAATGACACAGTGGGTAGAGCAGGGAGATGAACACATTGGAGGAATGAAGGAAAAACAAGTCACCCGAGGATGATGATTTCCAGCAGTAAAGTGAGCGGGATGGTGAATTTCCTGAGCACAGTGAACATTGGAAGGCTGTCAGGGAAAGATTGGAGGATAATGTCAGACACCTCGCATTGGCTGGCATTTTGATTTACACATCTTACAGCTACGTAAATATACAGATACAGAGATATGTAGTGAACTAGAGATATAAAATATTTTTGTGTGTGCAGGTACTGGGGTTTGAACTTGGGGCCTGGGCACAGTCACACAACTTTTGTTTAATTAAATATTTTATAGTTATTACAAAGGTGATGTAGGTACATCGAGGTTACCATTTCATAAGTCAGGTAATGAGTGCATTTCTTTTTGGACAGGGGCACTCTTTCCTTCATTCTCCTAAAGTTTTGCATTCCTGTCTTTTCCCTCTTCAGTTGTACAATTTATTTCCAGCACAGTATCCAGTGAGTATCACTGCTGCATTTGTTCACTCTTGGTCTATTTCTGCACCTCCTTCCCCTCACAAAGACAGAAAAACAAACAGAAAATAAAACTCTTGCTTCTGTTTCCTGGAGTTCATTTCCATAAATATTATTTTATAAGATTAGTGGCACAGAGGCATCATCTTTGTGTTCCTCTCCTAAGAATATCCTCCTTTGATCTCACTTAGCTTTTTGCTCAAGGCTGATGCTTCATCACTTGAGCTATAGTTTCACTTCCAGCCTTTTGGTGGTTATTTGAAAAATCAGTCTTCTGGACTTTTCTGCTGATGCTGGTTTTGAATCCTCAGATCTCAGCCTCTTCAGTAGGTAGGATTAGAGATGTGAACCACCAGTGCTGGTGTGTTCTATATTTTTAATTGAGTCCAATCACTTTCCAAATTAGATACAAGGCATTACCCTTCCTTATCACATTTGCTATTATTAACTCAGATTGAATAATAAAAATAGAGATAAAATAATATCATCCCACAGTCACATATAGATTCAACCTAAAAGTTATTCAAATACCAGTTGGATTGCTTTGTCTTTTCCTTTACAAAAACCAACATATTGATTTCCAAAATAAATATAGAAATTCAAGGAATCCAAAAAGCCAAAACAATATTTCTAAAGTTAAACTTACTACTATAAAACTATGATAATCTAGACTATCCAGTACTAATTTAATAATTTTAAAACCAATGAAATAGAATTAGGAGTCATTAAATAAATCCTTACAATTATTGTCAGATAGGGTTTCCCTAAGTGCTAGGATTTCAGATGTATACCATCATGTCCAGATTTGGCCATTTGACTTTTAGTTAGGTTATCAGAAAAAAAGTACATACAGGAAGGAATAATCTTTTCCATAAGTGGTCCTGGGAAAAATGAACACTCATATGAAAAGAAGGAATTTGGACTCCTACTCAGATCATATATGAAAAACTAACTCAATATGTAATCAAGGATCTAAACGTAAGAACTCAAATTGTGAAATTTTTTTTGCCTGTCCCAGGTCTTGAACTCAGGGCCTGAGCCCTGTGCTTGGACTTTCTCAAGGCAAGAGCACTACCACTTAAGCCACAGCACCATTTCTGGTTTTTTTCCTGTGTATGTGGTACCAAGGAATTGAACCCGGGTCTTCGCGCATGCTAGGCAAGCACTCCACCACCAGGCCAAACTCCTGGCTCAAACTATGAAATTTTTATAAAGATTGCAGCAATTGCTCATAATCTTCAGTCAAAAAGAAGTCTTATTAGTTACAACACTAAAAGCCCACTCAGCCAAAGAAAAATAGCCTATGGATGTAATTCTATGGTAGAATGCCTGCCTATCATTAAAAGACTCTGTGTTTGATTCCTGGTACTGGAGGGGAAAAATCCCTAAAAATAGTTAAACAGCATTTCATAAAAATGAAAACCTTTAAAAAGTCAGACATGATAGCACATACCTATAATCCCAGCCCTTGGGATGATGAAGCAGGAAGATTCTAAGTTCAAGGTCATCCGACCATACCCATTCTGCTCTCAAAACAACTTTCTTTTTTTTTTTAAATATTTTTTATTGTAATTAATAAAAGGGTTACATGATATTTGTCAGATAGAAGGTGCATTAATTCACATACATTGATACCCTTTCACCTGCCTTGGTCCCATTACCCTCCCCCCTACCCCCCTCTTGTTTTTCCCCCCTTCCCTGTCCAATTTCAAGTAACCAAATACAAATGTATCCAATATATCAGATAACAAAGTGACAATATGCGATAACCAAGGAACAGCAAAAGAGATGAGAGATAACATAGCACATTAAGGACAGCAATCATTCATTATATGGCTTTTGTTTCAATATCCTCTGAAACAAGCCCTTTGGTACAAACAATGTACATTTAAAATAATGAATGGAGACACCAGCTGCTGACAGCACATACCTATAATCCTTGCTACTTAGGAGGCTAGGGTCTAAAGACTGTGAGATAATAGTCTGTGGGACTCTTATTTCCAACTAACTAGTAAAAAGCCTGAAGTAGGGCCGGGAGCATAGTCTAGTGGTAGAGTGCTCACCTAGCATGCACGGAGACCTGGGTTCGATTCCTCAGTATCACATATACAGAAAAGGCTGGAAGTGGTGCTGTGGCTCAAGTGGCAGAGAGCTAGCTTTGAGCAAATAGTGTCCACGGACAGTGCTCAGGCCCTGAGTTCAAGCCCCAGGACTGGCAAAGGAAAAACAAAACAAAAAACAAAAAGCCTGAAGTAGAATATGGCTCAACTAGTAGAGTGACAGACTCAAGCGAAAATGCTAAGGGACCATACCTAGGCCCTCAATTCAAGCCCCAGATCTCACTAAAAATTAAAAAAAATTGAAAAGGGGAAAATTAGTTGGGGATTTAGCTCAGGGTCTCAGGGGATACACACCTAGCAAGTGTAAGGCCCTGAGTTTGGTCCTTAGATCTGAAAAAGATAAGAAAACAAAAACAAAAACCTTTGTACAATTACTATGGGCTAATAATTTTTAAGCTTAAAAATTAAAAAAAAGAAAAAGAAAACTTTACTGACAGGCTCAGAGGCTCTGTTGGAGTGAGGTTTCCCCAGCAGGTGGGAGAAAGTTCACCAAGCGTGTCAATATGATGATGAATATTGCAGTCATTTATTTTTCCTGAATTAAAATAAAACAAAAAAAACTTGAACTTAAGAAGAGGAAAGAAGTTAAGGGGGAATAAAAGGGATACTTCCTTAAAAGTAAATATTTTTGTGTTGTATGTGTAACCCAAGAAGAATTCTGGAAAATCAAACTTGGTCTTTGAACTGCTGAACGCAGATGGGCGACAAACTTTCCGTCAACCATTTCCTTCACAGTACCTTAATTTACTGGTGCTCCATAATCCACTGATGTGGTTTCCAACATATAGAAGAGGCAGCGGAAATAGCTTCAATAAAGAGGAAGAGAGCATAGCTGGTTAGAACACAAATAATGAATTTTCCTCCATGTACAAAAATGGTGATGTTTGTACTCCACCAGTAAGGCAAAATATTCTGTACCTTTTCCTGAACTGACTAAATTTTCCAGAATCCAAAACATATCCATAAGTTTTTCCACATAACTATTATCCTGGGGTAGAGGTAGGAAGGTGAAAGGATCCTAGCTACTGAGGAGGCCAAAATCTGAGAATCATGGTTCAAAGCCAGTACAAGCAGGAAAATTCATGAGACTCTTATTTCCAGTTAACGACCCAAAAGCTAGAAGTAGAATGTGGCTCAAAGTCAGAGCACTATCCTTCAGCACAAAAGCTCAGGGACAATGACTGAGCATGAGTTCAGCCCAGGACCAATATGGACACACACACACACACACACACACACACACACACACACACACACACTCGCAAGAAGCTGAAATCTTAACTTTGCCTGCATTAGTAAAATATTGTTATTGTCCTAAAGAAAACTGGCAATACCAGGTACTGGTGGCTCATGCCTTTAATCCTAGCAACTCAGAAAGGAGATTGATATCTGAGCATTGAGGTTTGAAGTCAGACTGGAAAGGAAAGTCTGTGAGACTTTTATCTCTGATGAACTTCCGAAAAGTCAGAAATGGAGCTGTGGCTCAAATGGTAGAGTGCTAATGTTGACTAAAAAATGTTTAGAGACAGTGTCCAGGCTCTGAGTTCAAGACCTGGACCAGCACACACAGCTAACGTGCATGCGCGCGCGCGCGCGCACACACACACACACACACACACACACACACACACACACACACAGAGCATATGGTCAAGGGCTTTTTTTGAAGGAAAATTCCCTGGTTGAGTAGGTGAGTTGAGGGAGAATATTTCTTGAGCATTTGTACCTGTCTATATGGACAAAAGGAATTTCCTATCTTTTATTGGAAATTGCCACAAGATTGTCAATCTTTTCAAATAGTAGTGCACACTAGCCACATTTAGACAACAATGATTAATTGTCTACCGAGATCAAACCATGTAACAATTGTACTTTTACTGGGTTTGCTGAGAGACACTGCTTCTGAAACCTGTAACACCTGGATCAGGTTCATTGTTTCTGTGGTCTCAAAGAACAAGTGCAGGGACACTGAGGGAGAACTCAAACAGCAAAGATCACAAGGGAAATGATAGAAGCAGAGCTTCTGCTACACAGGTGGTCTCAAGGAAGCATACTACCTGGAGTAAGTTAATAAAGCTAACGGGTTAATAAGGCTTCTCTAGGAGAGAGCTACATGGTTCTAAAATCACAGGCTAGCCCATGCACCTTATCAGTCCCCAAACCCTATAAGAGGCTCCAATCAAGCCTGCCCAAGAGCTCCATGCGCATTTTAAACCCTCTGACTTGGGTGCCCGTTCAAGCCCACACCTCTGAGGTCTAATCAGTTGGCTACAGAGGTGCAAATCTTCCAGGGCAAAGAGTGATGTTCTACTTGTGCAACTACTCAAGATAAGGCGGTGGATGTCTCGGGCCCTGCCTTTCGGCCTGCACACAGGCTTGATGAGGGATGCAGAACCTCCTATGGAAGGGACTTCCTCCCTAATTGCCTAGCCAGATTATTTTTCTGCTTCAAGATCCTTTTATAAGATCACAACAGCACAGAATTTTTCATAACAAATATAATAGGCCATTGTTATCCAGATGAACCCAATCTTGCTTTCTCCACTCAAAAGACCTTAAGCACACAACTCAGGTACTTCATCCTTTGTAACAGTTTGAGATACTAGTATTATCTGCCAAAAATGATCCAATTTTATGAGCAGATTTGCTGTAGAATGCAGCACTGGTATTCACTGAACACTGTTGAAAATGAACTGTACAAGCTGGGCATGCAGTGGCTCACACCTATAATCGTAGCTACTCAGGAGGCTGAGATGTAAAGATCAAGGTTCAAAGCCAGCCCAGGCATTAAAGTCCATGAGACTCTTATTTCCAATTAGCCACCAGATAACTGGAAGTGGTGTCATGGTTCACGTGGTAAAAAAATGCTAGCCTTGTGCTGAAGAGCTCAGGGACAGCGCCCAGCCCTAGGCTCAGAGTTCAAGCCCTATGACCAACAAAAATAAAGAAGAAAGGAAGGAAGGAAGGAAAGAAGGAAGGAAGGAAAAAGAAAATGGACTGTACAATGTGTTGGAGGGGATGGGAGGGAAAAACGAAGAGAGTGTGAGGAAAGGGGTAACATTATCCAAAAAGAAATGTACTTTTTATCAGACTTACATAATTGAAACCCCTCTGTACCTTACCTTTATAATAATAATTGAATTAAAAAAAAAGATTTGCTGGGCTGGGAGTTTGGCCTAGTGGTAGAGTGTTTGCCTAGCATGCATGAAGACCCGGGTTTGATTCCTCAGTACCAAATACATTAAAAAAAAAAAAGCCAGAAGTGGTGCTGTCGCTCAAGTGGTAGAGCTCTGGCCTTGAGTTTAAGTCCCAGGACTGGCTAAATAAATAAATAAATAAATGAACAGGGCATTTGCTGCAGTAAGCGGATATAAAGAAGAGAAGATAGTGGATCTAGGACCTGCCCCCTTACTTGTTAGTCTTGTTCGCAGTCTACAAATAACTCCATAATAACACAACTGATGCAATTCTAGTTTTAGAGGGGCTGGGTTTCAAAAGTCAGTTGCTTCCATTTCTGCATGTGTGTGTGTAAGTATGTTGGGTGTGTGCATGTGGTACATGTATGCAATGGAATTTTACTCATCTATCAGAAAGAAAAATATTATGCTGTTTGAAGGGTAATGGATGAACCTAAAAAAAATTCAGTGAAGTCAGGCTTCAGGGGATAAACAGCACATATCTTATATGTGGAAGCTAGAGCTAAAATACAAAGATAAATGATAAGATGTACAAGGTTCTATGCATATACACACAGCTCAATTCAAAGCCAGCCCTGGCAAGAATGTCCAAGAGATTCTTACCTCCAATTAACCACAGAAGCCAGAAGTGGAGCTGTGGCTCAAGTGGTAGAATGCTAGTCTTGAGCACAAAAGCACAGAGACAACACCTATACCCATAGTTCAAGCCCTACAACTGGCAAAGAAAAAGGAAAAAAAGAGATAAAACTGACTTTTGTAGATGTTAAAAGACAAAACTGCTACAAAACTAGTTTTGCAGCTCTTTGTTGGCTTTATTTAGCTATTACAATTGGCAACAATCTGTCTTAGTGCCTAAGGAAACTCTGCAGAAAAAGAGAAGTGAGGTACAGAGATGGCCTGATTGGCTACAGCCTTCAACCCTATTTGGACATGGTTTGAACAGTTAGCTCCTTGTGACTGGTTGAGATTTAATTACTTATTATGTGTCTTTTATAGTCTGTTTATATATCATGTTAAATTGCAGGACACAGAAACCTTCAGGCCAATATGTGCAGGGCAGTCTTAGGACTAACTTAATTTTAATTCAACAATTCAGACAAAACCAGGGAATTCACTGCAGTGGAAAAACAAATTCCAAAGGAAGAGCTCCAATTAGGGAGAAAAGGGGAAGTGTGAAAGGCCAAAAGGGAAGGAAAGTAAATTAAGTGGTAAACATGCTCAAATATTGGTGTTTAAAAAAGAAATATGGGAGTTTGGCCTACTGGTAGAATGCTTGCCTAGCATGCACAAAGACCTGGATTTGATTTCTCAGTACCACATACACAGAAAAAAAGCTGGAAGTGGTGCTATGGCTCAAGTGATCGAGCTATGGCCTTGAGAAGGCCCGAAGATGGTGCTCCGGCGCTGAGTTCAAGCCTCAGGACTGGCAAAATAAGTAAATAAATAAAATATATGCAAGTGTGAGAGTTTAATGACTATAGAGAATTATTTGATGACAAGAAAGCCAGAGTTAAAAAGAGAGGTCAATGGAGTGCAGGGAGAGGCATTTATTTATTAACCAACTTTAGAATTTGCTAAGCTAGGTATGTCTGTTGCAATTTCTAAGCTATGACCAAAAACACCTGAAGCTGAACAGCTCTATCATGCACTTCATATAACCAGGAAGACTTAACTCACCAGGAAGACTTAATTTATCTTCTTAGACATGCAGCCATACAATCTACCAATCAACCAATGCAAATATACAGATATAGATATATGGATACAGATATAGATATGTAACAGGGAGAAGAACAGAGATCAAAATATAGACGGATATGGATATAGATGATGGAGATGGAGATGATGGAGAGACAGAAAGACAGACAGAGGTGACAGAAACACCAAGAAAAAAAAATCCACAAACAGGTACCAGCTGTGATGGTATCTCATCTGCTCTTTCTATAATGTGACTTTGGCATGCCTTTTTTCCTCCCACCCCAGATGTGGAGTCTGTGGATGTCTTCCTAAAGTTGAAAGGAGCTGACTTGACTAATGGAGCATAGTAGAAAAGATGCCGTGTAGCCTCTGAGAAGGATTCACAGAAAACAAGTTTGAGCCTGTCAGAACACTCACCCACAAGCCTTCTGCCACCATGTAACTGTTCCTCACCCCTGTGCCTGACATTCTGTAAGGTATCCCAAGTGAGCCTACACTAGGGAGCACCTGTAGAAGTTCTAGAAGGAGGGTGGGGAGAGAAAGACAGAGCATAAAACCCCAGCTGCACTAACAAAATCCCTCACTAATATAGTTTCAGATGTTTTGTCTGCAGCCATTAAAGCCTTAAGCAGAACTTCCCCCATGGAGCCCTTCTGGAATCCCTTATTTACTGTGGAAGATAATACAGTGGATATTGTTTGAGCCACTAAGTTATGTAGCAAAACAGAGAGGGAACATCTAGGAAAGGTAGTGACAAGAAACCTACCTTATGATAAATTGTTAAAAGGTTTCCCCTTGAAAGCAAGGATACCCTGTATTGCTATTTCTATTGATTTATCTGTACGGTCACGTAAGGTGGCAAGATCAGGTCAGATCTGTGGGTCATATGATAAGGTCTGAGAAACCATCTGGCTAAGGCAGACACAAATAGGATTAGAAAGTCACCAATCTAAGGCTTATGTCAAAGTGAAATCAAAAGTGAATGATATTTAAATACTCAAATGGAAGAACAATGTTTCCTGCCAGCAAAGGTGTGGAGATAAGGAATGTTAGAACAAAAGTGTAATTTTTTTTTGTACATGACCTGATTGTTTACATTAAAAAGTCAAAAAGGATATATTATTACTAACATTCTATACTTTTAGGTACAAAACCATGCAGAAAAGAACTATAAAAAGACATACCTCTAATTTCAATAATTAGTTTTAAAAGGTACATGCACAAATCTTACAAATCAGAATAAATCTAATGAAAATGCTAACACTCTACAGAAATGATTGTGAAACTTTATTGAAGGTAATTAAAGAAAAGGTGTTTTATGGGTTAAAAATGCAATACTTTGTAGATATCAATTCTTCCCAAATTGGTTTAAAGTTTCAATGGAATCATCAATCCCAACCTCATTAGCATTTGACAAATGGTTTCCGATAGGATACAGAAATGTAAAGAGCCAATAATCAGAGAGACTCACGTCTCCAGATATCCAGGCTTTTAAAATCAATCAACCTATCTATAATAATTAGTGCTTAGTGGTTGAATGCCTGACGAGCAAATGTGAGGCTCAGTTCAGATGCCTGTATTACAAAAACAAGTGTGAACAAAGGTGTAGAAAACAAATGAAAATGCAAAACTAGTGCAGAAATAGTCCATTCATATGAGGTCCATGACACTCTAACACACAATAGATGGCTCTTTTCAACTGAATTTGTGACAAATCTGTCTAGGGGGAAATACGCAATTAGACTTTTAGCTTACACCACTCACCAAAATCAATTCCAAAAAAGATTTAACGCAAAACAAGTGCTAAGTTAGGCACCAGTGGTTCACATCTATAATTCTAGCTACTAAGGAAGCTAAGGTCCTAGAATCGTGGTTTGGAACAAATCTGGGTAGAAAAGTCTGTGAGATATTTATCTCCAATTTACTACCAAAGCTGGAAGTGGAGGTGACTCAAGTGGCAGAGTACTCTCCTTGAGCAAAAGACCTCAGGGACAGAGCCCAGGCTCTGAGTTCAAGCCCCAGGACAGGCACCAAACCAAAAGCTGGAAGAGTGGTTTAGGAATATTGTGCCTGTTTACCAAGTGTGGTACACTAAGTTCAATCTCTAGTACTTCCAATAAGGAAAAGAAAAGAAAGAAAATAAACAACCCAAACAAAATAAAATTAAGAAAGGAAAGGAGAAAATACAGTGTGTATAGAAATGGATCTCATTTCAATTCCTAGTTGTATAGTATTTATATTACGTACCTTTATGGGAATTTTCTTATCAAAATCAGGGAAGTGAATTATCTTATTCAGCTTAGACACATACAGTATCATTATGGTGGCTGCCATCTGGAGGAAAGAAAAATAATTTCAGCAAAATATCAAGGAAAATTGCCTTAAGTATGATATCATTAGAAGGAAACATTCTCAAAACAAATGATAAAAAGAAATATTTTAAAGGTTCAGAGAAAAGAAACCAAGCATTTCATGGAGTGTTGACTGCTTTTTCTGCCACTGTACTTCTATCAGAAATGTAGACAAAAGCTGGGTGTGATGGCTCACATCGGTAATCCTGGCTACTCACGAGGCTGAGATATGAAGATTGCAGTTCAAAGCCAGCTCCAGCAAGAAAGTCCATGAGACTCAGATTCAATTAACCACCAGAACACTGGAAGTGGTGCTATGGCTCAAAGTGGTAGAGTGCTAGCCTTGAGCTGAAGGGCTAGGCCTTGAGCCCAGGCCTAGGGTTCAAGCCTCATGATCAACAAAGAAAAGAAAGAAAGTGTTGACAAAATGTCACACGGACATGATCTTGGGGCTCTAGGAAAAGTGGCAGGTACAAAAAGGAATGTGGTGACCCAAGAATGACCAGAATAGCCACAGACAAAGCTTCACAGTAAGCCGAGAGCATTATGCTCACATATTAAGCTTAAGCTCATGCTTCCCCATTAAAGGGGAACTTACCTTAGGTAAGTTACATATAGCTAATATACACTAGGTATGTTAGAAATCAGTTGTATTATTATTTTCAAACTTTGGGCATAATTTTCCTGTGCAAAGTTCAGAAAAAAAAATTGAAAAACTGCTTCAAATGATTGTAATCCTGCATCATGATCCTAATGAGTTTTAAGTAATATCTGCCCATATGCTTACGTGACTCAGACCCATCATGAATTTTAAGTGTGAATTATAATGCAATTATATAAATTATAAAAATAATATTGTCATTTTTACTTATTTTATAGTTCTTAAAATATACAGTACCATTTATTTAAAATAAATATAATTTGGACTTTTAAAACAAACTTTACTAATCTGTGTGTGTGTGTGTGTGTGTGTGTGTGTGTGTGTGTGTGTAGGTGGGTGGGTATGCACAGCATATGGAGTTTAAACTCAGATCCCAGGAATTGTCCCTGTACTTTTGTTTTGTTCATTATCTATACCAATGACTAATTAAGAGACAGGTTTTTGGTTTTCCTACTTACCTGTCCAATTCCAAGAACAATTGGTGATGGGAAGCTACAAAAAACATAGAATAACAAATCAGTTTAGCAACATACAAAGATTTGAAGAAAATAAATGAAACATTATGCTGGGAAGCAATGGAAACTTAATGACAAACTTACTTATTTGACACTTGTGTATTTCTTTTTCATATTGTTAGTTGACCATTGATAAACTCAAAATTTTCTTTTGCCCTTTGTAGGCAAAACAGATATAATTATGTATGTAAAAAATAATCAAAGGGTGGTTAGGAGTTTGGCTAATGGTAGACTGCTTGCCTAGCATGCACAAAGATCCGGATTTGATTCCTTGGTATCATATACATAGAAAAGCTGGAAATGGTGCTATGGCTCAAGTGGTACAGTGTTAGCATTGAGGAAAAGCCCAAAGATAGTGCTCAAGCCCTGAGTTCAAACTCCAAGACTGGCAAAAAAAAAGGAAAAGAAAAAGAATCAGAGGGGCCAGGAATTTGGCCTAGTAATAGAGTGCTTGTCTTGCGTGCACGAATACCTGGGTTCAATTCCGAAGTATCACACACATAGAAAAAGCTAGAAGTGATGCTGTGGTGCAAGTGATAGAGCTCTAGCCTTGAGAAAGCCCAAAGACAACGCTCAGGCTAAGTTCAAAGCCAGGACTGGCAAAAAAAAGAAAAGAAAAAAGAAAAATAATCAGATTAGAATTAATAAAAATAATTTTAGAAAGGATGCTGAATATAGAAAAATATACAAATATGAAAAAAATTAGTCGAGAGCCAGTGGCTCTTAATTCTAATTAACCACCAGAAAGCTGAAAGTGGCACTGTGGCTTACATGGTAGACTGCTTGACTTGAGCTGAAGAGCTTAGGGACAATGCCTGGGCCCAGAGTTCAAGCCCCATGGCTGACAAGAATGAATGAATAAACAAACAAACAAACAAACAAACAAATAAATAAATGAGGAAGACCTAAAGATCACAAGTTAGAAATTTAATAATCGAGTAATGTTTATTCTCCTCAAATTGACCTATAAAATTAAGCAGTGCAATCTCAGTAAACATACCCATGCATATTTTATTAAAACAAAACAGTTGATATTAAAATTGAATGGAAAGCCAAAGAAGCAAAAATCACCCATGACAATCTTAACAAAGAACAAAGTAGAGCCAAGTGTCAGTGGCTCATATCTGTAATTCTAGCTACTTAGGAGACTGACATCTGAAGATCACAGTTCAAAGTCAACCCAGGCAGCGAAGTTCATAAGACTCTTATTTCCAATAAACTATCAAAAAGCTGGAAGTAAAGGTGTGGCTCAAGCCCTAAGTTCAAGCCTCAGAACTGGCACAGAAAAAAAAGGTAGGAGAATTATCCTCCTGGGTATTAGGATTCATTTGCTATAATAAATGAGAGTGTGTGATACTTGTATAATGACAATTCAACAGGACAAGAAAAGGAAACAGACACAGAGCCAGATTCACTCACATGTGGGGTAATGATACACCGTGGTGGGTGAAAGTCATAATAGTCCCTACCTCATCCTACTCAACAAGGGCACAGCCTACCGCAACTGGCTTGCTCACATGATCATCACCCATTCTCTGCCTCCCATGTATCTTCTTAGGCTACTATAAAAAAGCTAAAAATACCATCAAAACAGCAAAGAATGAAAGAATAATAGAGAAATAGAGAGAAAGAGAGGCAGGGAGGAAGAAAGAAAAGAAGGGAGGGAGGGTGGGAGGGATGAAAACAAGAATGAAAGAAAGAGAGAGAGAAAGAGGAAGGTCTATTTTCCTAGAGAATATTGAAGGAATGACTAGACATTTACCACCTGAGAAGAAAATAAACTCTGGATTCTGGTGGTGTCACCCACATATCTCTTTCCTGACTAAATTACTCCTGACAACAGCATTCCAGCCTCCTAAAGCAACCTGCATCCAACTAACAATTTATATGGGGTATAAAGGCCAGGACCCCTCACCCCACTCAGGAGAGTGATGCAAAGCCATCCCAGTTGTAGAGTCGGTCCCTGGGCTGAAGCCTTTGCTATGACTGCACCACAGCTCATCGTCTCACTCTTTCCACTCTCATCTCCAAGTAGCTCCAAAATATACTGCCTACCTTTTCAGAGTTCAGCCTGCAACACTGAGAAAAAAATTACCGGATGACAATTCAACAGTGCAACATCAAAAATGAAGGGTTTATGGAAGTAAGACCAACGTGTCCAATAGAAGGAATACTCACTAATTTACTTACGACTAGAGAACTCTTTAGTAAGAACAAGGGCACATCAAGAAAATAAGAGCACAGAATCAGATAGAAAAGAGCCAACTGCAGTGAACAGAGAACAAGCAGATCTCAGGAGAGCAAAACAAGGAACTTGCCGCACAAATAACCTTTCAGAACCCAAGGAACTACATAGCCATGGGTAAAATTGAGCTGCCAACACCAAGACAAGTACAGTGAATCTGGAGGGAGAAGACAAATTCTGAAAGACAAATACAGACAAGAAAGACCAATGATACCAAGTCAATCTGATGGCTTGCCCTGGACTAAAGAACTCAACAGAGAGAAAAAAGAAGATGGTTCAAGGACAAAAAAGACTAGCTTTTCTGACATGAAGAGGAAAAAAAACCAGGAATCTTCAAAACTCAAAGAACACAGTGTAACAAAAGCAAAATCTCTTGAAGGTGTTCAAAGACAGTAATAGAAGTCATGAATTACACACACATTCTCTCTCTCTCTCTGTCTCTCTCTCTGTCTCTCTCTCTCTGTCTCTCTCTCTGTCTCTCTCTCTGTCTCTCTCTCTGTCTCTCTGTCTCTCTCTCTGTCTCTCTCTCTCTCTCTCTCTCTCTCTCTCTCTCTCTCTCTCTCTCTCTCTCTCTCTCTCTCTCTCTCTCTCTCCCTCTGTCTCTCTCTCTCTAAAATCTGATAATGGAGTCCCAGCGGTGATCTGTGATGAGGGAAAAAATGTAAGAACTCAGGACTTCGGACACTGTGGTAAAAGGGCTTGTGATGGTTTTTTTTTTTTTTTTTTTTGAGGGGAGGTCATGGGACTTGAACTCTGGCCTGGGTGCTGTCCCTGAGCTTTTCAGCTCAAGGCTACCACCCTACTCTTGAGCCATAGCCCCACTTCACCTTTTCTAGAGGTTAATTGGAAATAAGAGTTTCACTGCTTTGTATTGCCCTGGCTTGCTTTGAACTAGGCTCCTCAGATCTCAGTCTCCTGCGTATCTAGGATTACAGACATAAGCTACCACACTTGGCTTGTGATGGCTATTCCAATTAAATGTACAACAGATTCAAAGAGCCTTGTGCTAATGGTCTGCATCTGTAATCCTAGCTACTCCAAAGCTGAAAAGAGCCAACTGAAGAGGTCAGTTCAAAGCAAGCCGGGAGAGAGGGTGTGAAACTCTCATCTCCAATTTAACAGAAAACAAACAAACAAAAAACTGGCAGTGACAATGTGGTTCAAGTGATAAAGCTCCACCCTTGAGTGGAAAAAGCTAAGTGCACTAAGGGAGGGAATAAGGCCCTGCATTCAAACCCCAGTACTGGCACATCTCACACACACACACACACACACACACACACACACACACACACACACACACGATAAGATTACAAAATATCATGATACGTTATCAAACAAGACAAGAAGGGTTGGGGAAACATAGGGAGGAGAAGGTACCCAGTTTCTTGTTTCAGAGAAGAGAAATTATACATATCTAATGTTGAAACATAGGTTTGAATTTTGCATGATAAGGTTGAGATTAACTCAGTGGTCAAGCTCTTGCCTATTCATTTACAAGGCCCTGGGCTCCATCCCCAACACTTCAATAATAATAATAATAATAATAATAATAACTATAACTTCTTAATGATATCTCACTCTTAAAGGAATGTTTTAAGAAATATTAACTTTTGGGGCCGGGAGTTTGGCCTAGTGGTTAAAGTGCTTGCCTAGCATGCATGAGGACCCGGGTTCAATTCCTTGGTACCACATACATAGAAAAAAGCTGGAAGTGGTGCTGAGGCTCAAGTGGTAGAGCTCTAGCCTTGAGAAAGTCCAAGGACAGTGCTCAGGTCCTGAGCTCAAGCCCAGGACTGGCAAAAAAAAAAAAAAAGAAATATTAACTTTTAGTCGGGTGCAATGGGTCAGGACTGTAATATTAGCTACTCAGAAGGCTGAGATCTGAGGATCCGGTTCAAAGCCAGCCCAGGCACAAAAGACCAAGAGATTCTTATCTCCAATTAATCACTAAAAAATGGGAAGTGAGGTTTGGCTCCTGGGGTAGAGCGGTAGAGCTGAAGAGCTCAGGGTCAGTGACCAGGCCCAGAGGAGGGGTGGTAGGCTTGAGCTGAAGAGCTCAGAGACAGTGCTCTTTTAGTGAAGAAATGTATACAGTTGGCTCTCCAAACTTGCAGTTTCCTATCCACAGATTCAACCAACTGTGGAGCAAATTATTTTCAGGGAAAAGAAATGCATCTGTATAGAACACGTGCAGACATTTTCTTGTCACTGCTCCCTAGATAACGTAGTATAACACTATTCACATGCAGTTAGGTGTTCTAAGTAAATTAGAGATGCTTGAAATATGGGAAGATGTGCATGGGTTACAAACAAATGCTACACATTTTGCATGAAGAAGCTGCGTCGCTGAGGATTTTGGTATTCTGACAAAGTCCTGGGGTCAATCCTGTACGCATCCAGAGTCATGACTATATTTGAACACTGACAATTGTTTGAGTTAAACTTCATTTGCTCTTGTTTCCACTGAATGTAGTAAAACCTAAATTTCAAACAGAAGTACAACTCAGAGCTAGTTGTATTAGACGTCTTAGCTTGGATGCAGATCCTGAGTTACGTTTCTCTATGCTGAGACAGTCCTTGATAAGGTTCGATATGAAAGTCACAGGGCCAGCTGTGAAGTAGTCTGGCCAAAGCTCTTTAAGGTGAAATAAATCGAGCCATTCAATTTAACATCCAGTGACAACGGATAGTGGAGAATAAGTTACTTGCGGTGGTTTCTGTGTTCTCTATGAAGTGTCAGAAGGGTAAAGGGAAGGGCCATAAAAAGTTTCAGGATGAATAAAGTATGGAATAAAAGGATAAAGCTATTTCTGATCAAAGAAAGTAGCCAGCAGCCCCGACGCAGTGTAATATTCTCAATGCTCAGAGCTCGACCCAGTGTTCAAGGAGGCAAGGAAATGACAAAGACAAGCCAACTTAAGAGAGGAAATGGAGTGGTCTGTTATCCCTCCAAGAGTGCTCTCAGAGGGACCAGGTAAGTCATGTCAGGAGGAGCAGGAACGGCAAGAGATAAGATAGAGATCACATCCCAAAGGGATGGGGGTGGGGACAATAAGCAGTGGTGACTGGAGGGGACAGATATCCTGAGAGTAGCCATCCATGGAAAGTAAGTGCAGGACACTTGCTGGAGATGAGACCAGACTAGATCCAGACATTAGGTTAATGGACTTGAAGTCAGATGAAGACTGACGCAAGTCGGGATAGAAAGGAAGATGAAGATTGAATAAAAATCACCTGGAGCTCAGGACCTATAGCAAGGGAGACAGAAAGGGATTGAAAAATGCAGTTTCAACAGAGCAGGAGCTGTGAGGGAACTAAAAGGACATGTCCCCATCTTTAAGGTAGTCATACTGGGTAAGAAAAAAATCCAGCTCGTGTGTGTGTGTGTGTGTGTGTGTGTGTGTGTGTGTGAGCGTGTGTGTGTGTGTGTGAGCGCACGCGCGCACGCGCGTGCAAGTCCTAAGGCTTAAACTCAGGGCCTTGGCACTATCCCTGAGGGTTTTGCTCAAAACTAGTACTCTAGGGGCTGGGAGTTTGGCCTAGTGTTAAGAGTGCTTGCCTAGCATGCAGAAAGGCCCAGATTCTATTCCTTGGTACCACATACATAGAAAAGTGGTGCTGTGGCTCAAGTGGTAGAGTGCTACCCTTGAGAAAGCCTAAGGACAATGCTCAGGCCCTGAGCTCAAGCCCCAGGACTGGCAAAAAAAAAGAGTTACAAACTTTTCCTGCCTGGGCTAGTTTCCTGCCTGGGCTGGATTTCAGCCTCTTGAGTAGCTAGGAGTACCTGTGTCTTTTGAGAGGGCTAGGAAAGACAGAAGACAGAATCTTTGTGAAAGTGCCAAACGAGGAGAAAATTATGAGTTGGGTTTATTGTTTTATTATATAACATTATATAACATAGCTCATCTTATATTCAGATCCTCCTGCCTCCTCTACCTCCTAAATGCTAAGATTATATGGCCTGTTTTTGTTGTTAAATGTAGATGTTCACTTCTCACCCCTGAACACACCCATTCAACAGCTTTTACAGAAACCTCCCCCCATGACTCAGACAACCAGGCTTGTTTGGAAGCCTAAAAGTGTCCTGAAGTCCTGTGATGTGCCCAAAGTCCTGTGATGAATCATGAAAGCAAATACACAGGACATACTGAGCAAATATTTATTGATGTAGATGAAAGGAAGCTCAATCATTTTATTAAGTATTACTAGTTAGGCTTAACTATTTTCTCGCACATCAGAGAAAACAGTATTAAAATGGGGGAAAGAAAGATGAGGGGTGGAGGTGGGGGGGAGGGAAATGGGGATCAAGACATGTGAAAGAGTATCAATGTATGTGAATTAATGCACCTTCTATCTAGCAAATATCATGTAACCCTTCTATTAACTGCAATAAAAATATATGTAAAAAATAAAAAATAAAAATTATTTTTGAGAAGTTGTAAAAAAAAAAGAAAAAGACAAAAGTAAAAATCCCCAATGCAGATCACCTTTGCCATTTTCTGGAGTCTGATCCAAGGCACCATTAGTGGAACAAACTGGCCACAAACACTGGAATGGCATTGTCTCTTCTCCAGCCAGCCCTATCTGGGCCTTGTATCCTCATCCTTCCCAGACACATGACAATGAATTTAAAGCTAATAAATAACTATGACCACCCAACTAGAAATGATCAAAACATAAGAGAGAAAAAAGTCCCCCCAGCTACATCCTCAGGACTCTGTGAATTAAAACTCTATCAAACATTCCCTTCTTCTGTCTTCCAATATAACATTCTGTCCTCAAACTGCTAATGCCAGGATCTGATTTCTAATAGTGTATTGTTGTAATTAAATCACCCCAACTTTCCTACCCTCAAAAAGGTGTGCCTCAAGCATTTTGAAATGAGACACTGAACGGTATTCAAGCCTACTTTTCCAACTGTCTAACATATAACAGTACAGAAATGTGAAGAAATGTTTATTTCTCAGGATTATAAGGATTGGTGCCTTCCTGGGCCTAAATCAATAAATACATAAAACAAAAACTTCCATTTCCTCCTTCAATTCTGAACTCCTGTTTTCAATGTTGAGGATTGAATACAGAGCACGCACGCTACTAGTTACAGATCCAGCCTTGGAAGTGAAATTTTAGAAATGAAAAGACTCATCCCAAAGCTTGTTGTTTGGATAGTCTTCATCTTTAATGCACTGATCCTTGTCTGCTGGTCCCTACCAACAAGGAGAATGGATATTTAAAGGAATCAAGTGCAGTGGCCAATTGTCACAACCTCCTACCTTTAGCCTTCCTGTAGGGTAAGTATGCACTCCGCCCAAGCTCTCTCTCTCCCCTCTGCTCACCCTGGAGCAGGGGTGCGCTTAAACGCAGGGCCTAATCGATGTCACTGAAAGCTGGCACTCTACCACTTTGAGATAAAAGAGTCTTTTGGCCTTTCCTGCCCAGGCAGGCACTGGGCCTGACACTGTCCCTGAACTCTCAAGGCTACTGCTGTGCTACTTGAGCCACAGCATCATATCTGGTTTTCTGATGGTTACCTGGAAATATGAATCTCATCGACTTTCATGCCCAGTGTTGGCTCTGAACCTCCATCCTCAGATCTGGCACCTGGCCCTTCTCTTGTTTTTAATGTGGATGCTAAAGCTTTATTTTTCTTCCATTAGCTTGCACTCTTTGCTAAACAGTTCAGGCAAGTGCAGCCTTCCATTTCTTTGATACAGTATTTGTTGCCTATGAACGCCAGGAAGTCTGCTGCAATGCCTGGTACAGAGCTTCAAGTCATCCTTTCCCTTCCAGGTCCCCTGTTCTTTCCCATCTTTACCTAGGACACTTTAGCAGCACTGCAGTTCTCCATCCACCCATCTAAATATTCTTTTTTTTTTTTTTTGTCAGACCTGTGGCTTTGAATTTAAGAGTCTAGGTGTTATCCTGTCCCACAGGCCACACATTTGGCCTTTTTTTTTTTTTTCAAAGCTACTTGGAGGTAAGAGTCTCATGGACTTGTCTATCCAGTCTTGCTTCAAACCTTAATCCTCAGATCTCAGGTGTGGGCCCCCAGCACCAGTCTAAAAAAAATATTTTTAATCAAAAAAATTATGGCAGCTGGGTGCCTGTGGCTCATGTCTGTAATCCTAGCTACTCAGAAAGCCAAGAACTGAGGATTATGGTTCAAAGCCAACCTGGGCAGAAAAATCCCTGAGATTCTTAGCTCCAATTAACCACCAGAAAACCAGAAGTGGCACTGTGGCACAAGTGGTAAAGCACTAATCTTGAGCACAAAGAGCCTTAGAGACAATGTCCAGGCCCTGAGTTCAAGCCCCCATGACTAATCAAAAAAGAAAACAAAAAAAGTTATGTAATTCCTAAGTTAAAACCTTTCAAGTGACTCCCAATTATACTGAGACCAAAATTAAAACTATTAATCACGGTTTTTCTGCTTCTTCTAATATATGTGCATTGCAGGAACCACAGTGATTCATATCCTAGAACATCCACCCCAGGGCTCCCACCGCACTCAAAATGGATTCTAAGACCTCATCTAGTTGCCATTCCTACCCAAACTTCTCCCTTTCCCAATCCTTGCAAATTATTCTTCCCCTTCTCTCAGAGTGGCTCTCTCCCTCACCTCTCTCAAGCTTTCACTAAATGTTCCATCCAGGCCATTAATGGTCAATGACTTAATCACATTAAGTCACTTAGGTCTCTGTAAAAACTCCACAGGGTTCAGACTGCTTCTGAACAGTGGAATTTTCTGGCATTAACCCCTTGGTTAAGTTGTATCTGAAACTGCCTTGGTTGTTCTTGAACCTGCTTGCTTATTTTCTGTCTCCACTACTGAGATCCGGTCTCTAACAGCAGTGGTTTTGTGCTGTCCGCAGCTGGTTCCCTGGTGGTCACTATGAAATCGGCACCCAGTAGGTGCACAATCATATCTGTTGCACATACATGGGATTCATTTCCCTTGCAGCTCATGACAGTCCACAGAAAACCCTTAGATGTCATTCATTAGCAGGCCTGTGCTCAAACGGTTTGAACCTCTGAGGAAAGTGCTATGGGATTAGTGTCAAGTCACAGATCTCTAAACCACTGCAGACTTCAACAGGATTTCTGAGTCCTTACCAATCCGTTCCAGGAAGTCCACATTCGCTAATCATGCCGGTTATTTAAGAATGAATGGTCAATTGGTTCAAACCAGTTTTGTGAGGCGTCTAGCATTGTTTAGAGAGCGATTCGCTTTAAAAATGCACATTTAAATCACTTTTCTTCACTCTGGGTGCATGGTTAAAAGCAGGCACCTAGTAGACGAGCTCTCCAAGCACTAAGCAGGTGAGTGTGACCCGCAGGTCCCCGCGGGGGGGGGGGGGAAGAGGGAGACACCCCCCCCCCCGCCCGCCCCACTCGTCCACACCGCCGGGGCGGGCGCATGGAGGGCGGGTGCAGCCTCGCCATCCAGCACCCAGGCGCCTCCCAAGGGGCCTCCCCCCACCCCCCGCAGACCCCGCCTCACCCATAGGAGGTCAGCAGTGTCTTGTTGACCAGCACGATGAGGAAGGAGCAGACCCCGTAGAAGAGCGCCGACAGCAGCTTGGGCACCCGGGAGGGCAGCCGCGCCGCGTCGGGCTCGGTGCCCTGGGTCTCGCCCTCGGCCGTCATGTCCTCCCCCGGCCCCGCTGCCCGGGCCGGCCGAGCGCTGGCCTGGCCCGCGGTGCCCCGTACAGCTCGGTCCCCGCCTCCCGGTCGGGCCGAGGAGAGGGCGCGGCAGGAAGAGGAAGAGCCCGAGCCCCAGCGTGAACCCCAGATCCCGGCCCGCCCCTCGCTGGCGCCCCGAAGTCTCCCAAGTGCCAGGGCCCCTCTGCAAGTGGGCTGGGGAACAGTTCCCGACGGCTCTTCAGGGAAGGAAAACTTTTAGGAAGTTTAGGGAGTGTGTGTGTGTGTTTTCTTTTTTTGGAACTTGTAGTTAACATTCACACTTGAGATGTTCTGACAAACACAGACACCCCAATAAACCACTTACCAAAGCAGTGTTCCCAGAATCCTCACCTCCCTCTGTGAACCCTTGGAAATGAATTCTCCCAACTCGTAGCTCTCTATCTCCCATAGAATGTCCTGTAAACGGGGAGCTGCTCCAGAGCTTCAGATAAATGGAGGCAGACTATCCAGGCTCTCTCCCCACTCGGTGGATGGTTTTGTGGGACTTAGCCTTGCGGTCATGTTTTGAGTAGTCTCAGTTTGTTCCTTCGCTCATCAGTTGATTGGCAGATTTGGGGTTGTCGGTGTGAGAGCTATTCTGAAAATGGCTCTCATGAATATTGGTGGGCAAATGTTTTTGTCTGCAAATACTTTGGGTGTCAGTAGGCGTGGAAGAGTCTCAGCATCCTCCAGTAGGGTGGTTTGTGGCAGTTCTGTCCTCATTTCAGAGCCTGTTCCCTAAAACATAGCAATGAACTGCATATAGTAGGCAAGTCAATACCCCACATTTTCATCTTCCACTATCTTGGAAATCTGAAATTTAAACCTGTTCAGAAATGCTGCCAGTCAACTGAAGTTGAAACCTAAATACATCAGGACAAATGTTTTCCTAAATGTTTCTTGGTTGTTCCAAACAACCAAGAGAGGGAAAGACACGTTTTCCACACTGAAACTGAACTTTTGAAACCAGCCAGCACCAGAAAGGCCAAGAGTCCAAATTACTCACACAAAACCAAAGTCCTTGGCAGTGTGGCTCAAGTGGTAGAGCACCCACTGTGATCAAGCAAGCTGATTGAGAACATTAGGTCCTGAGTCCAAACTCTGGTGAGGGGGAGTAAGGAGGATGTGAAGGGAAGAACAAAAGGAGAGGGGGAGAGGAGGGGAGATAAATCCATTTAAAATAGAAAATGAATTCATATTGCAAGTTCAGTCAAGAATCTGAGTCATTTTAGCTAATTTCCTCCAAGATATTTATTATTGTTTCTAGTCACTCTTCAAATAAGCTGTAAAAGGGTACTTTTAAAGCCATTTTTATTGACTTTTATACATGAGGTCCTAAGCACTTCCCAGACACACCCCCTTCCCCCCCTATAATTTTTAGTGATGGCTTGCTTTGTTCCCATTTACCAAATCCCCATTTTTCACCTTGCCCTTTTTTGTGTGTGTGTGCTTTAAGTCAGGGTCAGTACTGTCCCTTGAGCTTTTTATGCTCAAAGCTAATGCTTGACCACTTGAATCACAGCTCTACTGGCTTTTTTGGCAGTTTACTCACACTTTCTTGCACAGAGTTGGCTTCAAACAATGATCCTCAGATCTCTACCCCCTGAATAGATAGGATTGCAAGGCGAGTCCTGGATGCTTTGCCATTTTTTACTGTTTAAATCACAACGCACACTAAAGAGATGCTTGGATATTTTTTGCACAATGAAAGTTAGGATGACCTCTGCCAATACAAGTACTCAGAGAAAACAGATGGAAAAGAAAACCAATTCATTAGGCTCTTAGCAAAGTAAACAGGCTCTCAGTGGATTCTTGGTGGAATGACTCCAGAGTTAAGATATGCAAAGTGAAATGAAATTCTAGTCCCTTATTACCCTAGTTTAAAGTCTGAGATAGAGCATCTACCTATTCTAACACTATGGTGATGAACCACATACGGAAGTTAAGTATAATTTAAAAGACCATAATTTTAAAGGGACAGCAATTCCCAGAAATGAGATGGTAGTAAGATGTATCAAAGTAGGGCTGATGTTAGAATGTAGTGGGTCATATTTCTTATCTTATTTGGGGGGAGGACTGAGGAGTTCCTGGGGTTTTAACTCAGGACTTCATTCTTGTTAGGTAGGCATTCTGCCACCACATTCCCAGCTCTTTCTGCTTTTTTTTCCCCCCAGTCCTAGAGCTTGAACTCAGAGCCTGAGCACTGTCCTTGACCTTTCTTAAGGCTAGTGCTCTACCTCTTAAGCCACAGCACCACTTTTCTGTGTATGTGGTACCAAAGAATCGAACCCAGGGCTATGTGCAAGCTAGGAAAGCACTCTACCACTAAGCTACACTCCTGGCCCACTTTTACCACTTTTAGAATCAGATCTCATCTTTTGCCCAAGCTAACCTATCAGATTGTGAGCCTTTTATTTAAGTTTCTCCAATAGCTAAGTTGACGGTGTGCACCACTGTGTGTGTCAGCTTTTTATTGCTGCTCATGAAGTGCCAGCCTGCAACCATAATCCTCTCCATCCAGCCTTCTGAGAACCTAGGATTATAAGCCAGAGCCACAGCCAGTTTATTTTTTAACTATTTTAGATGTGGTTATGATACTTTTGTAGGAAAATACTTTTGTAGGAAAAAACTTTAAGAATGACCACATACTTTAAGCTTTAAATTAAAATAAATTTTTATTCAAAGCATCTTTCAAAAGTACAGCATATTTATTCATATGCTGCTAACTCTTGCCAAACTACAACTTTGCCATATGAAGCATAAAACACTTCCAAAATTTGAATGTAAACCACATTTTTAAAACAAAAAGCAGTCTGAACACACCTCAAATTTTAGATGCCAATATATTTTGTCCAAATATATACCTTATATCAAAAATGAACCTTTAAAAATGTATCCATAGTGAACAGTTATCATTCCTTTGTTATAATTATACAAATTTTAAAAAATGTTTCTGAAAAACTAGTGTGGTTGACAAAACTTGACTGGAAACAAACAAAAAACCTTTCCTTTTGGAAGGTCTTAAATGTTATCATCTGGTAAATATACTTGTGTTTTCAAATTTTGTATTGCCCTTTCTTCCTTAAGTAACTTATCAGATTTTAAACTTCCCAAAACTGATGAATGTTGCTTTTTAGTTCAGGTATACTTAAGAGGAAAAATTCTTAAGTAAATGTTGGAACCTAAACTGAGAAAATCAGATGCTATGTTCCCTCTAACCACATTTTTAAGTGCTCCAAGTTAAAATTCTATATACCAGATTACAAACAAAATTCTTAGACTATTACAATAAAAATTTTCTTCTTACAAAAAAATCCCTAAATATTTGTAATTTACTGTACAGAGGAATTACATTTTTAAAGTATGTCCTCATCATACACATTATTTGCAACTCTTATTTTCAGTTTCATACTTTTGCTTCTTTCAAGACAATTACATACCTCTTTTCCCATGGCTATTCATTTTAAACTACCTGTATACTGCAAAACATTGGGATGTTTGGATAAAGAAGCCTACATTCTAGATAATGTGTGAACTACATTTGTAGGATACCACCTAAACTCAAAAGTAAAAAAGGCTCTGAAGAACCCATCTTTCTGTCTACTCCTCTGTGGTTTACTCTATGCAATCTCTAAGTTACCATGCTATGCATGTAATTTAATTCAGCTTACAACTAAAGCTGAATTAACAGTTTTATGCCTACATTGGGAGGTCAACTGCTCAGATTTTTTCTTTTTAATATAAAGTGGTGTTTAATAATTTCATTCATTTGGAAAACAAGATTTAAAACCACCACACAAGTCAATACACTTGCAGTTCAAACTATTCCAGATGCCTACATATTTGAGTAACTAATCTTCTGCTGTGCTTAACTGACAGCTAAACTTAGTGAACACAAAATAGTTTGGCATGTTATTCTGAAGTAAAGCAAGAAGGTGGCTTTATGCACCGAAAATATAAATATGGAGGCTTCCATCTGCTAAAAACTCTAAACAAGCAGTACAAATAAAATTTAGTGTTTACTAACAGAAGAGCTAAAACATTTTACTACTCAACAACCCTGTAGAAGTCCCTTTCATTAATACAAACACAAGTGCCAAATCTCATTACAGGGCCCCATAGTAGATGTAATTGGTATAGATATGTACACCAATTACCATATTACCTAGACTTTGCAAGATTAATCACTCAATTTCAGCAAATGAGAAATGTGAAATGTGCAAAAATTCCCAAGTTAACATGTAAAGGGTGACAAGTGCTTTTCAAACTTTATAGTGAATTATAAAGCCCCAGAAAGATAGAGTAAGACTGATTTTACTCCACTTTTGAAGATTCTGAACTGTGGTGCAGCTTACCCAAATCCTCAACTGTCTACTGTCAGGATCAAGTCCATGGCTTACAGCATCTTCCCATCTCTCCAGCTTATTGGGCATGCTATTCTTGCAAACTTAAAACATTTATCTTATACACCCATCTTATACTTTTTTTTTTTGCCTGCATCAAGGTTTATATAGTATCGTTACACATACACTGTTAAAAAAAGACCTTACAAATAATCTACCTCAACCTTCTTTGGCTATTTGTACCATTCCTTTTGTTTTGTTTTTCTTCACACAAATGTCTTATTCAGAAAGTGCCTCCTGTGAGAACTGCTTCCAATGAATGCATTAAACTTGCAAAATCTAGCTTCCCACAATATGTAGTTTTCTACCCTGTACTGTGCAGTCCATATTTACAAAATATTTTAAACTTTACATCAAATCCATTTCCATAGAAAAAAAAAGTGCAATTCTCTCTCACCCCATATTCTGGAGCAATGACATTCTTCATAAATTTCTACAGAATAGCAGCCTAAGACAAGCAAATAAGGTGCTTAGCTTATGCCCAAGGATCTACTTTGTAAGTACGCTGGGCAGTACTTTTGTACAGTGCAGTCTGTGTGCAGCCTACTGGCGGAGTGGCGCCCCAGTCAGATTGGCAAGCTCAATGAGTGCCAGGGCACCATGCAGGCGTTCCCGCTGCTCTTGGAGCCGACGCTGGGCACCGCTCTTCTCATCTTCCTCCTCATCAGACTGAAGGTATTCCAGGGGGTCCTGCTGCTCCTGATCAGCCTTCTGAACCAGCTTGGCTTTTAAGGTGGGGGCACGCTGCTCTCTCATTTCCCAATACCTGTGTGAAAGGTGGACACATGGATTATTTGCAATACATCTAATTCCCAAATACTGACTTCTTTTTCTTTTTTTTTCCAAATGAAGTTCCTTAATACAGCATAGCTTTTCTGTGCTTCTATCTAGTTCTAGTGATTTCACATGTACCATCAACATGCCCATTTACAAAATTCAAAACTCAGCCTCAAAGGAGTGAAGACTTCTGTTCAGGCTCCTTTAACTAAATGCATAAGCAGTTTCCAATCTCATACTCGATTCTAATCATGTGTTTTTGCCATTAAACTGGGGCTGGGGATGGTCATCAGTATTGGAGTGCTTGCCTAACTTATGCAAGGCGCTAGGTTCAAGCTCCAGCACTGCAAAAGAAATGAACCAAAGGAAAAGAAATGGAAGGAAGGGGAAATGAAAAGGGAAGGTAAAAGGGAGGGGAAGAAGGAAGGGGGAGGAAGGAACTATGTAAGGTATTAAAATCACAATATATGGGACATATAAAAATGTCCATATAGTCTTATATATAAATGCTTGCAATTGCTTTATTTGTAGTAGCGTAAAAACCAATGTCTGTCCAAAATTGAGAAGCATCCACAAATTGATTACTCTCCAACAATAAAAGGAATGAATCTTAAATCAATAAAAGGGATGAAATTTAAAATAATGAGGCTGAATGAAAGAAGCCAAACAAGCTACATGTTCAACTATATTTACATAAAATTTTAGAAAAAGTCCAGCAGTGGTGCTTCATGGCTGTCATATTAGCTATGTGGTCAGTGAGAGCATGATTGTAGTCGTAGACCAACCTGGGTAGAAAAGTCTGACAAACTCCATTGCAATGGAAGAAGCTGAGTATGGTAAGGTGTGACTGTCATTGAGATATGGTGGGAAGCAAAAGACAGTAGGATCTCAGTCCAGGTGCATGCCCTGGCAGGAAGTGAAATCCTATTTCAAATATAGGAAGGTATAGCTCAACACCAAAGTCCCTTCCAAGCTAGTACAGCATCCTGAACTTGGTCCTGAGTGAAGAAACAGCCTGTGAAGCTGTGCAGAAGCATGACAAGGTACTAAGTTCTTAATCCTTAAGAGAAAAAATGTTTATATTGACCCCTTCAGAGCCAAATGGCATGCAAATTCATGATGAATTCGATACTTTTTTCAATCAGTCAGGGAAACCCTTGAAAAAGCTTATTAAGAAAACCTGTGTTTAGGGTACTCAAACTAATGATACTATAATTTCCTATCACATAGAATCTAATGCCACTCAACAACTTCACAGGAAATAAAGGACTTTCCAGGATTTTTACAAAATATGCAAGAAAGCAACATGAAACGAGAGAAACCTCAGTTTCTACCACAGCCACAAAGCAGACAGGAATCTTATAAGGAAAGCACAGGGAAAGTGCTTACTTTGCCAGCCACTCAGCAGCAGCCTTGTTGTCCACTGCCTGGTGCTTGCTCAGTGTGTCCGTGGGCTCCTCTCTCTTCAGCCTGGCATAAGGGTGTTTTGGACAGTGGCGGTTTGCATGGGTGAATCTGCTCAGGCAACCTTTAGGAGATAAAAGGAAACACTTACTAAAACAAGCCTCTAATGGTCTTATCAATGTTAATAAAAGGGACAAGAAATTTGTTCTAACACAACTTGATCATCACCAGCAAATATAAATGATAAATGTGTTCATCAAAAAGAGACACCTCAAAAGATGAAAAAAACTCTTAAGTGTGAAAATATTCCTCTCAGCTTTGTTGGTAAGGAGCATAATCAAAAACATGCTACATAGTCAGTAACTAATATTTGCTTAAGCAAATTAAGTTGAATGAGGAAGTCTGTACAGCTCCTGTACAGTACAGGAAAGAACAAAGTAGAGGGATAACCTACAGTGGGAGAAAAGTTTTGCTGTCTATTCCTTAACCAAGATTAATATCCAGACTACATAACAAACTAATAACGTTATCAAAAGTAACCAGGCCAAACAATGGACAAATGACCTGAATCAAGTTTTCAAAAGCACAAAACATCAGGGAAATACAAAAGGACAATAAGATTCCATGTCACCCATCCAAAGAGTAATTATTAAAAAAAAAAAAATCTTGGTCGTGGAAGAACCTTTAATAGGAATGTAAATTAGTATAACACCTATGAAAAATAGTACTCAGGTTCCTCAGAAACCAAAAATAGAACTATATCATTCTTAATTAAGTTAACATACAAAATAAGACACCTGCACACCTATTTGCTGTGGCATTGTTCACAACAACCAAGATAAGGAAGGAGAGCCAGTCTAAATGCCAGTCAGCAGATGAATGGATAAAGAGAATATGGTATATACACAATGGAGTGTTACTTAGTCATTAAGACCAAAGTTACATCATTTGCAGAAAACTCAAAGACGTCGTGTTAAGTAAGCTAGACACAAAGACATGTATTAAATATTCTCTAAATAAAAACTAGATGTCAAAAAATAATTTGTAGACATTTTTAACATTTATAACAATAATAAAATACTATAAAGTAACCGACTATACTGAATTTCATAAATAAAAATATAGAAAAACATCTATGAATTATGATAAAAAAGATTAATATGCTTATTTCAATTGAGTAGTTGAAAAGTTTAACCAGACACAATAGCTTCTGCCTATAGTTCCAGCTACTCAGGAGGCAGAAACTGTAGATAGTAGTTCTAGGTCAGCTTGAACAAAAAGTAGCAAGATCACATACAACAGATCAACCAGGAGTGCTGGTTCACACTATAATCCCAGCCATGAAGATGGTGAAATTTAGAGGGCTGTAGTCCCCCAGGGGTGGGTAGGGAGGGAGATCAGAAAGACTCTACCTGAAAAATAATTAAAAAGCTAGGGTATGTCTTACGTGGTGAAGCACCTGCCAAGTAAGCATCAGACTTAAGAGTTCAAACTCCGGTAATCCCCACCTGCCCCCTTCCAAGTCAAAAACTTTTAAAAAAAGCAATGTAAAAGACTACTCTGAAGGCTATATTTCTTTGATAAGATTGTTTTCCTTCTCCCTGAAATTAAATATAGCATTTTGAATTTTCTTTTAGGGATTTCATCTAAAAAAATAATTTACTTAGAAATCAAGACACTTCCAAGATATTAAGCATGGATTACAATTAGCTAGGAAGAAAATGTGGGTAGGCCAGGGTCCACCAGATGGGAGGCTACCCGTGGTGCCCCCCTCAGCACTCGGGGGGAAAGGTGGAAGGCTTCTACGATGTATAAAAGGTTAACAAAATTTTCCTTCCCTGAAAAAAAAATCTAAGTAAAACACATTTTACCTATGAACTCACTACTTTTCCAGAAACTTATCTATAAGTACATACCATTTTCTGAACAAACAAAAGGCTTCTCTCCAGTATGAAGACGCTGATGCGTTTTGAGCTGTCCACTCTGAACAAAGGCTTTTCCACAGTCTGGATAGTCACACAGATAGGGTCTTTCACCTAGGGAGACAGTGTTATATTATACCTGAGACAATAAAGCAACACATCACTATATAATAAAACACATCACTGCACACAGAGGGACAAGTGGGAAGGCCCATGGCATCACGTGGGTGGTATCAAGAAGGTCTCTTGTAGGGAACGAACCATTATCTTTAGGCCATGGACTGCTGAGAACCAGGCTAGGTACTTAAAAGTTTTCATTTTTATCTTTCCTATATTGTTTATTCCCCCTAATTTAAATCCTGAACTCTTGCTAATTCTTTACATTGTATTCCACTCTTGTTTTCCTGTTCTGTTTCCTCTAGTATGGCCTCCAATACAACCTACCCTCAAGAGACCCTCCCACAGCCTCCTAGCTGGTTTCTAGACTCTTCCTTGCAAAGCACTTCCATAGTAGCTGGCATGTAGCTCTTTTCATCATACCGTCTACCCCCTCACCCCAGATCACCCCAAACTCTACTCCATTCCTTGGACAATTACAAATTACATATTGGCTTTTAAATGTCACATACCATTTTAGCATATGGGGTCAGAATTTACCTTTACCTCCACCACTACAGACATCCTAGCCAGGAGGCTATTCCCCATCTTGATGGTTTTTGTTTCTATTTGTGTTTTGTTTAGCTTTGACTTAGTAGCGGACTAATTAGATTTTTAAGCAAACCCATCAAAATTGGGCTAGGAGCATAGCCTAGAGGTAGAGAGCTCGCTTAACATGTACAAAGCTCTGGGTTCAATTCCTCAGAACCATACACATGGAAAAAGCTGGAAGTGGCACTGTGGCTCAAATGTTAAGAGCGTTAATCTTGAACAAAATGTGTCCAAGTACAATGCCTAGGCCCTGAGCTCTAGCTCCAAGACTGGCAACTACCACCCCCAAAACACAAACAAAAAACAGAAAAAAAACAAGTCATCAAAATTAAATTACTTCACAATAATTTTAATAATAGTATCTAAAGTTAATAATGGTAATCGAATGTAATAGTTTAAATAATAATATATGATATAGTTGGTCAGCTTAGTTTGTAATGATTCAAAATTCTAACTTTACCTGTTTTTAGGGATTTAACTAAGTATATGTGTGTAAACAACAAAAGAAAGAAGCCAGTAAGAACCAGAAAGCTTGTGTGTGATGGCTCATGCCAGTAAACCTAGCTACTAGGGAGGCAGAAACAAGAGTATCAAGGGTTCAAGGTCACCCCTAAACAAAGTAACAAGATCCTGTCTCAAAGCCAGGGCTAAGGGCATAGTTCAAGTGTAGAGTAATGGTTTCCCTAGCACAAGGCCTCTAAATTATTAGAATTATTAGTTCAAACCCCTAAAATGCAAAGTGAGAAAAAGAGGGGAGGGGTAGACAGACTGAGAGGTAAAAGCCCAAGCCCATGTTCTAGACCAGTACTGTCCAACAAAAATAAACTGTAGTATGTCTCATTAAAAAAAGTATGAGGAAAAGGGTAGGTTCATTTTAGTGTGATTTTCATACATAATAATTACTATTATTGTTGGTCTTATTTACTCTTTTTCACACGAAGTACATTTCACACTTAGACTAGACTTCTACATTTCAAGTGCTAAGAATCACACTTAGCTAAGAATCACACATATGGGCAGTATAGCTCTGGACTTAAGGAGCTGATACATTGCAAGGCAGTGGTAATGCATGTTTTGGTACTTACATCTCATGTGTAAATTACTAGCGGAAGACGGCCCTGGTGGCCTACATCTCTAATCTTAGCTACACAGGAGTCTGAGATATGGGGATCACGATTCAAAGCCAGCCTAGGTGGAAAAAGTCCATGAGATTCTTATCTCTAATAAACCACCAGAAAACTGGATAAACCACCAAAAACTGGAGCTGGCACTGTGCTCAAAGTGGTAGAGCACCGTAGCCTTGAGCAAAAGACTCAAGGATAGTGCCCAGACTCTGAGTTCAAGCCCCATGACCAACAATACACATACATGCACAAACAGGCTAACTTTATGAAGAGAAGAAAACAGTCCTCTATAAATTAAGTTTGGGTTCAATGTTACATGGAATAATTTCTACATACAAATCAAGATGTATGATAATTTTGGGACAGCAACTTAAAATACATTTAATTCTGGATAATCACAGTTCAGCATAAATTTAATGGTGAGGTCTAAGGGAACATTGAGCACTCTTAATATTCTATTAATAATTAATAGTTACTCTGGAAAATATAGATTTATCTCCAACTGCTCAGTGAAGAAGAGCAAGAATTGGCAGATAAGACTAAAGCAATACAGAGAAAAAAGTCTTTACTAGCTAGTCAATGAAACATTAATAACCAGAATATAAACAGCTAGAAAAGTTGCACAATGAAAAAAAAATGTAAGGGCAAGTGAGTTGAACACTTTTTGTAAGAAGAAATATAAATGGCTACTAAATACATAAGTGTTCAACATTCTTAGCCATGAAGAAAATACAAATTGAAACTACACTAAGATTCCATATCATTCCACCATTAGGACAATCAATAAGAAAACATAAATAAATGATGGCAAGGATAGAGGAAGGGCCTTATACACTATTGGTGTGAATGTGAACCTAATACAACCACTGTGAAAAATCAGTATGGAGGTTAAAACTCATGACTCTATGCCACTCTTGGGAATATATCCAAAAAACAGTAACTCAATTTATGCTATTGTAGCTCTACCTACCTATCTATCTATCTATCTATCTATCTATCTATCTATCTATCTATCTATTTATCTATCTATCTATCTATTTATCTATCCCCAGTATAATTACCAAAAGCCATTTGAGTTAGAATATGGTAAAGTAGGTGAAATTTGTTCAAAGTGTACTACGTGCACATCTGAAAGTATCACCAAACAAAACCTCATACTACACTTTATGCTAATTCAAAAATAAAGTGTTAAAAATTTAATGATTGCTGTTTTCCTATTTGGCCTACAAATGAATTTTATTAAGTCCCCTTTAGAGTATTAGCAAGTAAAATTCAGGTAGGAGGAGAGTAGAACTCATTTTACAATCATATGACTGTGATCTCTAGCTTAATTACCACAATAACTTTAGAGGTCACATGGAATAAGTATTCCAAAAAATACTACCATAACAAAAAGCAACTGACTACACACTGCTTGTTTTTAAAACTTCAAAAACAATAGTGAACAAAACCTAAAGGTACTACACTTACCTGTATGAGTCCTTTTGTGAGCCTGGAGTGATTTCTCCCTTGGAAATACCCTATTACAGATGTTACAGCGGATCCTGCTGGATGAATGTTCTCCTTCATTTATTAAATCCCGTACTGTATCTGCTCGGGGTCTACCACGCCGGATTCCATCCTGTTAACAATTTTTATAAACCTTAATATAATACTAATAGTCACAAAAGCAATGTATTATAAAAGATAAAAAGTCTTTCTTGAGGGACATTAGCAAAAGTGAGAGGCATGTAGCTCCATCACCCCCCCACCAAAAAAAAAAAATCACAAAAAATTTAGCAAAACTATCCAAATTAGCCCTGTGGCAACTCAGAAAATACTGAATAAGGAGAAAGCTTTGCAGAGTTCTTGCCCAGATTCTCTTTCCCTTCTCCATTGTGTGTCTTCATAACTGCAGCTTACATTCCCATTGTAGGAACCTCAGCCTGCCTTTCAGAGGGGGAACAGAACTTACTCTGATATTAGTGTTTGCCTAAGTTATAACTCTCCCAGAACATAAAACTGATTCTTCAGAGGACGCTCAAAAACCTTGCAAAGCAAATAACCCACTGGATGCCAGAGGCAGTTAGAGTTGAGGCAAAAAGACACATGAAAAGCATGAGAGAAAGTTTCTTTGGAAAATTAAGAGCACTGGCAAGTGCTCAAATATTTAGAAAGCCACACACGTTCATTCCCAGGCCAGACAGGATGCTCAGAAACACCTGCAAAGATTAAAATTTTGCCTCTAGTTGATCGTTAGGCCCAGTACAGCAAAAAAATGAGAGGTAAGGTAAGTGGTGTCCTAGCCCAATAGTAGAGTAGAGTTCAACTTCTGCCACTACCATCATGAAAAAACAACAACAACAAAAGCCATTCTTTGAAGATTTAGAAAATCTCTGCTCCTTTTTTCTTTGGTTGAAAGGTAGAAGAGAGTTTCAGACGTTCAAGGAAATCTCTCAAAATCCTAATGGGCAAAGTGGCCATGGCTTACACCTGTAATCTCAGCTATTCAGGAGTCTGAGATCTGAAGAATGCAGTTTGAAGCCAGCCTAAACAGGAAAGTCTGAGACTCTTGTCTCCTATTAACCACCAGAAAACCAGAAGTGGAGCTGTGGCTCAAAGTGGTAGAGTGATAGCCTTGAACAGAAAAGCTCAGGGACAGCACCTAGACCTGAGTTCAAGCCCTACGACCAAAAAAATCCTAGCTGGACACAAACTAAAGAAACGCACCCTTCTTTGTCTAGCTTCATTGGGAATACTTGGGACAGTTGATTAAATGTTTTGTTTTTGTTTTTTTTTCCTGGTATGTCTCAGTCTGCTTCAATTAATTTCATTATGGTAGAGCATTTGCCCAGCGCATGCAAGGCCCTAGTTTAGTCTCCTGAGAAGAAGAAATACAAAAAGAATACAGACTTAACAATTTAGGAAGGTCACTAAAAAATACAACTCACAAGAAACAATAAAAATAATCTCAGGAGAAAGATTCAGATTTTCAGAATTATAATATACATCATAATACTCAAAATATTACAGAGCATGCAAAGAAAATTTAGAAGTATGGCACATTCACAGGAGAAATTAATTGAAATATACTGAGAAGAAGCAGACACACTGCACTTAACCAGGAAAAGCAATTTAAATCAACTGTCCCAAATATTCCCAATGAAGCCAGACAAAAAATGGGAGGGAGGGGAAGAGAAGAATAATTTCTCATTATACAGAATACTAACAATGAGGCAGAATTTATCAAAAGGAACCACATATTCTGAAATAAAACATTCATTCAGAAGAATCTGCAAGCTTAAAGATAGGTCAGTTGAAATGATCGAGCTTGAAGAGCAAAAAGAAGAATAAAGAAAAATGAAAATAGCTTGTAGAACTTCATCAAGCATGCCAAAACATATATAAAGACAAGAGAGAAAAGGGAAAACAGAATGTTTTAAAGAAATAATGGTTGAAAATATTCCAAACTTGGTAAAATAACGAGTCCAAATATCCAAGAACTTCACTGAACTTGAAAGTAAACACAAGAGATCCACACACTTTGTAATCAAACTGTCAAGATTAAGAATCTTGAAAGCACTAAAAGGGTAGTGACTCATCAGTTTTAAAAGGTACTCATAAGATTAACAGCTGATGTCAAGAGAAACTGTGTAGTACTATGTCACACTTAAGGTCCTAAAAGAAAAAAGAATATATGGTTACGTGGCAGTGGAAAACACCTATAATCCTAGGTATTCAGAACATTGAGATCTGAGAACATCAGTTTGAAGCCAGCTACAGCATGCAAATTCAAAAGATTTATGTCCAATTAACTAGCAAAAAACCAGAAGTGAAGATGTAGCTTAAGTAGCAGAGGTTCTGCCATGAGTAGAAAAAATCTAATAAGAACATAAGGCTCCAAAGGCCACATATCTAAAATATATCAACAGCTCAAAAAATTGAATCACTCCAAAACTAATCTCCAAAGTAACAACCATCCCATTAAAAGATGGGCCAAAGACTTAAAGAGAGTCTTCTCTAAAGAAGAAATAAGAATGGCCTATAGACACATGAAGAAATGCTTGACATTTCTGGCCTTAAAAGAAATGCAAATCAAAACAACTCTAAGATTCTACCTCACTCCAGTTAGAATGGCCATGATCAAGAAATCTAATAACAACAGATGCTGGTGGGGATGTGGCCAGGAGGGATCACTACTACACTGTTAGTGGTAGTGCAAACTCGTTCTTGGTGGTTCCTCAAAAGACTAAACATAGAGCTCCCCTATGACACAGCAATTTCACTACTTGGCATTTACCCAATCGTCCAGAAACAAGGACATACTAAATCCACTAGCACACCGATGTTCATTGCAGCACTATTTACCATAGCAAAGATATGGAACCAACCCAGATGCCCCTCAGTTGATGAATGGATCAACAAGATCTGGTATTTACCCACAATGGAATTCTATGCAGCTGTCAGAAACAATGACATCGCCCCATTTGTAAGGAAAAGGAAAGACTTAGAAAAAAAATCATGTTAAGTGAAGTAAGCCAGACTCAAAGGAACATAGGCTCAATGGTTTCCCTCATTTGTCATACTCAGTAGAAACCTTGGGCTCTCCTAGCAGAGATTTACAATAGAACAAAACCTAGATATGTAAGGCCATATAGTATGACCCTAAATGAAAGGACCTCCAGGATATTAAAACAAAAGCCATATAATGTGTGATTGTTGTCCTTAATGTACTATGTTATCTCTCATCTCTTTTGCTGTCCCTTGGTTATCTCATATTGTTACAGTATTTCACTTGGTTATCTGATATATTGTATATATGTGTTTTTGGTTAGTTGAAGTCAAGATGGGGGGTTGGGGGACCAAGGTATCAATGTATGTGAAGTAATGCACCTTCTATCTGGTGAATATAATGTAACCCTTCTATTAATTATAATAAAAAATATATGAAAAAAAAGTAAGGCTCCAGGCTTGAAGCCCCACAGCTAATACAAAAACCAAAATAAAACCAAAATTAAAAAAAAAAAACCAGCCAACAATATGATTCTCTTCTAAGAAAGAAACAGAATGCAAAATATAGCTAATTGAAAAAATGATTAAAAGCTGGGTGCCAGTGGCTCATACCTGTAAATCCTAGCTACTCAGGAGACTGAGATCAGAGGATCACAGTTCAAAGCCAACCTGGGCAAGAGAGTCCACAAGACTCTTATCTCCAGTAAATTCAGAAAAAAACAGAAGTGGCACTGTGGCTCAAGTGGTACACCACTAGCCTCAAGTACAAAGGCTCAATGGCACAGCCTCGGCCCTGAGTTCAAAAACAAACAAAAACTAAACAAGCAACAACAAAATGAAAAACTCTTGAGTGAGGAACCAGGTGTAGTACTCCTGATAACCTCAACTATTCAAGAGGCTGAGATAGGATTTTTAAAGCAGAATGACTGGCAGTACAGGAATACGAGAAATTATACAGGATCCTAGGTACTCACACACAGTGGCCAAAAGAGGTTACTCAGGAGAAAAACACCAAAGGCTTGGATGCTGTCCCTGACTTTTTTGCTCAAAGCGAGTGCTCTACTACTTGAACCACAGTTCTACTTCCAGCTTCTTTTTTTGGTGCTTAATTGGAAACAAGAGTCTCAAAGTCTAAGAAATGTACTCATTACCTATGAAATAGTAACCACTCTATGCAATATCTAAATAATAAGATACATGCATTAATAAGACATATAAATATTTGAAGAGTCTTACAGACTTTCTTACCTGGGCTGGCTTCAACCTGTAATTCTGCAATCTTAGCCTTCTAATTAGGTATAGACATGAGCTAACAGTGCCAGCTTTTCTAATATTCTTAAAATCATGTTACTGACTATGCATTTCAGAATAGCTGATTTGCTATTGAACATTTTTTAAAAGGTATGATGCAGATGTCAGCGCCTCACAACTGTAATCCTAGCTACTAAGAAAGCCAAGATCTGAGGATTGAGGTTCAGTGCCAGCTGGGGAAGGTAAATCTTTGAGACTCTTATCTCCAATTAATCACCAAAAAGCCTGAAGTAGTGCTGTGGATCAAGTGGTAGAGCACTAGCCTTGAGTAAAAAAGCTTAGTACCAGCACAGGTATAGGTACAGGCACAGAGACAGACAGACAGACAGACAGACACAGACACACAGACACACACACTATGTAATATACAAGAAAATGATAAAAATATAAAATACATATATGAGAAAAAAGCCTGTCCAATAGAAAGACCAAAAAGGTTAACCATATTGTTCTATATCTCACATAACTGTTTGTTTCTCCACAAGCAAAATATGTTTTCCAAAGAAGGAAGTGCTGCAAAATACAATACAACATACTGACCACAAACAGGTAAGGTTTCACTAAATATGCTCTTTTAGCTGAGTCACCTAATGCCCTAAGGAAATGAAGGAGTATCTTTTAACAGTGCATATTAAAACAAGCTATACTACCTAAAAACAACCATTTTTATTTTGTCCTTAACAATAGCAACAAAACTATGTTACTAGGCAGATTTTGATAATTACAGCATAAACTCATAAACCAACTGCAACTATATCTTCTGTAGCCTAAGGAACAAATCTTATCAAGACTGTTGACAGTTCACAAGAAAAAGATATGCCAGCATGACTTCATTACCAAGAAGCACGATTTCATTACCAAAAACTTCAGCATCCTCTAGTGTTTTGGGGATTCTCCCCCCTCCCCCGCCCCCAAGATTAGTATTCTACCACTTGGCTTTCTGGTAGTTAGCTGGAGATAGTCTCATGAACTTTCCTGGCCAGTCTGGCTGTGAACTGCAACCCTCAGACCCTAACCTCCTAAGTAGCTAGGATTACACAGTTGTATGACATAGGTGCCCAGCTCCTTTACTAAGTGTAATTTAAAAAAAAAAAAAAAGAATTTTAGTAACTTCAGGAGGCAATTAGTCATTTTAAAAATGTTTAGTCATGCGATGGCTAAAAAACTTAAGACCTTAACATTTTTATACAGTAAAATTCAAATAAAGGGAATAAACATAACCTAGAAGGTTAAGTAATAAGTCGTAGAGGAAGGTGTTTGTATCTAAATAAGACACTGTAATTGATCCTATTTCTCTTCTCACATTCAGATCTAGGTCCAAACTTTCAATAATTATTTCATAAGTATTCTTTATCAGCTGCTACTAAACAAATTAAAATAACCCCCTTAAAGTCAATTCATATGATATACCTAGGAGCAACATGATGCAGGGATTAAAACAAAGGCTCTGGAAGGTTCCTCAGTTCTACCACCTGCACATCTTAATCTCAAAGACTCTTCTCTACCTTCACCTTCCTCATCAAGTAAGCAAGGTTAAATGAATTTGAAATGTCAGAATACTCAACATGGAGCAGGGCAGTAGTTTGCAGCTAACATTATGAAGTGCTTACTCCATGCCAGGCAGTAAATGGCAGCTACTATGCCACCTGACACAAGGTTTAACAAGACATTAGTCACTTAGCACATACAAATTATTATAACTCAGCTCTGTAGCTGCATGCAGTCTAGATGTCATGATAAGGCAAGGGGACTTTAGATAGATAGTGGCAGTTTGTAAAAGGTGAATAGTATTTGAGAAAGACAACAAAAACATAAGGTAATGAATGCATTCTGAATAGAGGAATAGGGACACAGAGAATGCTAACTTAATGTTAAACTTGATGTCTTCTCTCCCAGAATTTTACCAAACAGAAGGTATGTTAATAAATAATTATACACCAGTCGTGTTACACAATCTTGTGGTGAGGGGCCTGAGTAAGTTGGCAGATGGATATTCTCTCCTAGACAAGGGTGACAGCAACAAAAAAGCAAAAGAAAGCTGAGACAGGACTGCAGGCATAGATGTTAACTCCTCCCCTGGGAGCAATAGAAACAAGACAGTAAGTGAACACAAATGTTCTCAAATCCACAGATGCCTTGACAATCACAGCAATCATAGCACATGCCTCTAAGGGCATACAGATGTCATAGCAGGAGTATGTTACTGGCACTGCCGATATTACAAACCTGTGCATCTTTCCCGGAGGGAGCAACACTTAGCATGACTCACATGATTCAACAATTTCCACAGTACTTTAAACAGGCAAAACAAAGTGAAGAGGTCTGGGACTCCCTCTTAAACCAGCCTACCAATCACATTCCAGACCTTTCTTTCTTAAGGTGAGGAAGCTAAATGAACAATCTTTTGGATCTGTATTTGGCTTGGTTCATTAAGAAAGAAAAAACAAATTAAAACTGATAAACTTATTGGAGTTAAAGGTGTTAAAAGCACCTCCTAGCAAGCCTAAGCCAATTTCAAACCCGTGTATCACACACACAAAAAAGATGAATCAATTTATGAAGGACTATGTGAAAAGGAGAATAAGCATAAATAGCCTTTCATTCTACAAGTGCTTTGTAACATCTGGAAGATTTTACCTTTGAAAGAAATAATGAAAATAAAATTCAAAGCTATGCACTGTGCTAACTTTTTTTTTTTTTTTTTGGTCGGTTATGGGGCTTAAATTCTTGGGCTGGGTGCTGTCCCTGAGCTCTTCAGCTCAAGGGACAGCTCTACCACTTTGAACCACAGTGCCATTTCCTGTGCTAACAACTTTTATAAAAGGATTTTGTGAACTTCTGTGTGAAATGTTTCCAGGCACAAAGAATATACCTGTACATTTTGTCTATGATAACTAAAACTACATTTTTTGGGTAATTCAAATTAAATTCAGTTAAAATAAAGAATATAATCACAAGTACAAAATCTGATAAGTATTTTGCATGTATGCCTTTATGCTTAACAACACAATTTAATGCATTTTTAAAGGGCCAAAACATACGAATCATCCAGCTTCCTAAAAAAAAAAAAAAAAACCTATGGCTCATTCCTGGCCACCTATAGCCAGAAACGGCAACTCTCTCACTAACAGCCAATACTTATGATTCCTACAGCTCTTTCAAATGTTTACTGAGGTGAAGTCTGTCAAAGCAGTCATGTAACTCTATAGTTCTTTAATACCAATGCCACTAGTAACCAAGTGTATCAATTTCCTGAAACCAATCAACACGGAGTTTCAAGGACCTTGTTACTTTAAGACACACGGCCAAACTTACTTCAATTTATACAGTACATATCAATAGACTCACTAGCCCACTAAGTGACTTGTTAGCAGTGAAGATGAACAAAAGCTTACACAGTCACTTAATAAATGAAACATAGTTTATTTTAGACCACTTGCTCATCAAGAGAATACTTATGTAACATCTCTATTCAGCATTTACAGAATGTGAAGTTTTGAAGTCCAATAGTGACCAGACAAACTGGTTTCAGTCCTCCTGGAGGTTTACACGTGGGAAACACGGGTCATATAAGACCCAAGAGATCATTGGGTATCTGAAGGAACAGATATAGATGGATGGATAGATAAGTAGGAAGATAGATTGCTTCCCCCACTAGATAGATAGATAGATAGATAGATAGATAGATAGATAGATAGATAGACAGACAGACAAACGGATGGATGGATGGATGGATGGATGGATGGATTGCCTCCCCCACTGGGAGCTCCTCTGCCTGTACTGGTAACCTTACATGCCCACGAACGATGTTACAAATATGCAAACAGCCCTTGGCACTACCTCCGGGATATGGCCACAGCCATCGGAAAGGCACAGCGTGGGCTGGGGGCCGTGAAAGCGTGACCGACCGTCCTAGTTTGCGGTGCGATCGCGGCAAGGTCACTGTATCAGTTTCTGTACACCGGAGCGGCCTGATCGGCAAAAGCACAGGTGTTTTCACCTGACGGCCACACCCCTCCGGTGCTTGGGAGCGATTCAAGGTTATGGGAAACAAGTGTCGCCCCTCGCCGCCCGCCTTCCGACTGGGCAGTCGGTGTGCGTACGGAATGAAGGGCGAGAGACCCCCCTCCCTCCATTTTCGCTAGTCAAGAGGCCCCAACGCCCCTCCCGGGCTCCTCGACTGTCTCCTCCGCTAGGCAGCTGTAGCCGAAACAGGGCGAACGACACATCCTTCCCTCCCGCACTCTGCGGAACCGCTCAGGGTCTCCAGTCCCCGGGCCGCCCAGTGGCCCACGCCGCGCTCCCGCCCCCTGCACCTGCTAGCCAGGCGCCCCTGGGAAGTCGGCCGCCCGTCTGACGCGCGACGCCTCCCCCCTGCCCCCCACCCCCCCCGCGCGGGGGCCGGTTTTGGCGCGCGACAGTGACGTCAGCGTCCTGTCAGCCGCCGCCCTCGCCGCGGCCAGAACAACCTCGCATTTTAAACTCGGCCCCGCCCTGCCCAGCGCGTCGGCGGGGGCAGCCGGCTGCCGGGCTGCGCCGTTAAACGGGCCCCCGCGGCCCCGCGCCCCATCCACCCGCGCTGCTCACCTTCAAGTGGCCGCTGTCCGGGCTGCTCGCTTCTTCCTCGTCCTCCCCTCCCGAGGCGGCGGCGACCGAGGCAGCGGGCGGAGGCGCGGCCCGGCCCCGCAATCCCGGGTGCTCCGCTACCACCGGCAGGGAGGCCGAGGCCGCGCCCCCGGCGGCCCCGGGGCTGAGCGTCACGTTGTGCGCGTTCTCGCCCCAGCGCCACGGGTACACCATAAAGTCACTGAAGCCGGGGCTGGTGGGGATGAGCGGCGGCGGCGGCTCCGGCTCCCCTCCGCCGCCGCACGCTGGCTTCATCGGGGTCGTCCTGATGACAGACACCAGCACCCGCTTCGGGGAGTCGTGGCAGAAGATGACCGGCGGTGGCGGGTTGTCCCCCATCGGCGCCTCCACGCCCCGTATCATCACCCGGTCCCGATCCGCAGCTCCGGGGGCCTCGGGCTGCACTTCTGGAGTCCCGGTTTATCCCAAGCTCGCTCTCCCGCGCTGCCCTAAATCACCGACTCAGGCCAGCCGGCTCATGCCAGGCGGACGGTTCCCGGAATCTTGCGCAGCGGAACACCGAAGAAGTTGAGGGATGTGGCACTGCCGGCTCCCAGCGGGCAGGGTTGGACCCCCAACCCTGGGTCGAGCCCGCCCTCCGCTCTTTGTACTCCTTAAAGCAGGTTGCAGCGGCGGGAACAGCAGACGGCCGGGCCCTGGCGATGACTGTAAAGCCGGACGTGCGGGACCGGGCACCCGAAAATAACAACCTGCCACGGAGGTCCCAGCTCCGACTTTTCCCGCGTTACATTTCGCGCCTGGGCGGAGCCAATCACGGCGAGGTCCGAGCCCGCTGGCCACAGCGGCGAGTGACAGGTGGAGTGAGCCAATGGGTAGGCCGGGACTGCTCGCTAGCCGAAGGGGGAGGGGCCAAGCCTGCGCGCGGGTCCTCACGGACATGCGATTGGCTGCCTCTTTTCCCCGCCCCCCCGGCCTCGAGAGCCAACTGTGTTCGAAACTACAAGGGAACGCGAGAAGTCTACGCTGGGCCCCGACACACCCGCCTGGAGCCACGCCCCAGCCGGAGACGCCAGCCGGAGGCCCAGAACGGGGCAAGAAAGTTGCTGATTGGAGAAGCTGTGAAGGGGTGGAGCCGGAGGCGGTCGTTGGTCGGTGGCGGCGGCGCGCGCCCCGCTCGGCCCTGCCCGGCCCCGCCCCGTCCGCTGCTGTGGCTGTTGGGCCCAGGTTCCCGCGCGCCGGAATTTAAAGGGCTGGAGCCCGGCCGCCAGCCCCGCCCTCCCATCCGGGACCTCGGCGCCGCGGAGCCTCCGCCAGCTCCTGGTGGCGCGTCCCAGTTTCCTCGTGGAGTTGGTCTCCCCAGCTGATGTACTCTCCGTGAATTAGACCTAGCCAGGGCCACCCTCTAACCGCTTCCCTCCACCGGTCTCAGGGAGCCCTTTGCGGCCATCGCCGTGTTGGGATACAGCTCCGCGTCTGCCACCGGAGACAGGAAGTGGGCTCCAGAGTCTGGGTTGGCGGCTCGCAGCCTGGGGACACAAAGCGGTCCAAAGGAACCGACCTCCATCCCCCCTCTTCCCCGTCCCCCTCCCCCCAACACACACCGCGTTCGGCGTGCTGAGCGAGTGCCCGGCCCGCGCGGTGATCTGGAGAGCCTGAGACGCAAAATCCCAGACCCGGCGCAGCGCACGGCGCAGGACTGAGAATATGCCTAACAGCTCAGCAGTAATCTCACTTGACATGCCCGCCTACCTGCACGGCGCACGGCTCTGCCAAAATGTAGCCACAGTTGTTTAGAAACAAGGAAAACTCGCGTGTTGATACATTCCAAGGCAACATCTTTAAACAAAGGATAAAGCAGGCAATAGTTGATACTTTCATATAAAAAATTATCAAAGGATGCATGTGGATGGGAGTGTTTATGAGTCATCTAGCTAACTACTTTAAACTTCAGTAGCTTCAGAAAAATAAATGGTAAACGCTTACATCCAAGAATGCTTTAGGTTCCTAGGTGCAACTCGGGAAGCTGAGGTCTGAAAATCTCCATTCAAAGCTACCCAGACAGGAAAATCTATGAAACAACGCATAAGGCTCATTGAAACACAAAACTTTACCAACTCGCCGGAATGAAAAAGAACTTTAAGGTTTATGTACATTGCTGAAAGAGGAAAACCATCTGTAGATAAGGATTTGAGATGAGTGTTAATGTTGAGAGAGATGCAAAAATTGCAGGCAAAAGGCCAGACTTTAAAAGCAGTAGCATACATAGGCTTCAAACAGTAATACCTTGGTCACCGATGAACAAATAGGAAAGCTCTCCTGGGTAAATTAAATGCACAACATAAAGGTTAGTAGAGAGCTTCTTAATGGGGCTGTGGGCACACCCTCTTCTGACAGCCCCTCCCCCACCCTCAGAAACCATCTATAACTCCATGCTCTGTGATAATAGGCCTGGGTTTTTGGTTGAGGCCACGTACCTTCAGAACTTACTTGCCTCTGACAGTCATGCACTTCAGATCATGAAGAATATTCTCTTTTATCTGAATAGTTATTTGGAACCATGGTTGAGCTTTGGCTCATGTATCTTAGTTACTGACACTAAGTACATCCTTCCAGATGCTTTACTATTACTACTTCTGTGCTTCTGTCTTTGCTGAAACCATCTGTGCTAACAACCCATTGTAAGGAATACATCCCAAGAGTAAGGAAATAGAGGAGAAACCTCACAATTTTGTACAGGTGTTTCCTAAGAGCATCTTATTGGAGAAAGTTCTGTTTCCTGAGTAATAATGATGTACTCATGAGAGGGGATTGAAGGTGGGGCTGGGGTGGGAAGGGCCCACTGAGAAGTAGCATCCAAGAGAAAAATCAGCTCTGGTAGCTGAGAGCCATCCAGTGGTTTCTGTCCTCAGGTTAATAAACTAATCTGAGTTGTATTCATTTCCTAATTGTATAACTGTAACCCCTCTGTACATGACCTTTACAATTTCTTAAAAAAGTGAATATCATTGCTTCACAGAGACATCCAACATAGAACATTGAAGCAGATGAAGCACTGTTGTAAGATGAGGCCTGATGGATTGGAGTTCATAGAAGACTAAGATTCCATCTGAAACCCACAGATTAAATCTATGTGCTGGAGAATTCCAGGTAGAAGGAACGAATAGGGAATTTGTGCCCTGACTGCTTTAGTTACACATGGTGGGTGCCCTCAAGAACCGTCTTCATTGACTCTTGATCTGAGTCCCATCTCCATGTCAGGTGTCCCCTCACCAAGCTTTCCTTCCTGTTGGGGTGATGCTCCTGAGAGCAGTGTTGAGCTCTATGATCCTCTGAGCAGAGCTTGGAGCTCTGTCCACAGGACACAAGGAGAACACATCAGACTAATTTCTATCTGTGCATTCTTTGCCTTTACATACAAAATCTTTGTATTTGGATCTTAGCTATGGAGATGAAGGTAGGCTGTCCACCCAAGTCGGCTTGGTATTGACATCATAATGCACAACGACTGTGACTATTTTCTGAGCAGCACCAGCAGGGGATGAAATCTAGATTTTTTTTTTACAAAAGGCTAAATATATATTTCCATATATTCCACATATATATTTCCATGCCATACAGTTTTTTGCTATATACTATACATATATTATTACACCCTGAGAGATTGCACTCAAGTCAGGCCTTAGGTTAAAATTCTTTTTTTTTTTCGTTTTCCAACTTGATTCTGCATAAAGAATTTGTATGAACAAATGGGCTATAGAATCAAACAGTGACATAAATTCCAGTAGGTCCCTTCTAAGAGATAGTGCATAATAATCATGACCATTCCTAATATATTTATAATCATCATATTCATGATAATTCCATATATAGTAGACCTTATGTTGCCTATCATAGTCTTTTTTTTCCTTATTTTTGTTATCTTTAGGTAGCTGTACAATTTATCCATTTATTACTGTAGTACATCTTGATCATTGTCACCTCATGCATCATTCTTTTGTAATCTTAAAACTTCTGTGCCTTGGCATGGAAGTGTTCAGGGAAAAATGCCCACAGTCAAATGCCCACAGTGGCTATGAGAGAGTACATGTTTGTTCCTTTCCAGACATATAGCCAGCACTGATCACAATCCTGAAGCATAATAAATCCTTAATACAGGCTTACAAAGAGAATGAACACATGGATGAATAAATACCAACTCTAAGTTAAAATTCTTTAACCAGCACTATAAGGTGAGAATACAGAGAAGCTACATCTTGAGAGTTCAAATCTTGGAGACTTTATTGAAAAGCCAGAAACTACATGGTGGATTCCTGTCTCAAAGGACAGCAGCCAAAAAATACACTTACCATAGTTAGAAAACAGGCTAGAGAGAAAAGAAAGAGCAAAAATGATACCAACAAGATACTTGAGCTGTAGTGGGATGCCACAGTGACCAGAGAATAGCCAGGTGACAAGAGACTTGACAGGAACATGGAGACATATGGCACGGTGTCCGTACCCCTGAGCTGGTCCAGGCCTAAATAGGATCAGGTCACAGGGGCAGGGTCACAGGAAACTCCATCCCCGGGAATTGGACTGACAGGTTCATTAACATTATCAGCCAAGTGCCTGCCCCTGTCTCTAGGGATTCAGGCAGCCCCATCACCTGCTCCCCCACCATGAAGACAAGATGTCAGACCTCACCTCAACCATGTGACCAAGATAGTACCAGCCAGACCTGAGCTCCTTCTTTCACCAGTTTGTATAAGAATTTGCAGGCTAGCCAAGAGGAGATGGGACATTCCGTGGAAGCTGCTGGGAGACCCTGCTGCTACTGCTGACTGCTGCTGCTGCCACTGCCCATCGCTTCTGGATAAAGTTCAAGGTCAGCCTGACATCATCTAGAGGGAATTCACATCATTGTCCTGACCACCTGAACCATGGCAAAAGTGGATAGAACTCCCACCTCACTCCATTACCTCCACTGCTTGCTGGTGGAAAGCAGCTTTGGATCTGCTGAAACTAAGACTTTGGGGAGCCATAGCTTTGAATATCTAATCTGGGAGAGGCTGGTCATGTTGTAATGGGGATAGACAGAGAAGGGGGCATGAAAGTCAATGCACAGACTCCATGTTGCTTCTGACTTCTAACGCTGAGCAAAGGGAAGATGGCAGACAGAACAACTCAATGAAGAATGCTCTACTTTAATTTCTATTAGAGGTATTTGTTGTGGGCACAAAGGAGGCGGTTTACCCTCATCCATAACATAGTGGATGTGTTCATTTGGGATGCCATTTTTCTCCACAGTCCAACTCAGCTTCCTGTCTTGCTCCTCAGTATGAATGCTGCCTGGTTTTCCTACATGGATGGGAAGATAAGCCGGCAGCCATACATGCCATGATATGACCGTGTGTACAATGTCTCCGCTGGGATCTCCTGTGCTATTTCTTGATACAAAATCCACCCAGGGAATCTATGTTACCCTCCTTCCTCTGTCCACCACAAGGCACTTGGCTCCCATTACTACAGTCAACCCCAGAACACAATAGTGTCACTGGCTGCAGGGGAAGCTTGGTGAAGTTTCCTTCTAAATGTAGGGACTCCGGGCTGGGAGGGCAGCCTAGTAGTAGAAAGCGGCCTGGCATGCACAAAGCCCTGGGTTACATTCCTTGGTACCACATACACGGAAAAAGCTGGAAGTGGTGTTGGGGCTCAAGCAGTCCAATACCAGCCTTAAGAAAGCCCAAGGTCAGGAGCTGGGAGTTTGGCCTAGTGGTAGAGTGCTTGCCTAGCATGCACAAAGACCCGGGTTCAATTCCTCAGTACCACATACATTGAAAAAAGCTGGAAGTGGTGCTGAGGCTCAAGTGGTAGAGTGCTAAGCCTTGAGAAAGTACAAGGACAGTGCTCAGGCCCAGGAATGGCAAAAAAAAAAAAAAGCCCAAGGACAGTGCCCAGTTCCAGAGTCCAAGCCAGGACTGGCATAAATAAATAAATAAATAGATAAATAAATAAAAAAATAGGGACTCTGCACTAAGAGTCCTTGATTCCCATTGAATAAAAAAAATCGCTCAATGTTCCAATCTTTGTATCCAAAGTGACATGTTACTATTTTTTTCAAACCCAGGGTTCTTGGCTTTGTTGACCTTACAGAGGGGTTAACCATTGTACCAGGTTCTAGTCCTGTTCTTTGACAGAGCCCAATACATGATGGCTTTCAAGTCTTTTCCCTGTTTCTTTTTCTAACTTTTGGGTTGGTTTTCCATCTCTCCACTGACACAGGCTCTCTGCCTTATTTCCCAGCCAGTAAAATGGTGTTGGTTTTCTTTCTGGCAACATCCACCTAGATAACTTTGAACATGATGAATTTCTCTGTGTTTTCAGCCCTTGGACATTGTCTGTTAAACATGTAGATTCAAAGTAAAAGATTTCAAAATTCCAGAGAAGTCACTGTTCATCATATGTGGTATTGCCACATTCCACAGGGAATTCAATTTCAGAAACAGAGAAGCCAGGCCTTGAGAGGTGGAATTGGGAATGATCCATGAAGAGCTGGCAATTTCTGGTGGACTCCTGTCACAAAGATCTGCAGCCCAGAAAGGAACTTGTACAAAGTGTTTTTTTAATTTTTAAAAATTTTTTTGTCAGTTGTGGGACTTGAACTCAAGGTCTGGAGACTGTCTCTGAGCTCTTTATGCTCAAGGCTCTACCACTTTGAGCCATATATATGGTACTACTTCTGGTTTTCTGGTTCATTGGAGCTAAGAGTCTCATGGACTTTTGTGCCTGGGCTGGCTTGGAACCTCAATCCACAAATCTCAGCCTCCTGAGTAGCTGAGATGAGAGACGTGAGACTTTGGTGTATGGATTGCATAAAGCTTTTTATTTTTTTTTTCTGGTGAGTTGAACTCTGGGCCTAGACAGTGTCCCTGAAATCTTCATTTCAAGGCTACCACCCTACTCCTTGAGCCACTTCCAGTTTTCTGGTGATTAATTGGAGATAAGAGTCTTATGGATGTTAGTGCCTGGGCTGGCTTTGAACTGAGATCCTGAGATCTCAGCCTCTTGAGTGTCTAGGATTATAGACATTAGCCACCATGCCTGGCTTTGCATGAAGACCAAATCACATTTTTAGGGTGGAGAATCAAACCTTCACATACAGATGAAAAACCAAGGTCCAGCATTCTCTGTAGCAAAGCTTCCCTGGGGATAACATCATGACACGTGCAATTCAAAGTATGTCCATTCATGTCCAGGCCTTCCAGAGCTGGGTGACTAGCATCCATTGTGCAACAAGACACCAGGATGACTGCGAGCACAGGGTGAAGTTACTTAGACTGGGTCTCCTTATTTCAGCACCAACATTTTAAAAAAGTTAAGGTCTGGGAGTGTGGCCTACTGGTAGAATGCTGGCCGTGCATGCATAAAGCACTGGGCTCAATTTCTCATGTGATCCAGAAACACACTAGGGGTGAGAACCTGGTGTATCACCAAATCTGCAGTTATTCACTATGTATTTCATAAGCACCATTGTCTCATTGTATTCCCTTGAAGATCACTTGTTGGCACTCAGAACCAATTCTACAAAACAACAAGTATTATAATAAAGTAGTTCTTTCATCCTTACTCATCACTGCAAACATTTTCACCAATATTGTACAATCCACAAGGCCTTGGAGAACATTTGATTTCCTATTGCCTTAAAACTAATTTTTTGTTGTGGTTGTTCATGGGGCTTGAACTTTGAGTCTGGTGCTGTCCCTGAGCTCTTCAGCTCAAGGCTACTGCCCTACCCCTTGAGCCACAGTCCAACTTCTCATTTTCTACTGGTTAATTGGAGATAAGGTTCTCATGGAATTTAGTGCCTGGGCTAGTTTGAACATCATAGCATAGTAAACTATGTTTGAATGTGAAGACTTTCTTGCAGGCTTTGTCATGATGGACAAGCCAGGAGTCTGAACACAGAACCTGTATTGTGCAGGGAGTTCAGACTACTTGATAAAAGCATTGATGAGTAACATGGCACATTTTCTAACGCACTGGAAAAAAGACTCTGAGTTCTCCATCGTCTCAGATTTTCTCATTATGATCAGTATCTGGAGCATAGGTGAGCCTGTCCCCTGACTGAATGGAAAGGTCAGGGGATAGCTCCTCAGTGGACTCCCAATACTCAGGGGTTCAAAGAACCTGCCCGCAATCACACTGAGACTCCCATCTCCACACTCTGAGCTGCCAGACCCAGCTTCCCACAAAAGAAAATTTCCTACAATTATTTAAAGTCTCTGATTCTCACTAAATTCGCATTAATATCTGTGAAAAGGCCTAGTGTTAGAGTGCTTACCAGGCATGCACTGGGTTCGATTCCTCAGTACCACATACACAGTAAAGGCCAGAAGTGATGTTGTAGCTCAAGTGGTAGAGAGCCAGCCTTGAGAAAGCTTAGGGACAATGCCCAGGGCCCAAGTTCAAGACCCAGGACTGGCAAAAAATAAAAATACATTAATAAATAATCTAAGGGACAGTGCCCAAGCTCTGAGTTCAAGCCGCAGGTCAGGAAATAAACAAACAAACAAATGAATAAATTTGAAGAAAGAGAATCAGGCAAAATAAACATTTTTCATACCTCTATGGAATTATGTAAAGGAAATCTAGTTGTAAAAGTACCACACACAGACAATTAAAAAATATATTCAGGGCTGGAAGTTTGGCCTAGTGGTAGAGTGCTTTCCTAGCATGCACAAAGATGCGTGTTTGATTCCTCGGTACCACATACAGAGAAAAAAATGTCAAAGTAGATGCTGAGGCTCATGTGGTAGAGCTCTAGCCTTAAGAAAGACCAAGGATAGTGCTCAGGCCCTGAGTTCAAGCCCCAGGACTGGCAAAAAAATTAAAAACAATACATTCAATACCTAATGCCATATGAAATAGTACCATAAAAATCACAAATCACGCCGTCCATATGCTCTTAACTATATATATTTTCTCCCTGCCACACTCTTAATTATGTTCTATATTTATTGTCCCATGACAAAGGAAGGATTCACAATAGGAGGGATATTTGCTGAATATGGATATATGGGAAAATGTGTTCATAAAATCTGAGTTCCAGAAATGTGGCCTAATGATTAAGTGTTCACCTAGCATGCATGAAAGACTTGGGTTTGATTCCTCAGGACTACATACCCAGAAAAAGCCAGAAGTGATGCTGTGGCTCAAGTGATAAGACTGCTAGTCTTGAGAAAGCACAAGGACAGTACCCAGGTCCTGAGTTCAAGACCCAGGACCGGCAAAAAAAATAACATAATAGGGTGAGGAGTTTAGCCTAGTGGTAGAATGCATGCCTAGTATGCACAAAGACCCAGGTTTGATTCCTCAGTACCACATCCATAGAAAACAGCCAGAAATGTTGCTTGGCTCAAGAGGTAGAGTTCTAACCTTGAGAAAGCTCAAGGAGAGTGCTCAGGCCCTGAGATCAAGGCACAGTACTGGCAAAAAATTTTTTTAAATAAGATAATAAACGAACTAAGGGGCAGTGCCCAGGCTCCGAATTCCAGTTTCAGTACAGGCAAAGAAAAGTATACAATAAAAATAAATAAATAAAAGAGAGTGCCCAGGCTCTGAGTTCAAGCTCCAGGCCTGGCATATAATAAATAAATAAATAAATAAATAAATAAATACTCATTCTGCAGAATGAATATTTTCAGTGAGAAATTCTGTGCCTCTATGGAGTGATCACAAAATTTGTCTGTAAAAGTAATGCACACACATACAATTTAAAAAGAAATTCAATATCTAAGATTATATAAAATAACACACAATATAAAAATTCACAAATTTTGTTGTCCATATGCTCTTAAGTATATTTTATATTTATTTTCCCATGACAAGGGAAGAATTCACAACAGAAGAAATGAATAACATCTGATACCTTCACATAAATTAACCTGTGGCACACAGACAGGCAGACAGACAGACACACACATGATCTTCCCACCAGGACTTCTTTCCCGGAGTACCTGGGAAGGGTTGTCCTGAGCACAGGTTGCAGTGAGGCGAAGAAGCAACAGCAGAACTCGAATCCTGCAGCTGCCAAGCATCCTCTCGGGGAAGGATCTGTGAGCAGCTGCGTGGATGGGCAGAACCACAATACGTGCTGCTTCTTTATGCACCTGTTGTGTGTGCAAAATTCACCAGGCATCCATGGGTGTGCATCTGAATGCGATGATGAATCTTCTTTCCCAAATATCCAGCTGAGCTGATGTGACCCAGCAGGAATTTCACTCCACTAAGCACATGGACAGCAAAGCTAAGGTGAGCTGGGGACATTCAGGTTCCCTGTGACACAGCCATCCCATCACCGGTTCTTCTGCATACTGTTACTGAATTGAATGGAGAGTACAAAAATCCGATGCTGGAAACAAACAGATAGGACAGCAGATAAATATGACATCCTATTCTGGAGATTGTACATAAAACAGGAAAAATATGGGATAGTCTGCACTGTTTAGCTACCCAAAAGGCATAGATGCAGGGTATTGAGGGGTTTGACGGCTTCTAAGACATATATATATATCACATAATACAATATGTGCACTCTACCACTAGACCCTGCTCCCAGATGCTTGACTGTGATTTTGGGATAAAATTGTAATATGAACACACGCACACTCACACCGTGTGCACACTCACATGGGTCTACATTGGCTCCACTCAAGTAGCTTCAAATGGCTTTTCATAAAAGTGGCTTCATCAAGTGCTTATACTGTTCCTTTTTTAAAAATTTTCTTCAAACCTAGAGGAATTCATGAACACTAGAGCAACATTCTAAAGAATACTAAAGGACCTGGGAATATGGCCTAGTGGTAGACTGCTAATCTAGCATGCATGAAGCCCTGAATTCCATTCCTCAGAGCCATTGCATAGAAAAAAGCCAGAAGTGAGTGATGCTGTGGCTCAAGGGGCAGAGTGCTAGCCTTGAGAAAGCTCAAGAACAGTGTGCAAGCCCTGTGTTCTACCCTCAATAATGGCATAGTGAATTAATCAGTATTAATAAATAGTAAGAATAAATGCAAGTAAAGAAATTGATTGAATATATTAAGTGAAGCATATCACCTACAGAATGCAATGAAGTCAATGAAATACATCTGTGAATTATCAATCACTGCGAGACTAGTTTAGTAAAACAAGAAAAGGAAGGAGGCAAACTCCAGGTAAAAAACAAAATGGCAGGAGACAGCCATTTTCCCATAGTAATTCTGGAGATGGCTGTTGAAACCTTATACACAGAGATGAACTGCAGGGCCTCAAATCCTTCAGAATTCGACACAGATTCTGCAAAGTTCACATCTGTGTACTTCACAACATTCAAATGTGTGCAGGAAAAGTTCTTTGTATGACACAGAACTTGCTGCTGAGGCTGTGTGACAGTGCATCTGCGGGCCTAGTGCATCTCAGGAAACACAAAAGTCCTGGCAGCTCTGCCTTTACTGATCGTCTCCTCATTGTCAGATGTGTTGTTGTAGGTGACCCGGATCTCTCGCTGAGCTAGGAAGACACAGGTGAGACAGAGTATGGTTCTGGAACCCCCAACCCAACACTCATAGCTTCATGTAATCCCTGCCCAAACTGGAATATTCCATGTCTGGTCTCTGAGCTACCAGCATCTGCTTCTTGCATTGAAAATTTAACAAGATAACTCAGTCTTAGAGTATGGAATGGAAAGGTAGGGCAGGAGAGAATCAGAGAAATGAACATGACCACAGGGAAGAGACGAGGGTGGGTTATGAGGATAAGGAATCCTGTTGGTATGAGTAGACAACACAATATTTTATTTTTAATTTTTATATTGTTCCCAGTTCTGGGACTTGAACTCAGGTCCTGGGCACTGTCCATGAGCTTTCTCTACCACTTGAGTCACAACCCCATGTCTGGCTTTTTGTATGTGTGTGGTACTGAGGAATCGAACCTAGAGCTTCACTGATGCTAGGCTAGCACTCTACTACTAGGTCAAACTCCTGGCCCCCTACACAATATTTTAATAAGAACAATAAAAGAGGAGACACTGGTCAACTTTGCACTGACAAGTGGCCTTGAGACCCATTTGATCCCCTAATTTCATTATCATGATTAATCCAGGTGCCTGGTGGCTCATGCCTGCCTGCAACCTAATCTGAAGGCTGAGATCCCACATTGTGGTCCAAAGCCAGCTGGAACCAGGAAAATTTGAAGAAAGTCTTGTCTCCAACAAACTACTCAGAAAAAGATTTTTTCACTCTGAAGCTTTCCAGGTGAGGGTTTTATTCACAGGCCAAAGTGGATGTAATGAAATTCTCCAAACCCAAGGAAACCATTTCAAGATACTCACAGGTAAGGGGAAGGAGAGGAGAGAAACGTGTGGCTTTCTCCTAGGAGTGAAGAAGCATTCTCAGGATGCCATTGCAGGATGCGATCGGGAGCCAGGCGCTCAAAAAGTCCAGCAAGCAAATGGATGCATTTGATGACATGTCCCTGGATGGACATCTTGGTTGTTTGATCTGTGTTGACTTAGAATTAATAAGTTCACTACTGTTAGTTTCTATCTACTAGTAGGAGGGAAGAAAAAGGCTTTTTAATAATACATTCCTCAATAGAGACTAGAAATTAAAATAAATAAATAATCATAGTAAATAAGTAACAAACAACATAAACAAATAAACAACAAGGGAATAAAGTTGTCTGCTTCTGCTTTTTGTTTCTGTTTTTGTTTATTGCCAGTCCTGGGGCTCGAATTCAGGACCTGAGCACTGTCCTGGCGTGATCATTCTCTCTTTCTCTCCTCTCTCTGTCTCTGTCTCTGTCTCTGTCTCTGTCTCTCTCTGTCTGTCTCTGTCTCTGTCTCTGTCTCTCTCTCTCTCTCTCTCTCTCTCTCTCTCTCTCTCTCTCTCTCTCTCTCTCTCTCTCTCCTCTTGCCAGTCATGGGGCTTGAACTTGGCCTGGTCACTGTTCTTGGACACTTTTTGTTCATGGCTACATGTATGCCACTTGAGCCATAGCTACCTCTAGCATTTTCTATGTATGTGGTGTCAAGGAATCGAGTCAAGGGCCTTGTGCAAGCTAGGCAAGCACTTTGTCACTAGGCCAACTCCTGACCCTTGTCCTTGGGCTTTCTCAAGATTAGACCTATTTGTAACACTTGAACCTAAGCACCACTTCAGGCTATTTCTATGTATGTATAACTGGGGAATCAAACCTGGCTTGTTGTGAATGCTAGGCAAGCACTCAACCATTAGTCCAATCTCTCAGCAATCTGTTTTTATTTGTTCAAGATAATTTTCTCAGTTGAGAGAATCTGGCCAGATCTTCCCATCCTATATAGTTCTGAAAATCAGATAGGTACTATTACTGTTCTGGATATCCTGGAGAAATGCAAACTTAAGGGACAAATAATAATAAAGAACAAATAAAACAATCAATAACTTAGAAAAATGGAGCAGTGAATGGGGGTGTTTGTGTGCTTTTAGGGTCATAAAATATTTTCTTTTCTGGAAGGATGATTCAGAAAAGCGGATTATAGAGGCCCTGAATGACCTTTTTTCTTGAGATTTTTGCCTAAAGAAGTGTGGCAGGGTTTGGGCAGGAAATCTGGAATCATAATGGATCATCTAGGCCCTCAGGAAACTTTGAGTGAATTCTCCATGGAATGCACACTGACAAAAGTCCTGCTTTTGTCTATGGCCATACCACCCTGAACGCACCCGATCTCGTCTGTTCTCGGAAGCTAAGCAGGATCGAGCCTGGTTAGTACTTTCATGGGAGAAGTTCTGCTTTTGCCTGATGATTATGGTCTATGGGCTTTCAACCTGGATAAACCTTACTTCATCTCATACACAAAATGACAATGATTTTGAACACATTTCATTTAAGACTATATAACTAAATCTGCTAGAGAAAAAGGATAGTTTACCTCCACCCCCAAAATAAATGAATAAACATTAAAACATAAGGGTACCTGGAACTGAATAATCTTAAGAATCGTGAATCTAGGGCCAGGAGCATGGCCTAGTGATAGAATGCTTGCCTAGCAAGTAGTGACTCTGGGTTTGATTCCACAGTACCACATAGACAGAAAAAGCCAGAAGTGGTGCTGTGGCTCAAGTGGTAGAGTGCCAGTTTTGAGAAAACTTAAGTACAGTGCCCAGGCCCTGAGTTCAAGCCCCAGGACTGGCAGAAAATTAATTTTAAAAAGATCATAAACCTGGCTGTGCACGGTTGCTCATGCCTGCAATCCTAGCTACTCAGGAGGCTGAGATCTTACAATCATTGTTTAAAGCCATCCCGAGCACTAAAGACCGTGAGACTCATCTCCAGTTAACCATTAGAAAACCAGAAATGTTGCTGTGGCTCCAGGGATAGGGCAGTATCCTTGAGCTGAAGAGCTCTGGTACAATGGCCAGGCCCAGAGTTCAAGCCCCAAACTGCCCAGAAAAAGAGAAAAATATCTTAAATCTACAAATAAAGGTAAAGCTAAAAACATCCTGCAAAAAAAAAGTGAGACAAAGTGCCTGGAGCGTGGCTCAGTGATGTAGTAGTAGCATTTATTTAGTCCTGGTTCCTGGATACCCCATACACATAAAAATGTTGGTAGTGGTGCTGTGGTTCAAGTGGGAGAGCACTAGTCTTAAGGAAGCTCAAGGACAATGTGCAGACTCTGATTTCAAATGCCAGGACTGGCAAAAATAAAAAAATTAATAAAGAGGCAAAAATGCGGACTTGGTAGTAGGCCTTAATATTTTTTTGTTTTTGTTGTTTCTAATAGTATTTGTGTTCATGTCTGTTACTTGCAAAATGTACACTGACTTCTCTGTACAGCACAGAATGGTGGTGGCTTATACTTACTCCTTTCTTTTATGAATTTTTAAGTTTGTATTTCTTACTAAAGACACCAAAGGCATTAAGCGTTATATAGAAATAGCAACCACCATGGAGCTTTTTGCCTCTCCCCAGTGTGGATAAATAACAAAGGACAATCATTCACGCCACTAAACTTTCTCCCAATTCTCATCTAACTAATGAAGTCGAAGTTTACATGGCACACAAAAGCCAGGCAGGAAAATTGGGAGGAAAGTCAAACAAAGCAGGGTACTGGGAAGCCACTGGTTAGCTCCTGAGCAAGGCCCACAGAGCCATGGCTTGAAAAGAGGAATGGAGAAAGATTCTCCCATCACAGCTGCTCTGAGGTTCTGAAGGAGGACTAGTGCCTGGAGCAGGATGAAGGCTCTCTTGATCGCACTTTTCTGTGGCCTGGCTTATACCCAGTATGAAGATTTCCAACCTGAACAGGTACCATGGGTACAATTATCTCTAAATGTATCTTTCTGCCTGTCACTCCATCTTTAGTTTCTATGCATATGTCAGAGGTTCTGAACCTACAATTCCCTTCCTAAAATGGTTGTTCTACACTCAACCATTCTATGGACATGGGACAATAAATATTCGAAGAGGACAGATCAGGAGGGGGAGGAGGATGTGGGATTGGCAGGGTCTCTGATGAAGTAGAGATTGCTTTCTTATTGTTTTTTTTTTTTTTTTTTTTTGCCAGTCGTGGGTTTGAGCTCAAGGTCTGAGCACTGTTCTTGGACTTTCTCAAGGCTAGAGCTCTACCACTTGAGCTTCAACACCACTTCTGGCTTTTTCCTAAGTATGTGGTACCGAGGAATTGAACCTGGGTCTTTGTGCATTCTAGGCAAGCACTCTACCACTAGGCCAAACTCCCGGCCCAACTTTTTGATTGTTTTTGAAAGTTGGTGGTTAGCTTCAGTATTCATTTCGTGTGTGTGTGTGTGTGTGTGTGTGTGTGTGTGTGTGTGTGTGTGTGTGTGTATGTATGTACTTGTCTGACACCTGATATCAATTTGATTACTTTTTTGTAGCCAGTCTTGGAGCTTGAACTAGCCTTTATTCAAGGCTAGCACTCTATCATTGGACCACATCACCACTTCCAGATTTTTCTGTGAATCTGATATTGAGGAATCAAACTCATGTCTTCGTGCATGCTAGGAAAGCATTCTATCCTGAGGACACACTCCAGGCCGTAACCACCTACTGTCTGTCTGTCTATCTGTCTGTCTATCTATTTCTGTGCCTATGTACATACAATTATCTCTCTATCTCTCTAGCTATGTAACTGTAACTATCACTGTATCTCTCTATGCATGTATCTACTTACCTAAGGACTGTCCATCTATCTACCTACCTATCTACTATCTATCTAAATACCTACCTACTATTTATTTACATACAAATCTATCTATATATTTATCTATCTATCTATCTATCTATCTATCTATCTATCTATCTATCTACATACTTATCAATCTGTCTGTCTACCTACCTGCCTGCTTGCTGGTCTACATGTCTGCCTGCCAGGCTGTAGGTCTGCCTGCATTGTGTGTGTGTGTGTGTGTGTGTGTGTGTGTGTGTGTGTGTGTGTGTGTGTGTATGTATGTACCTACATATGTTCATATTTTGAATGTTGTATGTAGTACCTGTCTAACAATCTATCTAACAATCTATCTATCTATCTATCTATCTATCTATCTATCTATCTATCTTCATCTATCTATCCATCCATTGAGGCAAGTGCTCTTCAAATTTTAGTCAGAGCTCCTCTCCTAGCTTTTTTCTGGAAATAGTAGTCTCACAGGGGCTTGCAAGGGGCTGGCTTTGAACCCCAACAGTCAGATTTCAGCCTCTTGAATACCTAGGATGGCAGGCAGGAGCCACCTGTGATCAGCTTGGTCTTGGTCCTCATTGTGAGGATCAGGCGTTGATCGTGCAGAGACAGGAGATGTGGATTCCCAAGTGACACAGGGTCAAGGCAGCCACACAGGTTGGGGCTAGGGGAGGCTGAGGCATCATCCTCTCACCTGCCCAATTGCATCTTTCTCTTGCAGTCAGGGGCTTGGCTAACCTCTGCCTTGGCATCCAATAACCTCCAGTTAATCGAAGAAGGTGGAATACTGAGAGCCTTTTTCCGTAATGTGAGCTGCGAGGGATTGTGTGATGAGTTAAGCCTCAGGTTCTACCTTAAGTGAGTAACACTGCTTACACACATCTGCGTCTTCTAAATTTTCATTTTCATAGTGCACAGAGGTGGTAAAACTTCAGGATGTAAGTCCTGGGGTTCATCAGTGGGTACGGGCTTTGAACTGATGTCTGCACAATTCACTGAACACCTAGGTGAAAAATCACACATGGTTGGTAAAAAGGCTCCAGTAACTTAGCAGCCAGCAGTGAATCCCAGTCATTCCTCATAGATATGCTAACCCAGACTGGTGGCTCCTGCCTGTAAACACAATCACTTAGGAAGACTGAGGATGGCAGTTCAAAGTCAGCCCAGAAAGAAAAGTCAATGACACTTTGGCTGGGCGCTGTCCCTGCGTCTCTGTGCTCAGGGTTGGTGCTCTAACACTTGAATCACAGCACCACATCTGCATTTTCTGTGTATGTGATACTGAGGAATCAAACCCAGAGCTTCTTGCATGCTAGGCAAGCACTCTACCCTAGGCCATGCTCCTGACCCCTGACAGACTATTTTGCTGTTGTGATTGGTGATGAGGCTTCAACTCACTGCCTGGGTGCTGTACCTGAGCTTTTACCTTCAAGGATAATGTTCTGTCAGTTTGAGCCATTGTGGTTCATTGCAGATCAGAATATTGGGGACTTTCCTGTCCTGGGCTGGCTTTGAACCAACTATCATCAGACCTCAACTTCGTGAGTATCTAGAATGACTGGTATGAGCCACTCACATCTGACAGACACATTTTGACACACAGCAACCAGTCAAGAAGGAATGACTCCCCTCACCACACAAAAACTAATCCCACATAATTGCCCAGGACAGAAACTTCATATACTACAAGCAAAGCAGCAAAGGTATAGAGCACCAGTGGCTCATGCCTGTCATCTTAGCTATACAGGAGGCAGAGATGGTCATGGTTCAAAGCCAGCCTGGGCAGGAAAGTCTCTGTATTCCTTATCTCTAACAAACCACCAGAAAACTGGAAACAAAGCTGTGGTTCACGTGGTAGAGCATCAAAGAGGGGAAATCTTCTCACTGCATTGTAACATTTGGAGTTGTGACATATGGGATAAAGGATTTGTAAGTTTGGTAAGAACACACAATTAGTCCACAGACTGTGTTTTCTTGTGTTTTTCTCTTTTAGACCGGAGGAGGAGTGCCTGGAATACATAATGGTAGCAAAAAGAATTAGAAAATCACTCTACCTTGCAGATTGTGAGTAGCCAGCAGATGTGGGAAGGTTCATAGCAGAATCCAGACCACCTATTTCTTCCTCACACATTGCTGAAAGACACAGATTGAAGGGTTGTCATTTTGAAATAATTTGTGTTGAGGATCTCGGGCAACTCAGAAACGAAGCTGAAACCTTCAGATACATAGGGAGAGTTTGATTTTGTTATCAAATCTGTCATGTTTCATTCCAGGCTATGAAGGGACAATTCTCTAGATCTTTCCACTTTACCAGAGTCCCAACACTGAGCACCTTGGAAAACAGATACATAATTTTTAACAGTGATTGACATGGTTGATTTGAAATGGGTGACAGAAATGATGGAGTTAAAATGGAATGAAAAGTCCAGGAATTCCTTCAGGGCAGGTGTTTTTCTGGCAGCCACTAGGTCATTCCCACTTCAGAGATACAAAAGAATGAATAATATTATTAGTATGCCCTAAGACACATATGCCAAATAATCATAAAATCGGTAATAGAGAGAGCACCAATATTCTACCAGTAATGTAACATAATTAAGGGTTAGTTATGCTGACTAGATAACAATTAATTTCCTCAATAGGAAGAAAAATGAGGTAGTAGACTGGATTATCCTTATTTTGGAATGTACCCTTATTTTAGGTACATGTAATATATACATACCTATAAACCTATATGTTTATATTCCATGTATATTTAAAGATATGTCTATGAATATGCATGTATATGTGTCTATTTGTGTGCATTAATATGCATATGTATGTAGGCCTATAGGCATACATGTATAAACATCTGTATATATGCATATATGTGCATCATAGACATGAGCATATGCATCATATTCATACACACATGTGCAAATACACATACATATATTTTACCTGTGTGTCTTTCCATGCATACCTCTGTGTGTACCTACATACACTTGTATATGATTACATATGCATGAATTTGTATGTAAAATTTACATGTTTGTTAAGGAAAGGTAAACCATTTGATTGTGAAAATTCTGAATTTTTCAAAAAAATTTTATTATTGGGGTAATGTATAGATGGGTTACATTCCATTCGCCAGATAGTAGGTGGATTACTTCTCACACATTCATACCCCTTCTCATCATCTGTCCCCATTTCCTTCCACCCATCCCTTTCCAATCAATTTGTTTTCCTCCCTTTCCTTTCAATTCAAAAGAACAAATAAATGTGTGTACATTATACCAGGTAAAAAAGTCAGATGCAGTAACAATAAGAGATTAACCACAGGGCAACAAGAAAGAAGAAGAATATCTTAGTACATTAAGAACAGCAATCACGGATGATAAAGCACTTGTTTCCATATCCTAGAGTTCCTTTCATTCGGTCTCATCCTATATGACCTTATGTACCTAGATTTTGAGCTATTGTAATCCTCTGCGGGGAGAGTCTTAGATGTGTATTCTTTATTACAAATGAGGTAAACCATTGAACCTATGTTCCTTTGGGTCTGGCTCACTTCCTTAATATGATTTATTCCAAGTCTTCCCACAGTCTAACAAATGGGGCAATGTCATTCTTTCTGATGGCAGCATAGCATTCCATTGTGTATTAGTACCACATTTTCTTGATCCAATCATCTACTGAGGGGCATCAGAGTTGGTTCAATATCTTTGCTATGGAAAATAATGCTACAATGAACATTGATGTGCTAATGGCTTTAGTGTGTCCTTATTTCTGGATGTTTGGGTAAATGCCCAGGAATGGAATTGCTGGGTCATAGGGGGGCTCTGTGTTTAGTCTTTTCAGGAACAGCCATACTGCTTTCCATAGTGGTTGAGGAGTTCACACTTCTACCAACAGGATAGTAGTGATCCCTCCTGGCCACATCCCCATCATTATCTGTTGTTTCTTGATCATGGGCATCCTAACTGGGGTGAAATGGCATCTCAAGGTTGTTTTGATTTGCATTTGTTTTATGGCCAGAGATGGGAAACATTTCTTCATGTGAATATAGTACATTCTTATTTCTTCTTGAGAGAAGTCTCTCTTTCAACTCTTTTAATGGGATGTTTGTTTCTTGAAGATTTGTTTTGGAGAGATTGAATTTGTTGAGCTGTAGATATACTTTAGATATGAGGCCCTTGTCTGTTGTATGGATACTGAAGATCTTCTCCCATTCTGTGTGCTTTCTATTTAACTTGCCTAGCTATGTTCTTTTCCACACAGAAGCTTCGTAGTTTAGTGCAGTCCCATTGGTCCAAACATTCTTTAATTTGTTGGGTTTTTGCATCTTTTTTTATTTTTCCAGTCCTTAGGATTGAACTCAGAGCCTAGTCACTGTCCCTAAGCTTTATTTTATTTGCTTATTTTTTTATTTGGTCATCTCTTGGGCTTGAAATCAGGGCCTGGGCACTGTCTCTTCTCCTCTTTGTGTTCCTTGCCAAGATCTCTACCAAAGCACAACTTCCAGCTTTTTCTGTGTATGTGGTTCTGAGGAATGGAACCAAGGCTTCATGTATGCCAGGGAAACACTCTTCCACTAGGCCTTGCTCCTGGCCAAAAATTTGAATTTTTTAAAAAATTAGCGAATATTACAGTGTTATCAGTAACATTCTCCCCTAGACTGTCCAGTGTGTACAAAGAACATTCCATTTGTTGAGCTATAGGGATTCAAGAGGAGACAGGGTTAAATCCACACTCCGTAGTTAGGATTGAAACATCTCTATCACCCACTGAAAATAATAGCCTGCCATCAAACAGAGCCGGCAGTCAATTAAATTGAATCTTGAAATGTTTCTTTTGCATTGGCAGACAAAGGAATTAATTTTTTCCATATCATCAGAAATACTGGTGATTTCCTGGTGTTCAATATTAAGAATTTTGGAGAAAATGGAGATAACAGCTATATGATTTTGGTGCTAGGTAAGTTCAGGCATTCCTGTCTTTAGAGATAAGCAAGGTTTATAGCACCTCCTCGTGTATCACACAGCTGTGGGAATTGTGTTCATTTGCTTATGTTTGTTTATGGTGGGCAGCATCGATCTTCCTGGGATGACAGAGGAGGATATTGAGAGTGAGCCTGGGGCTCACACCTGTCACCTCAGCCTCTCAGGGAGATGATATGTAAAGATCAAATTTGAAAGCAAGAAGGTCAGGAAAGTCTGTGAGACGCTGATATCCAATAAACCACCAGGACATTGAAAGTGGAGTTGTGGCTCACAATGGTGGAGAGCCTTGCATATAATGTGGTCAAAGACAGCACCTAGGCCCTGAGTCAAGCCCTAGGAGAGGGAAAAAATAAAATAAAATAAAATGAAAAACAGAAATAGCAGAGTGCTTTGTAGTATATGCTTTGGAAATGAAATCAACAATATTCTCACAGGGCCACTGTCTCCTTGTAGGAAAACCAGGCAGCATTCCCAGTGAAGAGCAAAAGAAAGAGCTGCACAGAATTCTGGAAGTGAACTACATACCAATATGTAATGCTCTGTATGTTTCGGAAGAAGGTGAGTCACCATCCTCCTTTCTACCCACTGCTTACTGGGAAGGCCATGGATAATAGTCCTTACCCTCTATGGGGGTTTGATGCTCAGGGGACTGTCTGACCTTAGGAACTGAGGAGATGGCTGAGACCCCTGAAATGTGTCTTCTCACCTTGGTTGCCTCCTTCTTTCTCTCTTTACAGATGATTGCCCAGCCTAGGAATATTTCTGGGTGAGTAGAGCTGGACATATGTAAAGCCCCTGATGTCTTCATGAGTTCTTCTCTGCCCAGGGCCTGAGTATTCGTCCAGACACAAATATTCCCATCTGAAGAGTGGCAGACATTTCAGTTGGTGTCACAGAGAGTTTTAATATAAATCCCTAAAAAGATGACACAGGTCTTGGGGTAATGGTATTTACTTTAATGATATTTCATAAAGTAGTTTTTACTGTGATAATGCAGGAGCTGCCATGGAATAATGGAAGTTGCTGCATCCAACAGTTTTGTTTTGGTCTCAAAAAATAGTAGTTTGCTACTATTAGTAAATTAGGACATGGCTAAGAATAGAAGATGTACATGGTGATAGGGAGGTAGGTAGATAGATAGATGAATATATAGATATTTAAATTGTTGCTAAGCCTGACACAACCTGTTTCCAACCCTTGGTTTCCTTTCCTCTGTTCCTGGGTTAGGTGGGATCCCAATCAACACTTGCATGAGATTTTCCAGTTATATGTACAATGTCATCAGTGTGGTAGAGTTCGTGTAAGATCTCAGATGTCTCCTTTGTCTTCTTTGACAATCTCACAGGCGCTGGGGACTTTGGGAGGACAAGGGACACCATTCTCTACTGCGGTATCAGGATCATCAAAACAATGTGGTCTCATTTCTCAACTCTGTGTTTATTCCTTCATGTAAACTCACAGAGTCTCCTTTATCACTTCCCTTCTTTATATCTTCGTCTCTGCTGAATGCTTTCTTCTGATCATAATAGTCTTCAGAATGATTGAAATAAACTTATTTTCTGGGCATGTATTTCTGCCTTAAAAGAGTCTGTATTCCTTGGGCCATGTACTGCCATCCCACAATAGAATAGATCCCAAAAGGATATTCTAGAAGAAATTCTACAACAAAACAATATGGCTTCCTGATCTTTCATACCCATAGGCCTAGGAATCTACATGTTTGGTCTAGCTATGATATTGTAAAAAATTATCTTTAGGGGCCTGTATAGTTTATCATGTCCCAATATATTTTGTTTTTTGTTTCCTTGCTTATTTTTGTTTTTTTTTATACCATTCGGTGTCTTTACTTAGAGATTTAAACACACATTCTACATACCACATTCAGATGGGTATAATTTGTGCAATGTGTGTTTCTCGGGGTCTTGATATTATTTCTCCCAAATCATATTTAGTGACAAATGGTACAATGTCCTTCTTTCCACTGGATGTGTAGAATCACATTGGGCATCTATACCACATCTTCTTAAACCATTTTTCCACTGAGGGTCCTCTGGGCTGACTCTATATCTTGGCTGTGGTAAACAATGGTGTCATATAATGTACCAAGATATGATAACAAAGGTCTCTAGGCATTTACACACAAGGCTGGGAGTGTGGCCTAGTTGTATAGTGCTCACCTAGCATGTATGAAGCCGTGAGTTCAAGTCCTTGGTTGAACATATACAGTAAACCTGAAGTGGCATGGTGGTTCAAGTGGTAGAGCACTAGCCTTGAGCTGGAGAGCTCAAGGACAGTGCCCAGGACCTGACTTCAAGCCCCATGATTGACAAAGAAAAATAATCTTTTATTCATATGGAGTGAGAAATCTTTATTCTCTATGATATTGTTTTAACATTTGCCAATCAGATTATAAATCATATAACAAGTGTTGGTCGTGTAGATATCCATAACAGAAACTTAAAATATCAATACACATAGTCTTCTTTACTAATTTTTCTAAGTAACAGTTTCCAGACATCACCAAATGATCCCCCAGGTTTTCTTCTACTTACCCAATGCTCTAGGTCTTTCTGGAGGAATTGAGTATGGTCAACACACCTTCACCTAAAACAAAACCTCCACACAGAGCTGTTCACCCTGCAGACATGTTTTCACAACTTTCATGCTCTACACCACCATGGCCTCCCTCAAGAGATATTCTTCTACATGAGGGACTTAATCTCCCAGGAGTAACTAGATAGAATTAGAGCAGCCGTGGGTGAAGGCACAGGTACATGTCTACTCACCCAAGCCAGGTGGTTACTGGAGACAAGGGTCTGTGAAAAAGTGAATGGAGGAACAGTGGGGGAGATGTTCCATGTTACAAAGCCCATTCACGAATTAACCCTTGGGGAAAATTAAATTGTATGCAAAGAAAGTATTGAACAAAGACCTTGACGAGTTATTTCATTTCATGCCTATTGTTTTTTTAAATTTTGTCATGGCATAGGAGAAAGCCTTGGGCCTTACTGGGCTATGGGATGTATTGGAGGCTGGAGAATGGGATGCCCTTCTCCTTGATGAGCTCCTCCACCTTCTTTAACGGCCACGGAGATGATCTTTGTACTTTCTCTGTGTGACAAGGATGGAAATTTAGGAAGGGGGAGAGGAAGGATGGTCCTGGGGTCCCAAGGTGGTCCCTGAGCCTCACATATCTGTCCCAGTCCACAGCTGTATAAATGGCTTATTAGTGATTCACTTGAGAATCTCATGGACCTCCCTGTCTGAGCTGGCTGTGAATCACCATCCTTGGATCTCAGCCCCCTAAGAAGCTGTGGTGACATGGGTTAGCTACCAGTGTCAAGTTGAGATTAGTAATTACCTCCACATTCTGGGTCTCTTTTATCCTATCTGCATTTCAGTACATAATTTCTGTATCCTTGATGCCTCCCCAAATGAGAGAACAAAATGATGTGATCTTTTCCTTAACCATACTACCCACTTTTAATTATGAGCAAACCCGGAATCAGAATTTCAATATTGAGATCTCTGTATTTGGAGAATTTGTTCAACCAGGGGGCAATATTTTAATTCCTGTCTGAGATTTATGGACAACCTGGTGTAAAACTCAGATGTCTGGGCCTAGTGATTCAGTCAGAATCAAGTTATTTTCATGTTGAAGAACGTTATATTTGAGTGAGTGCCTTCCTATTTATGTGCATGGCAATTCAGATTTATTTTCATACATGGTTTAGAGAGTTCAACATTGAAGTGAACTCACTCCACCATAAAGCAGAGGAATTGAATCTGCTTAAATCAAATTTAATAAGAATTTGCCACATGGGTTCCAAAGTGAAAGCCCCAATATCACATTGTGTTGCATGTCATTTTTCAGGGAGCTTTAGGAAGGGTGGATGACACAAATCTTCCACAAAGCCAGGTCTCTTGAAAGAGACCCACAAAGGATTTGTTTCTGGTCTATACAATAACATTTCTTCCTTCTCCCTGTACCCCAAGGCAATCTGTGTACAAACAACTAGGATGGTCCCACTGTGGGCAGTGATGTCCCCCCCTCTCCAGCTCACCTGTCAACAGCATCATGACTGTGACATATCCATCCTCATGCACACTCAGGTTATGGAACATAATGTAGTCTTCTACTGCCCACAGGACTAACTACCAGTTTGTCCCCAAATCTTTGTAGGAAGAAGACATCAGGTCAGTCCACTGGTCTTTCAGGACTTCATTTCCTGTCCCCAACTGTGCATGTAATAAACTCCTCTCTCCTTCTGGAGGATTTCAGGAATTTCTTAGACTCACCTAGAAAGTGGAGTTGTTTATCCACCACCATCTCTGACCCTCCTCTTGGATGTGTCTAGATTTCAGAGCCATACATTGAAGAACTAATGTGGCCTTCAAGAAGACCCCCACCATGTGGGCACCTTTATGATAAGTTGTTCCCTAGTTCCACACCACACTGTACTCGGTGTGCTGTGTATAATCCATTCTCCTACCTCAACCTCGTAATAGTGTATTATTTTCTTTTTCCATTTTCCCTGAAAAATAACATAAAGAAACAGGGAAGGCCCAAATTCCTATCCATTTGTTCCAGGCCCATTTTTCAACCTGGGCTAGTAGCAGGGCATATCAATATCAATAATATAACAGTATTTCTAATAGCTTTTCTTCCTAGCCATAGGCCAGTGGCTCATGCCTTTAATCCTAGCTATTCAGGAGGCTAAGATCTTAGGATTACCATTCAAAGCCAGCACCGGCAGGGAGGCCTATGAGACTCTTATGTCAAGGAATGTCCAGAAAAGAAGAAGTGGTATGTGTCTTTGAAAAGTCAACGGTTCTGTCTTTTTATTCTGGGCAGGATGGAGTTTTGCTTACTCTGTATCAAAGATGACAGTCAGGACTTCATAATCGTCAGTAGCCTCAATGTGTCGTTAAAGTATTCTCAGTGGTCCTCCTACTTGGATCTTCTCCGGGTTGTCTTCGAGGATGCCCAAGATGATCCACTGCCCATCGAGCTAGAGGACAAATGGTGCATTGTCTTTCTTTTCCCTTCTGCCCTAGTTTTCCTCGTCACCTCAGCTCCCCACAAACACCAACACAAACTCCGGCCTGACGGGGTGGAACAGAGGAGGCCAGGCCTCCACTCTCCTGGAAGATTGCCATGACTCAGAGACATGTGAACACCATGACAGATGGAGATTCAGGTTGTGCCGACACCTTCTCCCCATTTGAGTTCTCTGCAGTTGCTTGAGCCTTTGCGCAACATCGGCAATCTTTCACCCACAACAGACAGTTGAAGGCTGCAAAGGCATTTTCCTGATGATGAAGGCAAATGAATTCATGTGCTATTAAAAATACCCTAAGATATGGAAGCAAACCAGATGCCCCAATGTAGATGAATGGATCGAGAAAAATAGTACTTCTCGAGAATGGACTTCTTTGCTACATCAGAAAGAACGACATTGTCCCAATGGAAATGGGAAGATTTGGAACAATTATATTAGGTGAAGTAAGCCAGACTCAAAGAAGCATAGGCTCCATGGTTTCTCCCATTGTAATAATTAGTGTATGCCCTGGATTTTCCTAGCAGAGGACCACAGTATGTCAAAAGCTATGTACATATGAGCTAAAGATGAGGGTATGTGGAATAAACTCCAGGACAGAGAAAAAAAAGTTTATCTTTGTGCTTGTTGTTTTTAATGTACTATATGAAGTTATTTCTTGTTTCCTTATTTTTAAAACTCCTTTATGGTTTATTTCCTGTTGTCACTCTATCTGACTTTGTTACCTTGTGTATAGTATATATATATTCATTTATTTTTTTTGAATCAGGGAAAGATAACAACAAGTTGATGAGACAATATACAAAGGGTGAGCCAATGTAACAAAGATATTCACAATTCAATATGCAGGAAATGAACTTTACAACTTGGAAGAAAATCATGGGAAGATGAAACAATGTTCTAGAAGAAATATATTCACCACCTGATGAATGTGGCTGTAATTCCTCTATGCATTCCCATGACAATAAAATAACATACACACACACACACACACACACACACACACACAAACACACATGGCTCACTCACATATACAAGCCATGGAAGAGGAACATGGTGGCAAAACCTGTTCATAGTACCATAGATAATGGGACCTTGGAGCCAGCATGGGCCATGCCAACAGCAGTGTCAGGAGCAGAAGCTTCATGGTGCTATGTTACTGGTGATCCCTGTCCTGTGCACACTCAGAAGAGGCCACCTGTGGTGCAGGGGACATGAGGTTCCCTCCTTTTATGTGAGGCTCCACTGGCCTGAGGCACAATGAACCCACTGTCACAGGTGTGAGGGCCTTTGTCCTCAAGACAGGGTCTTGGTCCCTGGCTTTGTTGCCCTTACTGAGGAATTAACCATTGTACCAGGTTCTAGTCCTGTTCTTTGGCAGAGCCCAATGCATGATGATTTCATGTCTTTTCCCTATTTCTTTTTCTAACTTTTGGGTTGGTTTTCCATGTCTCTACTGACACAGGCTCTCTGTCTCATTTCCCAGCTAGTAAGATTCAAAATAAAAGATTTCAAAATTCCATGGAAGTCGTTGTTCATCGCATTTGGTATTGCCACATTCTAGAGGGAATTCAATTTCCAGAAACAGAGAAGCCAGGCCTTGAGAGGTGGAATTGGGAATGGTCCATGAAGAGCTGTCAACTGCAGGTGGACTCCTGTCTGAACTATGTGCAGCCCAGAAAGAGCTTGCACAAAGTGTATTTTTTTTTAATTTTTTAAATTTATATTTCTTTAATTTTTATTATTTGTTGTGCTTGAACTAAGGGTCTGGGCACTGTCCCTGAACTCTTTATGCTCAAAGCTGGTGCCCTACCACTTTGAGCCATATATATGATTCCACTTCTGGTTTTCTGGTTCGGACTTTTGTGCCCGGGCTGGTTTGGAACCTCAATCCTCAAATGTCAACCTCCTGATTAGCTGAGTTGAGAGGCATGAGACTTTGGTGTATTTCTTCCATAAACCTTTTTTTTTCCCGCATGAGTTCAGGGGATTGAACTCTGGGCCTGGACACTGTCCCTGAACATTTCAGCTCAAGACTACCACCCCACTCCTTGAGCCACTTCACATTTACTGGTGAGTAATTGGAGATAAGAGTCTTACGAACATTAGTGCCTGAGCTGGCTTTGAACTGATATCCTCAGATCTCAGCCTCCTGAGTAGCTAGGATTATAGGCAAGAGCCACAGTTCCTGGCTTTGCATAAAGACAAAATCACACGTTTAGGGTGGAGAATCAAGCCTTCACATACAGATGAACAACCAAGGTCTAACATTCTCTGTAGCAAAGCTTCCCTGGGGATAAACATCATGACACCTGCAATTCAAATTATGTCTATGCATGTCCAGGCCTTCCAGAGCTGGGTGACAAACATCCATTGCACAATAAGACACCAGGGTGACTGCGAGTACAAGGCGAAGTTACTTAGACTGGGTCTCCTTATTTCAGCAACAACATTTTTAAAAAGTTAAGGGCCGGGAGTGTGGCCTAGTGGTAGAGTGCTGGCCTAGCATGCATAAAGCACTGGGTTCGATTTTTCATGTGACCCTGAAACTCACAAGTGGTGAGACTCCCTACATCATCTCAAATCAGCAGTTATTCACTGTCTACTTCATAAGCACCATTGTCTCTTTGTATTTCATTGAAGATCACTTGTTGGCACTCAGAACCAATTCTACAAAACAACAACTAATAAAATAATTCTTTCATCCTTATTCATCACTGCAAACATTTTCACCAACACTGTATAATCCACAAGGCCTTGGAGAACATTTGTTTTCCTACTGCATTAAAACTAATTTTTTGTTGTGGTTGGTCATGGGACTTGAACTCTGAGCTTGGGTGCTGTCCCTCAATTCTTCAGCTCAAGGCTACTGCCCTACAACTTGAGCCATAGCCCCACTTCCCATTTTCTAGTGGTTAATTGGAGATAAGGTTCTCATGGAATTTAGTGCCTGGGCTGGCTTTGAACCTGGGTCCTCAGACCTCAGCCTCCTGAGTAGCTAGGATTATAGGTGTGAGCTATCACACCCAGCCTTACATCTAATTTTATATTTTTATTCTTTAAGTGCTCTGCTGATTTTTTTTTATCAGATTTCTGTTCTAGGCAGTTATCATTTGGGGCTTTGGCTCATTCCTCCTTGGGTTAGAAACACTTTCCTGAGCATAGCTCAAATGTTTCTGAGAATCAGTGCCAAGTAACTAAAGTAGAGAATCTGAGTCTGACTTTACACTCAATCTGGTACCACTTGCTGGAGTGGAGGGAATTCTCCACCCAGTGCTGAAAAGCCTAGATGTGCGAAAGGCTGCTCATAGAATTCACATGCCTAGTTCATGGAGCTGGGTGAACTGTACTTCCGAGAAGTGCAGATGTCATTGCCTTAGGAAAGTTTTGCATGGAGAATTTTCTGATTCTGCCTGATTAACATCATAAATGGCTTGGATTTAAGTCTTTGAATCCACCTCTGAGTAGCTGCTATGTATATCCTATATGGAAGGTGATGCCTATCTTCCCTAGATAGAAAAGTTCTGCTGGTACCTGAGTATGTCCATTGAAGGTCTGCCATCTTGTCTTCGTGGTGGGGGAAGGGAAGTCCCATTTGGAATGAAGTCCCACCCCCAGGTGACAGTTATGCTTGAATCCCTGAAGGAAGAGAAGTCCCACCTACAAGAGATGGGCCTGTCTAAATCCCTGAAGAAAGGGATGGGTATTTGGTTGTTTGGTTATTAAACCTGGGCATGGGACTTTCCTGTGACTCCCCCCTCCCTGTTCTGACCCTATTTAGGGCTAGATCAGCTCAGACATGGTGCTAGGCCTCATGTCTCTGTTTTCTGGTCCAGTCTCCTGCCTCCTGGCTCTACTCTAGTAAACACTGAGTAATCATGCAGCAATCCATTGGAGCTTAATTGGTTTGTTAGTATTGGTTTTTTGTTTTCTTTCCTCTTTGGCCCTTTTGGCTCAATTTCCTAACAGTGTCAAGTGTATTTGCTGGCTGCTGGTCTTGGAGACAGGAGTCCACCATGTGGTTACCGGCCTTTTCCTAAAGACCCCAATTTGCCCCCTCTCAAGCTGTGGATTCGCTGTTTCCTGTTTGCAACATAACCACCTTGGATTTTTGCTCTTTCACTTCCAACTCGAACTAGGACAGATTAATTTACAGAACTGTCCATTTATCCACTGGTAGTGTAGAAAGGAAGGAATCCATTGGTGAGGATGGTGTGTTGCTTTTCTATTGCTGAGATCTAAAGAATACCCTCAGGATTTCGTCCTTCAGGTCACTGTGAGTGGATTCAGTCAGAGAATCATTTGCACAGCTCTGGTCCATCCTGTGCTACCTGTCCTCCTGAGGTTCAATCTTTAATGTCTGTTCATGAAAGTTGCAAAGCTTTCTGGTAAATCCTTCCATGTGGAATTGATGATGTTCATGTCAATTAAAAAACATTGAGACAAAAATTTACGCGCGCGCGCGCACACACACACACACACACACACACACACACACACACACACACCCCAAAACATCCTCACACACATACCCACAGGCACCCCGTTTGTTTTCAATGTGGACTTCCTGATGTGTGTTCAAAATATTTTTACACTGAGAACTTGTTGTGTGGAGAATCTAGGTACATAATTCTGTGATATTAAGTTAGTCCTTATACATGACCAGAGGTGTAAACCATGACTTAAATGTTGTAAAGCCTCAAAACCAGGCATAGTGTGAAAATATAATGACAATAATGACACACATTTCTATTTTTCAATTCAAGGCTCACTCTTCCTACTCCTCTTTTGTCTGCTACTAATGAGATCATTAATTAATTGATAATTAATTGGTATTTGAAATTAATTTTTTTACCATTTACTTTTGACTAGTTAGTTTGGAGGCACCACTTAGGCAAACCTGGCATAAATTTCCAAAGGCATTAGATGAGTTTTTGGACACCAGAGCATAGTAAAAGATGTCTGAATCCCCACCAAATGCCAAGACATTCTTGCAGGCTTTGTCATGATGGACAAGCCAGGAGTCTAGACACAGAACCTTCATTGTGCAGGGAGCTCAGACTACTTGATAAAAGCAGTGATGAGTAAAATGGCACAATTTCTAATGCACTGGAAGAAAGACTCTGAGTTCTCCATCGTCTCAAATTTTCTCATTATGATCAGTACCCAGGGCATAAGAAAGCCTGTCCCCTGATTGAATGAGAAAGATACCACAGGGAAGGTCAGTGGATAGCTGCTTAGTGGACTGCCAACCATCAGGGGTTCGAAGAACCTGTCTGCAATCACACTGAGACTCCCATCTCTACAGCCAGACCCTGCTTCCCACAAAAGAAAATTTCCTACAAGTATTTAGAGTTTCTGATTCTCACTAAATTTGCATCAATATCTGTGAAAAGGCCTAGTATTAGAGTGCTCACCAGGTATGCACCGGGTTTGATTCCTCAGTACCACATACACAGTAAAGGCCAGAAGTGGTGTTGTGGCTCAAGTGGAAGAGAGCCACTGAGCCAGCCTTGAGAATGCTCAGGGACAATACCCAGGCCTGAGTTCAAGCCACAGGACTGGAAAAAAAAATAAATTAATAAACCAATAAATAAGCTAAGGGACAATGCCCAGGCTCTGAGTTCAAGCCCCAGGCCTGGACATAAACAGACAAACAAACAAATAAATGAATTTGAAGAAAGATAATCAGGCAGAATGAACATTTTCCATGCCTCGATGGAATGATGTGAAGGAAATCTAGTTGTAAACGTACCACACACACACAATTTAAAAATATATTCAATACCTAAGGCCATATGAAAAAGTACCATTAAAATCACAAATCATGCTGTCCATATGCTTTTAACTATATATATTTTCTCCCTGCCACCCTCTTAATTATGTAGTGGTTTTCAGTCCTCCTTCCCTCTCAACCTGCAGGAGGAATTGCGAGAACATGTTCCTTCCAGGACTATCCGTGAAAGGAAAGTGCCAACTGAAGGCCCCCAGCCCTCCCTTACCAGAAGACAATCAGACACTGCAGGGAGACCCATCAAGGTAGGAAGTTCTTTATTGAGGAAGTACATTTATCTAATACAGGATGCAGGAGCCAATCAGCACAAAGGTGGGAAGGGTATGGGGAGGTAGCAAAGAAGGGGAATCAGATGCTGTCTGAGAGGGCAGAAGTGTTCTGGGCCAATCCCAGAGGTAGCCTTACTTTTACATCACAAACAACAGCCACACCTTCCAACCTGTAGATAGACAGGTTGGGTCCCCAAAGCAAAAAATGAGCGCTGGGCCACCAGTTAGGCCTCCTATTCTACAGCATAGGTTTCCATTTCCCTGATGTGACATGCCCCACAAATTATATTCTATGTTTATTGTTCCATGACAAAGGAAAAATTCACAATAGGAGGTATTTTTGCTGAATATAGACATATGGAAAAATATGTTCATAAAATCTGAATTCTGGGAATGTGGCCTAATGATTAAGTGTTCACCTAATGTGCATGAAAGACCTGAGTTTAATTCCTTAGTACTACATACACAGAAAAAGCCAGAAGTGATACTATGGCTCAAGTGGTAGAGTGCTAGCCTTGAGAAAGCACAAGGACAGTACTCAGGTCCTGAGTTCAATACCCAGGACTGGCAAAAAAAAATAACATAATAGGGCGAGGAGTTTAGCCTAGGGGTAGAATGCATGCCTAGTATGCACGAAGACCCAGGTTTGATTCCTCAGTACCACATACATAGAAAAAACCAGACATTTTGTTGTGGCTCAAGAGATAGAGCTGTAGCCTTGAAAAAGCCCAAGGACAGTGCTCAGGCCCTGAGTTCAAGGTGGAGGACTGGCAAAAACAATTTTTTTAAATAACATAATAAACAGACAAATAAGCTAAGGGACAGTGCCCAGGCCCTGAATTCAAGTCTCAGTAGAGGCAAGAAAAGAAAAAAATAAAAATAAATAAATAAGGGAGAGTGTCCAAGCTCTGAGTTCATGCCCCAGGCCTGGCCATAAAAAAATAAAATGTACACAGAGAGAAACAGGCAGAATGAGTATTTTCAATGGAAATTCTGTACCTCTATGGAGTGATTACAAGATTTGTCTATAAAAGTAACAAACACACACACACACACACACACACAATTTAAAAAGAAAGTCAACATCTAAGATAATATAAAATAACACAGAATAGAAAATTCACAAATTTTGTTGTCCACATGTTCTTAAGTATATTTTATTTTTATTGTCCCATGACAATGGAAGAATTCACAATAAAAGAAATGAATAACATCTGATACATCCACATAAATTAACCTGTGGCACACAGACAGGCAGACAGATAGACACACACATGATCTTCCCACCAGGACTTCTTTCCCGGAGTACCTGGGAAGGGTTGTCCTGAGCACAGGTGGCAGTGAGGCGAAGAAACAACAGCAGAACTCGAATCCTGCAGCTGCCAATCATCCTCTCGGGGAAGGATCTGTGAGCAGATGTGTGAATGGGCAGAACCACAATACCTGCTGCTTCTTTATGCACCTGTTGGGTGTGCAAAATTCACCATAAATCCATGGGTGTGCATCTGAATGCGATGATGAATCTTCTTCTCCCACATATCCAGCTTAGCTGATGTGACCCAGCAGGAATTTCACTCCACTAAGCACGTGGACAGCAAAGCTATGTTGAGCTGGGGACATTCAGGTTCCCTGTGACACAGCCATCCCATCACCGGTTCTTCTGCATACAGAATTATTTATTAACTCAGACATGGCAGTTATTGAATTGAATGGAGACTACAAAAATTCGATATTGGAAACAAACAGCAGATAAAAATGACATACTATTCTGGAGATTGTACATGAAATTGGAAAAATGTGGGATAGTCTGCACTCTTTAGTGACCCAAAAGGCATAGATGCAGGGAAATGAGGGGTTTGATGGTATCCAAGACATATATATATATATATAATACAGTATGTGCACTTTATCACTATACCATGCTCCCAGATGCTTGACTGTGATTTTGGAATAAAAGTGTAATATGAACACACGCACACTCACACCGTGTGCACACTCACATGGGTCTACATTGGCTCCACTCAAATAGCTTCAAATGGCTTTTCATAAAAGTGGCTTCATCAAGTGCTTTTACTGTTTTTTTTAATTTTCCTCAAACCTAGAGAAATTCATGAACACCAGCCCAAAATTCTACAGAATACTAAAAGACCTGGGAATATGGCCTAGTGGTAGAGTGCTCATCTAGCATGCATGAAGCCCTGAATTCCATGCCTCAGAGCCATTACACAGAAAAAGGCCAGATGCTGTGGCTCAATTGACAGAGTGCCAGCCTTGAGAAAGCTCAAGAACAGTGTCCAAACCCTGTGTTCAACCCCCAGCAATGGCATAATGAATTAATCAGTACAAATAAATAATAATAATAAATGCAAATAAATAAAAAAAATAAAGATACTAAAGGGAAACATACCATCTGCAAAATGCAATGAAATCAATGAAATACATCCATGAGTTATCAATCAATGAAAGACTACTTTAGTAAAACAAGAAATGGAAGCAGGCAAACTCTAGAGAAAAACAAAAATGGCAGGAGACGTCCATTTCCCCATAGTAATTATGGAGATGGCTGTTGAAACCTTATACACAGAGATGAACTGCAGGGCCTCAGACCCTACAGAATTCCACTCAGATTCTGAAAAGTTCAGGTCTGTTCACTCCACAAAATTCAAATGTATGCAGGAAAAGTTCCTTGCATGATGTACAACTTGCTGCTGAGGCTGTCACAGGGCCCAGTGCAGGCCAGAATACAAAAGGCCTCACAGCTCTCTGCCTTTACTGATTGTCTCCTCATGGTCAGCTGTGTTGTTGTAGGTTAACCAGATCCCATCCTGAGCTAGGAAGACACAGGTGAGACAGAGGATGGTTCTGGAACCCCCAACTCATGGCTTCTTATAATCCCTGCCTGAGACTGTCCTTGTGCTCCCTCCCTCTCTCGTTCTCTAACTCCTTCCCTCCCTCCCCCCCTCTATCTTTCTCTCTCTCTCGTTCATGGCTAGGATTCTGCCACTTGAGCCACAGATACTTATAGCATTTTCTTTGTAAGTGGTGTCAAGGAATCGAGTCAAGGGCCTTTTGCATGCTAGGCTAGCACTCTGCCACTAGGCCACATCCTGACCCCTGTCCTTGGGCTTTCTCAAGGCTAGACCTGTATGGACCACTTGAACCTCAGCACCACTTCCGGCTTTTTCTATATATGTGGTAACCAAGGAATCAAACTACGGTCATTGTGAAGGCTAGGCAAACACTCAACCATTAGGCCAAACTCTCAGGACTATGTTTGTATTTTTTCAAGATAGTTTTCTCAGCTGAGTGATTCCAGCCAGATGTCATCCCATACTATATAGCTCTGAAAATCAGATAGGTATTATTATTGTTCTGGAGTTCTTGGAGAAATGCAAACATAAAGGACAAACAGTAATTAAGAACAAATAAAACAATCAAGAACTTAGGAAAATGGAGCAGTGAATGGGGGTGTTTGTGTGCTTTTAGGGTCATAAAATATTATTTGTTCTGAAAGTATGATTCAGGAAACAGGATTATAGAGGCCCTGTATGTCTTTTTTCTTGGGATTGTTGCCTGAAGAAGTGTGGCAGGGTTTGGGCAGGAAATCTGCAATCATAATGGATCATCTAGGTCCTCAGGAAACTGAGTGAATTCTCCATGGAATGCACACTGACAGAAGCCCTGTTTTCACTGATTATCATGGTTCATGGGCTTTCTACCTGGTTAAAACTTATTTCATCTCATATACAAAATGCCAACAATTTTGAACACATTTCATTTAAGACAACAACCTGTTCAAGTTGCTAGAAAAAAAGGACAGATTCCCCCACCCCAAAAGTAAATGAATAATCGTTAAAACCTAAGAGGTACCTAGAACTGAACAACCTTAAGGATCATAAATCGATTGCCAGGAGCATGGCCTAGTGATAGTGTGCTTGCCTAGCATGCAGAGGCCCTGGGTTTGATTCCACAGTACCACATATACAGAAAAAGCCAGAAGTGGTGCTGTGGCTCAAGTGGTAGAGTGCCAGTTTTGAGAAAGCTTGAGTGCTCAGGCCCTGACTTCAAGCCCCAAGACTGGCAAAAAAATAGTTTTTAAAAAATCATAACCCTATCTGGGCACAGTTCCTCAATGCTATAATCCTAGATACTCAGGAGGCTGAGATCTGACGATCAGTGTTTAAAGCCAGGCTGGGCACTAAAGACCATGAGACACATCTCCAATTAACCACTAGAAAACCAGACGTGTTGCTGTGACTCCAGGGATAGGGAAGTATCGTTGAGCTGAAGAGCTCAAGGACTGAGTCCAGGCCCAGAGTTCAGGTCCCAAACTGACCAAAAAAAGAGAAAACATCTTATATCTGCAATCAAAAGGTAAGGCTAAAAACATCCTCGAAAATAAAAGTGAGATAAACAGCTGAGAGTGTCTGCTGCTCACCTAGCATTTAGGACTGGCAAAAATAAAAAAAAATTAAAAATCTTTAAAAAGTAATAAACTGAGACAAAAATGTGGGCTTGGGGAGTAGGCATTTCTGTTTTTTGATTTTGTTGTTTGTAATAGTATTTGTGTTCAAGTCTGTTAACGGCAAAATGTACCCTAACGTCTCTGTACAGCACAGAATGGTGCTGGCTTGTATTTATCCCTTTCTTTTATGAATTTTTTAAATTAAATATTTCTTACTAAAGACACCAAAGGTATTATGTGTAAGTTAGAAATAACAACCACCATGGAGTTTTTCCCTCTTTCCAGTGTGGATAACTGAGAAAGGACAATCATTCACTCCAATGAACTTTCTCCCAATTCTCATCTAATTAATGAAGTCGAAGTTTACATGGCACACAAAAGCCAAGCAGGATAATTGGGAGGAAAGTCAAACAAAGCCGGGTGCTGGGAAGCCATTGGTTGGCTCCTGAGCATATCCCCCAGATCCATGGCTTGAAAAGAGGAATGGAGAGATTCTCCCGTCACAGCTGCTCTGAGCTTCTGAAGGAGAACTAGCACCTGGAGCAGGATGAAGGCTCTGTTGATCACACTTTTCTGTGGCCTGACTTATGCCCTGTCTAAAGATTTCCAACCTGAACAGGTACCATGGATACAATTATTTGTAAATGTATCTGTCTGTCTGTCTCTCACACCATCTTTAGTTTCTCTGCATATGTTAGAGGTTATGAACTCACAAGTCACTTCCTGAAATGGTCGTTCTATACTCAACCATTCTATGGACATGGACAATAAATATTCCAACGGGTCAGAATGGGAGGGGAGGAGGATGTGAGATTGGCAGGGTCCCTGATGAAGTAGAGATTGCTTTCTGATTGTTTTTGAAAGTTGGTAGTACCTTCTGTGTTCATTTCATATATTTATGTATGTATATATGTATGTATGTATGCATGTATGTATGTATATATGTTTGTCTGAGACACCTGACATCTATTTGAATGCTTTCTGTTGCCATTGCTGGGGCTTGAACTAGGGGCCGCAGCACTGTCCTTGACCTTTACTCAAGTCTAACACTCTATATGTTGGGCCACATCATCACTTCCAGATTTTTCTGTGACTCTGATATTGAGGAATCAAACTCAGGTCTTCATGCATGCTAGGGAAGCATTCTACCCCAAGGCCACACTCCAGGCCATAATCTATCTATTTCTCTGCCTATGTACCTACAACAATCCCTCTATCAACAACTATCTCTCTATGTATCTACTTATCTAAGATCTGTCTGTATATCTATCTACCTACTTTCTACTATCTATCTATATACCTACATACTATTTATCTATATACAAATCTATCTATTTATCTATCTATCTGTCTCTCTATCTATCTACATACTTATCAATCTGTTTGTCTGCCTGCCAGCTTGCTGGTCTCCCTGCCTGCCTGCCTTTATAGGCATATATATATATATATGTGTATGTATGTATGCACCTACATACATTCACACTTTTTTATGTATGTATGTATGTATGTATGTATGTATGTATGTATGTAGTATCTATCTATCTATCTATCTATCTATCTATCTATCTATCTTCATCTATCTATTCAGGCATAGAGCTTGGGGCTGGGCATTGGCAAAAGACCTCTTTCTTCGTTTTTTTTTCATATATTTTTATTGTAATTAGTAGAAGGGTTATATTATATTCACCAGATAGAAGTTGCATTATTTCACATACATTGATACACTCTGTCATGTCTTGGTGCCCATTTACCTTCCCCTCACCCCCACCCCTCATCTTGTTTTTCCCCCTTCCCTATCCAATTTCAAATAACCAAAGCATTTATCCAATATATCATAAAAAAGTGAAATACTGTAACAATATGAGATAACCAAGGGACAGCAAATGATATGAGAGATAACATAGTATATTAAGGACAACAGTCACTCATTATATGGTTTTTGTTTCCTTATCCTGGAGTTCTTTATATTTAGTGCCGTACTATTATTGGCCTAATGTCTCTTGATTTTGTTGTATTGTAAATCTCTGCTAGGAGAGCCCAAGGTTTCTACTGATTATGACAAATGAGGGAGACTATTGGGCCTATGTTCCATTGAGTCTGGCTTACTTCACTTAATATAAATTTTTCTAAGTCTTTCTATTTCCTTACAAATAGGGTGATATCGTTCTTTCTGACAGCAGCATAGAATTCCATTGTGTATAAATACCACATCTTGTTGATCCACTCATCAACTGAGGGGCATCTGACCACAGACTCATGGCCACCTAATCTTTGATAAGGCAGCCAAAAAAACAGAATATAAGAAAGACAGCCTCTTCGACCTCTTTGTTCTTGAGGCAAGTGTTCTACAGTTTAGTCAGAGCTCCACTCCTGGCTTTTTTTATGAGTAGGTTATTGGAAATAGGAGTCTCACAGCATCTTGCATGGTGCTGGCTTTGAACACCAACTGTCAGGTCTCAGCCTCCCGAATACCTAGGAAGGCAGGCAGGAGCCACCTGTGATCAGCTTGGTCTTGGTCCTCAGTGTGAGGATCAGGTGGTGATCTGGCAGAGATAGGAGATGGGGACTCCCAAGTGACACAGGGTCTAGGCAGCCACACAGGTTGGGGCTGGGGGAGGCTGAGGTGTCATCCTCTCACCTGCCCAATGGCATCTTTCTCTTGCAGTCAGGGGCTTGGCTTACCTATGCCTTGGCATCAAATAACTTCCAGTTAATCGAAAAAGGTGGGATAACGAGAGCTTTTTTCCGTAACGTGAGCTGTGAAGGATTGTGTGATGAGTTAAGCCTCAGGTTCTACATTAAGTGAGTAACACTGCTTACACACATCTGCGTCTTCTGAATTTTCAGTTTCATAGTGCACAGGCATGTTAAAACTTCAGGATGTAAGTCCCTGGAATTCATCAGTGGGTACGGGCTTTGAATTGATGTCTCCACAACTCATTGAATACCTAGGTGAAAAATCACAGATGGTGGGTAAAAAGGCTCCAGGAGTTTAGCAGCCAGGAGTGAATCCCAGTCATTTCATAGATATGCTAACCTGGGACTGGTGGTTCCTGCCTGTAAATGCAATCACTTAGGAAGACTGAGGAAGGGAGTTCAAAGTCAGCCCAGGCAGAAAAGTCTTTGAGACTTTCGCTGGGCCCTGTCCCTGAATCCCTTTGTGCTCAGGGTAGGTGCTCTACCACTTGATTCACAGCACCACATCTGTATTTTCTGTGTATGTGAGCTTCCTGCATGCTAGGCAAGCACTCTACCACTAGGCCATGCTCTTGACCCCTGACAGACTATTTTGCTGTTGTGATTGTTCTTGAGGCTTCAACTCACTGCCTGGGTGCTGTACATGAGCTTTTACCTTCAAGGATAATGTTCTGTCAGTTTGAGCCATTGTAGTTCACTGCTGATAAGAGTCTCATGGACTTTCCTGTCCTGGGATGTCTTTGAACCCAGTATCATCAAACCTCAACTTCGTGAGTATCTAGAAGGACTGGTGTGAGCCACTCACATCTTACAGACACATTTTAACACACAGCAACCAGTCATTAATCAACAAGGAATGACTCCCCTCATCACACAAAAATTAATCCCACAAAATTTCCCAAGGCAGAAACTTCATATACTACAAGCAAAGCAGCAAAGTTATTGAGCACCAAGTGCCTCAAACCTGTCATCTTAGCTATACAGGAGGCAGAGTTGAGCATGTTTCAAAAGCAGCCTGGACAGGAAACTCAATGAGTGTCGTATCTCCAATGAACCACCAGAAAACTGGAAGTAAAGCTGTGGCTCAAGTTGTAGAGCATCAAAGAGGGGATATCTTCTCATCTGCATTGTAATATTTGGAGTTGTGACATATGGATAAGGGATGTGTAAGTTTGTTAAGAACACACAACTAGTCCACAGACTGTATTTTCTTGTGTGTTTCTCCTTCAGACCGGAGGAGAAGTGTCTGGAATACATACTGGTGGCAGAAAGACGAAGAAAATCATTCTACATTGCAGGTTGTGAGTAGCCAGCAGATGCTGGAAAGATCATAGCAGAATCCAGATCTCCTATTCCTTCCTAACACATAGCCCAAAGACACAGATCGAAGGGGTGTCATTTTGAAATAATTTAGGTTCAGGATCATTCGGGCAACTCAGAAACGAAGCTGAAAGCTTCCGATACATAATCAGGGAGAGTTGGATTTTGCTTTCAAATTTGCCATGTTTCAATCGAGGCTATGAAGAGACAATTCTCCAGATCTTTCCACTTTCCCAGAATCCCAACTCTGAGCACCTTGGGAAACAGATGGCGCTCGGTCGATACATAATTCTTTAGCAGTGATTGACATGGTTGATTTGAAATGGATGGCAGAAATGATGGAGTTTAAAAAGACTGAGAAGTCCAGGAATTCCTTCAGGGCAGGTGTTTTTCTGGCAGCTACTAGGTCATTCCCACTTTCTGAAATACTAAAGGATGCACAATATTATTAGCATGCCCTAAGACACATATGCCACATAACCATTAAATCAGTTATAGAGAGAGCACCAATATTCTACCTGAAATGTAACATAATTAATGGTTATGTTGACTAGATAGCAATTAATTTCCTCAATAGGAAGAAAAATGAGGTAGTAGACTGGATTATCCTTATTTTGGAATGTATCCTTATTTTAGGTACATATAATATATACATACCTATACACAAATATGTATATATCCATGAATATTTAAACATATGTCTATGAATATACATGTATATGTATCCATTTGTATGTATTAATATGCATATATACATAGGCCCATAGGCATACATGTATACATACCTGTAAACATACATATTTATGCAGTGTAGACATGAGCATATGCATTATATGCACACACATGTGCAAATACCCATACATATATTTTACATCTGTGTGTTTCCATGCATACCTCTGTGTGTACCTACGTATACTTGTATATGATTACGTATGCATGCATGTGTTTGTAAAATTTACATTTATGTAAAAGAAGGATAAATCATTTGATTCTAAATGTCTTAATTTATCAAAAAAATGTTTATTGTTGGGGTAATGTATAGAGGGGTTACATTCCAATCCCCAGATATTACGCATCCTCTCTCAATCAATTTGTTTTCCCTCCTTCATTTTCTAATTTCAAATAAATAAATAAATGTGCATATATTATACCAGGTAAAAAAGTCAGATGCAGTAACAATAAGAGATTAACCAAATGTCAACAAGACAGAAGAGGAATAACATAGTATATTAAGAACAACAATCACTCACGATAAAGCTGTTGTTTCCATATCCTAGAGTTCCTTTCGTTGAGTCTCATCCTATATGACCTTTTGTCACATCGGAGAGGAGAGTTCTAGATGTATACTAATTATTACAAATACGGGAAACGATTGAGTCTGGCTTATTTCACTTAATATGGTTTATTCCAAGTCTTCCCATTTTCTTACAAATGAGGCAATGCCATTCTTCAGACGGCAGCATAGAATTCCATTATGTATTAGTACCACATCTTCTTGATCCAGTCATCTACTGAGGGGCTTCTGTTTTGGTTCAATATCTTTGCTATGGTAAATAACACTACAATGAACATCATTGTGCTAGTGGCTTAGTATGTTCTTGTTTCTGGACGTTTGAGCAAATGCCAAGTAATGGAATTTCTGGGTCATAGGGGAGCTCAGTATTTAGTCTTTAGAGGAATAGCCATACTGCTTTCCATAGTGGTTGAACGAGTTCACAATCCCACCAACAGTGTAGTAGTGATCCCTCCTGGCCACATCCCCATGAGTATCTGTTGTTATTTCTTGATCATGGCCATCCTAACTGGTTTGAGGTGGGATCTCAAGATTGTTTTGATTTGCATTTCTTTTATGACCAAAGATGTCAAGCATTTCTGCATGTGTCTATAGGCCATTCTTATTTCTTCTTGAGAGAAGACTCTCTTTAAGTGTTTGGCCCATCTTTTAATGGGATGGTTGTTTGTTTGAAGATTTGTTTTGGAGAGATTCAATTTGTTGAGCTGTACATATATTTTAGATATGAGGCCCTTGTCTGTTGTATGGATAGTGAAGATCTTCTCCCATTCTGTGGGCTTTCTAGTTAACTTGCCTACCTATGTCCTTTGCTATACTGAAGCTCTACACTTTAGTGCAGTACCATAGGTCCAAACTTTCCTTAATTTGTTGTCATTTTGCATCTTTTTTGTATTTTGCCACTCCTTAGGATTGAACTCAGAGCTCAGGAACTGTCCCTAAGCTTTATTTTATTATATTGGCCAGCTCTTGGACTTGAACTCAGGGCCTGGGCCCTGTCCAGCTCCTCTTTATGATCCTTGCTAAGCTCTCTACCACAGCACAACTTCCAGCTTTTACTGTGTATGTGCTACTGAGGAATGAAATCCAGGGCTTCATGTATGATAAGCAAACAGTCTTCCACTAGGCTTGCTCCTGGTCAAAAATTTGAATTTCTTAAAAATATAGAATATTTGAGTGTCATCAGCAACATTCTCCCCTATACTGTCCAGTGTGTCCTTAAAACATTCCATTTGTTGAGCTATGGGGATTCAAGAGGAGGCAGGGGTTAAATCCACACTCCGTAGTTAGGATTGAAAAGTCTCTATCACTCACTGAAAAAAATAGCCTCCCATCAAACAGAACCGGCATTCAATTACGCTGAATTTTGAAATATTTCTTTTGCATTGGCAGACAGAGGAACTAATTTTTTCTATATCATCAGAAATACTGGTGATTTCCTGGTGTTCAATATTAAGAATTTCGGTGAAAATGGAGCTAACACCTATATGATTGTGATGCTAGGTAAGTTCATGCACTCATGTCTTTAGAGACAAGCAAGGTTTATGGCACCTCCTCGTGTATAACACAGCTGTGGGAAGTGTGTTCATTTGCTTATGTGTGTTTATGGCGGGCACCATCGACCTTCCTTGGATGACAGGGAGGATATTGAGAGTGAGCCTGGGGATCACATCTGTTACCCCAGGATCTCAGGAAGGCGGGATATGAGGATCACAGTTCAAAGCCAGCCAGGGCAGGAAAGTCTGGCCGACGCTGATGTCCAATAAAACACCAGGACACTGAAAGTGGAGTTGTGGATCACAGTGGTGGAGCTTTGGTATAATGTGGTCAAAGACAACCCAGGAGTTCAAGCCCTAGGACAGGGAAAAAATAAAATAAAATGAAATTAAATACAGAAATAGCAGAGGTCATTGCAGCATATGCTTTTAAACAGAATTTACAATATTCTCACAAAAGGGGCCACTGTCTCCTTGTAGGAAAACCAGGCAGCATTCTCAGTGAAAAGCAAAAGGAAGATCTGCTCAGAATCCTGAAAGCGAACCACATACCAATATCGAATGTTCAGTATGTTCTGGAAGCAGGTGAATCACCTTCCTCCTTTCTAACCACTGCATACTGGGAAGGCCATGGGTAATAGTCCTTATCCTCTGTGGAGGTTTGATGCTCAGGGGACTGTCTGACATTAGAAACTGTGGAGATGGCTGAGATCTCTGGAATGTGTCCTCTGACCTTGGTTGCCTCCTTCTTTCTTGCTTTTCAGATGATTGTCCAGCCTAGGGACTTTTCTGGGGGAGGAGAGATGGACACATATAAAGCCCCTGATGTGTTCACGAGCTCCTCTCTTCCCAGGGCCTGAGTAATCGCCCAGACACAAATATTCCCATCTGAAGAGCGGCAGACACTTCAGTTGGTGTCACATAGAGTTTTAACATAAATCCCTGAAAAGATGCCACAGGTCTTGGGTTAATGGTAGTTACTTTAATTATATTTCCTAAAGTAGTCGTTGCTATCCTAAAGAGGGAGCCAACACGAAGTCTCATTTATCAAGTCCCTTCTTTATCTCATCTTTTCCCCTGAATGCTTTCTTCTGATCATAATTGTTCTCAAAATGATTGAAATAAACTCATTTTCTGGGCATATATTTGTTCCTTGAAAGAATCTTTATTCCTTTGGCCATGTCCAGCCATCCCACAATAGAGTAGATGCAAGAAGGATATTCTAGAAGAAATTCTACAACAAAACAATATGGCTTCCTGATCTTTCATACCCATAGGCCCAGGAATCTATCTTTTGGGCTTACTATGATATTTATAAAAATTATCTTTAGGTGCCTGTATGGTTTATCATGTCCCAGATTAACATGTCCCATCTTGTTTTCTTGCTGATTTTTGAATTTTTTGTGCCATTAGGTGTGTTTATTATAGATTCATACACACATTGTAGATACCACATTCAGATGGCTATACTTTGTGCAATCTGTGTTTCTCTGGGTCTTGATATTATTTCTCCTGAATCTTCATATTTAGTAATGGCTATGTAGAATTGAAATAGGCATCTATTCCACATCTTCTTAATCCATGTGTCCTCTGGGCTGACTTAGCTGTGGTAAACAATGTTGTCATGAACTATACCAAGATATGATAACACAGGACTCTAGGCCTTCTCACACAGGGCTGGGAGCTTGGCCTAGTTGTAGAATGCTCACCTATCATGCATGAAGCCTTGAGTTCAATTCCTTGGTTACACATACACAGTAAAAATGAAGTGGCACTGTTGTTGAAGTGTAGAGCACTAAACTTGAGCTGCAGAGCTCAAGGACAGTGCCCAGGACCTGATTCAAGCTCCATGACTGACAAAGAAAGAAACCTTTTATTCATAGAGAGTGAGAAATATTTATTCTATATGATGTTTCAATGGATGCCAATCAGATTACAAATTGTATAGAAATTGTTGTTTCCTCTAAGGAAGAGTTTCAAGACATCATCAAATGATCCCCCATGGTTTCTTCCACTCTCCCAGTGCTTTAGGTCCTTGTAGAGAAATTGAGTATTGTTAACATACCTTCACCTAAAACAAAACCTCCACACAGAGCTGTTCACCCTGCAGTAGTTGTTAGAAATCGCCCAATTGAATTCATGTGCAACACACATATTTTGGAAAGACAGAGGCATCAGGGATGCCAGGGGCACCCCATTTTCTTATGACTCAGGGGACTAGTGACAATATAGTTTGCTTACGGATGTAGAACTAGCACAAAGGGTACAAAAGCAGCTGTGCTCCCCACACAATGCCACTACCAGTTTTCCCCAGGAGTTCTTTGGTTGCATGCCTACATTTACACCAGATGCAGTCTGGAATTGTGGCTGGATCAAATAAACCACATGGCAGTTTCCTTTCTCCAACCATTAAAGCATCTCTCTCTCTCTCCCCCCTCTCTCTTTTCTTCTTTCTTTCTTTATTCAGTTATTTATTTGTATATTATTAATTTGTCATTCCTGGGCCTTGAACTCTGGGCCCAGGCATTTCCCTTAGTTGCTCTGCTGCTGCTTAAACCTCTCCTCCTCCTCCTCCTCCTCCTCCTCCTCCTCCTCCTCCTCCTCCTCCTCCTCCTCCTTCTCCGCCCCCTCTCCTTTTTCTCCTTCTTCTTCTTCCTCTGCTTAAGGATAGCATTCTGCCTCTTGAGATACAGCGACATTTCCTGCTTTTTCTATGGTTGAGGTAATGCGGAATTGAACCCAGGGCCTTGGTAATGGTAGGCAAGCACTCTACCACTAGGCCATGATCCCAATCCCCTTACAGCATTTTTCTTGGTATTTTTGCATCATATTAGAAACCTTTTCCACTGTGTGGCTAAGACTACATTCTTGGGAAATGTGTTCAATACTGTCACATCTACAGAATCCAGTGAATTCCTGGGAGATGAACAAGGGAGGAATATAATATGCTTTCTCCAAGTTCGTATCGTTATTTTTAGTTTTGTTTTATTTATATTTTTATTTTGTTGGCCCTCGGCCTTGATTTCAGGGCCTGGGAATTCTCCCTGAGCTTCTTTTATCTCAATAATTATTATTATCAGTATTACTAAATTATTACTAATAATATTAAAAACCATCCTAGTCCTACAACATGAACTCAAGACAAGGGCACTTTCCTAGGCTTTCTTTAGGCGAGAGCAACACTTCTGGCTTTTTCTGCCTATGTGGTAACAAGGAATCAAACTCAGCACTTCATACATGGTAGGCAAGGAATCTACCGCTAGGCCATGCTCCCAGACTTCAGAAGTTCATATTTTTATACTAAATAACTGATTTTTAAATGACACTATAGGCTGTATAATGAGGTAAACAAGGTATATGGTTAAACAGAAGTGGGCTCACTTTATCTTACAGAGTCATGGTTGAGATTTTCTGGGGGACAATCTTATGGGATTTATAGGAAAATAAATAAAAGAGCATTTTCTGTGGAGGAGGTAGATGATGAGAAATTTGGAGGAAATAAGGTTCTCAACCTCAATTCAACACTCAGATAATCCCAGGAACCACTGAGATAAGGACACATTGGGATGGTTCTTGACCACTGACAGCTTTAATGGAGCAAATTGGACTCTCATCACTCTAGGGTTTATCAGGCCCAGATCAGAAAAAAAAATCAGCACCATGATTTTCTTTTTTTTTAATTTTTTTATTGTAATTAGTAAAAGGGTTACATGATATTTGCCAGATAGAAGGTGCATTAATTCACGTACATTGATACTTTTCACATGTCTTGGTACCCATTACCCTCCCCCACACATCCCCCACCCATCTTGGTTTTCCCCCCTTCCCTATCAAATTTCAAATAACCAAATACACATAAATTTAATATATCAGATAACAAAGTGAGATACTGTAACAATATGAGATAACCAAGGGACAGCAAAGGAGATGAGAGACAACATAGTACATTAAGGACAACAATCATTCGTTATATGGCTTTTGTTTCAATATCCTGGAGGTCCTTTCAATTTGCTTCATACTATATGGCTTTATGTATCAAGGTTTTGCTCTATTGCAGATCTCTGCTAGTAGAGCCCAAGGTTTCTACTGATTATGACGAATGAGGGAAACCATTGAGCCTATGTTCCTTTGAGTCTGGCTTACTTCACTTAATATGATTTTTTCTAAGTCTTTCCATTTCCTTACAAATGAGGCGAAGTTATTCTTTCTGACAGCAGCATAGAATTCCATTGTGTACAAATACCACAACTTGTTGATCCACTCATCAACTGAGGGACATCTAGGTTTGTTCCATATCTTTGCTATGGCAGCACCATGATTTTCTAGTCAAACTGCAAATACATGGCACTGAGTTTTGAAAAGTAAAATGCTGACATTGTATGCATGCTCTTTCCCAGAATGTGGCCATCTGCCTTATATTACCATTTTCTGTTCAGTTCTAAGGCAGTCTATAGCAGTAGATGGAATGTGATCAAGCCAGCAGACAATGTCAGTTGGACAGTTTCTCTCAAACCAGGCTGCGAGGCCTCCCTCAGCATGCAAAAGGAAGAAGATCACAGCTGGTGCCCTGGCCTCCGAGTGCACTCGGAATGTACAGATATTGTATGCAGTATTTTAATGTAGCTTCCATGACTGAAGATTAGAAATAGTTTCTTAATGTAGCATCACAGTCTTAAAGGTGAAATTTTCTTTCCTCTGTTGAAATATTGTATATATTTTTTGTGTGCTTGGGGGGGATTCTCCTTCAGGTTCTATGTTCAAAGCCAGCACCATTCTACCATGAAAGCAACAGCATTGATTGTTTGTTCTGGCGACTCATGGGACATTAGATTCTCCTGAACTTTCCTGACCAGGCTGACTTCAAACCCTGATATTTAGAACTTAGCATGCAGAGTAGCTAGGATTACAGTCATAAAGCTGGTAATATCTGAACTATTCTTTCCAAAAGAATCTACATTGTATTAAAGATGTATATTTCACTCATAGTATTGAAGTCGTATTTCTGGGAAGGTACCATCAGTAAATCTTCAGAGTCAGATTAAATGCTGAAAAATCATTTATTGAATCACTCATTTATGTATTGATGGCATAAATTTCAGGAGAAATTGATGTGAATGTGAATGTGAATGAAGTCAGTGGGGATATGTTTTCACAACTTTCATCCTCCACACCACCATGGCCTCCTTCACGAGATATTCTTCTCCAAGAGAGACTAAAAATCCCTGGACAAAGCAGACAGAATTAGAGCATCAGTGGGTGAAGGTGCAGGTACAGGTCGACTCATCCAAGCCAGGTGATTACTGGAGACAAGGGTCTGTGAAAAAGGGAAGGGAGGAACAGAGGGGAAGATGTTCCATGTACAAAGCCCATTCACAAACACTCGAGGAAAATTAAATTGTAAGCAAAGAAACTATTGAGCAAAGATCTTGACGAGTTATTTCATTTCATGCCTATTGTTTTTTAAATTTTGTCATGGCATAGGAAAAAGCCCTGGGCCTTACCTGGGTATGGGATGTATTGGAGGCTGGAGAATGGGATGCCCTTCTCCTTGGTGAGCTCCTCCACAATCTTTAATGGCCATGGAGACAACCTTTGCACTTTCCCTGTTGGATGAGGATGGAAATTCAAGAAGAGGGGATCCCAAGATGGTCCCTGGACCACACATGTCAGTCCCAACCATGGCTCCAAAATGGCTTATTAGTGATTCATTTGAGAATCTCATGGGCTTCCCTGTCTAGGCTGGGCATGAACCACTATCCTTGGATCTCAGTCCCCTAAGGAGCGGGGTGACAGGAGTGAGCTACCAGAGTCTTGTCGAGATTTGTAATTACCTCCACACTGTGGGTCTCTTTTAGCCTATCTGCATTTCAGTACATAATTCCTGTATCCTTGATGCCTCCTCAATTGAGAGAGCAAAATGATGTGACTTTTTCCTTAACCATAGTATCCACTGTTAATTATGAGCAAAACTGGAATCAGAACTTAAATATTGATATCTCTGTATTTGGAGAATTTGTTTAACCAGGGGTCAATATTTTGATTCCTGTCTGAGGTTTAGGGACAGCCCTGTTTAAAACTCAGATACCTGGGCCTAGTGATTCAGTCAGAGTCAAGTTATTTTCATGTTGAAGAACATTATATTTGACTGAGTGCCTTCCAATTTATGTGCATGGCAATTCAGATTTATTTTGAGACATGATTAGGAGAGTTCAACATAGATATTAACACACTCCACCATAAAGGAGAGGAATTGAATCTGCTTAAATCAAATACAATAACTATTGGCCATGTGGAACAACCCCAGACTGGTGAAGAGGCATGGCTGTGTGTGGTAAATTTGGAAGGGTTTGGTGACCGCACTTTGAGCTTGATACTGGCTGTGTCTGCCGCTGTTCCGCCACTTGGACCCATGATGTTTCTAGAATCTCCCATAGATCGCCAGCCTCTCTGCTGCAAAGAATCCCCTTTCTTGCATGGTGTTTTACAACCAAACACAAAGTTACCACAAGTAGAAAGGCTATTTGAAAACCAACTCATTGTGCCAGAATCTATAGTAAATATTGATGATGTAACAGTTAGTGGCACAGCAGAAGGATGGCGAGCATAGTAGAAGATGGTAGCTATTTGAACTGTGATAGAGTTGTGTTCTCAGGGGTTGTGTGGGACGCTGGTCTTTGGTTCTTGCGTATTCTTCCACAGTGGAGGGAGAGCCTGTACCCTCCACAGGTGTCCTCCACCTGTCCATGCCCTCCACCTGCCGTGACCTGGCCTCTCTTCATGCCAAAGGTTTTCAAGGCTCCTGAAGAAGTGCCCAGTAAAAGAGCAAAAATTTCAGTGGCGGGTTCATTCTGTGAATACTGTCTCCACTCCCCAGGATGCATTTCAAATGTCATTTCTGTGCCTCTGTTTCTTCATCTATAGACCCACAGATGTGAGCAGTACACGTGTTGTTGTGTTTGTATTAGTGTTAATACAGTTCTGCCAAGTTGCTGAATTTTTTTGATGAGTATGTCTACACACTGGTTTTAATTTTGATAATAAATAATATTAAATTCAAAAAAAGAATTTGCCATGTGGGTTCCTAGTGAAAGCCCCAATATCACAGCGTGGGTGGCATGTCATTATTCAGGGAGCTTTAGGAAGGGTAGACTATGCCAGCATTCCACAGAGCCAGGTTGCTTGAAAGACTCAGGGAGGAGATGATTCTGATCTATAGTAAAACATTTCTTCCCAATCCCTGTACCCCAAGGCCCTCTGTGTACACAGTTGGGACTGGTCTCTCTGTGGGCAGTGCGGTACCCTCCTCCCCAGCTCAATTGCCAATAGCATCATGACTGTGACATATCCATCCTCATCCACATTCAGGTGGTGGAACATAATGAAGTTTTGGACTGCCCACAGAACTAAGTAACAGTTTGTCCCTGAATCTGCCTAGGAAGAAGACATCAATGTCAGTCTAGTAGAGTTTCACGACTTCATTACCTGTACCCTGCTCTGCATGTAATAAACTACCCTCCCTTCCGGAGGATTTCTGGGATTTCTTGGCATCACCTGGAAAGTGGAGTTGTTTATCCACCGTCACCTCTGTCTCTACTCTTGGATGTTTCTCGATTTCACAGCCATACATGGAAGAACTAAAGTGCCCTCCCAGAAGACCCCCACCATGTGGGCACCTTTGTGTTGAGTTATTCCCTCCTTCCACACCACAGGGTAATCGGTGTGCTGTGTACAGTCCATTCTCCTACCTCATCCCCATAACAGTGTATTCTTTGCTGTTTCCATTTTCCCTGAAAAACAACATAAAGCAACAGGGAAGGTCTAATTTCCTATCCATATGTTCCAGTCACTTTTGTCAATCTGGCCTAGTAGCAGAGCATGTCCATATCAATAATAATAAAAGTAATACTAATAACTATTCTTATTAGCCTAGGCCAGTGTCTCATGCTTTTAACTTAGCTGTTCAGGAGCCTAAGATCCGAGGATCACAGTTCAAAACCTGCCTGGGCAGGGAAGTCTATGAGACTCTTATGTGTAAGGAATGACCAGAAAAGAAGTGGTGCTGTGTCTTTGAGAAGTCAATGGTTCTGCCTTTTTATCCTGAGGCAGATGGAGTTTTGCTTACTCAATATCAAAAGTGGCAGTCAGGACTTGATAATCATCAGTAGCCTCAATGTGCCATAAAAGTATTCTCTGTGGTCCTCCTACTTGGAGGACCTACTCCTTGAGCCCTACCGCCCTACTCCTTGAGCCACTTCCAGTTTTCTGGTGATTATTTGGAGATAAGAGTCTCATAGATGTTAGTGCCTGGGCTGACTTTGAACTGAGATCCTCACATCTCAGCCTCCTGAGTATCGAGGATTACAGGCATAAGCTAACATGCCTGGCTTTGCATAAACTTTTGAAGACAAAATCCCATGTTTAGGATGGAGAATCAAGCCTTCACATACAGGTGCACAACCAAGGTAGAGCATTCTCTGTAGCAAAGCTTCCCGTGGGATAACATCATGACACCTGCAATTCAAAGTATGTCCATGCATGTGGCCTTCCAGAGCTGGGTGACAAGCATCCATTGCCCAATAAGACGCCCGGATGACTGTGAGCACAAGGCGAGGTTACTTAAACTTGGTCTCCTTAAGTCAGCACCAACATTTTAAAAAACTGAAGGTCTGGGAGTGTGGCCGAGTGGTAGAGTGCTGGCCTAGCATGCATAAAGCACTGGGTTCAATTTCTCATGTGACCCAGAAACACACCATGTTTGGGAACCCTTTCATCAACCCGTCAGCAGTTATTCACTGTCTATTTCATTAGCACCATTGTCTCATTGTATTCCATTGGAGATCACTTGTTGGCACTCAGAACCAATTCTACAAAACAGTAACTATTATAATAAAGTAGTTCTTTCATCCTTATTCATCACTGCAAACATTTTCACCAATATTGTACAATCCACAAGGCCTTGGAGAACATTTGGTTTCCTAATACCTTACAAATAATTTTTGTTGTTGTTGTTGGTCATGGGGCTAGATCTCCGAGCCTGGATGCTGACACTGAGCTCTTCAGCTCAAGGCTACTGCCCTATCCCTCGAGCAACAGACCTAATTCCCATTTTCTAGTGGTCAATTGAAGATAAAAGTTTCATGGAGTTTAGTGCCTGGCTTGGCTTTGAACCTGGATCCTCAGATCTCAGCCTCCTGAGTAGCCAGGATTACAGGTGTGAACCATTGTTCCCTGCCTTACAACTAATTTTTTTCATATATTTTATTGTAATTAATAGAAGGGTTACATTATATTCACCAGATAGTTTGTGCATTACTTTACATACATTGATACCCTTTCTCATGTCTTGGTCCCCATTTCTCTCCTTCCATCCTAGCCCCTCATCTTGTTTTACCCCCTTCCCTACCCTATTTCAAATAACCAAATCAGCATATATACAATATATCAGATAAAAAGATGAAATACTGTAACACTATGAGAGAACCAAAGGACCTCAAAAGAGATGAGAGATAACATAGTACATTAAGGACAAAAATCACTCATTATGTGGTTTTTGTTTCTATATCCTGGAAGTCCTTTCATTTAACATCATACTATATGGCCTTATGTATCTAGGTTTTGCTCTATTGCAAGTCTCTGCTGATTATGACAGGTTTCTACTGAGTATGACAAATGAGGGAAAACATTGACCTTATGTTCCTTAGAGTCTGGCTTACTTCACTTAATATGATTTTTTCTAAGTCTTTCCATTTCCTAACAAATGGGGCCATGTCGTTCTTTCTCACAGCAGCACAGAATTCCATTGTGAATAAATACCACATCTTGTTGATCCACTCATCAACTGAGGGACATCTGGGTTGGTTCCATATGCTTGCTATGGTAAATAGTGCTGCAATGAACATCGTTGTGATGGTGGATTTAGTATGTCCCTGTTTCTGGACAATTGGGTAAATGCCTATTAGTGGAATTGCTGGGTCATAGGGGAACTTATGTTTAGTCTTTTTTTTTTGTCAGTCCTGGGCTTGAGCTCAGGGCCTGAGCACTGTCCTTGGACTTTCTCAAGGCTAGATCTCTACCACTTGAGGCTCAGCACCACTTCCGGCTTTCTTTCTATGTATGTGGTACCGAGGAATTGAACCCGGGTCTTCATGCATGCTAGACAAGCACTTTAACCACTAGGCCAAACTCCCGGCCCCTATGTTTAGTCTTTTGAGGAACAGCCATACTGCTTTCCATAGTGGTTGAATGAGTTTGCTCTCCCACCAACAGCGTAGTAGTGATCCTTCCTGGCCACATAGCCTCCAGCATCTGTTGTTGGCTTTCTTGATCCTGGCTTTCTAACTGGAGTGAGGTGGAATCATAAAGTTGTTTTGATTTGCATTTATTTTTTTAAAGATTATGTTTATTAAATAATTTATTAACTTCAATTTTTACATCCTATTTCAAATGACATGTTTAACAAACAAGTATTCATGAAGGGAATCTCTATATACAATCACAAAACATAATCAAAATTAGGCTAAGGGTTTGTATATCATAGATATGTATTAATCAATGTAATAAAGCATTATGTCTATAGAGTCATAAGTTTTTATGTCTATGTAGTTGTGTTTACATTTACCTTACTATGTCCATATCATTGGGTATGCAAATATTGAGTCCTCACTCTTGCACAGTTTGGACCTTATAGCCACATATTAAGGATACCATGCACCTTTTGTTCCTTTGGTCTTGATTTGTCTCACTCAATATGATTTGCTCTACATTTATTCACTTCCCGGCAAATGCCATTATTTTATCTTGTCTGTTGGCTATGTAGAATTCCATTGTGTGTGTGTGTGTGTGTGTGTGTGTGTGTGTGTGTGTGTGTGTGTGTGTATTTATCACATTTTCTCTATCCATTCTTCTGCAGCAGGGCATCTGGATTGTTTCCATTGCCTGGCAATTGTGATTAGTGCAGAGATAAACATAACTGACAGGTGTCCTTATCATATCCTGGGTTATGATGATCAGGGTAGATGCCCAAAAGTGGTATAGCAGAATCATAGGGAAGGTCAATTTTCAGTTCTTTAGGAAACCTTCACACTGCTTTCCAGAGTGGCTGAAATAGTTTACAATTCCACCAGCAGTGTTGTAGGGTTCCTTTTTCTCCACAACCATGCCAGAATCTGCAATTGTGTGAGTTAAAAATCTTGGCCATTCTTGTTGTGGCAAGGTGGTATCTTAGTGTTGATTTTATTTACATTTCTTTTATGACATGGATGATGGGCATTTTCTCATATGCTTTTTTTTTGCCATTTTAATCTCTTCTTTTGATAAGTTTCTCTTTAGTTCCCTTGCCCATTTAGTAAATGGTTTGTTGGGTTTGGGGGATTAGTTTCTTGAGTTCTTGTAGATAATGGATATTAAGCATTTGTCAGATGAATTATTGGTAAATACCTTTTTCCAGATGGTTGGCTGTCTCTCTACTTTTGTGGCTATGCTTTTATCAATGCAGAAAATTTTTATTTTTAGGTAGTCCCATTTATTGAGTCTCTCTCCAATCTCATGTGACCCTGAGATTCTGTTTAGAAATCTTTTGCCTGTGCCTATGACTTCCAGTGTCTCTCCTATTCTATCATGTAGCAGTTTCACAATTTCCGTTCTGACATTGAGGTCTTTGATCCACTTTGAGTTAATGCTTGTGCATAACACAAGGCTAGGGTCATTTTTTATTTTTTTGCAAGTGGCTGCCCAGTTTTGCTAGCACCAATAATTGAATAGAATGTGTTTGTTCCACTGTATACCTTTGGCTCCTTTGTCAAATACAAGTTGACTATAGGTATGTGGTTCTATTTCTCGATCTTCTATTCTGTTCCACTGATCTTCTGGTCTGTTTTTGTGCCAATACCAAGCGTTTTTTGTTATTATGGCTCTATAGTAGAGCTTGAAGTCTGATATTGTAATACCACCTGCATTGCTCATTCTGCCTAGTATTCTTTTGGCTATTCTAGGTCTTTTCTTGTTTGATATGAACCGTTGTATCTTCTATTTCAGTAGAGAATGTCTTTGGGATTTTGATGGGGATTGCACTGAATTTGTATATCAATTTTGGCAGTATAGCCATTTTCACTATGTTGGTTCTCCCTAACTACGAGCATGGGATGTCTTTCCATTTCCTAGTGTCCTCTTTAATTTCTTTTGTTAGGCTTTTGTAGATTTCATTAAATAATTCCTTTACATCATTGGTTAAGTTAATTCCTAAGTACTTTATTGCTTTGGGGGTTATTGTGAATGGGATCATTTTCTTGATTTGGCCTTCTGTTTGTGTATTGTTGGTGTACAAGAAGGCTACTGACTTCTGAAGGTTAACTTTGTATCCTGCGACTTTGCTAAAGTAGTTTATTAATTCTAGGAGTTGGGAGTGGAGCTTATTGTGTCACTCAAGTAGAGAATAATGTCATCTGCGAATAGGGATAGTTTAATTTCTTCTTTCCCTATGTGGATCCTTTTGATGTCTTTTTCTTGCCTTATTGCTCTGGCTAAGGATTTCAACTCTATATTAAAGAGAAGTGGAGACAGTGGGCATCCTTGTCTAGTACCTGATTAAGGTAAATGGGTCCAGTCTTTCACCATTTAGTATGATACTGGCTGTAAGTTTTTCATCTATGGCTTTCATTATTTTAAACAATGTACCTCTTATTCTTATTTTTTCTAGTGCTTGCAACATGAATGGATGTTGTATTTTGTGAAATGCCTTCTCCGCATCCAGGGAAATTATCATCTGATTCTTATCCTTAGCTCTATTGATGTAATGTATTACATTGATTGATTTGTGAAGGTAAAACCAGCCTTGCATCTATGGGATGAAGCCGACTTGATTGTAGTGTACAATTTTTTATATTTGTTTCTACAGTCTGTTGGGGAGTATTTTATTGAGTAGTTTTGCATCTGTGTTCATTAGAGAGATAGGTGTGCAGTTTTCTTTTGTTGTTGGGTCTTTCCCTGGTTTGGGGATGAGAGTAATATTAGCTTCATAAAATAAGTTTGTATTGCTCCTTCTACTTCTGTTTCTTGGAAGAGTCTCCAGAGTATAGGTGTTACTTCATCTTCAAATGTCAGCAGCACATGGAACATTTTCCAAAATAGACCACATCTTAGGCCATAAAACAAACCTGGGCAGATTCAGAAACACTGAAATTATTCCCTGCACTCTCTCTGACCACAAGGGCATTAAATTGGAACGGAACACCCATCTCTACCAATGAAAACCCTGTAACTCATGGAGATTGAACAACACATTTTGAATCACCAATGGGTCATCGAAGAGATCAGAACAGAAATCCAACAGTTTATGAAATTTAACAATAAGGAGTACACAAAATACCAGCTCCTTTGGGACATGGCAAAGGCAGTACTTAGAGGAAAATTTATAGCTCTGAGTGCCTACAATAACAAATTGGAAAAATGAAAGGACCTCTAGAATATAGAAACAAAAGCCATATAATGAGTGTTGTCCTTAATCTACTATGTTATCTCTCATCTCTTTTGCTGTCCCTTGGTTATCTCATATTGTTACAGTATCTCACTTTGTTATCTGATATATTGGATATATTTGTATTTGGTTATTTGAAATTGGATAGGGAAGGGGGAAAACAAGATGAGGGGTGGGGGTGGGGGGAGAGAAATGGGGACCAAGACATGAGAAAGGGTATCAATGTATGTGAATTAATACACCTCTATCTGGCAAATATAATGTAAACCTTCTATTAATTACAATAAAAAATATATGAAAAAAACCCAAAACGGTAGGAGACAGCCATTTCCCCATAGTAATTATGGGGATGCCTGTTGAAAACTTACCCACAGAGATGAACTGCAGGATCTCAGATCCTATAGAGTTCCCCTCAGATTCTGCAAAGTTCACGTTTGTGCACTCCACAAAATTCAAATGTGTGCAGGAAAAGTTCCTTGCATGACATAGAACTTGCAGCAGAGGCTGTCACAGGGCCCAGTGCAGCCCAGAAAATACAAAAGTCCTCGCAGCTCTCTCCCTTTACTGATTATCTCCTCATGGTCAGCCGTGTTGTTGTAGGTTACCCAGATCCCAGGCTGAGGAAGGAAGACACAGGTGAGACAGAGGATGGTTCTGGAAACCCCAGCTTATGGCTCCTTGTAATCCCTGACCGAGACTGTTCTTGTGCTTCCTCTCTCTGTCTCTCTGTCTCTGTCTCTCTCTGTCTCTCTGTCTCTCTGTCTCTGTCTCTCTGTCTCTCTCTCTCTCTCCCTCCCTCTCTCTCTCTCTCTCTCTGTTTCTCTGTCTCTGTCTCTCTGTCTGTCTCTCTGTCTGTCTGTCTCTCTCTCTCTCTCTCTCTCTCTCTCTCTCTCTCTCTCTCTCCCTCTCTCTCTCTCACCAGTCGTGGGGCTTGAACTCTGTCCTGGACACTGTTCTTGGAAACTCTTTTGCTCATGGCTAGCGCTCTGCCACTTGAGTCATAGCTACTTCTAGCATTTTCTATGTACGTGGTATCAAGGAATCGAGTCTAGGACCTTGTGCATGCTAGGCAAGCACTCATCCACTAGGCCAACTCCTGATCCCTGTCCTTGAGCTTTCTCAAGGCTCAACCTACATATACCACTTGAACCTCAGCACCACTTGCAGCTTTTTCTATGTATGTGGTAACTGAGGAATTGAACTCAGGTCATTGTGAATGCTAGGTAACATTAGGGCAAACTCTCAGCACTGTTTTTATTTTTCAAGATAATTTTCTCAGATGAGTGAATATTGCCAGATTTTATCCCATCCTAGATAGCTCTGAAAATCAGATACTTATTATTATTGTTCTGGATTTTCTCATGAAATGCAAACTTAAAAGATAATTGATAATTAAGAATGAACTCTAGGTTTGGCACTGGCCTTGAACTCTTCAGCTCAAGGCTACCGCCCTACCCCTTGAGCCACTTCCAGTTTTCCTTTCATTAATTGGTGATAGTAGTCTCATGGATGTTAGGGCCTGGGCTGGCTTTGAACTAAGATCCTCAGAACTCAGCCTCCTGAGTAGCTAGGATTACACGCATGAGCCACCATGCCTGGCTTTGCATGAAGCCTGTTTAGGATGGAGAATCAAGCCTTCACATACAGGTGAAAATCCAAGGTCCAGCATCCTCTGAAGCAAAGCTTCCGTGGAGATAACATCATGACACGTGCAATTCACATATGTCCACACAGGTCCAGGCGTTCCAGAGCAACTATTGCGCAATAAAGGCCAGGATTGCTGCGAGCACAAAGACAAAGTTACTTAGACTGGGTCTCCTTATTTCAGTACCAACATTTTTAAAATGTTAAGGTTCGGGAGTATGGCCTAGTGGTAGAGTGCTGGCCTACCCTGCATAAAGCACTAGGTTTGATTTCTCATGTGAACCAGAAGCACACAAGGCTTGAGATCCCTTATATCACCCCAAATCAGCAGTTTTTCACTGTCTACTTCATAAGCACCATTGTCTCATTGTATTCCATTGTATTCCATTCACTTATTGGCACGAAGAACCAATTCTTCAAAACAACAACTACAATAATGAAGTAGTTCTTTCATCCTTATTCATCACTGCAAATGTTTTCACCAATACTGTACAATCCACAAGGCCTTGGAGAAAATTTGGTTTCCTAGTGCCTTACAACTAATATTTTGTTGTTGTTAGTCCTGGAGCTAGAATTCTGAGCCTGGGTGCGGTCCCTGAATTTTTCAGCTCTAGACCACTGCCCTATCCCTTAAGCAACAGCCCCACTTTCCATTTTCTAGTGGTAATTTGGAGATAAGAGTCTCATGGAGTTTAGTGCCTGGGCTGACTTTGAACCTGGATCCTCAGATCTCAGCCTCCTGATTAGCTAGGAGTACAGGTGTGAGACATCGCGCCCAGCCTTACAACTAACTTTATGTCTCTATTCTTTGGGTGCTCTGCTGATTTTGTATCAGATTTATGTTCTAGGCAGTTATTATTTGGGGCTTTGGCTCATTCCTCCTTGGTTTAAAAACACTTTCCTGCACTCAAATGTTTCTCAGAATCAGTGCCATGTAGAGAGTCTGAGTCTGACTTTTTCAGCTGTCCTGGTACCGCTTGCTGGGGTGGAGATAATTCTCCACTCAGTGCTGAAAAGCCTAGATGTGAGAGAGGCCACTAATTGATTTCAGATATCCACCTCTCTGGGTCTAGGAGAACTCTGCTTCCAAGAAGTGCAGATGTCATTGCCTTAGGAAAGCTTTGCATGGAAAATTTTCCAATTCTTCCTGATAAACTCCCTAAATGGCTTGGATTTAAGTGTTTGACTCTACCTCTGAGAGGCTGCTAAGTTTATCCTGTATGGAAGGTGATGCCTATCTTCCCTAGATAGAAAAGTGCTGCTCGTACCTGAGTATGTCCACTTAAGGTCTGACATCTTGTCTTCATGGTGGGGGAAGGGAAGTCCCACACCCAGTTGACAGGTGTGCTTGAATCCCTGAAGGAAGAGAAGTCCCATCTGCAAGTGATGGGCATGCCTGAATCCCTGAAGAAATAGGTGGACATTTGGTTGTTAGGTTATTAAACCTGGGCATGGGAGTTTCCTGTGACCCCTCTCCCTGCTCTGATCCTATTTAGGGCCAGACCAGCTGACGCCTGGCACTAGGCCTCATGTCTCTGTGTTCCTGTCCAGTCTCCTGCCTCCTGGCTCTTCTCTAGTAAACACTGAGTAATCATTCAGCAATACATTGGAGCTGAATTGGTTTGTTGGTATTGGTTTTATGTTTTCTTTCCTCTTTAGCCCTTTTGGCTCAGTTTCCTAACAGTGTCAAGTGTATTTGCTGGCTGCTGCTCTGGGAGACAGGAGTTCACCGTAGAGTCACAGCCTTTTCCTAAATACTCCAATTTTCTACCTCTCAAGCTGTGGATTTTCTGTTTTTTCAGTGTATAACTTAAACATCTTGATTTTTTCTTTTTCATTAACTCGAACTAGGACAGATTAATCTTCAGAACTGCCATTTAGCCACTAATAGGGTAGAAAGAAAGGAATCCAGTGGTGAGGATGGTTTGTTGCTGTTCTGTTGTGAGATCTAAGGAATACCCACAGGATTTTTTCCTTTCAGGTCACTTTGAGTGGATTTTTTCAGAGAATCATTTGCACAGCTCTTGTCCATCCTGTGCTTCCTGTCCTCCTGAGCGTCAATCTTCAATGTCTGTTCATGAAGGCTGCAAAGCTTTCTGATAAATTCTACCATCTTGAATTGACTGTGGTCCTGTCAATTATAAAACATTGAGACAAAAATTCACACACACACACACACACACACACACTCCAAAACACTCTCACTCACATGCCCACAGCCACACCTCCCTTTTTTTTCAATGTATATCTCCTGACGTTTGTTCAAAATATTTGTTACTCTGAGAATTGTCATGTGAAGCATCTGGGAGACTAGTTCTGTGATATTACTTAGTCTTTATAAATGACCGGAAGGTGTTAGCCATGCCTTAAAGGTTGTGAAGCCTCAAAAACAGGCCATGGGGTGAAAATCTAATGACACACATTACTATTTTTCAATTCAAGACCCACTCATCCTACTCCTCTTGTGTCTGTTACTAATTATATCAAAAATTAATTGATAATGAATTGGTACTTAATATTAATTAGTTTACTATTTACTTTTGACTGGTTCGTTTGCAGGCACCACTTAGGCAAACCTGGCATAAATTTCCATAGGGCATTAGATGAGTTTTGGACAGCATAGCATAGTAAAATATGTTTGGATTCACCACCAAATGCCAAGACTTTCTTGCAGGGTTTGTCATGAAGGACAAGCCAGGAGTTTGGACACAGAACCTGCATTGTGCACGGAGCTCAGGCTACTTGATAAAAGCATCGATGAGTAACATGGCACATTTTCTAACACACTGGAAAGAAAGATGCTGAGTTCTCCATCTTCTCGGGTTTTCTCATTTTGATCAGTACCAGAGGCATAGGTGAGCCTTTATCCTGACTGAATGAGAAAGATACCACAGGGAAGGACAGGGGATAGCTCCTCAGTGGAGTCCCAATAGTCAGGGGTTCAAAGAACCTGTCTGCAATCACACTGAGACTTCCATCTCCACTCTCTGAGTTGCCAGACACTGCTTCCCACAAAAGAAAATTTCCTACAAGTATTTAGAGTCTCTGATTCTTACTAAATTTGCATTAATATCTGTGAAAAGGCCTAGAGTTCAAGTGCTCACCTAGCATGCACTGGGTTCGATTCCTCAACCACATACACAGAAAAGGCCAGAAGTGGTGTGGCTTAAGTGGCAGAGAGCCAGCCTTGAGAATGCTCGGGGACAATACCAACCCCAAGTTCAAGCCCTAGGACTGGCAAAACATAAAAATCAATTAATAAACAAATAAATAAGCTAAGGGACAGTGTCCAGGCTCTGAGTTCAATCCCCAGGCCTGGAAATAAAGAGACAAACAAACAAATAAATAAACTTGAAGAAAGAGAATCAGTTAGAATGAACATTTTCCATGCCTCTATTGAATTATGCAAGAAATCTAGATGTAAGAGTACCCCCCCATACACAATTAAAAATATATTTAATACCTAAGGCCATATGAAATTGTACCATAAAAATCACAAATCATGCTGTCCATATGCTCTTAATTATATATATTTTGTCCCTGTCACCCTCTTAATTATGTCGGGGTTTTCAATCCTCTATCCCTCCCAACCTGTAAGAAGGGTAGAGAGAACAAACCCCGACCAGGAGGAGCCAAGAAAGGAAAGGGGCATCTGATAGCCCCCAGGCATCCCTCAACAGAGGACAATCAGACATGTTAGGAAGAGCTGTCAAGGCGGGAACTCGTTTATTGAGGAAGTATATTTATCTAATATAGGATGCAGGAGCCAATCAGCACAAAGGTGGGCAGGGGGGTGAGAGGTAGTAAAGAAGGGGAATCAGGAGCTGTCCTAGAGCACAGAAGGGTTTGGGGCCAATCCCAAAAGCAGCCTTACTTTACATCACAAACTACAGCCACGCCTTCCAACCAAGTTGGAAGCAGGTTGGGTCCCAAAACCAGGAAATGAGCACTGGACCACAAGTTAGGCCTCCTTTTCTACAGCATAGGTTTCCATTTCCCTAATGTGACATGCCCCACACATTATATTCTATGTTTATTTTCCCATAACAAAGGAAGAATTCACAATAGGAGGTATATTTGCAGAATATGGACATATGGGAAAAAAGTTTATAAAATCTGATTTCCCAAAATGTGGCCTAATGATTAAGTGTTCAGCTAGCATGCATGAAAGACCTGGGTTTATTCCTCAGTACTACATACACAAAAAAAGGCAGAAGTGATGCTATGGCTCAAGAGATGGAGTGCGATGTATATATGTGTAGCTTCAAATGACTTTCCATAAAAGTGGCTTCATCAAGTGATTTTACTGTTTTTTTTTAAAATTTTCTTCAAACCTAGAGGAATTCATGAACACCAGACCAACATTCTAAAAGAATACGAAAGGGCCAGGGAATATGGCCTATTTGTAGAGTGCTCATCTAGCATGCATGAAGCCCTGAATTCCGTTTCTCAGAATCATTACACAGAAAAAGCCAGATGTCAGTGATGCTGTGGGAAGCATCTTGTCAGTCATGGGGCTTGAACTTGGCCTAGGCACTCTTCTTGGACACTTTTTTGTTCATGGCTAGAGCTCTGCCCACTTGAGGCACAGCTACTTCTAGCATTTTCTATGTATGTATGTATGTGGTATCAAGGAATAGAGTCAAGGGCCTTGTGCAAGCTAGGCAAGCACTCTGCCAGTAGGCCAACTCCTAACTCTGTCCTTGGGCTTTCTCAAGGCTAGACCTATATGGACCACTTGAACCTCAGCACCACTTCAGGCTATTTCTATGTATGTGGTAACTGAGGAATCAAACCTGGGTTGTTGTGAATGCTAGCAAGCACTCAACCATTAGTCCAAACTCTCAAAACTCTGATTTTATTTGTTCAAGATAATTTTCTCAGCTGAGGAGAATCTGGCCAGATTTCTTTCCATCCTACATAGTTCTGGAAATCAGATAGGTACTATTATTGTTCTGGATTTCTTAGAGAAATGCAAACTGAAAGGACAAACAATAGTTAAAAACAAGTAAAACAATCAAGACCTTCAGAAAATTCATCAGTGAAAGGGGGTGTTTGTGTGCTCTTAGGGTCATACATTATTTTCTGGAAGGGTGATTCAGGAAAGAGGATTATAGAGGCCCTGTATGTACTTCTATCTTGAGATTGTTGCCTAAAGAAGTGTGGCAGGGTTTGGACAGGAAATCTGCAATCATAATGGATCATCTAGCCCCTCAAGATAGAAGTCCTGCTTTTGCCTGATTATGATTGTTGATGGGCTTTCTACCTGGTTAAACCTTACTTCATCTCATACACAAAATGCCAAGGATTTTGAACACATTTCATTTTAGACTATACAACCGGTTAAAACTAAAGTTGCTATAGAAAAAAGCATAGTTTCCCCCTAGCCCAAAACGTTAAAACGTAAGTTTTACCTGGAACACAACAATCTTAAGAATCATAAATCTAGGTCCAGGAGCACTGCCTAGTGATAGAGTGCTTGCTTAGCATGCAGAGACTCTGGTTTTGATTCCACAGTACCACATAGACAGAAAAGCCAGAAGTGGTGTTGTGGCACAAGAGGTAGAGTGCCAGTTTTGAGAAAACTTGGGTAGTGCTCAGGCCCTGAGTTCAAGCCCCAGGACTGGCAAAAAATTAATTAAAATTCATAAACATAGCTGGGCACAGTTGTTCTTTCCTATAACCCTAGATACATAGGAGGCTGAGATCACCTTTTCAAGCCAGCCCGGACACGGAAGATCTTGAGATTCACCTCCAATTAACCACTAGAAAACTAGAAGTGTTCCTATGGCAATATCCTTGAGCTGAAGAGCAGGGCCCATGCCCAGATTTCAAACCCCAAAATGACCAAAAAAAGAGAAAAAATATCTTAAATCTACAAATAAAGGTAAAGCTAAAAACATCCTGCAAAAAAAAAGTGAAACAAAGAGCCAGGATTGCAGCTCAGTGGTGTAATGTTTACAGAGCACTTAGGAATTCCTAGTTCTTGGATACCACAAACATAAAAAAGTGCTTGTAGTGGTACTGTGGGTCAAGTGGGAGAGCACTAGTCTTAGGGAAGCTCAAGGACAATGTGCAGACTCTGAGTTCAAATGCCAGGACTGGCAAAATAAAACATTTTAAAATATCTTAAAAAAAAGAAAGTGAGACGAAATGTGGACTTAGGTAGTAGGCCTTTCTGTTTTTTATTTTTGTTTTTTCTAATAGTATTGGTGGTCATGTCTGTTACTTGCAAAATGTACACTGACGTCTCTGTACAACACTGAATGGTGCTAGCTTGTATTTATCTTTTTCATATATGAATTTTTTAAATGAAATATTTCTTTCTAAAGACACCAAAGTCATTAAGTGTAAGTTATAAATTAACTACCGTGGAGCTTTCCCCCTCTTTCCAGTGTGGATAACTGAGAAAGGACAATCATTTACTCCAATGAACTTCTCCCAATTCTCATCTAATTAATGAAGTAGAAGTTCACAAGGCATGCAAAACCCAAGCAGGATAATTGGGAGGAAAGTCAAACAGATTCGAGTGCTGGGAAGCCATTGGTTGGCTCCTGAGGAGGGCCCACAGAGCACTGGCTTGAAAAGAGGAATGGAGAGAGATTCTCCCATCACAGCTGCTCTGAGCTTCTGAAGGAGGACTAGTGCCTGGAGCAGGATGAAGGCTCTCTTGATCACACTTTTCTGTGGCCTGACTTGTGTCCTGTCTAAAGATTTCCAACCTGAACAGGGACCATGTGTGCAATTATCTTTAAATGTATCTGTTTGTCTGTCTCTCACTCCATCTTTAGTTTCTATGCATATGTCAGAGGTTATGAACCCACAAGTCCCTGCCTGAAATGGTCATTCTGTACTCAACCATTCTATGGACATGGACAATGAACATTCCAAGGGGTCAGAGCGGGAGGGGAGGAGGATGTGGGATTGTCAGGGTCTCTGATGAAGTAAAGATTGCTTTCTGATTGTTTTTGAAATTTGGTGGTGACCTTTTGTGTTAATTTTATGTATATATGTATGTATGTATGTATGTATGTATGTATATGTGTGTGTATGTATGTATGTATGTATGTGTATGTATGTATGTATGTATGTATATGTGTGTATGTATGTATGTATGTGTGTGTATGTGTGTATGTATGTATGTATGTATGTATGTATGTATGTATGTATGTATGTATTTGTCGAGACACCTGATATCAAGTTGATTAATTTTGGAAGCCAGTCCTGGGTCTTGAACTAGGGGCTTGAGCACTGTCCTTGACCTTTACTCAAGGTTAGCACTCTACCACTTGGGCCACATCACCACTTCCAGATTTTTCTGATATTGAGGAATCAAACTCAGTTCTTCGTGCATGCTAAGAAAGCATTCTACTCCAAGGCCACCCTCCAGGCCATAACATAACCACCTACTATCTACCTGTCTGCCTGCCTATCTATCTATCTATCTATCTATCTATCTATCTATCTATCTATCTATCTATTTCTCTGCCTAGGTACCTACAAGAATATCCTTATCTTTCTACATATCTACAAATATCTCACTATCTGTGTATCTGTGTATCTACTTGTCTAAGATCTGTTTGTCCATCTTTCTACCTACTTACCTAAATACACTTTATCTATATACCTACCTACTATTTATCTATATACAAATCTATCTATCTGTCTGTCTCTCTGTCTGTCTGTCTGTCTGTCTGTCTATCTATCCATCTATCTATTGACATACTTATCAATCTGTCTGCCTACTTGCCTGCCCTCTTGCTGGTCTATTTGACGACCTACCAGCCTGCAGGTCTGCCTGCCTGCCTGCTTGTAGGCATGTATATATGTATGTATTTATGTACCTACATACATTCACACTTTTGTATGTATATGTATGTATGTATGTATGTATGTATGTATGTATGTATGTATGTATGTATGTATGTGTCTATCTTTCCATGTATCTTCATATAGCTATCCATCCATTCATGTAACATTTGGCAGTCGTAGAGCTTGGATCCGGGCATTGGGTCTAAGTCTCTGTTCTTGTGGCAAGTTTTCTACACATTTTACTAGAGCTCCACTCCTGGCTTTTTTCTGACTGGTTATTGGAAATAGGAATCTCACAGGGACTTGCAAGGGGCTGGCTTTGAACCCAACTGTCAGATCTCAGCCTACTCAATACCTACAATGGCAGGCAGGAGCCACCTGTGATCAGCTTGGTCTTAGCCCTCAGTGTGAGGATCAGGTGGTGATCGCCAGACACAGGAGATGAAGATTCCCAAGTGACACAGGGTCTAGGCAGCCACACACGTTGGGGCTGGGGGAGGCTGAGGTGTCATCCTCTCACCTGCCCAATGGCTTCTTTCTCTTGCAGTCAGGGGCTTGGCTTACCTATGCCCTCGGATCAAATGACGTCCAGTTAATCCAAGAAGGTGGAATACTGAGAGCCTTTTTCCGTAACCTCAGCTGCGAGGGATTGTGTGATGAGTTAAGCCTCAGGTTCTACCTTAAGTGAGTAACACTGCTTACACACATCTGCGTCTTCTAAATTTTCATTTTCATAGTGCACAGAGGTGGTAAAACTTCAGGATGTAAGTCCCTGGAATATATCAGTGGGTACGGGCTTAGAACTGACGTCTCCACAACTCACTGAACACCTAAGTGAAAAATCACATATGGTGAGTAAAAAGGCTCCAGTGGTTTCAGAGCCAGGAGTGAATCCCAGTTATTCCTCATAGATATGCTAACCTGGACTGGTGGCTCCTGCCTGTAAACACAATTACTTAGGAAGGCTGAGCATGGCAGTTCAAATCAGCCCAGGCAGAAAAGTCAATGATACTTTGGCTGGGCCCTGTCCCTGAGTCTCTTTGTGCTCAGGGTCTGTGCTCTACCACTTGAGTCACAGTGCCATATCAGTATTTTCTGTGTATGTGATAGTGAGGAATCAAACCCAGAGCTTCCTGCATGCTAGGCAAGCACTTTAGACTAGGCCATGCTCCTGACCCTTACAGACTATTTTGCTGTTCGATTGGTGGTGATGCTTCAACTCAGGGCCTGCATACTGTACTTGAGCTTTTACTTTCAAGGCTAATGTTCTTTCAGTTTGAGCCATTGTGGTTCATTGCAGATAAGAGTCTCAGGGACTTTCCTGTCCTGGGCTGGCTTTGAACCAACTATCATCAGACCTCAACTTTGTGAGTATCTAGAATGACTGGTGTGAGCCAATTACATATGATAGACACTTTTTAACAAACACCAACCAGTCATTATTCAACAAGGAATGACTCCCTTCATCACACAAAAATTAATGCCACATAATTTCCCAGGCAGAAACTTCATATACTACAAGCAAAGCAGCAAAGGTATAGAGCACCAGTGGCTCAAACCTGTCATCTTAGCTATACAGGAGGCAGAGTTGATCATGGTTCAATATCAGCCTGGGCAGGAAAGTCTATGTGTGTCTTATTTCCAATGAACCACCAGAAAACTGGAAGTAAAGCTGTGGTTCAATGGTAGAGCATCAAAGAGGGGAAATCATCTCATCTGCATTGCAGTATTTGGATTTCTGAGATATGGATAAGGGATGGTTAAGGTGGGTAAGAATGCAAAACTGGTCCACAGACTCTGTTTTCTTGTGTTTTTCTCCTTCAGACTGAAGGAAGAGTGCCTGGAACACATATTGGTGGCAGGAAGATTGAGAAAAATCAGTGTATATTACAGATTGTTAGTAGTCAGTAGATACTGGAAGGTTCCTAGCAGAATCCAGACTGCCTATTCCTTCCTAACACAGAGCTCAAAGACACAGATCAAAGGGCTGTGATTTTGAAATAGTTTGTGTTCAGGATCACTCGGGCAACTCAGAAATGAAGCTGAAACCTTCAGATACATAGTCAGAGAGAGTTTGATTTTGCTTTCAAATCTGTGATGTTTCATTCCAGGCTATGAAGGGACAATTCTCTAGATCTTTCCACTTTCCCAGAGTCCCATCACTGATTACCTTGGGAACAGATTGCACTCAGTTCATACATAATTCTTTGACAGTGATTGACATTGGTTGATTTGGAAAATATGGAAGAAATGATGGAGTTGGAAAGGACTGAGAAATCTACAATTCCTTCAGTGCAGGTGTTTTTCTGGCAGCCACTAGGTCATTCCCGTTTCAGAGATATAAAAGGATACAGAATATTATTAGCATGCCCTGAGACACATATCCCACATAAGCATTAAGTCAGTCATAAAGAGAGCACCAATATTCTACCTGAAATGTAACATAATTAACTGTTCGTTATGCTGACTAGATAACAGTTAATTACCTCAATAGGAAGAAGAATGATATAGCAGTAGACTAGATTATCCTTATTTTGGAATGTATTCTTATTTTAGGTGGATGTAATATATACATACCTATACACAAATATGTTTATATTCCATGAATATTTAAAGATATGTCTATGAATATACATGTATATGTGTCTATTTGTGTATGTATTAATATGCATATGTATATAGGCTTATAGGCATACATGTATAAATATCTGTATATATGCCTCCTCATGCAGTGTAGGCATGAGCATATGCATCATACGCATACATACATGTGCAAACACACATACATATATTGTACATCTGTCTGTTTCGATGCATGCCTCAGTGTGTACCTACATACACTTGTAAATGATTACATATGCATGAATGTGCATGTAAAATTTACATGTATGTAAAGGAAGGATAAACCATTTGATTCTAAAAATTTGAATTTTTCAAAAAAATGTTTATTGTCGGGGTAATGTATAGAGGGGTTACTTTCCATTCGCCAGACAGTAGGTGGATTTCTTCTCACATATTGACACCACTTCTCATGTTTCTGTCCCCATTTCCCTCTACCTGTTCCCTTCCAATCAATTTGTTTTCCCCATTCCCTTTCCTATTTCAAACAAATAAATAAATGTGTATATATTATACCAGGTATCAACGTCAGCTGCAGTTACAATAAGAGATTAACCGAAGGGCAGCAAGAAAAAGGAGGAATAACATAGTACATTAAGAAAACAATCATGCATGATGAAGCTCTTGTTTCCATATCCTAGAGTTTCTTTTGTTGAGTCTCATCCTATATGACCTTATGTACCTAGATTTTGAGCTATTGTATTCCTTGCGAGGAGGGTCCTAAATTTATACTCATTATTACAAATGAGGGAAACCATTGAGCCTATGTTCCTTTGGATCTGGCTTACTTCACTCAATATGGTTTATTCCAAGTCTTCCCACTTCCTTCAAATGTGGCAATGTCATTCTTTCTGATGGCAGCATAGAATTCCATTGTGTATTAGTACCACATCGTCTTGATCCAATCATCTACTGAGGGGGTTCTGGGTTGGTTCAATATCTTTGCTATGGTAATCGTCCAGACACAAATATTCCCACGTGAAGAGTTTCAGACACTTCAGTTGGTGTCACATAAAGTTTTAATATAAATCACGGAAAAGATGACACATATCTTGGATTAATGGTAGTTACTTTAATGATATTTCCTAAAGTAGTCGTTGCTATACTAAAGCAGGAGCTACCATGAAATAATGGAAGTTGTTCCATCCAACAGTTTTATTTTGCTATCAAAAAATAGTAGTTTACTACCATTAATAAACTAGGATTTGTCTAAAGAGTAGAAGATATGTAGGGTGGTAGGGAGTTAGGTAGATAGATTAATAGATACATAGAAATTTAAATTGTTGCTAAGCTTGACACAACTCTTCTCTAACTCTTGGTCATCTTTCTTGTGTGCCTGGTTTAATTGGAATCCCAATCAACACTTGCATGAGATTTTCAAATTATATTTACAATGTCATCAGTGCAGTGGATTTGGTGTCAGATCTCACGTGTTTCCTTTTTGCTCTTTGACAATCTCGCAGATGCTGGGGACTTTGGGAGAAGGAGGGACACCATTCTTTCCCACGGTATCAGGATCATCTCACCCAAGGCAATATGACCTCATTTCTCGAATCATTGTTTCTTCCTTTATGTAAACTCAGAGTCTCCTTTATAACTTCTCTTCTTTATCTCCTCTGCTGAATGCTTTCTTCTGATCATAATAGTTCTCAGAATGATTGAAATAAACTGATTTTCTGGGCATATATTTCTGCTTTGATAGAATCTGTATTCCTTGGGCCATGTCCAGCCATCCCATAATAGAGCAGACCCCAAAAGGATATTCTAGAAGAAATTCTATGACAAAACAATATGGCTTCCTGATCTTTCATACCTATAGGCCTAGGATTGTACATTTTTGGTCTAGCTACAATATTTTTAAAAATTATCTTTGAGGTCTGTATAGTTTATCATGTCCCAGTGTATTTTTTGTTGTTTTCTCGCTGATTTTTGGATTTTTTTATACCATTCGGGGTGTTTACTTATAGATTCATACACATATTCTAGATACCACATTCAGATGGGTATAATTTGTGCAATGTGTGCTTCTCTGGGTCTTGATATTATTTCTCCTGAATCTTCGTATATAGTGACAAACTATACAATGTCCTTCTTTCCAATGGATGTTGAATCGCATTGGGCATCTAAACCACATCTTAATCCATTTGTCCACTAAGGGGCCTCTGGGCTGACTCTATATCTTGGCTGGGTAAACAATGCTGCCATGAAATATACTAAGATATGATAACACAGGACTCTAGGCATTCTCATACACCGCTGAGAGAACAGTCTATTGGTAGAATGCTCACCTAGCATGCATGAAGCCCTGCATTCTGCAGCCTTGAGCTGCAGAGCTCAAGGACAGTGCCCAGGACCTGACTTCAAGCCCCATGATTGACACAGAAAAAATATTTTATTCATATAGAGTGAGAAAGCTTCATTCTCTATGATGTTGTTTCCACGATTGCCAATCGGATTACAAATTATATAGTAAGTGTTGTTCATGTAGATAGTCATAACAGAATCCTGAAATATCAATACACACAATTTCCAGACATCATCAAATGATCCCCCAGGATTTCTTCCACTCACACAATGCTCTAGGTCTTTCTGGAGGAATTGAGTATTGTCAACACACCCTCACCTGAAACAAAACCTCCACACAGACCTGTTCACCCTGCAAAAGTTGTAAGACCTCACCTGATTGAATTCATGTGCAACACACATATTTTGGAAATATAGAGTTGTTTGGGCTGCCAGGGGCACCCCGTTTTCTTATTACCCTGGGGCCTAGTGATGATGTAGTGTTCTTATGGCTCTACAACCAGAACAGAGGGTGCAAAACCAACTGTGCTCCCAACACAATACCACTACCAGTTTTCCCCAGGAGTTCTTTGTCTGCATGCCTATACATACACCAGGTGGCAGACTGGAAGTGTGGCTGGCTCAAATAAACCGCACAGCAGTTTCATTTCTCCAATCATTACTCTCTCTCTCTCTTTCTTCCTCTCTCTCTCTCTCTCTCTCTCTCTCTCTCTCTCTCTCTCTCTCTCTCTCTCTTTCTCTCTCTCTCTCTTCTCCTTCCTCTTCTTTCTTTCTTTCTTTCTTTCTTTCTTTCTTTCTTTCTTTCTTTCTTTCTCTCTCTCTCTCTCTCTCTCTCTCTTTCTTTCTTTCTCTATTCATTTACTTATTTGTATATTATTAATTTTCCATTCCTGGGCCTTGAACTCAGTGCCCAGGCATTGCCCTTAGTTGTTTCTGCTGCTGCTTAAACTTCCCCTCCTGCTCCTCCTCCCTCTCCTCCTCCTTCTGCACCTTGATGGCATGAATTTCAGGAGAAGGGGAGAGAAAGCTAGGAAGCCACAAATCTACTTTGCACTGGGAATTGTGCCTCCATATACAAATAAATTTTGGACATCTGCCATATACTAATAGTTTATAAATAGAACATCATCCCTACTTACAGAAATTCCCCCGTTCTCTCTATGAAAGTATTCCTATCCCACACATTTCTGTCCTCCTGTCCCCAAGTGATGGAAACTGATGTGAATGTGGAAGTCAGTGGGGATATGTTTCAATGACTGTCATGCCCCACACCACCATGGCCTCCTTCAAGAGATATTCTTCTCCAAGAGAGATTGAATCTCCCAGGACTACCTAGACAGAATGAGAGCATCAGTGGGTGAAGGTGCAGGTACATGTCGACTCCCCCAGGCCAGATGATTACTGGAGACAAGGGTCTGTGAAAAAGAGAAGGGGGGAACAGGGGGGAGATGTTCCATGTACAAAGCCCATTCACAAACACTTGAGGAAAATTAAATTGTATGCAAAGAAAGTATTGAGCAAAGATCTTGATGAGTTATTTCATTTCATACCTATTGTTTTTTTTAATTTTGTCATGGCATAGGAGAAAGCCCTGGGCCTTACTAGGCTATGGGATGTATTGGAGGCTGGAGAATGGGATGCCCTTCTCCTTGGTGAGCTCCTCCACCGTCTTTAATGGCCACAGAGATGATCTTTGTACTTTCCCTGTGTGAAATGGATGAAAATTTAGGAAGGGGTTGAGGAAGGATGGTCCTGGGGTCCCAAGATGGTCCCTGAGCTGTACGTGTCTATCCCAGTCCACAGCTCGGTAAATGACTTATTAGTGATTTACTTGAGAATCTCATGGACTTCCCTGTCTGGGCTGGCTGCGAATCATCATCCTTGGATCTCAGCCCCCTAAGGAGCTGGGATAACAGGGGTGAGCTACCAGAGTCTAGTCGAGATTTGTAATTACCTCTACACTCTGGGTCTCTTTTACCCTATCTGCATTTCAGAACCTAATTTCTCTATCCTTGATGCACCCCCAAATGAGAGAAAAAAATGACGTGACCTTTTCCTTAACCATATACCCATTGTTAATTATGAGCAAAACTGGAATCAGAACTTAAATATTGATATCTCTGTATTTGGAGAATTTGTTCAACCAGGGATCAATACTTTGATTCCTGTCTGAGATTTAGGGACAGTCCAGTGTAAAACTCAGATGCCTGGGCCTAGTGATTCAGTCAGAATCAAGTTATTTTCATTTTGAAGAACATTATATTTGATTGGGTGCTTTCCTATTTATGTGCATGGAAATTCAGATTTATTTTCAGACATGGTTAGGAGAGTTCAGCATAGAAATGAGCTCACTCCACCATAAAGGAGAGGAATTGAATCTGCTTAAATCAAATTTAATAAGAATTTGCCATGTGGGTTCCAAAGTGAAAGCCCCAATATCACAGTGTGGGTTGCATGCCATTTTTCAGGGAGCCTTAGGATGGGTAGACTATGCAAGTATTCCACAAAGCCAGGTCGCTTGAAAGAGACCCATGGATGAGATGTTTCTGGTCTATAGAAAAACATTTCTTCCATCTCTCTGTACCCCAAGGCCCTCTGTGTACACACAGCTAGGATGGTCCCACTGTGGGCAGTGGTGTCCCTGCCTCCCCAGTTCACCTCTCAACAGCATCGTGACTGACATATCCATCCTCATCCACATTCAGGTTGTAGAACACAATGCAGTCTTAGACTGCCCACAGGACTAAGTACCAGTTTGTCCCTGAATCTGCCTAGGAAGAAGACATCAGGGTCAGTCCACTGGAGTTTCAGAACTTCATTTCATGTCCTCTGCTCTGCATGTAATAAACTACTCTCTCTTTTGGAGGATTTCTGGGATTTCTTGGAATCACCTAGAAAAGAGAGTTGTTTATCGACAATCATCTCTGTTCCTACTCTTGGATGTTTCTTGATTTCAGAGCCACACATGAAGAACTAAAGTGGCCTCCCGGAAGGCTCCTGCCATGAGGGCACCTTTGTGTGGAGTGGATCGCTCCTTCCACACTACAGGGTACTCAGTGTGCTGTGTACAGTCCATTCTCCTACTTTAACCCCATTAGAGTGCATTGTTTGATTTTTCCATTTTCCCTGAAAAACAGCAACATAAAGCAACAGGGATGGCCTTATTTCCTATCCATATGTTCCATTTACTTTTGTCAAGCAGAACATATCAAAATCCATAATAATAAACGTAATACTAATAACCATTCTTCCTAGCCATAGGCCAGTGGCTCCTGCCTGTAATCCTAGCTATTCAGGAGGCTAAGATCCAAGGATCACTGTTGAAATCCTGCCCCGGCAGGGAATCCTATGAGACTCTTATGTCCAAGGAATATCCAGAAAAGAAGAAGTGGTCCTGTGTCTTTGAGAATTCAATGGTTCTGTCTTTTTATTCTGGGGTCTGATGGAGTTTTGCTTACTCAATATCAAATGTAGCAGTCAGGACTTGATAATCGTCAGTAGCCTTAAGGTATTGTAAAAGTATTCTCAGTAGTCCTCCTACTTGGATCTTCTCCGCGTTGTCTGCAAGCATGCATGGGGTAATCCACTGCCCATCGAGCTAGAGGACAAATGGTGCATTGTAAAAGTTTGTGCCCCTCTTGTCCCTTCTGCTCTAGCTGTCCTCCTCACCCCAACTACCCACAAACACCAGCACAAACTCCGGCCTGACCGGGTGGAGCAGAGGAGACCAGGCCTCCCTCCTCATGGAAGGTTGCCATGACTCAGACACATGTGAACAGCATGACAGATGGAGATTCAAGGTTGTGCCGACACCTTCTCCCCATCTGAGTTCTCTGCAGTTGCCTGAGCCTTTGCAAAACATAGGTGATCTTTCACCCACAACAGACAGTTGAAGGCTACAAAGGCATTTTCCTGATGATGGAGGCAAATCAATTCATGTGCTATTAAAAATACCCTAAGATATGGAAGCATCCAAGATACCCCAATGTAGATGAATGGATCGAGAAAAAATAGTACTTATCCAGAATGGATGTCTTTGCTTCCATCAGAAAGAATGACATTGTCCCAATAGGAATGGGAAGATTTGGAAAAATTATATTAAGTGAAGTAAGCCAGACCCAAAGAAGCATAGGCTTCATGGTTTCTCTCATTGTAATAATTAGCTCATACCCAGGATTTTCCTAGCAGAGGACCACAGTAGCACAAAAGCTATGTACATATGGCCTAAAGATAAGGCTAAGTGAAATAAACTCCAGGACAGGCAAACAAAAGTTTATCTTTGTGCTTGTTTTTAATGTACTGTATGAAGTTATTTCTTATGTCCTTACTTTTAAAAACTCCTTTATGGTTTATTTCCTGTTGTCACTCTATCTAAATGGGTTACCTCGTGTATAGTATATATATATTTATTTTTTTTTGAATCAGGGAAAGTTAACAACAAGTTGAAGAGACAAGATACAAAGGGTGAACCAATGTAACAAAGATATTCACAATTCAATATGTTGGAAATGAACTTTACAACTTGGGAGAAAATCAAGGGAAGAGAAAACAATGTTCTAGAAGAATTATACTCCTCTATACATCACCATGACAATAAAATAATACACACACACACACACACACACACACACACACACACACACGGCTCACATACACAAGCCATGGAAGAGAAACATGGCAGAAAAGCCTGTTCATGTTACTTCAGATAGCAGGACCTTGGAGCCAGCACGGGCCAGGCCAACAACAGAGTGAGGAGCAGAAGCTTCATGGTGCTATGTTGCTAGTGATCCCTCAGAGGAGGCCGCCTGGAGTGCAGGGGACGTGAGGTTTCCTCTTTTTCTGTGATGTCTCCATGGCCCTGAGGCACAATGAACTCATTGTCACAGGTGTGAGGGCCTTGGTCCTCAAGACAGGGTCTTGGTCCTTGACTTTGTTGCCCTTACTGAGGAGTTAACCATTGTACCAGGTTCTAGTCCTGTTCTTTGACAGAGCCCAATACATGATGCCTTTCATGTCTTTTCCCTATTTCTTTTTCTAACTTTTGGGTTAGTTTTCCATGTCTCCATTGACACTGGCTTTCTGCCTTATTTCCCAGCCAGTAAAATGGTGTCGGTTCCTTCCTGTCAATATCCACCTTGTCAACTTTGAACATGATGAATTTCTCTGTGTTTTCAGCACTTGGACATTGTCTGTTAAACATGTAGATTCAAAATAACAGATTTCAAAATTCCAGAGAAGTCATTGTTCATCCTATTTACTATTGCTTCATTCCAGAGGGAATTCAATTTCCAGAAACAGAGAAGCGAGGGCTTGAGAGGTGGAATTGGGAATGGTCCATGAAGAGCTGGCAACTGCAGGTGGACTCCTGTCGCAAAGACCTGCAGCCCAGAAAGAGCTTGCACAAAGTGGTTGATTTTTTAAAATTTTTATTTCTTTAATTTTTTTGTCAGTTGTGGGGCTTGAACTCAGGGTCGTGGCACTGTCCCTGAACTCTTTATGCTCAAGGCTGTTGCTCTACCACTTTGAGCCATATATATGGTTCCACGTCTGGTTTTCTGGTTCATTGGAGCTAAGAGTCTCATGGACTTTTGTGCCCGGGCTGGCTTGGAACCTCAACCCTCAAATCTCAGCCTCCTGAGTAGCTGGGATGAGAGGCATGAGACTTTGATATATGACTTGCATAAAGCTTTTTTTTTCCCCCAACAAGTTCTGCGTATTGAACTCAGGGCCCGGACACTGTCCCTGAACACTCCAGCTCAAGGCTACTGTCCTACTCCTAGAGCCACTTCCAGTTTTCTGGTGATTAATTGGAGACAAGAGTCTTAGGAACATTAGTGCCTGAGCTGGCTTTGAACTGATGTCCTCAGATCTAAGCCTCCTGAGTATCTAGGATTACAGGTATGAGCCACGATACCTGGCTTTCCATAAAGATTTTACATAAAGACAAAAATCACATGTTTATGGTCTAGAATCAAGCCTTCACATACAGATGAACAACCAAGGTCTAGCATTCTCTGTAGAAAAGATTCCCTGGGGCTAAACATCATGACACCTCTGATTCAAAGTATGTCCATGCATGTCCAGGCCTTCCAGAGCTGGGTGACAAGCAAACATTGCCCAATAAGACGCCAGGATGACTACAAGCACAAAGGGGAAGTTACTTAGACCAGGTGTCCTTATTTCAGCACCAATATTTTTAAAAAGTTAAGGTCCTGGAGTGTGGCCTGGTGGTAGTACTTAGCATGCATAAAGCACTGCGTTCAATTTCTCATGTGCCCCAGAAACTCACAAGGGGTGAGACTCCTTACATCATCCCAAATCAGAATTTATTCACTGTCTATTTCATAAGCACCATTGTCTCATTGTATTCCAATGAAGATCACTTGTTGGCACTCAGAACCAATTCTATAAAACAACAACTATTATAATAAAGTAGTTCTTTCATTCTTATTCATCACTGCAAGCATTTTCACCAATACTGTACAATCCACAAGGTCTTGGAAAACATTTGCTTTACTACAGCCTTAAAAATAATTTTTTGTTGTGGTTGTTCATGGGGCTTTAACTCTGAGCCTGAGTGCTGTCCCTGTATTCTTCAGCTCAAGGCTACTACCCTACATTTTGAGCCACAGGCCCATTTCCCATTTTCTAGTGGTTAATTGGAGATAAGGTTCTCATGGAGTTTAGTGCCTGGGTTGGCTTTGAACCTGGATCCTCAGATTTCAGCCTCCTGAGTAGCTAGGATTATAAGTGTGAGCCATCACACCCAGTCTTACAACTCATTTTATATCTCTGTTCTTCAGGTGATCTGCTGATTTTGTATCAGATTTCTGTTCTGGGCAGTTATCATTTGGGGCTTTGGTTCATTCCTCCTTGGTTTAGAAACACATTCCTAAACATAGCTTAAATGTTTCTCAGAATCAGTGCCAAGTAACTGAAGTAGGGAGTCTGAGTCTGACTTTTTCAGCTGTCCTGGTACCTCTTGCTAGGGTGGAGGGAATTCTCCACCCAGAGCTGAAAAGCCTAGAGGTAAGAAAGGCTGCCTAGTTCATGGAGCTAGGGGAACTGTGCTTCACAGAAGTTCAGATGTCATTGCCTTAGGAAAGCTTTGAATGGAGAATTTTCTGATTCTGCCTGATTAACTCCCTAAATGGCTTGATTTAAGTCTTTGCATCCACCCCTGAGTACCTGCTTAGTATATCCTGTATGGAAGGTGATGCCTATCTTCCCTAGATAGTAAAGTACTGCTGGTACCTGAGTATGTCCAATTAAAGTTTACCATCTTGTCTTCATGGTGGGGGAAAGGAAGTCCCATCCAGAATGTTAGTCCTATCCCCAGGTGAATGGTGGACTTGAATCCCTGAAGGAAGAGAAGTCCCACCTACAAGTGATGGGCCTGCCTGAATCCCTGAAGAAAGAGGTGGGCATTTGGTTGTTAGGTTATTAAACCTGGGCATGGGAGTTTCCTGTGACCCCACTCCCTGTGCTGACCCTATTTAGGCCCAGACCAGCTCAGGCATGGGGCTAGGTCTCATGTCTCTGTGTTCTTCTCCTGTCTTCTGCCTCCTGGCTCTTCTCTAGTAAACACTGAGTAATCATTCAGCAATCCATTGGAGCTGAATTGGTTTGTTGGTATCGGTTTTTTGTTTTTTCTCCTCTTTGCCCCTTTTGGCTCAGTTTCCTAACAGTGTTAATTGTATTTACTGGCTGCTTGTCTTGGAGACAGGAGTCTACCATACAGTCACCAGCCTTTTCCTAAAGACTCCAATTTTCCACCTCTCAAGCTCTGGATTCTCTGTGTTCTCAGTGTACAACATAACTACCTTGATTTTTGCTTTTTCAATTCCAACTCGAACTAGGACAGATTAATCTACAGAACTGTCCATTTAGCCACTAATAGGGTAGAAAGAAAGGAATCCAGTGGTGAGGATGGGGTGTTGCTGTTCTGTTGCTGGGATCTAAAGAATGCCCTCAGGATTTCTTCCTTCAGGTCACTGTGAGTGGATTTGGTTAGAGAATCATTTGCAAGGCTCTTGTCCATCCTGTACTTCCTGTCCTCCCAAGGTTCAATCTTTCAATGTCTGTTCATGAAGGCTGCAAAGCTTTCTGAAAAATCCTTTCATCTGGAATTGACTGTGATTATGTCAGTTATAAAGTATTGTGACAAAATTTCACACACACACACACACACACACACACACACACACACACACACACACCAAAACACCCTCACTCACATGCCCACAGCCACCACCCCTTTGTTTTCAATGTGAACCTTCTGACATGTTTTCAAAATATTTGTTACACTGAGATCTTGTCATGTGGAGAATCTAGGCGTTTAATGCTGTAATATTAATTTAATCCTTAAACATGATCAGACTGTGTTAGCCATGCCTTAAAGATTGTGAAGCCTCAAAACCTGACCATGGGGAGAAAATCTAATGACATGCATTTCTATTTTTCGATTCAAGACCCACTCATCCTACCCCTCTTGTGCCTGTTATTAATTAGATCATTAATTAATTAATAATTAATTGGTACCTAAAATCAATTAGTTTACTATTTACTTTTGACTGGTTAGTTTGCAGGCACCCCTTAGGTAAACCTAGCATAAATTTCTGTAGGGCTTTAGATGAGTTTTTGTACAGCACAGCATAGTAAAATAAGTTCCAATTCCCCACCAAATGCTAAGACTTTCTTGTAGGCTTTGTCATGAAGGACAAGCCAGGAGTTTGGACACAGAGCCTGCATTGTGCAGGAAGCTCAGACTACTTGATAAAAGAATTGATGAATAACATGGCACATTTTCTAATGCACTGGAAAGAAAAACTATGAGGTCTCCATCATCCTGGATTTTCTCATTATGATCACTATCCGGGGCATAGGTGAGCCTGTCCCCTGACTGAATGAGAATGATACCACAGTGAGTATCAGGGGATAGCACCCCAGTGGACTTCCAACACTCAGGGGTTCAAAGAACCTGCCTGCAATGACACTGAGACTCCCATCTCCACATTCTGAGCTGCCAGACCCTGCTTCCCACAAAGAAAATTTCCTACAAGTATTTAGAGTTTCTGATTTTCACTATATTTCCATTAATATCTGTGAAAAGGCCTAGTGTTCGAGTTCTCACCTAGCATGCACTGGGTTTTGATTCCTCAGAACCACATACACAGAAAAGGACAGAAGTGGTGTTGTGGCTCAAGTGGAAGAGAGCCAGCCTTGAGAATGCTCGGGCCCCGAGTTCAAGCTTTAGGACTGGCCAAAAATAAAAATAAATTAATAAACAAATAAATAATCTAAGAGACAGTGCCCAGTCTCTGAGTTCAATCCCCATGCCTGGAAATAAACAGAAAAACTAACAAACAAATAAATAAATTTGAAGTATGAGAATCAGGCAGAATGAACATTTTCCATGTCTCTACAGAATTATGTTAAGGAAGTCTAGTGGTAAAAGTACCACTCACACACAATTTAAAAATACATTCAATACCTAAGGCCATATGAAAAAGTACCATAAAAATCACAAGTCATGCTGTCCATATGCTCTTAACTATATATATTTTTTCCCTGCCACCCTCTTAATTATGTTGGGGTTTTAGTCCTCCATCCCTCTCGACCTGCAAGAGGGCTAGAGAGAACATGGCCCAACCAGGATGAGCCAAGAAAGGAAAGGGCAGACTGATGGCTCCCAGCCTTCCCTCACCAGAGGACAATTGGACATGTCAGGGAGATCTGTCAAGGCAGGAATCATTTATTGAGGAAGTACATTTATCTAATATAGGATGCAGGAGCCAATCAGCACAAAGGTGGGCAAGGTGGGGGGAGGTAGATAAAGAAGGGGAATCATGTGCTGTCCGAGAGGGCAGAAGTGTTTGGGGCAAATCCCAGAGGTAGCCTTACTTTACATCACAAACCACAGCCACGCCTTCCAACCAAGTGATAGGCAGTTTGGGTCCCAAAACCAGGAAATGAGCACTGAGACATGAGTTAGGCCTCCTTTTCTACAGCATAGGTTTCCATTTCCCTGATGTGACGTGCCCCACAAATTATATTCTATGTTTATTGTCCCATGACAAAGGAAGAATTCACAATAGGAGAGATATTTGCTAAACATAGACATATGGAAAGATATGTTCATAAAATCTGATTTCTGGGAATGTGGCCTAATGATTAAGTGTTCCCCTAGCATGCATGAAAGACCTGGGTTTGATTCCTCAGTACTACATACACAGAAAAAGGCAGAAGTGATGCTATGGCTCAAGTGATAGAGTGCCATATATATATATATGATATATATATACATATCATAAAATACAGTATGTGCACTCTACCACTAGACAATGTTTCCAGCTTCTTGACTGTCTTGGTCCTTCTCAGACATCTATGAGTTAGTAAGATGGCAAAGGAGCCCACGAATAATCCCAGGAACATAGACTCCTGAGACCAGACTCTAGGTGCAGATCTACATTTATTCTACAAAGCGTGCTTGCTGTGATCGAGCGTTCACAGCCACATCATCAAATAGGGACGACTGTTAGCCAATGGTGTCCTGAGACATGCCCCACTTGCGCCCTCTGGCTCCTCACTGCTTGTGTCACTGAATGTGCTGAAGCACAGGTGGCAAGCAGTAAGCTACCCCCACCTTTCCCCCTTTTTCTGTATTTATGGACACTTATAACGGAATGTAGGATGGGGCCTCAACGGTGTGCCTAGCCTGCAATTGTGGAAATGAGCTTGGTGGGCCAAAGAGGACTAGGGCTAGGTGGGTTTTAGAAATGGGATTGGAGTAAATGGGAATCACAGCCCCCATGCCCTCCGCAGCATGCTTTGAGAGAAGATAATTGTTCATAATCATATCACGGTCCCCTGCTTGGGAGTCAAATTTATTACTCTGTGCCTCCTCAGTTCCTGTTCCTTCTGGTTCCCATGCCGGGGTAGACATAGGATGAGGTAGTTTTGAGGAGCGTCTGTGGCATCCATATCTGGCAGAGCAGTCATCCAGGATGTTTTTTCTGCATAGGTCGATGTCCTGGGCCGTACTCGTGAGGTCCCGAAGGTGGAGGCAGGATTTAGGTCAGCTGGCTGTAGCCGGCGGCACCGTTGCTGCGAGGCCATTTTGTGGTGGCAGGCCTGGTCATGAAACTTGAGAGTTAACAGTTATGCAAAGAAGGTGCATCATGTGCTATCTGAGAAGGCAAACGGGTTCAGGCAAATTCCAGAGGTGGCCTTATTTTATGTTAAAAAACCATAACCATGCCCTCAATCTGGCGGCAGGTGCCACCTCAGCCAGGTACGGTCCCAAGACCAGGAGGTGCATGGCTTTCCATTTCCCTGATGTGACCTGCTCCATATCCATATCTCCCCCTTATTTCATTAGCAGGTGCTTGCCTTACTCGAGAGTGTGCCTGTCTTAGGTTGTCCCCCTCTGAGGATCTTACTCATCACTGACTACCACCCTAGCTCTTCAGGCAATTCACCTGCAGGGTTGGCAGACTCGAATGGAGATTTTAAGTGGGGAAGATGGCCAATGTACACAAAAATCCTTCTTTTCTTTTTGCATTTTTTAATTGTAATTATTAAAAGGGTTACATGATATTTGCCAGATTGAAGGTGCATTAATTCGCGTACATTGATACCCTTTCACATGTCTTGGTACCCATTTCCCTCCCCCCCCCACACCCTCCACCCGTCTTGGTTTTCCCCCCTTCCCTATCAAATTTCAAATAACCAAATACAAATAAATTCAATAGATCAGATAACAAAGTGAGATACTATAACAATATGAAATAACCAAGGGACAGCAAAGGATGAGAGACAACATAGTACATTAAGGACAACAATCATTCATTATATGGCTTTTGTTTAGATATCCTGGAGGTCCTTTCAATTGGCTTCATACTATATGGCCTTATGTATCAAGATTTTGCTCTATTGCAGATCTCTGCTAGTAGAGCCCAAGGTTTCTACTGATTATGACGAATGAGGGAAACCATTGAGCCTAAGTTACTTTGAGTCTGGCTTACTTCACTTAATATGATTTTTTCTAAGTCTTTCCATTTCCTAACAAATGGGGCGATGTCATTCTTTCTGACAGCAGTATAGAATTCCATTGTGTACAAATACCACAACTTGTTGATCCACTCATCAACTGAGGCACATCTAGGTTGGTTCCATATCTTTGCTATGGTGAATAGTGCTGCAATGAACATTGTTGTGCTAGTGGATTTAGTATGCCCTTGTTTCTGGAAGGTTGGGTAAATACCAAGTAGTGGAATTGCTGGGTCATAGGGGAGTTCTATGTTTAGCCTTTTGAGGCACTGCCACACTGCTTTCCATAGTGGTTGAACGAGCTTGCACTCCCACCAACAGTGTAGTAGTGATCCCTCCTGGCCACATCCCCTCCAGCATCTGCTATTATTCGTTTTCCTGATCCTGGCCATTCTAACTGGAGTGAGGTGGAATCTTAGAGTTGTTTTGATTTGCATTTCTTTTATGACCAGAGATGTTGAGCATTTCTTCATGTGTCTATAGGCCATTTTTGTTTCTCCTTCAGAGAAGACTCTCTTTAAGTCCTTGGCCCATTTTTTAATGGGATGGTTGTTACTTTGGAGATTAGTTTTGGAGTGATTCAATTTTCTGAGTTGTTGATATATTTTAGATATGAGGCCTTTGTCTGTTGTTTGGTTGGTGAAGATCTTCTCCCACTCTGTAGGCTTCCTAATTAATTTACTAGCTATGTTCTTTACCATACAAAAGCTCTGCAGTTTAATGCAGTCCCACTTATCCAGCCTTTCTCTGATTTGTTGTGATTCTTGGTCCTTATTAAGAGAGTTTCGATCTGTGCCAAGGAGGCCTAGTGTATCTCTTATTCCTTCCTGTAAAGTTTTCAGTGTGTTAGCTTTTACCTCCAGGTCTTTGATCCATTTGGAGTTAATTCTAGTGCAAGGTGACAAAGAAGGATCCAACTTTAGTTTTCTGCAGGTGCTTAACCATTTCTGCCAGCACAACTTGTTGAAGAGGCTGTCTTTCTTCCATTCTATTTTTTTTGGCTCCCTTGTCAAAGATTAGGTGGCCATAGGTCTGTGGTTTAATATCTGGGTCATCAGTTCTATTCCATTGGTCTTCAGGCCTGTCCTTGTGCCAGTACCAAGCTGTTTTGATAATTATAGCTCTGTAATAGAGTCTAAAGTTTGGAATTGAAATTCCTCCAGTGCTGTTCTTTCTGCTAAGAAGTGTTTTTGCTATACGGGGTCTTTTATTATTCCATATGAAATTTTGAATTGCCTCTTCTATTTCTATAAAGAATTCCATTGGGATATTGATGGGTATTGCGTTGAATTTGTAGATAGCTCTTGGCAAGATTGTCATTTTCACAATGTTGATTCTTCCAATCCAGGAGCATGGGAGGTTTTTCCATTTCCTTAGTTCTGCTTTAATTTCCTTTTTTAGGGTTTTAAAGTTTTCATCAAAAAGGTCCTTTACATTCTTAGTTAAGCTAATTCCTTGGTACTTTATTTTCTTTGAGGCTATTGTGAAAGGAGTTTCTTTCCTGATTATTGCCTCATTCCTCTCACTGTTGGCGTAAAGGAAGGCAGTTGATTTTTGAGGGTTGATTTTATAGCCTGCTACTCTTCCAAAGTTTTGAATCTGCTCAAGGAGCTTGGGAGTAGAGTCTATAGGATTCTTTAAATACATAATCATGTCTTCTGCAAAGAGGGATAGTTTTATTTCCTCTTTCCCTACTTGGATCCCCTTTTATGCTTGCTTCTTGCCTTATTGCACTGGCTAGGAATTCTAGTACTATGTTAAAGAGTAGTGGAGAGAGTGGGCATCCTTGTCTCATTCCTGATTTTAGAGGGAATGGCTTTAGCTTTTCACCATTAAGTGTAATACTAGCAGTGGGTTTCTCATACACAGCCTTTATTACATTGAGGAATGTTTCATGGATTCCTAGTTTCTCCAGAGCTTTTAACATAAAGGGGTGTTGGATCTTGTCAAATGCCTTTTCCGCATCTATTGAGACAATCATGTGATTTTTGTCCTTGCTTCTGTTGATGTGTTGAATTATATTAATTGATTTGCGTATGTTGAACCAGCTTTGCCTCCCCATGATGAATCCAGTTTGATCATAGTGTATAATTTTTTTGATGAGTTGTTGTAGACGGTTGGCCAGTATTTTGTTGAGAAGTTTTGCATCGATGTTCATCAAAGATATAGGTCGATAGTTCTCTTTCTTTGATGAATCTCTGTCTGGTTTGGGGATGAGGGTTATACTGGCTTCATAGAATGAGTTTGGTAAGGAACCTTCATTTTCAATTTCGTTGAAGACCTTGAGGAGTATTGGTGTGAGCTCTGCTTTGAAGACCTTGTAGAATTCAGCTGTGAATCCATCTGGCCCTGGGCTTTTCTTAGGTGGAAGTTCTCTAATTGCCATTTCTATTTCAGAGCTTGAAATAGGCCTGTTGAGTTGGGTTAGTTCTTCTTGGTTCAGTGTGGGTATGTTAATATTGGCTATGAATTCATCCATTTCATCTAGATTCTCAAATTTGTTGGCATAAAGGTTTGAGAAGTATTCCCTCATGATATTCTGGATCTTGGCCATTTCTCTCATGATATTACCATTTTCATCTGCGATTTTGTTCATTTCGATATGCTCTCTTCTTTTTTTTTGGTAAGATTTGCTAAGGGCTTGTCAATTTTGTTAATTCTTTCAAAGAACCAACTCCTTGTTTTGTTGATTCTTTCTATAGTTTTTTTGGATTCCAAATTATTTAATTCTGCTTTGATTTTAATAATTTGCTTTTTTTCTGCTGGGATTAGGGTTGGTTTGTTGCTCTTTTTCCAGGAGCTTAAGGTGAGACATTAACTTGTTGGTTTGCACTTTTTCCAATTTGTTTTTGTAGGCACTCAGCGCTATAAATTTTCCTCTGAGTACTGCCTTTGCTGTGTCCCAAAGGAGTTGGTAGTCACAAAAATCCTTCTATTCTCTGGTCTATCCCTGTACATCCTGGTCAGGGCTTGGGCCAACTTCATAGGGTTGCCTGTCCGTGTCTCATTATAATGGCACACGAGTCATACCCTCGCCCCACTGTTAACAGAGGGGTTGGCTCCTACCAGATGTTCGAACAAGAGGCAGGGTGGGTTGGCAAAGAATCCTGGTGCCCCAATGTTTATAAGCAGGGGGAAATCGTTTAGATTTGAAATTTAAAAATTCAGTGTAAATAAAGCATCAACAACCTTATCTTGAGGCCTAATGCCTTAGCTACCTGTATCCCCCCATATTTATTTATTTATTTATTCATTTATTCATTTATTTATTTAATTTAAGGGGCCAATGCCCAAGAGTAGGCTAGCTAAAGTCCCAGGAGTGGGATCTGGGTGAAGATCCATCTTCTGTAACTTCTTTAAGCTGACTAAGGGGCTTTGTCTCTATACTTGGCCAGGGACCCTAAAAGCTAAGTCTATTTTACAAATTGATAGGCACATAGCCTCAGGTTCACAAGCTTCTTTCCTGAATTTGTGGCTGGTGTCAACCCAAAATCTGCTCACTTAGGGCTTAGAGCAAAATTACGATTGCAAACTACCCATAATTTTGACAACCTTATGGTTTAACTACACACTATTATACTAACAAGTTCCTGCCCAGTAACACAGGCATTAGGAAGGCATGCTTACAAATGATTCTCTAAGCTTAATCTTACCTGGAACTTGGTAAGGGCCGAATTTACATCTGAATAAGGACTTGCTGTTCTTATCCATGGGTCCACTGGAAACTGTTACAAACAAACTTACAAGGGCAAATTGAAATAGCAATTAAACAATCATTTTGTTAGCCCTAATTTTCCTTTTTACTCTTTTTAAAACACTTTTCCCCATTTAATATATTTTAGGGGGCAAGTTTAAGAAATTCTAGTCACATCACCCACTTTACCATCAGATTTCCAGTGTCAGTCTGCAAGGGAGAGGCAGGATGAAGCCCTGTCCTTTCTAAAAAACAGATAGGCAAGGTTTTTGAAACTGATAAATTCACATTTAAATTTCTGATACCCTTAGACATGTCTTGCCAGTGGGACTCGAAACCACACGTCCTCTCAGATGTGCACTGTTATCGACAAGGACCCTGTAAGGGGGTAAGGCATCTCTTGACCATACCCTGTTTGAGGCCACAGTGCCGAGAAGAATACAGGGGGGTCAAACCGACTTCTACTTACCTTTGGAAGCCTCTGCTTTAAACCTGGGCGTCTTTTCCGAAAAGAGTTGTAATAGGGGCAGTAAAGGAAGACCACTGCTTATAGAAAAAAGGCAATCCTTTAACTCAATAGCATACAAATTATTAGGAGTTGATGAAAGACTTGGGAACCATGGTTGGGTGGCCCCCATGGGCATATTTACTGCAGGAAGACACTGCTAGGCTGCCTGAGCCCTGAAGCCAGGCCTGCTGCGGAGTTTCTAGGAGGAGGAAACTTCCTGCTGTTCCTAGATCCGCCAGAGCGGATTGCTGTCTGCGTGAGGGTAAAGGACACACCTGGGGAGTAACAATTCATGAGAGAGGTTTACTGAGGGAAGGGCTCCCCACCCCTGGGGATTCCTGAGGAGTCCAAGGGACATAAGGGAAACTCCATAGTGAACCCGCTAGGATGTGGGGGAGGTCTGCTTCCATTTCTGAGCTTGAGATCAATCAGAGATGGCTAAATTTGCTGGCCCACACCTTTATCTACAAGGGCAGCAGAGCATTCTTCCAGGGGGCCCGGATCTTGGCAACTGGCGCTGGAGCCAAGGTGTCTGAATGCCGGAGGCAACTCAGAATGGGGGCCACAATGGGGAAGAAATTCTGACCCTGCCGGGCTACCCTTTCCCATGTGGACTCATCCTGTACCATGCCTGCAATCCCCCCACAGGCAGAGACACAGAACAGTTTCATAAAATTGCTCAAGCTTTCTATCAGAAAAGTGAGGGTGCCTGCTCTCCAAGATAGAGTTCCACATAATTGTTGAAGAGGTCCACTTACCCGCTAGTCATGTCCAGCAAGTGTGTGCCAGTTGTTGGGGTCCTTCTCGGACGTTTACAAGGGGGTAAGATGGTGACAGATTCCACAAATATTCCCGGGAACACAGACCCCGGAGACCAGACTCTCAGTGCAAATCTACCTTTATTGTACAAAACGTGCTCGCTCGCAGCCACGTCATCAAATAGGGTTGACTGTCAGCCAATGATGTCCTGAGACAAGCACCACTTACTCCAAGCAAGTAGGGCCAGGAGCGCTCTGGCACTGGACTGCTTGCTTCACTGAGTGTATACATGCTGAAGGACAGATAGCAAGCAGCAAGCTACCCCACAATTGTGATTTTGGTATAAAATTGTAATATAAACACATACCACTCACACCGTGTGCACACTCACACATGGGTCTACATTGGCTCCACTCAAATAGCTTCAAAAGGCTTTTCGTAAAAGTGGCTTCATCAAGTGCTTTTACAGTTGTTGTTGTTTTTTTTAAAATTTTCTTCAAACCTAGAGGAATTCATGAACATCAGACCAACATTCTAAAGAATACTAAAGGGCCTGGGATTATGGCCTAGTGGTAGAGTGCTCATCTAGCATGCGTGAAGCCCTGAAGTCCTTTCCCCAGAACCATTACACAGAAAAATGCCAGCTATGAGTGATGCTGTGGCTCAAGTGACAGAGTGCTATCCTTGAGAAAGCTCAATAACAGTGCCCAAGCCTTGTGTTAAACCCCAGGAATGGCAAAATTAATTAATCAACACAAATAAATAATCATATTAAATACATATAAATAAATAAAGATACTAAAGGGCAGCATATCATCTGCAGAATGCAATGAAGTCAGTGAAATACATTCATGAGTTATCAATCACTGGAAGACTAGTTTAGTGAAACAAGAACAGGAAGGAGGCAAACTCCAAGTAAAAACCAAAATGGCAGGAAACAGCCATTTCCCCATAGTAATTATGGACATGCCTGTTGAAAACTTATACACAGAGATGAACTTCAGGGCCTCAGACCCTACAGAATTCCACTCAGATTCTGCAAAGTTCACGTTTGTGCACTCCACAAAATTCAAATATATGCCGGAAAAGTTCCTCACACAACATACAACTTGCAGCTGAGACTGTCACAGGGCCCAGTGTAGCCCAGGAAATACAAAAGGACTAGTAGTTTTCTGCCTTTACTGATCGTTCCCATGGTCAGCTGAGTTGTTATAGGTTACCCAGGTCCCATGCTGAGCTAGGAAGACCCAGGTGAGACAAGGATTGTTCTGGAATCCCCAATTCATGGTTTCCTGTAATCCTTGTCTGAGACTGCCCTTGCGTTCTTTCTTTCTTTCTTTCTTTCTTTCTTTCTCTCTCTCTCTCTCTCTCTCTCTCTCTCTCTCTCTCTCTCTCTCTCTCTCTCTCTCTCTCTCTCTCTCTCTCTCTTGCCAGTCGTGGGGTTTGAACTTGGCCTGGACACTTTTCTTGGACACTCTTTTGCTCATGGCTAGTGCTCTGTCACTTGAGCCACAGCTACTTCTAGCATTTTCTATATATGTGGTATCAAGGAATCGAGTCAAGGGCCTTGTGCATGCCAGGCAAGCAATCAGCCACTAGGCCAACTCCTGACCCCTGTCCTTGGGCTTTTTCAAGGCTAGACCTATATGTACCACTTGAACCTCAGCAAAACTTCCGGCTTTTTCTATGTATGTGGTAACTGTTATGGGATCAAGGGGAGGGGATTCCACATCCTTCCAGGTGGGGATTCCACGTCCCACCAGAGTCCACCACACAGAGACAGTCTCATATAAAAAGGTGAATTTATTGGGGAAGTAGATGGTGAACTGACCAGCCAGGGGAAATAGATGGTGGTGAACTGACCGGCCAGGGACACAGTGCAGACTCGGGAGCTGACACTGTGACCCTGAGCAGCGCTCACGCAAGGTTTTTAAGGGCAAAACCCATGCGGTCGAACCTGGTCACACAGGTGGCCAATGGGATACTTACATACACAGAGGGACCATTACCAGCTCCGGCCACACGCAGGTAGCCAATAGGGTCACAGTCCAGTGTTTGAATTTACCTATCACCTTAGTTGAAATTGGCGCGCAAACTGGAAAGGTCTCCACACAAAGCCGGGCCCCTCCCCACCCAAGCCGATATGCCTCCTCATAGGGGTGGGGAGGTCAAGGTTGTTCCTCCCTAGAAGGGCAAAGGTGGCTGGGCTGTACCACATATCCCTCCTCATTGGGGGTGGGGAGGTCAGGTGGCTGGGCTGTACCATTGTTAACCTTCCACAATGGGGTGGGGGAACTCTTAGGCATTCTGGATGGCACCAGTCCCTGCTCCCCTCAACAGTAACCAAGGAATTGAACTAGGGTCATTGTGAATCCTAGGCAAACACTCGACCATTAGTCCAAACTCTCAGCGCTCTGATTTTATTTTTTCAAGATAATTTTCTCAGATGAATAAATATGGCCAGATTTCTTCCCATCCTATATAGCTCTGAAAATCAGATAGGTACTATTATTCTGTATTTCCTGGAGAAATGCAAACTTAAAGGACAATCAATAATTAAGAACAAATAAAACAATCAAGAACTTAGGAAAATGGAGTAGTGAATGGGGGTTTTTGTGTGCTTTAAGGTCATAAAATATTTTCTTTTCTGGAAGGCTGATTCAGGAAGAGGATTATAGAAGCCCTGTATGTCCTTTTTTCTTGAGATTGTTGCCTGAAGAAGTGTGGCAGAGTTTAGGCAGGAAATCTGCAATCATAATGGATCATCTAGGTCCTCAGGAGACTGAGAGAATTCTCTGTGGAATGCACACTGACACAAGTCCTGCTTTTGCTTGATTATCATGGTTTATGGGCTTTCTGCCTGGTTCAAACTTACTTCATCTCATACACAAAATGCCAACGATTTTGAACACGTTTCATTTAAGACTACAACCTGTTCAAACTAAAGTTGTTAGAGAAAAAAGGATAGTTTCCCAACTCCAAAAGTAAATGAATAAACGTTAAATCATAAGAGGTACCTGGAAGTGAAAAATCTTAAGAATCATAAATCTAGGGCCAGGAACATGGCCTAGTGATAGAGTGCTTGCCTAGCATGTAGCAACTGTGGGTTTGATTCCTTGGAACCACATATACAGAAAAAGCCAGAAGTGGTGCTGTGGCTCAAGTGGTAGAGTGCCAGTTTTGAGTAAACTTGAGGACAGTGCCCAGGCCCTGAGTTCAAACCCCAGGACTGGAAAAAATTAATTAAAAAATCATAAACCTATTTGGGCACAGTTGCGCATTTCTATAATCCTAGATATTCAGGAGGCTCTGATCTGACGATCACCATTCAAAGCCAACCCGGGCACTAAAAACTATGAGACTCATTAACCATTAGAAAACTGGAAATGCTGCTGTGGCTCAAGTGATAGGGCAGCATCCTTGAGCTGAAGAGCTCAAGGACTGTGCCCAGTCCCAGAGTTCAAGCCCAACCTGACCAAAAAAATCTTAAGTCTACAAATGAAAGGTAAAGCTAAAAACATACTAGAAAAAAAAGTGAGACAAAGAGCTGAGAGTATGTGCTGCTACCTAGCCTTTAGGTAGCACATACACACAAAAAATGCTGGTAGTGGTGCTGTGCTTCAAGTGGGAGAGCATTAGTCTTAGGGAAGCTCAAGGACAATGTGCAGACTCTGAGTTCAAATGCCAGGACTGGCAAAAATAAAACATTTTAAAAAGTCTTTAAAAAATAATAACCTGTGGACTTGGGTTGTAGGCCTTTTTGTTTTTTTTGTTTGTTTTTTCTAATAGTATTTGTGTTCATGACTGTTACTTGCAAAATGTACACCGACGTCTCTGTACAACACAAAATGGTGCTGGCTTGTATTTAGCCCTTTCTTTTATGATTTTTTTCAATGAAATATTTCTTACTAAAGACACCAAAGGAATTAAGTGTAATTAGAAAAAACAACTACCGGGTGGGGAGTTTTGCCTAGTGGTAGAGTGCTTGCCTAGCATGCACGAAGACCCGGGTTCAAGTCCTTGGTACCACATATACATAGAAAAAGCCAGAAATGGTGCTGTGGCTCAAGTGGTAGAGCTCTAGCCTTGAGAAAGTCCAAGGACAGTGCTCAGACCCTGAGCTCAATCCCAGGACCGGCAAAAAAAAAAGAAAAAAAAGAAAAAACAACTACCATGGAGCTTTTCGCCTCTCCCCACTGTGGATAACTGACAAAGGACAATCATTCATTCCGCTAAACTTTCTCCCAATTCTCATCAAATTCATGAAGTAGAAGTTTACATGGCACACAAAAGCCAAGGAGGATAATTGGGAGGAAACTCAAACAAAGCAGGGTGCTGGGAAGTCATTTGTTGGCTCCTGAGCATGGCCCACAGAACCATGGCTTGAAAAGAGGAATGGACAGAGAGTCTCCCATCACAGCTACTCTGAGCTTCTGAAGGAAGACTAGTGCCTGGAGCAGGATGAAGGCTCTCTTGATCACACTTTTCTGTGGCCTGACTTATGCCCTGTCTAAAGATTTCCAACCTGAACAGGTACCATGGATACAATTATCTGTACTGTAAATGTGTCTGTCTCTCCCTCCATCTTTAGTTTCTATGCATATGTCAGTGGTTATGAACCCACAAGTCCCTTCCTAAAACAGTCATTCTGTACTCAACCATTCTATGGACATGGGACAATAAATATTTAAATGGGTCAGAGTGGTAGGGGAGGAGGATGTGGGATTGGTACTGTCTTTTATGAAGTAGAGATTGCTTTCTGATTATTTTTGAAAGGTGGTGGTGACCTTCTGTGTTCATTTCATGTCTGTCTGTCTGTCTGTATGTATTTGTCTGAGGCACCCGATATAAATTTGATTACTGTTTTGTAGCCAGTCCTAGAGCTTGAACTAAGGGCCTGAGCACTGTTCTTGACCTTTACTCAAGGCTAGCACTCTATCATTTGGGCCACATCACCAATTCCACATTTTTCTATGAATCTGATAGTGAGGAGTCAAACTCAGGACTTCATGCATGCTAGAAAAGCATTCTACCCCGAGGCCACACTCCAGGCCATGACATGTCTGTCTGTCTGTCTGTCTGTCTGTCTGTCTGTCTGTCTGTCTGTCTATATATCTCTCTGCCTATATACTTACAATTATCTCTCTATCTCTCTATGTATCTAAACTATCTCTCTATGTATCTGCTTATCCAAGATATATCTGTCAGTCTGCCTACCTACCTAACTATATACCTACCTACCTCTAATCTATATACAAATCTATCTATTGAACTATTTGTCTGTATATCTATCTACATACTTATCCATCTGTCTGTCTACCTACCTGCCAGCTTGCTGGTGTACAAGACTGCCTTCCAGCCTGCAGGTCTGCCTGCCTGCCTGCCTTGTAGGCATGTACGTATGTATGGATGTATGTATGTATGCTCCTACATGTATTCAAACTTTCAAATATATGTATGTAGTATCTGTCTATCTATCTGTCTGTCTGTCTGTCTGTCTATCGATCTATCCATCCATCTATGTAACATTTTGCCAGTAACAGAGCTTGGGGCCAGCATTGGCCCTAATCCTATGTTCTTGAGGCAAATGTTCTTCACATTTTAGTCTGAGCTCCACTCCAGACTTTTTTTCTGAGTAGGTTATTGGAAATAGAAGTCTCACAGGGGCTTATTAGGGACTGGCTTTGAACGTCAAGCATCAGATCCCAGCCTCCTGAATACCTGAGATGGCAGGCAGAAGCCACCTCTGATCAGCTTGGTCTTGGTCCTCAGTGTGAGGATCAGGTGGTGATCACCAGAGACAGGAGATAGGGATTCCCAAGAGTCACAAGTCAAGGCAGCCCTACCTGTTGTGGGTGGGGGAGGCTCAGGCATCATCCTCACCTGCCCAATGGCATCTTTCTCTTGCAGTCAGGGGCTTGGCGTACCTATGCCCTTGGAACAAATAGCTTCCAATTGATCCAAGAAGGTGGGATAATGAGAGTCTATTTCAGTAATTTGAGCTGTGAGGGATTGTGTGATGAGTTAACCCTCAGGTTCTACGTCAAGTGAGTAACACTGCTTACACACATCTGCGTCTTCTAAATTTTCATTTTTATAGTGAATGGAGATGGTAAACTTCAGGATGTAAGTCCATTGAATTCATCAGTGTGTACGGACTTGGAACTGATGTCTCCAAAACTCCCTGAACACCTAGGTGAAAATCACACATGGACGGTAAAAAGGCTCCAGTAGTTTAGCAGCCAGGAGTGAATCCCAGTCATTCCTCATAGATATGCTAACCTGGACTGATGGCTCCTGCCTGTAAACACAATCACTTAGGAAGACTGAGTATGGCAGTTCAAAGTCAGCCCAGGCAGAAAAGTCAATGATCACTTTGGCTGGGCCCTGTCCCTGAGTCCTTTGTGCCCAGGGTTGGTGCTCTACCACTTGAGTCACAGCACCACATCTGTATTTTCTGTGTATGTGATATTGAGGAATCAAACCCAGAGCTTCCTGCATGCTAGGCAAGCACTCTAGGCTAGGCCATGCTCCTGACCCTTGACAGACTATTTTCCTTTTGTGATTGGTGGTGAGACTTCAATTCAGGGCCTGGGTGCTCTACCTGAACTTTCACCTTCAAGGCTAATGTTTTTTCAGTTTGAGCCATCGTGGTTCACTGGAGAGTATCTAGAATGACTTGTGTGAGCCACTCCCATCTGACAGACACATTTTAACACATAGGGAAGGAATGACTCTGCTCATCACACAAAAATTAATCCCACATAATTGCCCAGGGTAGAAACTTTATATACTACAAGCAAAGCAGCAAAGGTATAGAGCAGCAGTGGCTCAAGCATGTCATCCTAGCTACATAAGAGGCAGAGATGACCATGCTTCAAAGCCAGCCTGGGCAGGAAAGTCTATGAGTGTCTTATTTCCAATGAACCACCAGAAAACTGGAAGTGAAGCTGTGGTTCAAGTGGTAGAGCATTAGAAGGGTAAATATTCTCATCTGCATCGTAGTATTTGGATTTCGGAGATATGGATAAGGGATGGTTAAGGTTTGGAAGAACGCACAACTGGTCCTCAGACTGTTTTCTTGTGTTTTTCTCCCTCAGACAGAAGGAGGAGTGCCTGGAACACATATTGGTGGCAGGAAGATTGAGAAAATCGGTCTACATTGCAGATTGTGAGTAGCCAGCAGATGCTGGAAGGTTCATAGCAGAATCCAGACCACCTATTCCTTCCTAACACAGAGCTCAAAGACACAAAACAAAGGACTGTGATTTTGAAATAATTTATGTTCAGGATCACTGGGGAACTCGGAAATGAAGCTGAAACCTTCAGATATAGATACACAGTCAGGAGAGTTTGATTTTGCCTTCAAATGTGCCATGTTTCATATGAGGCTATGAAGAGACAATTCTCCAGAGTCCCAGAGTCCCAACACTGAGTACCTTGGGAAACAGATTGCACTCAGTCGATACTTAATTCTTTAAAAGTAATTGACATTGGTTGATTTGAAATGGATGGCAGAAATGATGGAGCTGAAATGAACTGAGAAGTCAGAATCCCTTCAGGGCAGGTGTTTTTCTGGCAGCCACTAATACATTCCCACTTCAGAGATACAAAAGGATGCATAACATTATTAGCATGCTCTAAGACACAGATGACAAATAAGCATTAAATCAGTTATTAGAAGAGCACCAATATTCAACCTGAAATGTAACATAATTAACTGTTAGTTATTCCTACTAGATAACAGTTAATTACCTCAATAGGAAGGAGAATGAGGTAGCAATAGACTGAAGTATGCTTATTTTAGAATGTATCCTTATTTTAGGTACATGTAATATATACATACAAATACACAAATATTATATGTATATTTGAACATATCTCTATGAATATACATGTCTATGTGTCTATTTGTGTGTGTATTAATATGCATATGTATATAGGCCTATATATACATGTATAAATAACTGCATATTTGAATATATATGCAGTATGTATATGAGCATATGTATCATATGCATACACACATGTGCAAACACACAAACATATATTTTACATGTGTATTTCCATGCATACCTCTGTGTGTGCCTAAATACACTTGCATATGATTACATATGCCATAATATGTATGTAAAATTTACATGTATGTAAAGGAAAGATAAACCATTTGATTGTAAAAATTCTGAATTTTTTTTAAAAAAATGTTTATTGTCGGGGTAATGTATAGAGGGGTTACTTTACATTTGCCAGATAGGTGCTTTACTTCTCACACATTGATACCCCTTCTCATGTTTCTATTCCCATTTCCCTCCACCAATCCCTTCCCAATTAATTTGTTTTGTCCCCTTCCCATACCTATTTCAAATAAGTAAATAAATGTGACTATATTATCCCAGGTAATAAATCAGATGTAGTGACAATAAGAGATTAAGCAAAGGTCAACAAAAAAAGAGGAATAACATAGTACATTAAGAACAACAATCACACAAGATGAAGCTCTTGTTTCCATATCTTAGAGTTCCTTTCTTTGAGTCTCATCCTATATGACCTTATGTACCTAGGTTTTGAGCTATTGTAATCCTCTGCGAGGAGAGTCTTAGGTGTGTACTAATTATTACAAATAAGGAAACCATTGAGCCTATGTATCTTTGGGTCTGGCCTACTTCAATTAATATAGTTTTTTCCAAGTCTCCCCATTTTCTTACAAATGGGGCAATGCCATTCTTTCTGACAGCAGCATAGAATTCTATTGTGTATTAGTACCATAGCTTCTTGTTCCAATCATCTACTGAGGGGCATCTGAGTTGGTTCAATATCTTTGCTATGGTAAATAGTGCTACAATGAACATCACTGTGCTAGTGGCTTTAGTATGTCCTTGTATCTGGATGTTTGGGTAAATGCCAAGGAATGGAATTGCTGGGTCACAGGGGAGTTCTATGTTTAGTCTTTAGGGGAATAGCCATACTGCTTTTCAAATGGTTGAATGAGTTCACACTTCCACCAACAGTGTAGTAGTGATCCCTCCTGACCACATCCCCAAGAGTATCTGTTGTTATTTCTTGATCATGGCCATTCTAACTGGGGTGAGGTAGACTCTCAAGGTTGTTTTGATTTGCATTTCTTTTATGGTCAAGGATGTTGAGAATTTCTTCATGTGTCTATAGGCCATTCTTATTTCTTCTTGAGAGAAGTCTCTCTTTAAGTCATTGGCCCATCTTTTAATTGGGTGGTTGTTTCCTTGAAGCTTTGTTTTGGAGAGATTCAATTTTTTGAGCTGTAGATATATTTTAGGTATGAGGCCCTAGTCTGTTTTGTGGTTAGTGAAGATCTTCTCCCATTCTGTGGGCTTTTTATTTAACTTGCTAGCTATGTCTTTTCCATACAGAAGCTCTGCAGTTCAGTGCAGTCCCATTGGTCCAAACTTTCTTTAATTTTTTTATGTTTCTGCATCTTTCTTTATTTTGCCAGTCCTTAGGATTGAACTCAGAGCTTAGGCACTGTCCCTAAGATTTTATATTATATTATATTATTTATTTATTTAGCCTGCTGTTCTGCTTGATTGAACTCAGGGCATGCGGCAATATCCCTGCTACTTTTGTGTTCCTGGTTAAGAGCTCTACCACAGCAAAACTTCCAGCTTTATCTGTGTATGTGGTACTGAGGAATGGAACCCAGGGCTTCATATATGATAGGTAAACACTCTACCACTAGGCCAAGATCTAGGCCAAAAATTTGAATTTCTTAAAAATACAGATTGAGTGTCATCAGCAACATTCTCCCCTAGTCTGTCCAGTGTGTACTTAGAACATTCCATTTTATTTTATTTTATTTTATTTTTTTTTGTAATTAGTAAAAGGGTTACATGATATTTGCCAGATAGAAGGTGCATTAATTCACATACATTGATACCCTTTCACATGTCTTGGTACCCGTATCCCTCCCCCCCACACCTCCCACCCGTCTTGGTTTTCCCCCCTTCCCTATCAAATTTCAAATATCCAAATACAAATAAATTCAATAAATCAGATAACAAGGTGAGATACTATACCAATATGAGATAACCCATTCCATTTTTTGAACTATGGGGATTCAAAAGGAGGCAGGGATTAAATCCACACTCCGTAGTTAGGATTGAAAAGTGTCTATCACCCACCCAAAAAAATAGCCTGCCATCAAATAGAACTGGAAGTCAATTCCACTGAATCTTAAAATGTTTCTTTTGCATTGGCAGATGCAGGAACTAATTTTTTCTATATCATCAGAAATACTGGTGATTTCCTGGTATTCAAAATTAAGAATTTCAGCGAAAATCGAGCTCCCAGACGTATGATTCTGGTGCTAGGTAAGTTCAGGCTCTCCTGTCTTTAGAGACAATCAAGGTTCTTGCCACCTCCTTGTGTATCACACAGCTGTGGGAAGTGTGTTCATTTGCTTATGTGTGTTCAAGGCGGGCACCATCGATCTTCCTGGGATGACAAGGGAGGATACTGAGAGTGAGCCTGGGTCTCACACCTGTCATCCCAGCTTCTCAGGAAGGGAAATGTTGGGATCAGAGTTCAAAGCCAGCCAGGAGAGGAAGTCTGTGAGACGCTTATGTCCAATAAACCACCAGGACACTGAAAGTGGAGTTGTGGCTCACAGTGGTGGAGAGCCTTGGGTATAATTTGATTAAAGACAGCACCTAGGCCCTGCGTTCAAGCCCTAGGACAGAGAAAAAAATAAAATAAAATGAAATGAAATACAGAAATAGCAGAGGGCATAGCAGTATATGCTTTTAAACCAAATCAACAATATTCTCACCGAAGGGGCCACTTTCTCCTTGTAGGAAAACCTGGCAGCATTCTCAGTGAGAAGCAAAAGAAATATCTGCACAGAATCCTGGAAGCAAACTACATAGCAACATGGAATGTTCTGTATGTTCAGGAAATAGGTGAATCACCATCCTCCTTTCTACCCACTGCATACTGGGAAATAGTCCTTATCCTCTGTGGGGGTCTGATGCTCAAGTGACTGTCTGTCCTTAGAAACTGAGGAAATGGCTGAGACCCCTGGAATGTGTCCTCTGACCTTGGTTGCCTCCTTCTTTCTCTTGTTTCAGATGATTGTCCAGCCTAGGGACATTTCTGGGTGAGTAGAGATGGATACATGTAAAGCCCCTGATGTCCTTGTGTGCTCGTCTCTGCTCAGGGCCTGAGTATTGGTCCAGCCACAAATATTCCCATCTGAAGAGTGGCAGACACTTCATTTGGTGTCATATAGAGTTTTAATATAAATCACAGAAATGATGACACAGGTATTGGGTTAATGATAGCTACTTTAATGATATTTCCTAAAATAGTTGTTGCTATTTTAAAGCAGGAGTTACCATGGAATAATGGAAGTTTCTCCATTCGACAGTTTCATTTTGCTATCAAAAAATAGTAGCCTACTACTATTAATAAACTAGGACTTGACTAAAGAGTAGAAGATATGTAGGATTTTAGGGAGGTGGGTAGATAGAGAGATGAATAGATATATAGATATTTAAATTGTTGCTAAGCCTCAAAGCTTTGGTCGTCTCTTCTGTCCCTGGGTTATCTGGGATCCCAATTAACACTTGCATCGGATTTTCAAATTATATGTACAGTGTCGTCAGTGCAGTGGAGTTGATGTCCGATCTCACGTGTTTCCTTTCTCTTCTTTGACAATCTCGCAGATGCTGGGGACTTTGGGAGTACGGGGGACACCATTCTCTCCCGCGGTATCAGGATCATCTCACCCAAGACAATGTGACCTCATTTCTCATATCTTTGTTTCTTCCTTTTTGTGAACTCACAGAGTCTCCTTTATCACTTCCCTTCTTTATCGCTTCTTCTCCCTTGAATGATTTCTTTGGATCATAATAGTTCTCAGAATGATTGAAATAAATTGATTTTCTGGGCATATATTACTACCTTGAATGAATCTGTATTCTTTGGGCCAAGACCAGCCATCCCACAATAGAGTAGATCCCAAAAGGGTATTCTAGAAGAAATTCTACAACAAAACAATATGGCTTCTCGATTTTTCATTCCCATAGACCTAGGTACCTACATTGTTGGTCTTGCTACTATATTTTTAAAAATTATCTTTAAGGGCCTGTATAGTTTATCATGTATCAGTAAATTGTGTTTGATGTTTTCTTGCTGATTTTTTGGATTTTTTGCCATTAGGTGTGTGTATTTATAATTCATACACACATTCCAGATACCACATTCAGATGAGATAAATTTTGCAATGTGTTTTTCTCTGGGTCTTGATATTATTTCTCCTGAATCTTCATATTTAGTGATTTAGTACAATGTCCTTCTTTCCAATGGATGTGTAGAATCGAATTGAGCATCTCTACCACATCTTCTCAATCCAAGTATCCATTGAGGGGCCTCTGGGATGACTCAATATCTTAGCTGGGGTAAACAATGGTGTGAAGATATATACCAAGATATGATGACACAGGACTCCAGGCATTCACACATAGGGCTGGGATCTCGGCGTAGTGGTAGAATAATTACCTAGCATGCATGAAGCCCTGGGTTCAATTCCTTGGTTTCACTTATACAGTAAATGCCTGAAGTGGCACTGTGTTTGAAGTGGGAGAGCACTATCCTTGAGCTACAGAGGTCAAGGACAGTGCCTAGGCCCGGACTTCAGGCTCCATGATTGACGGAGAAAAAAATCTTTTATTCATACAGAGTGAGAAATCTTTATTCTCTATGATGTTGTTTCAATGGTTGTCAGTCAGGTGACAAATCGTATAGAAATTGTTGTTCACGTAGGTAGCCATAACAGAAACCTGAAATAGCAATACACAAAGTCTTCTTTCTTTATTTTTCCTAGTAACAATTTCCAGACATCATCAAATGATCCCCCAGGGATTCTTCCACTCACCCAATGCTCTAGGTCTTTCTGGAGGAATTGAGTATTGTCAACACACCCTCACGTAAAACAAAACCTCCACACAGAGCTGTTCACCCTGCAGAAGTCGTCAGGCCTCACCTGATTGAATTCATGTGCAACACACATATTTTGGAAAGATAGAGTTGTTTGGGCTGCCAGGGGCACCCCAATTTCTTATTACTCTGGGGCCTGGTATAGTGTGCTTATGGCTGTACAACCAGCACAAAGGATGCAAAATCAGCTGTGCTCCTCACACAATACACTACCAGGTTTCCCCAGGAGTTCCTTGTCTCCATGCCTTCATGTACACCAGGTGCAGACTGGAAGTGTGGCTGGCTCATATAAACCACATAGCAATTTCCTTTCTCCAACCATTAAAGCATCTCTCTCTGTCTCTCTCTCTCTCCTTCTTTTCTTCTTTCTCTCTCTATTCATTTATTTATTTGTATATTAATAATTTGCCATTCCTGGGCCTTGAACTCAGGGCCCAGGCATTTCCTTTAGTTGCTTCTGCTGCAGCTTAAATTTCTCCTTCTCCTCCTCCTCCTCCTCCTCCTCCTCCTCCTCCTCCTCCTCCTCCTCCTCCTCCTTCTCTTCTTCTTCATCTTTCTCTACTTAAGGCTAGCATTCTACGTCTTGAGCCACAGCAACCCTTCCAGCTTTTTTTGTGGTTGACGTACTAAGGAATTGAACCCAGGTACTTGGGCATGCTAGGCAAGCACTCTACCACTAGGCCATGCTCCCAGTCCCCTTACAAAATTTTTTTTTGGTATTTTTGCATCATTTCACATACATTTTCCACTGTGTCAGCTAAAAGTACACTCTTTGGAAATGTGTTCAATACTGTGATATCCACAGTATTGAACACAAACATCCACTATCCAACAAGACACCAGGATGGCTGTGAGCACAAGGCAAATTTACTTAGACCGTGTCTCCTCATTTCAGCACCATGATATTTAAAAAGTTAAAGTCCAGAGTGTGGCCTAGTGGTAGAGTGCTGGCCTAGCATGCATAAAGCACTGGGTTCTATTTCTTGTGTGACCCAGAAACACACCAGGGTGGGACCCCTTACTTCACCCAAATGAGCAGATATTGTCTATTTCATTAGCATCGTTGACTCATTGTATTCCATTGAAGATCACTTGTTGGCACTCAGAACCAATTCAATAAACAACTATTATAATAAAGTAGTTCTTTCATCCTTATTCATCACTACAAACATTTTCATCAATGTTGTACAATCCACAAGGCCTTGGAGAACATTTGGTTTCCTACTGCTTCACAATTAATTTTTTATTGTTGTTGCTCGTGGGGCTTGAACTCTCTGAGTCTGAGTGCTGTCCCTGAGCACTTCAGCTCAAGGCTACTGCCCTACCACTTGAGCCACAGCCCCACTTCCCATTTTCTAGTGGTTAATTGGAGATAAGTTTCTCATGGAGTTTAGTGCCTGGGCTGGCTTTGATTCTGGATCCTCAGATCTCAGCCTCCTGTGTAGCTAGGATTATAAGTGTGAGCCATCACACCCAGTCTTACAACTAATTTTATATCGTTATTCTTTGGGTGCTCTGCTGATTTTGTATAAGATTTCTGTTCTGGGCAGTTATCATTTGGGCTTTGGCTCATTTCTCCTTGGTTTAGAAACACTTTGCTGCGCATAGTTCAAATGTTTCTGAGAATCAGTGCGAAGTAACTGAAGGAGGGAGTCTGAGTCTGACTTTTACATCCATCCTGCTACCTCTTGCTAGGGTGGAGGGAATTCTCCACATAGTACTGAAAAGCCTAGAGGTGAGAAAGGCTGCTAATTGAATGCAGATGCCCAGCTCACTGCTGCTAGGATAACTCTGCTTCTGAGAAGTGTAGATGTCATTGCCTTAGGAAAGCTTTGCATGGAGAATTTTCTGATTCTGCCTGATTAACTCCCAAATGGCTTGGAGTTTCCTGTGACCCCACGCCCTGCTCTGACCCTATTTAGGCCCAGACGACCTCAGACGTGACACTAGGCCTCATGTCTCTGTGTTCCTGTCCCATCTTCTGCCTCTGCGCTCTTCTCTAGTACACACTAAGTAATCATTAAGCAATCCTTTGGAACTGAATGGGTTTGTTGGTATTGGTTTCTTGTTTTCTTTCCTCTTTGGCCCTTTTGGCTCAGTTTCCTAACAGTGTCAAGTGTATTTGCTGGCTGCTGGTTTTGGAGAGAGGAGTCCACCGTGCAGTCAGTGCCTTTTCCTAAAGACTCCAATTTTCCACCTCTCAAGCTATGGATGCTCTGCTTTCTCAGTGTACAACATAACCACCTTAATTTTTGCTTTTTTATTTCCATCTTGAATTAGGACAGATTAATGTATAGAACTGTCCATTTACCCACTGGTAGGGTAGAAAGAAAGGAATCCAGTGGTGAGGATGGGGTGTTGCTGTTCTGAGATCTAAAGAATACCTTGAGGATTTCTTCATTTAGGTATCTGTGAGTGGATTTGATCTAAGAATCATTTGCACAGCTCTTGTCCATCCTGTGCTTCCTGTCCTCCTGAGATTCAGTCTTCAATGTCTGTTCATGAAGGCAGCAAAGCTGTCTGATAAATCCTTCCACCTGAAATTGAGTGTGATCATGTCAATTATAAAACATTGAGACGAAAATTCACACACACACACACACACACACACACACACACACACACACACACCAAAGCACCCTCACTCACATGCCCACAGCTACGCCCCCTTTGTTTTCAATGTGGACCTCCTGACATGTGTTCAAAATATTTGTTACATTGAGAACTTGTCCTGTGAAGAATATGGCGAATAGTTTTATGATAATAAATTAGTCCTTATACATGACCAGAAGGTGTTAGCCATGCTTTAAAGGTTGTGAAGCCTCAAAACCAGACCATGAGGTGAAAATCTAATGTCACACATTTCTATTCTTCAATTCAAGATCCACTCATCCTACTCCGCTTGTATCTGTTATTACTTAGATCATTAACTAATTAATAATTAATTGATACATAAAGTTAATTAGTTTACAATTTACTTTTTACTGGTTAGTTTGCAGGTACCCCTTAGGCAATCTTGGCATAAATTTCCATAGGCCATTAGATGAGTTTTTGAACTCATAGTATAGTAAAATACGTTTGGATTACCCACAAAATGCGAAGATTTTCTTGCAGGCTTTGTCATGAAGGACATGCCAGGAGTCTGGACACAACCTGCATTGTGCAGGGAGCTCAGATTACTTGTTAAAAGCATTGATGAGTAACATGGCACATTTTCTAACACATTGGAAAGAAAAACTCTGAATTCTCCATCGTCTCAGATTTTCTCCTTATGATTTGTACCCAGGGCATAGGTGAGCCTGTTCTCTGACTGAATGTGAAAAGTACCACAGGGAAGGTCTGGGGATAGCTTCTCGGGGGACTCCCAACACTCAGAGGCTCAAAGAACCTGCCTGCAATCACACTGAGACTCCCATCTCCACACTCTGAGCTGCCAGACCCTGCTTCCCACAAAAGAAAATTTCCTACAAGTATTTAGAGTCTCTGATTCTCACTAAAATTGCATTAATATCTGTGAAAAGGCCTAGTGTTCGAGTGCTCACCTAGCAGGCATGAGGTTTGATTCCTCAGTACTATATACACAGAAAAGTACAGAAATGGTGCTATGGCTCAAGTGGCCAAAAGCCAACCTTGAGAAAGCTCGGGGACAATTCCCAGAGCCCGAGTTCAAGCCCAAGGACTGGCAAAAAATAAAAATAAATTAATAAACAAATAAATAAGCAATGGGATAGTGCATAGGCTCTGAGTTCAAGCCCCAGGCCTGAAAATAAACAGACAAACAAAAAATAAATAAATTTGAAGAAAGAGAATCAGGCAGAATGAACATTTTCCATGCCTCTATTGAATTATGTAAAGGAAATCTAGTTGTTAAAGTACCATACACCCAATTAAAAATATATTCAGGCCTGGAATTTTGGCCTAGTGGTAGAGTGCTTGTCTAGCATTCACAAAGTCTGGGGTTTGATTCTTCAGAACCACATACATAAAAAAAAAGTCAAAAGTAGATGCTGTAGCTCAGGTAGTAGAGCTCTAGCATTGAGAAAGCCCAAGGACAGTGCTCAGGGCCTGAGTTCAAAGAGCAAGACTGGCAAAAAAAACCCCCAGTTTTTAAATAACATAATAAACAAATAAATATGTTAAGGGACAGTGCCCAGGTCCCAAATTCCAGTCTCAGTAAAAAGAAAAGAAAAGTAAACAATAAAAATAAATAAATAAGACAGAATGCTCAGGCTCTGAGTTCAATCCCCAGGCCTGGCAATAAACAAACAAACAAACAAACAAATAAATAGATAGAACATAAAGAGAGAGAAACAGGCAGAATGAGTATTTTCAGTGAGAAATTTTGTGCCTCTATGGAGTAATCAAAAGATTTGTCTGTAAAAGTAATACACAGACACACACGCACACACACACAATTTAAATGGAAATTCAACATCTAAAATTATATAAAATAACACAAAATATAAAAATTCACAAATTTTGTTGTCCATATGCTCTTAAGTGTATTTTATATTTATAGTCCCATGACAAGGGAAGAATTCACAATAGAAGAAATGAATAACATCTGATACATTCACATAAATTAACCTGTGGCACACAGGCAGACAGACAGACACACACATGATCTTCCCACCAGCCTTCTTTCCCGGAGTACCTGGGAAGGGTTGTCCTGAGCACAGGTCGCAGTGAGGCGAAGAAGCAACAGCAGAACTCGAATCCTGCAGCTACCAAGCATCCTCTCGCAGAAGGACCTGTGACAGCTGCGTGGATGGGGAGAACCTCTGTTCCTGCTGCTTCTTTTCTTTCCATATATTTTTATTGCAATTAATAGAAGGGTTACATTATATTCACCACATAGAGGTGTGATCCCTCCTGGCCACATCCCCTCTAGCATCTGTTGTTATTAGATATCTTGATCATGGCCATTCTAACTGAAGTGAGGTGGAATCTTTTTTTTTTAAGTGGGGAAGGATTTTTCCATATATTTTTATTATAATTAATAAAAGGGTTACATTATATTTGCCAGATAGAAGGTATATTACTTCACATACATTGATACCCTTTCTCATGTCTTGGTCCCCATTTCCCCCCCCCCCACCACGCAACTTATTTTCTCCCCTTCCCTATCCAATTTCAAATGACCAAATGCAAATATACCCAATATATCAGATAAAAAGTGAGATACTGTAACAATATAAGATAACCAAGGGACAGCAAAAGAGATGAGAGATAGCATAATACATTAAGGACAACAATCACGCATTATATGGCTTTTGTTTCTATATCCTAGAGGTCCTTTCATTTAGTGTCATACTATATGGCCTTATGTATCTAGGTTTTGCTCTATTGCAAATCTCTGCTATGAGAACCCAAGGTTTCTACTGATTTTGACAAATGAGGGAAACCATTGAGTCTAAGTTCCTTTGAGTCTGGCTTACGTCACTTAATAGGATTTTTTTCTAAGTCTTTCCATTTCCTAACAAATGGGGCGATGTCATTCTTTCTGACAGCAGCATAGAATTCCCTTTGTTTGTGAGGCAAGTGTTCTACACATTTTAGTCAGAGCTCCACTCCTGGCTTTCTTTGTGAATAGGTTATTGGAAATAGAGTCTAACAGGTGCTTGCAAGGGGCTGGCTTTGAACCCCAACAGTCAGATTTCAGCCTCCCGAATACCTAGGATGGCAGGCAGGAGCCACCTGTGATCAGCTTGGTCTTGGTCCTCAGTGTGAGGATCAGGTGGTGATCGCCCAGACACAGGAGATGTGGATTCCCAAGTGACACAGAGTCTAGGCAGCCACACAAGTTGGGGTTGGGGGAGGCTGAGGCGTCATCCTCTCACCTTCCCAATGACATCTTTTTCTTGCAGTCAGGGACTTGGCTTACCTATGTCCTTTTATCAAACAACCCAGAGTTAATCAAAGAAGGTAGGATACTGAGAGTCTTTTTCCGTAACATGAGCTGCGAGGGATTGTGTGATGACTTAAGCCTCAGATTCTACGTCAAGTGAGTAACACTGCTTACACACATCTGCATCTTCTAAATGTTCATTTTCATAGTGCACAGAGATGGTAAAATTTCAGAATGTAAGTCCTGGGGTTCATTGGTGCATATGAGATTTGAACTGATATCTCCACAACTCATTGAACGCCTAGGTGAAAATCACACATGGTTGGTAAAAAGGCTCCAGTAAATTTAGCAACCAGGAGTGAATCCCAGTCATTCCTCATAGATATGCTAACCCAAGACTGGTGGCTCCTGCATGTAAATGCAATCACTTAGGAAGACTGAGGATGGCAGTTCAAAGTCAGCCCAAGCAGAAAAGTCAATGACACTCTCGCTGGGTGCTGTCCCTGAGTCTCCTTGTACTCAGGGTTAGCTCTCTACCACTTGAGTCACAGCACCACATCTGCATTTTCTGTGTATGTGATACTGAGGAATCCAACCCAGAGCTTCCTGCATGCTAGGCAAGCACTGTTGCCTAGGCCATGCTCCTGACCCCTGACCAACTATTTTGCTGTTGTGATTGTCTTCAGGATTCATCTCAGGGCCTGGGTGCTATACCTGAGCTTTTACCTTCAGGGCTAATGTTCTTTCAGTTTGAGCCATTGTGGTTCATTGCAGATAAGAGTCCCAGGACTTTGCTGTCCTGGGATGGCTTTGAACCCATTATCATCAGACATCAACTTCGTGAGTATCTAGAATGACTGGTGTGAGCCACTCACATCTGACAGATACATTTTAACATATAGCAACCAGTCATTAATCAACAAGGAATGACTCCTTTCATAATACAAAAACTCATCCCACATAATTGCCTAGGGCAGAAACTTTATATTCTACAAGCAAAGCAGCAAAGGTATAGAGCATCAGTGGCTCATGCCTGTCAACTTAGCTATACAGCAGGCAGAGTTGGCTATGTTTCAAAGCCAGACAGGACAGGAAAGTCTATGAGAGTCTTATCTCCAATGAATCACCAGAAAACTGGAAGTAAAGCTGTGGCTCAAGTGGTAGAGCAGCAAATAGAGGAAATCTCACCTGCATTGTTGCATTTGAAGTTATGACATATGGATGAGGTTGGTAAGAACACACAACTGGTCCACAGACTGTGTTTTCTTGTGTTTTTCTCCTTCAGACAGAAGGAGGAGTGCCTGGAATACATACTGGTGGCAGAAAGACCTAGAAAATCATTCTACATTGCAGATTGTAAGTAGGACAGATTAATCTACAGAACTGTCCATTTAGCCACTGGTAGGGTTAGAAATAAAGGAATCCAGTGGTAAGGATGGGGTGTTGCTCTTCTGTTGCTGAGATCTAAATAATACCCTGAGGATTTCTTCCTTCAGGTCACTGTGAGTGGATTTGGTCAGAGAATCATTTGCATAGCTCTTGTCCATCCTGTGCTTCCTGTTCTCCCAAGGTTCAACCTTCAATGTCTGTTCATGAAGGCTACAAAGATTTCTGATAAATCCTTTCATCTGGAATTGACTGTGATAAGGTCAATTATAAAATATTGAGACAACAATTCACACACACACCCCAAAACACCCTCACTCACATGCCCACAGCCACCCCCTTTTGTTTTCAATGTGGACCTCCTGATGTGTGTTCAAAATATGTGTTACACTGAGAATTTTTGTGGAGAATCTAGGCGAATAGTTCTGTGATATTAAATTAGACTTTATACATGACCAGAAGTTTAGCCATGCCTTAACAGTTGTGAAACCTTAAAACCAGGCCATTTGGTGAAAATCTAGTGACACATATCTTTATTTTTTAATGCAAGACCCACTCACCCTATTCCTCATGTGTGTGTTGGTAATTAGATCGTTAAATAATAATTATGGTAATTAATATTAATTTGTTTACTATTTACATTTGCCTGATTAGTTTATAGGCACCCCTTAGGCAAACATGGCATGAATTTCCATAGGGCATTAGATGAGTTTTTGGACAGCATAGCATAGTAAAATATGTTCTGATTCCCCACCAAATGCCAAGACATTCTTACAGGCTTTGTCATGAAGGACAAGCCAGGAGTCTGGACTCAGAACCTGCATTGTGCAGGGATCTCAGACTACTTGATAAATGCATGGATGAGTAAAATGACACATTTTCTAGCACACTGGAAAGAAAGACTCTGAGTTCTTCATTGTCTCTGGTTTTCTTATTATGATCACTACCCGGGGCATACGTGAGCCTGAATGACAAAAGTACCATAGGGAAGGTCAGGGGATAGCCCCTCAGTAGACTCCCAACACTCAGGGGTTCAAAGAACCAGCCTGTACTGAGACTCCCATCTCCACACTCAAAGCTGCCAGACCCTGCTTCCCATAAAAGAAAATTTCCTACAAGTATTTAGAGTCTCTGATCCTCACTAAATTTGCATTAATATCGGTGAAAAGGACAAGTGTTAGAGTGCTCACCATGCATGCACTGGATTCGATTCCTCAGTACCACATACACAGAAAAGGCCAGAAGTGGTGTTATGGCTCAAGTGGCAGAGAGCCTGCCTTGAGAATGCTTGGGTACAATACCCAGGCCTCAGGTTCAAGCCTTAGGACTGGCAAAAAGTAAAAATAAATTTATAAACAAGTACATAATCTAAGTTACAGTGCCAAGGGTCTGAGTTCAAGCCCCAGTCCTGGAACAAACAAATAAATTTGAAGAAAGAGAATAAGGCAGAATGAACATTTTCCATGCCTCAATGGAATTATGTGAAGGAAATCTAGTTGTAAACGTACCACACACACACACACAATTTAAAATTATATTCAATACCTAAGTCCATATGAAAAAGTACCATAAAAATAAAAAATCATGCTGCCCATATGCTCTTAACTATGTATATTTTCTCCTTGTCACCCTCTTAATTTTGTCAGTGTGTTTAGTCTTCCATCCATTCAAGAGGGATAGAAAACAGCCCCGACCAGGACGAGCAGAGAAAGTAAAGGGCCAATATATGGCTCCAGCGCTCCTTCACCAGAGAATAATCAGATATGTCGGGGAGATCCAAAAGGCAGGACGTCGTTTATTGAGGAAGTAGATTTATCTAATATAGGATGCAGGAGCCAATCAGCATAAGTTGTGCAGTGCGGGGGTGGTAGTAAAGAAGGGGAATCTGGTGCTGTCTGAGAAGGCAGAAGTGTTCGAGGCCAATCCCAGAGGTGGCCTTACTTTACACCACAAACCACAGCCATGTCTTCCAACCAGGTGACAGGCAGATTCGGTCCCAAAACCAGGAAATGAGCACTGGGCCATGAGTTAGGCTTCCTTTTCTACAGCATAGGTTTTCTTTTCCCTGATGTGACATACCCCACAAATTATATTCTGTGTTTATTATCCCATGACAAAGAAGACTTCACAATAGGAGGGATATTTGCTGAATATGGACATATGGAAAATATGTTCATAAAATCTCAGTTCCGGGAATGTGGCATAATGATTAAGTGTTCACCTAGCATGCATGAAAGACCTGGGTTTGATTCCTCAGTACTACATACACAGAAAAAGCCAGAAGTGATGCTATGGCTCAAGAGATAGAGTGCTAGCCTTGAGAAAGCACAAGGACAGTACCCAGGTCCTGAGTTCAAGACCCAGGACTGGCAAAAAAATAACATAATAGGGCAAGGAGTTTAGCCTAGTGGTAGAATGCTTGCCTACCATGCACAGAGACTCAGGATCTATTCCTCAGTACCACAAATATATAAAAAAGCCAGAAATGTTGCTGTGGCTCAAGACGTAGGGCTCTAGCCTTGAGAAAGCCCAAGGACAGTGCTCAGGCCCTGAGTTCAAGGTGCAGGACTGGCAAAAAAATTACATAAAATAATAAACAGATAAATAAGCTAAGGGACAGTGCACAGACCCTGAATTCAAGTCTCAGTAAAGGCAAAGAAAAGTAAAAAATAAAAATAAATAAGGGAGAGTACCCAGGCTCTGAGTTCAAGCCCCAGGCCTGGCAATAATAAATAAATAAATAAATAAATAAATAAATAAATAAATAAATAAATAAAATATAAAGAGAGAGAAACAGGCAGAATGAGTATTTTCTGTGAGAACTTCTTTGCCTCTATGGAATGATTTTAAGATTTGTCTGTAAAAGTAATACACACACACACACGCACACACACAATTTAAATAGAAATTCAACATCTAAGATTATATAAAATAACACAAAATATAAAAATTCACAAATTTTGCTGTCTATATTCTCTTAAGTATATTTTATATTTATTGTCCCATGACAAGGGGAGAATTCACAATAGAAGAAATGAATAACATCTGATACATTCACATGAATTAACATGCGACACACAGAGAGGCGGTCAGACAGACACACACATGATCTTCCCACCCGGACTTCTTTCCCGGAGTACCTGGGAAGGGTTGTCCTGAGCACAGGTCGCAGTGATGCGAAGAAGCAACAGGAGAGCTCGAATCCTGCAGTTGCCAAGCATCTCTCAAGGAAGGATGTGTGAGCAGCTGTGTGGATGGGCAGAACCACAGTACCTGCTGCTTTTTATGCACCTGTTGTGTGTGCAGAATTCACCATGCATCCATGGGTGTACATCTGAATGTGATGATGAATATTCTCCCCCAAATATCCAGCTTAGCTGATGTGAGCCAGCAGGAAATTCCCTCCACTAAGCAGATGGACAGCAAAGCTGTGGTGAGCTGGGGACATTCAGGTTCCCTGTGACAGCAGCCATCCCATCACCGGTTCTTCTGCATACAGAATTAATATTAACTCTGATGTGGCAGTTACTGAATTGAATGGAGACTACAAAAATCTGATACTGGAAACAAACAGGACAGCAGATAAAAATGACATCTTATTTTGGAGATTGTACATAAATTTGAAAATATGAGCTGCACTGTTTACCTACCCAAAAGGCATGGATGCAGGGAAAAGAGGGGTTTGATGGCATTGAAGACATATGTATATATATATATATATATCATATCATATAATACAGTATGTGCACTCTACCACTACACCCTGCTCCCAGATGCTTGACTGTGATTTTGGTATAAAATTGTAATATAAACCCATGCAAATTCACACCGTGTGCACACTCACACATGGCTCTACATTAGCTCCACTCAAATAGCTTCAAATGGCTTTTCATAAAAGTGGCTTGATCAAGTGCTTTTACTGTTTTTTTTAAATTTTCTTCAAACCCAGAGGAATTCATGAACACTAGAACAACATTCTAAATAATACTAAAGGGCCGGGGAATATGGCCTAGTGGTAGAGTGCTTATCTAGCATACATGAAGCCCTGAAGTCAATTCCTCAGAACCATTACACAAAAAAAGCCAGATGTGAGTGATGCTGTTGCTCATGTGACAGAGTGCTAGCCTTCAGAAAGCTCAAGAACAGTGCCCAAGCCCTGTGTTCAAGCTCCAGGAATGGCAAAATTAATTAATCAGTACAAATAAATTATAATAATGGATACAAATAAATAAATAAATTAAAGATACCAAAGGGAAGCAGAATGCAATGAAGTCAATGAAATATATCCATGAGTTATTAATCACTGGAAGACTAGTTTAGTGAAACAAGAACAGGAAGAAGCAAATTCCTGGTAAAAACCAAAATGGCAGGAGACAGCCATTTCCCCATAGTAATTATGGAGACGCTTGTTGAAATCTTATACACAGAGACGACCACAGGGTCTCAGATCCTACAGAAATCCACTCAGATTCTGCAAAGTTCATGTTTGTGCACTCTGCAAAATTCAAATGTTTGCAGGAAATGTTCCTCACATGACATAGAACTTGCTACGGATGCTGTCACAAGGCCCAGTGCAGCCCAGGAAATACAAAAGGCCTCACAGCTCTCTGCCTTTACTGATAGTCTTCTCATGGTAAGCTTTGTTGTTGTAGGTTACCCAGATCCCAAGCTGACCTAGGAAGACACAGGTGAGACAGAGGTGAGACAGAGGATGGTTCTGGAAACCCCAACTCATAGTTTCCTGTAATCCTTGCCTGAGACTGTCCATGCGTTCTCTCTCTCTCTCTCTCTCTCTCTCTCTCTCTCTCTCTCTCTCTCTCTCTCTCTCTCTCTCTCTCTCTCTCTCTCTCTCTCTCTCTCTCACTATCTCTCTCTCTCTTACCATTCGTGGGGCTTGAACTTGGCTTGACACTATCCTTGGACACTTTTTTCCTTATGGCTAGCGCTCTGCCACTTGAGCCACAGCTACTTCTAGTATTTTCTATGTATGTGGTATCAAGGAATTCAGTCAAGGCTCTTGTGCATGCTAGGCAAGCACTCTGCCACTAGGCCAACTCCTGACCCCTTCCTTGGGCTTTCTCAAGGCTAGACCTATATGTACCACTTGAACCTCAGCACCACTTCCAGCTTTTCTCTGTATGTGGTAAATGAGGAATCGAACTCGGGTCATTGTGAGCGCTAGGCAAACACTCAACCATTAGGTCAAACTCTCATCACTCTGTTTTTATTTTTTCAAGATAATTTTCTCAGCTGAGTGAATATGGACAGATTTCTTCCCATCATATATAGCTCTGAACATCAGATAGGTACTATTATTGTTCTGGATTTCCTGGAGAAATGCAAACTTAAAAGACAAAAAATAATTAAGAACAAATAAAACAATCAAGAACTTAGGAAAATGGAACAGTGAATGGGGGTTTTTGTGTGGTTTTAGGGTCATAAAATATTTTCTTTTCTGGAAGGCTGATTCAGGAAAGAGGATTATACAGGTCCTGTATGTCCTTTTTGCTGAGATTGTTGCCTGAAGAATTGTGGCAGAGTTTAGTCAGGAAATCTGCAATCATTATGGATCATCTAGGTCCTCAGGAAACTGAGTGAATTCTCCATGGAATGCTCACTGACAGAAGTCCTGCTTTTGCCTGATTATCATGGTTGATGGGCTTTCTACCTGGTTAAAACTTACTTCATTTCATACCCAAAATGAAAATGATTTTGAACACATTTCATTTCAGACTACAACCTGTTCAAACTAAAGTTTGCCTCAGAAAAAAGGATAGATTCTTCCACCCCAAATGTAAACGAATAAACGTTAAATCATAAGAGGTACCTGGAACTGAACAATCTTAAGAATCATAAATCTATTGCCAGGAGCATGGCCTAGTGATAGATTCTTCTCTAGCATGCAGAGGCCCTGGGTCTGATTCCACAGTACCACATATACAGAAGAAGCCAGAAGTGGTGCTGTGGCTCAAGTGGTAGAGTGCCAGATTTGAGAAAACTTGAGGACAGTGCCCAGGCCCTGATTTCAAGCCCCAGGAATGCAAAAAATTAATTAAAAAAATCATAAACCTCTCTGGGCAGAGTTGCTCATTCCAATAATCCTAGCTACTCAGGTGGCTGAGATCTGACAATCAGTGTTTACTGCCAGCCTGAGCACTAAAAACCATGAGACTCATCTCCAATTAATCACTAGAAAACCATGAGTGTTGCTGTGGCTCCAGGGATAGGGCAATATCCTTGAGATGAAGAGCTCTGGGAGAGTGCCCAGGCCCAGCATTCAGTCCCCAAACTGACCAAAAAAGAGAAAAAAATCTTAAATCTATTAATGAGAGGTTAAGCTAAAAACATTCTACAAAAAAAAGTGATACAAAGAGCTGACAGTGTGTGCTGCTTACCTAGCATTTAGGAAGTCCTGGTTCCTGAATACCACATACACACAAAAAATGCTGGTAGTGCTGCTGTGCTTCAAGTGGGAGAGCACTAGTCTTAGGGAAGCTCAAGGACAATGTGCAGACTCTGAGTTCAAATGCCAGGACTGGCAAAAATAAAAAAATTTAAAAAGTCTTAAAAAATAATAAACTGAGGCAAAAATGTGGACATGGGTGGTAGGCTTTTCTGTTATTTGTTTTTGTTTTTTTAATAGCATTTGTGTTCATATCTTTTACTTGCAAAATGTACATTCATGTCTCTGTCCAACATGGAATGGTGCTGGCTTGTATTTATCCCTTTCTTTTATGAATTTTTTCAGTGAAATATTGCTTACTTAAGACACCAAAGTCATTAAGTGTAATTAGAAATAACAACTGCCATGGAGCTTTTACCCTTTTTCCAGTGTGGATAACTGAGAAAGGACAATCATTCACTTCGATGAACTTTCTCCCAATTCTCATCTAATTAATGAAGTAGAAGTAGAAGTTCACATGGCACACAAAAGCCAAGCAGGATAATTGAGAGGAAAGTCAAACAAAGGAGGGTGCTGGGAAGCCATTGGTTGCCTTCTCAGCAGGGCCCACAGAGCCGTGGCTTGAAAAGAGGAATGGAGAGAGATTCTCCCATCACAGCTGCTCTAAGTCCTGAAGGAGGACTAGTGCCTGGGGCAGGATGAAGGCTCTCTGGATCGCACTTCTCTTTGGCCTGACTTATGCCCAGTATGAAGATTTCCAACCTGAACAGGTACCCTGGGTACAATTATCTGTAAATGTATCTGTCTCTCTGTCTCTCACTCCATCTTTAGTTTCTATGCATGTGTCAGAGGTTATGAACCCACAAGTCCCTTCCTAAAACGGTCGTTCTATACTCAAACATTCTATGGACATGGGACAATAAATATTCAAAAGGTCAGAGCATGAGGGGAGGAGGATATGTGATTGGCAGGGTCTCTGATGAAGTAGAGATTGTTTTATGATTGTTTTTGAAAGGTGGTGGTGACCTTCTGTGTTCATTTCATGTATGTATGTATGTATGTATGTATGTATGTATGTATGTATGTATGTATGTATGTATTTGTCTGACCCATCTAATATTAATTTGATTCCTTTTTGTAGCCAATCCTGGAGCTTGAACTAGGGGCTTAAGCACTGTCCTTGACCTTTACTCAAGGCTAACACCCTATCACTTGGGCCACATCACCATTTCCAGATTTTTCTGTGTATCTGATATTGAGGAATCAAACTCAGGTCTTCCTGCATTCTAGAAAGGAATTCTACCCCAAGACCACACTCCAGGCCACAAACACCTACTATCTATCTATCTATGTATCTATTTATCTATTTCTCTGCCTATGTACCTACAACTATCTATTTCCCTATGTATCTTATCTACAACTATTTATCTATCTCTCTATTGATGTATCTATTTATCTAAGAACTGTGTGTCCATCTCTCTACCTACCTACCTATCTACTATCTATATATCTACCTACTATTATCTATATAAAAATCTCTCTCTATCATCTATCTATCTATCTATCTATCTATCTATCTATCTATCTATCTATCTATCTACATACTTATCAAACTGTCTTTCTACCTACCTGCCAGCTTGCTGGACTATTTGTCTGCTAGCCAGCCTGCGGGACTACCTGCCTGCCTGCCTTTCAAGGCATGTATGTATCAATGTATGTACCTATATACATTCAAACTTTCGTATGTATATATGTAGTATATACCTATCTATATATCTATTGATCTCTCTATCTTCATCTATCTATCCATCCGTCCATGTAACATTTTGCCAGTTGTAGGGCTTGGGGCCGGGCATTGGCCCTAAGCCTCTTTGTTCTTAAGGCAAGTGTTCTACAGTTTAGTCAGAGCTCTACTTCTGGCCTTTTTGTGAGTAGCTTATTGGAAATAAGAGTCTCACAGGGGCTTACAAGGCTTTGAACCCCAACCATCAGACCTCAGCCTCCCGAATAACTAGGATGGCAGGCAGGAGCCACCTGTGATCAGCTTGGTCTTGGTGCTCAGTGTGAGGATCAGGTGGTGGTCACCCAGAGACAGGAGATGGGGTTCCCAAGTGACATAGGGTCTAGGTAGCCACACACATTGGGGGTGGCGGAGGCTGAGGCATCATCCTTTGACCTGCCCAATTGCATGTTTCTCTTGCAGTCCGGGGCTTGGCTTACCTATGTTCTCGCATCAAACACCTTCGAAGTAATCAAAGAAGGCGGGATGATGAGAGCCTTTTTCCGTAATTTGAGCTGCGAGGGATTGTGTGATGAGTTAAGACTCAGGTTCTACGTCAAGTGAGTAACACTGCCTACACACATCTGCCTCTTCTAAATTTTCATTTTCATAGTGCACAGTGATGGTCATTCTTCAGGATATAAGTCACTGGGGTCCATCAATGGATACGGGCTTTGAACTGGTATCTCCACAACTCAATGAACACCTCGGTGAAAATCACACATGATTGGTAAAATGGCTCCAGTAGTTTAGTAACCAAGAGTGAATGCCAGTCATTCCTCATAGATATGCTAACCTGGGACTGGTGGCTCCTGCCTGTAAATGTAATCACTTAGGAAGACTGAGGATGGCAGTTCAAAGTCAGCCCAGGCAGAAAAGTCAATAACACTTTGGCTGGGTGCTCTCTCTGAGTATCTTTGTGTCAGGGTTGGTGCTCTACCACTTGAATCACAGCACTACATCTGCATTTTCTGTGTACGTATCACTGAGGAATCAAACCCAGACATTCCTGCATGCTAGGCAAACACTCTACCACTAGGTCATGCTCTTGACACTTGACAGACTATTTTGCTGTTGTGATCGGTGTTGAGGCTTCAACTCAGGGCCTGGGTGCTATACCTGAGCTTTTACCTTCAAGGCTAATGTTCTGTCAGTTTGAGTCATTGCATCTTGGTGGTTCACTGCAGATAAGATTCTCTTGGACTTTCCTGTCCTGGGATGGCTTTCAACCTATTATCATCAGACTTCAACTTCATGTGTATCTAGAATGACTGGCGTGAGCTACTCACATCTGACAGACACATTTTAACACACAGCAACCAGTCATTAATCAACAAGGAATGACTTCCCTCATCACACAAAAATTAATCCCATGTGATTGCCCAGGGCAGAAACTTCATGCACTAGAAGCAAACAGAAAAAGTATAGAGCACCATTGGCTCATACCTGTCATCTTTGCTATACAGGAGGCAGAGATGACCGTGGTTCAAAACCAGCCTGGGCAGAAAAGTCCATGAGACTCTTATCTGTAATGAATCACCAGAAAACTGGAAGTAAAGCTGTGGTTCAAGTGGTAGAGCATCAAAGAGGGGAAATCTTCTAATTTGTATTGTAGCATTTGGAGTTGTGACATATGGATTAGGGATGGTTAAGGTTGGTAAGAACACACAACTGGTCCACAGACTTTGTTTTCTCGTTTTGTTTTTCTCCTTCAGACAGAAGGAGGAGTGCCTGGAACACATATTGGTGGCAGGAAGATTGAGAAAATCGGTCTACATTGGAGACTGTGAGTAGCCAGCATATGCTGGAAGGTTCATAGCAGAATCCAGACTGCCTATTCCTTCCTAACACAAAGCTCAAAGACACAGATCAAAGGGCTGTGATTTTGAAATAATTTCTGTTCAGGATCACTGGGAGAACACGGAAATGAAGCTGAAACCTTCAGATACAGATACATAGTCAGGGAGAGTTTGATTTTGCTTTCAAATCTGCCATGTTTCAATCGAGGTTTTGTAGAGACAATTCTCCAGATATTTCCACTTTACCAGAGTCCCAACACTGAGCACCTTGGAAAACAGATTGCACTCGATCAATACATAATTCTTTAACAGTAATTGACATTGGTTGATTTGAAATAGATGGCAGAAATGATGGAGTTGAAATGAACTGAGCATTTGGAATTCTTTCAGGGCGAGTGTTTTTCTGGCAGCCACTAGTCCATTCCTACTTCAGGGATACAAAAGGATTTAAAATATTATTAGCATGTTCTAAGACACATAGGACAAATAAGCATTAAATCAGTTATAAAGAGAGCAGCAATATTCTACCTGAAATGTAACATAATTAACTGTTAGTTATGCTGACAGATTACAGTTAATTACCTCAATAGGAAGAAGAATGAGGTAGCAGTAGACTGGATTATCCTTATTGTGGAATGTATCCTTATTTTAGGTACATATAATTATATACATACTTATACGAACATATACATATATATTACATGTGTATTTAAACATATCTCTATAAATATATGTGTCTATGTGTCTATTTGTTTGTGTGTTACTATGCATATGTATATAGGCCTTTATGCGTACATGCATGAACTTCTGCAGTATTCTTATGAGTGTATGTTTCATAGGCATGCACGCATGTACAAACACACAAAAATATGTTTAACGTGTGTTTTCATGCATATCTCTGTGTGTGCCTACATACACTTGTATAAGATTACATATGCATGGATATGTTTGTAAAAATTACATGTGTATAAAAGAAGGACAAACTATTTGGTTGTAAATCTTCTGAATTTTTCAAGAAAAATTTATTATAAGGGTAAAGTACAGAGGGCTTACATTACACGTTGATATGCCTTCTTATGTTTCTGTCCTCATTTCCCTCCACCCATCCTCTTCCAATCAATTTGTTATCCCCCCTTCCCTTTCCTATTTCAAATATATAGATAAATAAATGCGTATATATTATACCAGGTAACAAAGTCAGATGCAGTAACAATAAGAGATTAACCAAAGGGCAACAAAAAGTAGAAGAATAACATAGTACATTAAGAAAAACAATCACGGATGATAAAGCTCTTGTTTCCATATCCTAGAGTTCCTTTCATTGAGTCTCATCCTACATGACCTTATGTACCTAGATTTTGAGCTATTCTAATTCTCTACTAGGAGAGTCCATAGTTTGTACTAATTATTACAAATGAGGGAAACGATTGAGCCTATATTCCTTTGTGTCTGGCTTACTTCACTTACTATGGTTTATTCCAAGTCTTCCCTTTCCTTACAAATAGGCAATGTCATTCCTTCTGATGGCAGCATAGAATTCCATTGCGTATTATTACCATATCTCCTTGATCCAATCATCTACTGAGGGGTATCTGGGTTGGTTCCAAATCTTTGCTATGGTAAATAATGATACAATGAACGTCATTGTGCCAGTGGCTTTAGTATGTCCTTGTATCTGGATGTTTGGGTAAATGCCAAGGAATGGAATTTCTGGGTCACAGGGGAGCTCTGTGTTCTGTCTTTTGAGAATTTGAAATACTGCTTTCCATATTGGTTGAACGAGTTCACACTTCCACCAACAGTGTAGGAGTGATCCCTCCTGTCTATATCCCTACCAGTATCTGTAGTTATTTCTTGATCATTGCCATTCCAACTGGGGTGAGGTAGAATCTCAAGGTAGTTTAGATTTGCGTTTCTCTTATGGCCAGAGATATCAAGCATTCCTACATGTGCCTATAGGCCATTCTTATTTCTTCTTGAGAGAAGTCTCTCTTCAAGTCTTTGGCCCATCATTTATTTGGATGGTTGTTTCCTTGAAGATTTGTTTTGGAGATATTCAATTTTTGAGCTGTAGATATATTTTAGGTATGAGGCCCTTGTCTGTTGTATGGTTAGTGAAGATCTTCTCCTATTCTGTGGGCTTTCTATTTAACTTGCTAGCTATGTGTTTTGCCAACAGAAGCTCTGCAGTTTAATGCAGTCCCACTGGTCCAAACTTTCTTTAATTTGTTGTGTCTCTGCATCTTTCTTTCATTTTGCCAGTCCTTAGGATTAAACTCAGAGTTTAGGCACTGTCCCTAAGCTTTAATTTAATTAATAAATTAATTTATTTAGCCTGCTCTTGGGCTTGATTGAACTCAGGGCCTGGGGCACTGTCCCTGCTCCTCTTTGTGTTCTGGCTAAGAGCTCCACTACAGCAAAACTTCAAGGTTTATCTGTGTATGCGGTACTGAGGAATGGAACCCAGAGCTTCATGTATGACAGGCAAACACTCTACCACTAGGACATGCTCCAGGCCATAAATTTGAATTTCTTAAAAATACAGAATCTTTGAGTATCATCAGCAACATTCTCCCCTAGACTGTACAATGTGTACGCAGAATATTCCATTTGTTGAGCTATGGGGATTCAAGAAGAGGCAGGAGTTAAATCCACACTCGGTAGTTGGGACTGAAAAGTCTCGATCACCATCTGAATTCAATAGCTAGCCTGCCATCAAACAAAACTGGCAATAAATGACACTGAATCTTGAAATATATCTTTTGCATTGGCAGACAGAGGAACTAATTTTTTCTATATCATCAGAAATACTGGTGATTTCCTGGTTTTCAAAATGAACAATTTCGCTGAAAATGGAGCTATCAAATATCTGATTGTGGTGCTAGGTAAGTTCAGGCACTCCTGTCTTTAGAGACAACAAGGTTCATGTCACCTCCTTGTGTATCACACAGCTGGGACGTGTGTTCATTTGCTTATGTGGGTTTATGGCGGGGACCATCAATCTTCTTGGGATGACAGGGGAGGATATTGAGAGTGAGCCTGGGTCTCACACTTGTCATCCCAGCTTCTCAGGAAGGGAAATGTTGGGATCAGAGTTCAAAGTCAGCCAGGACAGGAAGTCTGTGAGACGCTTATGTCCAATAAATCACCAGGACACTGAAAGTGGAGTTGTGGCTCACAGTGGTGGAGAGCCTTGGGTATAATGTGGTCGAAGACAGCACCTAGGCCCTGAGTTCAAGCTCTAGGACAGGGAAAAATAAAATAAAATAAAATGAAATACAGAAATAGCAGAGAGCATTGCAGTATATGCTTTTAAACCAAATCAACAATATTCTCACCGAAGGGGCCACTGTCTCCTTGTAGGAAAACCAGGCAGCATTCCCACTGAAAAGCAAAAGGAAGAGATGACCAGAATTATGGAAGCAAACTACATACCAATATGGAATGTTCAGTATGTTCTGGAAGAAGGTGAGTCACCATCCTCCTTTCTACCCATTGCATACCGGGAAGGCCATGGTTAATAGTCCTTATCCTCTGTGGGGGTCTGATGCTCAAGTGACTGTCTGTCCTTAGAAACTGAGGAGATGGCTGAAACCCCTGGAATGTGTCCTCTGACCTTGGTTGCCTCCTTTTTTTCTCTTTTCAGATGATTGTCCAGCCTAGGGACATTTCTGGGTGAGTAGAGATGGACACAGTTAAAACCCCTGATGTGTTCATGAGCTCTTCTCTGCCTAGGGCCTGAGTAATGGTCTAGCCACAAATATTCCCATCTGAAGAGTGGCAGACACTTCAATTGTTGTCACATAGAGTTTTAATTTAAATTACTGAAATGGTGACACAAGTCTTGGATTAAGAGTAGTTACTTTAATGATGTTTCCTAAAGTAGTTATTTCTATAATAAAGCAGGAGCTGCCATGAAATAATGGAAGTTGCTCCATCCAACAGTTTCATTTTGCTATCAAAAAATAGTAGTTTACTACTATTAGTAAACTAGGACTTGACTAAAGAGTAGAAGATACATAGGGTGATAGGGAGGTAGGTAAATAAATAGGTGAATAGATATAAAGATATTTAAATTGTTGCTAAGCATGACACAACTTATTTCCAACTCTTGGGCATGTTTCCTCTATCCTTGGGTTAGCTGGGATCCCAATCAACAATTGCATGAGATTTTCCAATTATATTTTCAATGTCATCAGTGTTGTGGAGTTGGTGTGAGATCTCACATGTTTGCTTTTTCTTCTCTTTTATACTCACAGACGCAGGGACATTGGGAACACAAGGGACACCATTATCTCCAGTGGTATCAGGATCATCGCACCTAAGACAACATGACCTCATTTCTCAAATCTGTGTTTCTTCCTTTATGTGAACTCACAGAGTCTCCTTTATCAGTTTCCTTCTTTATCTCTTTTCTCCCCTGAGTGCTTTCTTCTGATCATAATAGTTCTCAGAATGATTGAAATAAACTCATTTTCTTGGCATGAATTTATACCTTGAAAGAATCTGTATTCCTTGGGCCATGTCCAGCCATCCCACAATAGAGTAAATCCCAAAAGGATATTCTAGAAGAAATTCTACAACAACACAATATTTCTTCCTGATCTTTCCTACCCATAGGCCTAGGAATCTACATTTTTGGTCTTGCTATGATATTTTTAAAAATTATCTTTAGGGGCCGGTATAGTTTATCATGTATCAGTGGGTTTTTTTTGTTTTCTTGCTGATTTTTGGATTTTTTGTACCATTTGGTGAGTTTACTTATGGATTGATAGACACATTTTAGATACCACTTTTAGATGGGTATAATTTGTGCAATGTGTGTTTCTCTGGGTCTTGATAATATTTTTCATGAATCCTCATATTTAGTGATGATGGGTACAATGGTTGTATAGAATTTCATTGGGTATCTGTTCCACATCTTCTCAATCCATGTGTCCACTGAGGGCCTCTGGGATGACTGAATATCTTGGCTGTGGTAAACAATGGTGTCATGAAGTATAGCAAGATATGATAACACAGGATTCTAGGCATTCTCACACAATACTGGAAGTGGTAGAATGCTCACCTAGCATGCATGAAACCCTGGGTTCAATTCTTCTGTTGCACATACACAGTAAAAGCCTGAATTGGCACTGTGGTTGAAGTGGTAGAGCACTATTCTTGAGCTGTAGAGCTCAAGGACAGAGCCCAGGCCATGACTTCAAGCTCCATGATTGACAAGGAAAAAAATCTTTTATTCCTATAGAGTGAGAAATATTTATTCTATATGATGTTTCAATGGTTGCCAATCAGATTACAAATTGTATAGAAATTATTTATTCCAAGTACAGTTTCCAGACATCATCAAATGATCCCCCATGTTTTCTTCCACTCTACCAGTGCTCTAGGTCTTTGTGGGGAAACAAAACCTCCACACAGAGTTGTTCACCCTGCAGAAGTTGTTAGACCTCGCTCAACTGAATTCATGTGCAACACACATATTTTGGAAAGACAGAGGTATCAGGGCTGCCAGGGGCACCCCATTTTCTTATTACCCTGGGACCTAGTGATGATGGTGTTGAGATAGTTTGCTTATGGCTCTTCAACCAGCATAGAGGGTGCAAAACCAGTTGTGCTCCCCACACAATACTACTACCAGTTTTCCCCAGGAGTTCTTTTTCTGCATGCCTACATGTACACCAGGTGCAGACTGGAAGTGTGGCTGGCTCAAATAAACCACATGGTATTGTCCTTTCTCCAACCTTTAAAGCATTTTTCTCTCTGTCTCTGTCTCTGTCTCTCTCTCTGTCTCTGTCTCTCTCTCTGTCTCTGTCTCTCTCTCTCTGATTTCTCCTCCTCCTTCTCCTCCTCCTACTCCTCCTTGTTCTTCTCCTTCTTCCTCTGCTTAAGGTTAGCATTCTGCATATTGAGCCACAGCAACACTTCCAGCTTTTTCTGTGGTTGAGGTACAAAGGAAATGAACACAGGACCTTGGGCATGCTAGGCAAGCACTCTACCACTAGGCCCTGCTCCCAGTCCCTTTATATCATTTATCTTGGTATTTTTGCATCATTTTACATACCCTTTCCTTTGTGTAGGCTAAAAGTACACTTTGGAAATGTGTTCAATACTGTCACATCCACAGAGTCCAGTGAATTCCTGGGAGATGAATAAATGAGGAATATGCTATGCTTTGTCCAAGTTCATATTGTTTGTTTATTTTATTTTTGTTTTATTTATATTTTTTGTTGGCCGTCTGTCTTGATTTCAGGGCCTGGGCACTCTCCCTGAGATTCTTTTAGCTCAAATATTATTATTTTTTGGGGGGGAAACCAGCTCACATTTAATTGTGACATTTTAAAATTGTACAAGTTTTTGACATCTGCCCTCCCACCCCATATTTAGTCTCCTAAAATGACAGGAAAACATCACCAGTCACAGGCTTAATGGGTTTAATAAGTTTACCTCTTCAGTTCCTATTTGCAGCACCCATAATCCTTTGAAATACCAGTCCAAACTGGCAGTGGCCAACAGTAAATTTCCATTCTCCAGAGGAAAGTTCAGTTTCTCTGAGCATTCTGTGTTGCAGTGGTACTTGTCCAGATTGGTACCTCCCCATAGTTGGGGAACTTTAAATGTACCAAGGGGTTGTGAGGGGAATAGCTGCATCCCCGAGGATGTGCAGGCCAAGAGTGGCACCCCTGATCTGGGTTTGATATTATCTCTTGAGGGAACATATTCTGTAATGGGGAAGACAAATTCATGTGAAGCCATTTTCTCTTAAAACATGAAGCTCTCTAAAATACAGTAATCCCTAGGACTTATGAAACTTCATGCACGTTTAGGGTTTGGTGGATAGAGAAGAAAGCGAGCTGCCCAGGGATCTTATTCTTGCTACTGAATCTTGTTCTGCTGTTGGCCTAGATGTCTTTATTCTTAAAAAAGATTTATTTTAGGCGGGGATTGGGGTATGGTAGAGGATGGCATGGGAGGATGGGGAGGCTAGTAGAAGATGGTAGCTTTTTGAGCTGTGATAGAGTTGTGTTCTCAGGGGTTGTATGGGACGCTGGTCTCTGGTTCTTGAGTATTCTGCCACAGTGGTTGGAGAGCCCTGTGCCCTCCACAGGTGTCCTCCACCTGTCCATGCCCTCCACCTGCCGTGACCTGGCCTTTCTTCATGCCAAAGGTTTTCAAGGCTACTGAAGAAGTGTCCAGTAATAGAGCAAAAATTTCAGTGGAGGGTTCTTTCTGTGAATATTGTCTCCACTCTCCAGGAGTGCATTACAAATGCCATTTCGTTACCTATGTTTCTTCATCTATACACCCACAGATGTGAGCAGTAAATGTGTTGTGTTTGTGTTAGTGTTAATACAGCCCTGCCAAGGTGCTGATTTTTTTTTGATGAGAATATCTACACACTGGTCTTAATTTTGATAATAGATAATATTAAATTCAAAAAAAAAGAACTTGCCATGTGGGTTCCTAAGTGAAAGCTCCAATATCACAGTGTGGGTAGAATGCCATTTTTCAGGGAGCTTTAGGAACGGTAGACTACACAAGTATTTCACAGAGCCAGATCACTTGAAACAGACCCAGGGAGGAGATGTTTCTGGTCTATAGAAAAACATTTCTTCCCAGTCCCTGTACCCCCAAGGCCTTCTGTGTACACACAGCTAGGACTGTTCCTACTGTGGGCAGTGAGTTCCCTCCCTCCCCAGCCTACCTGTCAACAGCATCATGACTGTGACATATCCATCCGCATCCACATTCAGGTGGTGGAACATAATGAAGTCTTGGACTGTCCACAGGACTACTTACTAGTTTGTCCCAGAATCTTCCTTGTAAGAAGACATCAGGGTCAGTCCACTGGAGTTTCATGACTTCATTTCCTGTCCAATGCTCTGGATGTAAAAAAACTCCTCTCTCCTTCTGGAGGATTTCAGGGATTTCTTGGAATCACCGGGAAAGTGGAGTTGTTTATCCACCATCATCCCCTTCCCTACCCTTGAATGTTTCTCAATGTCAGAGCCATACATGGAACAACTAAAATGGCCTCCTGGACAACCCCCACCATGTGGGCACCTTTGTGCTGAGTTGTTCCCTCCATCCACACCACAGGGTACTTGGTGTGGTGTGTACACTCCATTCTCCTACGTCAACCCCGTAACACTGTTTTCTTTGATTTTTCCATTTTCCCTGAATAACAACAACATAAAGCAACAGGGGAGGCCTTATTTTCTAACCATATGTTGCAGTCACTTTGTCAATCTGACCTAGTAGCAGTGCATATCAATATCAATAATAATAAAAGCAATACTAATAATTATTTCTCCTAGCCATAGGCCAGTGGCTCATGCCTGTAACTTTAGCTATTCAGGAGGCTAAGATCCTAGGATCACTGTTCAAAGCCAGCCTGGGCAGGGAAGCCTATGAGACTCTTATGTCCAATGAATGACCAGAAAAGAAGTGGTGCTGTGTCTTTGAGAAGTCAATGGTTCTGTCTTTTTATCCTGGGGCAGGATGGAATTTTGCTTACTCAATAGCAAAAGTGTCAGTCAAGAATCAATAATCTTCAGTAGCCTTAAGGTATCTTAAAAGGAATCTCAGTGGTCCTCCCACTTGGATCTTCTCTGGGTTGTCTTCGAGGATGCTCAGAGTGATCCACTGTCCATCGAGCTAGCAGACAAATGGTGCATTGTAAAAGTCAGTGCCTTTCTTGTCCCTTCTGTCCCAGCTCTCCTCCTTACCCCGGCTCCCCATAAACCCCAGCACAAACTCTGGCCTGACCAGTTGGAGCAGAGGTGGCCAGGCCTCCCCTGTCCTAGAATGTTCACGTGACATAGAGACATGGGAACACCATGACAAATGGAGGTTCAAGGTTGTGTGGACACCTTCTCCCCATCTGAGTTCTCTGTAGTTCCCTGAGCCTTTGCACAACATAGGCAATCTTTCACCCACAACAGACTGTTGAAGGCTGCAAAGGCATTTTCCTGATGATGAAGGCAAATGAATTCATGTGCTATTAAAAATACCCTAAGATATGGAAGCAAACCAGATGCCCCAATGTAGATGAATGGATTGAGAAAAAAATAGTACTTCTCCAGAATGGACTTTTTTGCTGCCATCAGAAAGAATGACATTGCTCCAATGGGAATGGGATGATTTGGAAAAATTATATTAGGTGAAGTAAGCTAGACCCAAAGAAGCATAGGCTCCATGGTTTCCCTCATTGTAATAATTAGTGTATACTTTGGATTTTCCTAGCAGAGGACCACAGTAGCTCAAAAGCTATGTACATATGGCCTAAAGATGAGGCTAAGTGAAATAAACTCCAGGACAGGAAACAAAAGTTTATCTTTGTGCTTGTTGTTTTTAATGTACTATCTGAAGTTATTTTTTACTTCCTTACTTTTTAAATTCCGTTATGGTGTATTTCTTATTGCCATTCTATCTGACTTTTTGTACCTGGTGTATAGCATAAACATTCATTTATTTTTTTGAACCAGGGAAAGATACCAACAAGTTGATGAGACAAGATACAAAGGGTGAACCAATGTAACAAAGATATTCACAATTCAATAGGCTGGAAATACACTTTATAGCTTGGTAGAAAAACATGGGAAGAGGAAACAATGTTCTAGAAGAAATATACTCACCACTGATGAATGTAATTGTAACTCCTCTATACATCACAATGACAATAAAATAACACACACACACACACACACACACACACACACACACACGGCTCACTCACATACACAAGTCAGGGAAGAGGAATATGGTGGCAATGCCTGTTCATGTCACCTCAGATAGCTGGACCTCAGGCCAGCACAGGCCATGCCAACAAGCAGAGTGAGGAGAAGAAACTTCATGGTGTCTTTGTTGCTGGTGATCCCTGTCCTGTGCACACTCTGAGGAGGCCACCTGAGGTGCAGGGCTCATGAAGTTCCATTCTTTTATGTGATGGCTCCATGGGCCTGAGGCACAATGAACCCACTGTAACAAGTGTGAGGGCTTTGGTCCTCAAGACAGGGTCTTGGTCCTTGGCTTTTTTGCCCTTACTGAGGAGTTAACCATTGTACCAGGTTCTAGTCCTGTTCTGTGACAGAGCCCAATACATGTTGCTTTTCATGTCTTTTCCCTATTGCTTTTTCTAACTTTTGGGTTGGTTTTGCATGTCTCCACTGACACAGGCTCTCTGCCTTATTTCCCAGCTGGTAAAATGGTGTGGGTTTCCTTCCTGTCAACATCCAACTTGACAACTTTGAACATGATGGATTTCTCTGTGTTTTCAGTACTTGGACATTATCTGTTAAACATACATATTCAAAGTAAAAGACTTCAAAATTCTAGAGAAGGCATTGTTCACCGTATTTGGCATTGCTACGTTTAGAAGGAAATCAATTTCCAGAAACAGAGAAGCCAGGCCTTGAGAAGCGAAATCGGGAATATTCCATGAATAGCTGGCAACTGCACGTGGAATCCTGTCACAGAGATCTGCAGCCCAAAAAGGAGCTTGCACAAAATATTTGTTTTTCTAATTTTTTTCATATATTTTTATTGTAATTAATAGAAGGGTTACATGATATTTGCCAGATAGAAGGTGCATTAATTCACATACATTGATACCCTTTCACATGTCTTGGTCCCAATTTCCCTCCCCCCGACCCCCACCCCTCATCTTGTTTTCCATTTCTTTAACTGGTTTTCAGTTGAGGGGCTTGAACTCAGGGACTGGGCACTGTCCCTGAGCTCTTTATACTCAAGTCTGGAGCTCTACCACTTTGAGCCATATGTATGGTGCCACTTCTTGTTTTCTGGTTCATTGGAGCTAAGAGTCTCACGGACTTTTGTGCCTGGGCTGGCCTGGAACCTCAATCCTCAAATCTCAGCCTCCAGAGTAGCTGGAATGAGAGGCATGAGACTTTGGTGTGTGGCTTGCATAAAGCTTTTAGGTTTTTTTGGTGAGTTCAGGGGATTGAACTCTGGGCCTGGACATTGTCCCTGAACTCTTCAGCTCAAGGCTACCCCCCTACTCCTTGAGCCACTTCCAGGTTCCTGGTGATTAATTGGTGATAAGAGTCACATGGATGTCAGTGTCTGGGCTGGCTTTGAACTGAAATCCTCAGATTGTAACCAATGCTAATTAACCACACCAGGAGTGGGACCCCTCACAACACCAAAATCAGCATATATTGTCTATTTCATTAGCATCATTGTCTCATTATATTTCATTGACGATCACTTCTTGGCACTCAGAACCAATTCTACAAAACAACAACCATTATAATAAAATAATTCTTTTGTCCTTATTTATCACTGCAAACATTTTCATCAATACTGTACAATCCACAAGGCCTTGGAGAATATTTGATTTCCTACTGCTTTACAACTAATTTTTTGTTGTTGTTGGTCATGGGGCTTGAACTCTGAAACTGAGTGCTGTCCCTGAGCTCTTCAGCTAAAGGCAACTGCCCTACACCTTGAGCCACAGCCCCACTTCCCATTTTCTAGTGGTTCATTGGAGATAAGGTTCTCATAGACTTTAGTACATAGGCTGGCTTTGTACCTGGATCCTCAGATCTCAGCTTCCTTAGTACCTAGGATTACAGGTGTGAGCTACTGTGCCCAGCCTTACAACAAATTTTATATCTTGATTCTTGGGTGCTCTGCTGATTTTGTATCAGATTTCTGTTCTGGGCAGTTATTATCTGGTGTTTTGGCTCATTCCTCCTTGTTTTAGAAACACTTCCCTGCACATAGCTCAAATGTTTAGTGGAATCAGTGCCATGTAGGGAGTCTGAGTCAGACTTTTACAGCTGTCCTGGTACCTTTTGCTGGGGTAGAGGGAATTCTCTACCCAGTGCTGAAAAGCCTAGAAGTGAGAAAGGCTGCTCATTGAGTGCAGATGCCCAGCTCATTGGGGCTAGGTGAACTCTGCTTCAGAGAACTACAGATGTCATTGCCTTAGTAAAGCCTTGCATGGAGAATTTTCTGATTCTGCCTGATTAACTCCCTAAATGGCTTGGATTTAAGTCTTTGAATCCACCTCTGAGAGGCTGCTAAGTATATTTTGTATGGAAGGTGATGCACATCTTTGCTAGATAGAAAAGTTCTACTGGTACCTGAGTATGTCCATTTAAGGTTTACCATCTTGTCTTTATGGTGGAGAAGGGAAGTCCCATTCAGATGGGAATTCCTCCCCCTCCAAGTGACTGGTGTGCTTGAATGCCTGAAGGAAGGGAAGTCCACCTACAAATGATGGGCCTGACTGAATCCCTGAAGAAAGGGACGGGCATTTGGTTTTTAGGTTATTAAACTTGGGAAAGGGGGTTTCCTGTGATCCTACCCTCTGCTCTGACCCTATTTAGGCCCAGACCAGCTCAGGCATGGCGCTAGGGTCCATGATCTGTGTTCGTGTCCTGTCTCCTGCCTCCTGGCTCTTCTCTAGTAAACATCGAGTAATCATTCAGCAAACCATTGGAGCTGAATTGGTTTGTTGGTATTGTTTTTTTGTTTTCTTTCCTCTTTGTTCCTTTTGGCTCAGTTTCCTAACAGTATCAAGTATATTTGCTGGCTGCTGGTCTTGGAGACAGGAGTCCACCATACAGTCATCGGTCTTTTCCTAAAGATTCCAATTTTCCACCTCTCAAGCTGTGGAGTCTCTGTTTTCTCAGTATACAACATAATGACCTTAATTTTTGCTTTTACATTTCCAACTAGGAGAGAATAATCTACAGAACTGTCCATTTAGCCACTGGTAGGGTAGAAATAAAGGAATCCAGTTGTGAGGCTTGGGTGTTGCTGTTCTGTTGCTGAGATCTAAAGAATACCCTGAGGATTTCTTCCTTCAGGTCACTGTGAGTGGATTTGTTCAGAGAATCATTTGCACAGCTCTCTTGTCCATCCTGTGCTTCCTGTCCTCCTGTGGTTCCATCTTCAATGTCTGTTCATGAAGGTGGCATAGCTTTCTGATAAATCCTTTCATCTGGAGTTGACTGTGATCATGTCAATTATGAAACATTGAGACAAAAATTCACACACACACACACACACACACACACACACACACACACACACCCTAAAACACCCTCACTCACATGTCCACAGCCATCCCCCTTTGTTTTCAATGTGGACCTCCTGATGTGTGTTCAACATATTTGTTACACTGAGAACATTTCTTGTGGAGAATCTTTGAAAATAGTTCTAAAATATTAAATTAGTCCTTATACATAACCAGAAGGTGTAGGCCATGCCTTAAAAGTTGTGAAGCCTCAAAATTAGGCCATGGGGTAAAAGTCTTATGACACACATTTCTATTTTTCAATTCAAGACCCAGTCATCCTACTCCTCTTGCATGTATTACTAATTATAGCATTGATTAATTAATAATTATTTGGTACTTAAATTTAATTAGTTTACTATTTACTTTTGATTGGTTAATTTGCAGGCACCCCTTAAGCAAACATGTAATAAATTTCCATAGGGCATTAGATGAGTTTTTGTACAGCATAGCATTGTAAAATATGTTCAGATTCCCCACCATATGCCAAGACATTCTTGCAGGCTTTTTCATGAAGGACAAGGCAGGAGTCTGGACACAGAACCTGCATTGTACAGGGAGCTCAGACTACTTGACAAAAGTATTGATGAGTAACATGACCAATTTTCTAATGCACTGGAAAGAAAGACTCGGAGTTCTCCGTCGTCTCGGATTTTCTCATTATGATCAGTACCCGGGGCATAGGTGAGCCTGTCCCCCGACTGAATGAGAAAGATACCACAGGGAAGGTCAGGGGGTAACTCCTCAGTGGACTCCCAGTACTCAGGGGTTCAAAGAACCTGCCTGCAATCACAGTGAGACTCCCATCTCCACACTCTGAGCTGCCATACCCCGCTTCCCAAAGGAGAAAATTTCCTACAAGTATTTAGAGTCTCTGATTCTCACTAAATTTGCATTAATATCTGTGAAATGGCCTATTGTTAGAGTGCTCACCTAGCATACACTGTGTTCGATTCCTCAGTCCCACATACAGAGAAAAGGCCAGAAGTGGTGTTGTGGCTCAAGAGGCAGAAAGCCAGCCTTGAGAAAGTTCGGGGACAATACCAACCCCAAGTTCATGCCCCAGGACTGGCAAAACATAAAATGAAATCAATAAACAAATAAATAATCTAAGGGACAGTGTCCAGGCTTTGAGTTCAATCCTCAGGCCTGGAAATAAACAAACAAACAAATAAATAAACTTGAAGAAAGAGAATGAGGCAGAATGAACATTTTCCATGCCTCTATGGAATTATGTAAAGGAAATCTAGCTGTAAAAGTACCCCCGCACACACAGTTAAAAAATGTATTCAATACATAAGGCCATATGAAATTGCACCATAAAAATCACAAATCATGCTGTCCATATGCTCTTAACTATATATATTTTATCCCTGTCTCCCTCTTAATTATGTCTGGGATTTTAGTCCTTCATCCCACCCGACCTGCAAGAAGGATAGAGAGAACAAACCCCAATGAGGAGGAGCTGAGAAAGGAAAGGGCCATCTGACGGCCCCAGGCATCCCTCACCAGAGGACAATCAGACACATCAGGGAGACCCGTCACAGCAGGAAATCGTTTATTGAGGAAGTATATTTATCTACTATAGGATGCAGGAGCCAATCAGCAAAAAGGTGGGCAGCGGGGTGAGAGGTAGTAAAGAAGGGGAATCAGGTGCTGTCTGAGAGTGCAGAAGTGTTCAGGGCCAATCCCAGGTAGCCTTACTTTACATCACAAACCACAGCCATGCCTCCCAACCAGGAAAGAAGACTGTTTATTTTCCCATGACAAAGATGTAAAGCCTTACTTTACATCACAAACCACAGCCATGCCCCCCAATACCAGGAAATGAGTACTGGCCACGAGTTAGGCCTCCTTTTCTACAACATAGTTTTCCATGTCCCTGATGTGATGTGCCCCACAAATTATTTTCTGTTTATTTTCCCATGACAAAGAAGACTTCACAATAGGAGAGATATTTGCTGAATATGGACATATGGAAAATCTGATTTCCGAGAATGTGGCCTAATGAATAAGTGTTCACCTAGCATGCATGAAAGCCCTGGGTTTGATTCCTCAGTACTACATATACAGAAAAAGCCAGAAGTGATGCTATGGCTCAAGTGATAGAGTGCTAGCCTTGAGAAAGCACAGGGACAGTACCCAGGTCCTGAGTTCAAGACCCAGGACTGGAAAAAAAATAACATAATAGGGCAAGGAGTTTAGCCTAGTGGAAGAATGCTTGCCTACCATGCACGAAGACCCAGGTGACCCAGGTTTGATTCCTCAGTACCACATTCATAGAAAAAAGCCAGAAATGTTGCTGTGGCTCAAGACATAGGGCTCTAACCTTGAGAAAGCCCAGGGACAGTGCTCAGGCCCTGAGTTCAAGGTGCAGTACTGGCAAAAAAAATTTTGAATAACATAATAAAAAGATAAATAAGCTAAGCGACAGTGCCCAGGCCATGAATACAAGTCTCAGAACAGGCAAAGAAAGGTAAACAATAAAAATAAATAAATAAGAGAGAATGCACTGGTTTTGAGTTCAAGCCCAAGGCCTGGCAATCAATCAATCAATCAATCAATCAATCAAATATAAAAAGAAACAGGCAGAATGAATATTTTCAGTGAGAAATTCTGTACTTCTATAGAGTAATCACAAGATTTGTCTGTAAAAGAAATACACACACACACAGGCACACACACAATTTAAAAAGAAATTCAACATCTAAGAATATAACATAACACACAAAATATAAAAATTCAAAATTTTGTTGTCCATATGCTCTTATGTATATTTTATATTTATTGTCCCATGACAAGAGAAGAATTCACAATAGAAGAAATGAAAAACATCTGATACATCCACATAAATTAACATGTGGCACATAGACAGGCAGTCAGACAGACACACACATGATCTTCCCACCCGGACTTCTTTCCTGGAGTACCTGGGAAGGGTTGTCCTGAGCACAGCTCACAGTGAGGTGAAGAAGCAACAGCAGAACTCGAATCCTGCAGCTGCCAAGCATCCTATCGCGGAAGGATCTGTGAGCAGATGCATGGATGGGCAGAACCTCTGTACCTGCTGCTTCTTTATGCACCTGTTGTTTGTGCAGAATTCACCATGTGTCCCTGGGTGTGAATCTGAATGAGATGATGAATCTTCTCCCCCAAATATCCAGCTTAGCTGATGTGACCCAGAAGAAATTTCACTCCACTAAGCAGATGAACAGCAAAGCTAAGGTGAGCTGGGGATATTCAGGTTCCCTGTCATGGGAGCCATCCCATCACCGGTTCTTCTGCATACAGAATTATTTATTAAGTATGACATGGCAGTTACTGAATTGAATGGAGAGTATAAAAATTTGATCTTGAAAACAAACAGGACAGCAGATAAAAAATGACATCCTATTCTGGAGATTGTACATAAAATTGGAAAAATGTGGGAGAGTCTGCACTGTTTAGCTACCCAAAAGGCATAGATGCAGGGAAATGAGGGGTTTGATGGCATCTAAGACATATATGTGTATATATATACATATAAATATATATATAATATAATACAGTATGTGCACTCTACCAGAAGACCATGCTCACAAATGATTAACTGTGATTTTTGTATAAAATTATAATATGAACACACACACTCACACTCACACCATGTGCACACTCACACATGGGTCTACATTGGCTCCACTCAAATACCTTCAAGTGGCTTTTCATAAAAGTGGCTTCATCAAGTGCTTTTACTATTTTTATTAAAATTTTCTTCAAACCTAGAGAAATTCATGAACACCAGACCAACATTCTAAAGAATACTAAAGGGCCAGGGAATATGGCCTAGTGGTAGAGTGCTCATCTAGCACTCATGAAGCCCTGAGTTCCATTCCTCAGAACAAGTACACAGAAAAAATGCCAGATGTGAGTGATGCTGTGGCTCAAGTGACAGAGTGCTAGCCTTGAGAAAGCTCAAGAACAGTGCCAAATCCCTGTGTTCAACCCCCAGGAATGGCAAAATTAATTAATCAGTACAAATAAATAGTAATAATAAATGTAATTAAATAAATAAATTAAAGATACTAAAGGGAAGCATACCATCTCTAGAATGCAATGAAGTCAATGAAATACATCTACAAATTATCAATCACTGGAAGATTAGTGTAGTAAAACAAGAAAAGAAAGGAGGCAAATTCCAGGCAAAAAACCTAAATGGCAGGAGACAGCCATTTCCCCATAGTAATTATGGAGATGCCTGTTGAAAACTTATACACAGAGATGAACTTCAGTGCCTCAGATCCTACAGAATTCCACTCAGATTCTGCAATTTTCACATCTGTGCACTCAACAAAATTAAAATGTGTGCAGGAAAAGTTCCTCACCCAATGTAGAACTTGCTGCTGAGGCTGTCACAGGGCCCAGTGCAGCCCAGGAAATACAATAGGCCTCACAGCTCTCTTCCTTTACTGATCTCTCCTCATTGTCAGATGTGTTATCGTAGCTGACCCGGATCCCTTGCTGAGCTAGGAAGATACAGGTGAGACAGAGGATTGTTCTGGAACCCCCACCCCAACACTCATAGCTTCCTGTAATCCCTGCCCAAAACTGGAATATTCCATGTCTGGTCTTTGAGCTACCAGCATCTGCTCATTGCAGTGAAAATTTAACAAGATAACTGTCTTAGAGTATAGAATGGAAAGGTAGGACGCGAGAGAATCACAGAAATGAGCATGACCAGAAGGAGTTGATGTGGATGGGGAATGAGGATAAGGAATCCTGTTGGTATGAGCAGACAAGACAATACTTTATTATGAATTTTTATATTGTTCCCAGATCTGGGACTTGAACTCAGGTCCTGGGCACTGTCCATGAGATTTCTCTACTACATGAGTCACAACACCATGTCTTGCTTTTTCTATATGTGGTACTGAGGAATCGAACCTAAAGCTTCATTTATGCTAAGCAAGCACTCTACTACTATATCAAACACAATATTTTAATAAGAACAATGAAAGCTTCCTGTCCTCCTGAGCTGCAATCTAATGTCTGTTCATGAAGGCTGCAAAGTTTTCTGATAAATCCTACCATGTGGAATTGAATGTGATCATGTCAATTATAAAACATTGAGACAAAAATTCACACACACACACACACACACACACACACACACAGTCCAAAACACTCTCACTCACATGCCCACAGCCACCCCTCCCTTTTTTTTTAAATGTGTATCGCCTGATGTTTGTTCAAAATATTTGTTACTCTGAGAATTGTCATGTGGAGCATCTTGGCGAATAGTTCTGTGATATTACTTAGTCTTTATAAATGACCGGATGGTGCTAGCCATGTCTTAAAGGTTGTGAAACCTCAAAACCAGGCCATGGGGTGAAAACCTAATGACGCACATTACTATTTTTTAATTCAAGACCCACTCATCCTGCTCCTCTTGTGTCTGTTACTAATTATTTCAAAACTTAATTGATAATTAATTGGTACTTAATATTAATTAGTTTACTATTTACTTTTGACTGGTTAGTTTGCAGGCACCCCTTAGGAAAAACTGGCATAAATTTCCATAGGACATTAGATGAGTTTTTGTACATCATATCATATTAAAATATGTTTAGATTCCCCACCAAATGCCAAGACTTTTTTGCAGGGTTTATCACGAAGGACAGACAGGAGTCTGGACACAGATCCTGCATTGTGCAGGGAGCTCAGACTACTTGATAAAAGCATTGATGAGTAACATGGCACATTTTCTAATGCATGGAAAGAAAGACTCTGAGTTCTCCATCGTCTCAGATTTTCTCATTATGATCAGTACCCGGGGCATAGGTGAGTCTGTCCCTTGACTGAATGAGAATGATACCATAGGGAAGGTGAAGGGATAGCTCCTCAGTGGACTCCCAGTACTCAGGGGTTCAAAGAACCTGTCTGTAATCACACTGAGACTCCCGTCTCTACACTGCCAGACCCTGGTTCCCACAAAAGAAAATTTCCTACAAGATTCTCACTAAATTTACATTAATATTTGTGACTAGGCCTAGTGTTAGAGTGCTCACCTAGCATACACCGAGTTTGATTCCTCAGTACCACATACACAGAAAAGTCCAGAAGTGGTGTTGTGGCTCAAGTGGCAGAGAGCCAGCCTTGAGAGTACTCAGGGACAATACCCAGGCCCCGTGTTCAAGCCCCAGGTCTGGCAAAACATAAAAATAAATTAATAAACAAATAAATAATTTAAGGGACAGTGTCCAGGATCTGAGTTCAAGGCCCAGGCCTGGAAATAAACAGACAAACAAACAACAAAATAAATAATGTGAAGAATGAGAATCAGGTAGAATGAACATTTTCCTTGCCTTTATGGAATTATGTGAATGAAGTCTAGTTGTAAAAGTATCACTCCCACACAATTAAAAAATATATTCAATACATGAGGCCCTATGAAATAGTACCATAAAAATCACAAATCATGTTGTTCATATGCTCTGAACTATATATATTTTCTCCCTGACACCCTCTTAATTATGTCATGGTTTTAAGTCCTCCTTCCCTCCGACCTTCAAGAGGGATAGAGAGCACATGCGCTGACCAGGATGAGCCAAGAAAGGAAAGGGCAGAGTGATGGCCCCCAGCCCTCCCTCAAAGAGGATAATCAGATGCGTCAGAGAGACCACTCAAGGCAGGAACTCATTTATTGAGGAAGTACATTTATCTATTATAGAATGCAGGAGACAATCAGCACAAAGTTGGGCAGGACAGGGAGAAGTAGGTAAAGAAGTGGAATCATGTGCTGTCCGTGAGGGCAGAAGTGTTTGGGGCCAATCCCAGACATAGCCTTACTTTACATCACAAACCACAGCCTCACGTTCCAACCAAGTGACAGGTAGACTGGGTCCCAACACCAAGAAATGATCACTGAGCCACGAGTTAGGCCTCCTTTTCTACAGAATAGGTTTCCATTGCCCTGATGTGATGTGCCCCACAAATTATATTCTATATTTATTGTCCCATGACAAAGGAAGAATTCACAGTAGGAGAGATATTTGCTAAATATAGACATATGGGAAAATATTTTCATAAAATCTGATTTCCAGGAATGTGGCGTAATGGTTAAGTGTTCAGCTAGCATGCATGAAAGACCTGGGTTTCCTATGGCTCAAATGATGGAGTGAGATATATATATATATATATATATATATATATATATATATATATTATGTGCACTCTGTCACTAGACCGTGCTCCCAGCTGCTTTACTGTCGGGGTCCTTCTGAGACATCCATGAGGAGGGTAAGATGGCCATTGAGCCTATGAATAATCCCAGGAACACAGACTCTGGAGACCAGACTCTTGGTGCAGATCTAACTTTATTCTACAAAACGTGCTTGCTAAATTCAGATCGAGCGGTCGCAGCCACGTCATCAAGTGTCCTGAGACATTCCCCACTTGCTACAAGCGGGTGGGGCCAGGCGCCCTCTGGCTCCTGACTGCTTGTGTCACTGAATGTGTACGTGCTGAAGCACAGGTGGCAAGCAGTAGGCTACCCCCACATTTCTCCCTTTTTCTTAATTTATGGACACTCATAATAAAATGTAGGATTGGGACTCAAAGGTGCGCAAAGCCTGCTGTTGTTGAAATGAGCTTGGTGGGCCGAAGAGGACTAGGGCTAGGTGGGTTTTAGAAATGGGTTTGGGGTAAATGGGAATCACAGCCCCCCTGTCCTCCCCAGCATGCTTTGAAGGAAGATAATTTCTCATAATCATATCACAGTCCCCTGCTTGGGAGTCAATTTTATTACTCTGGGCCTCCTCAGTTTCTGTTTCTTCTGGTTCCCATGCCAGGGTAGACATAGGTTGAGGAAGATTTGAGGAGATTCTATGGCATCCATATCTGGCAGAGCAGTTATCCAGGGTGGTTTTTCTGGATAGGTTGGTGTCCCAGGAAGTACTGGCGAGGTCCTGATGGTGGAGGCAGGACTCAGTTCAGCTGGCTGTAGCTGGCGGCATTGTCACTGACAGGCCATTTCATGGTGGCACGCCTGCTCCTGAAACTTGAGAGTTAACAGTTATGCAAAGAAGGTGAATCATGGGCTGTCTGAGAGGGCAGAAGGGTTCTGGGTGTACCCCAGAGGTGGCCTTATTTTTTTTTTTGCCAGTACTGGGCTTGAGCTCAGGGCCTGAGCACTGCCCTTGGACTTTCTCAAGGCTAGAGCTCTACCACTTGAGCCTCAGCACCACTTTCGGCTTTTTTTTTTCTATGTATGTGGTACCAAGGAATCGAACCTGGGTCTTCGTGCATGCTAGGCAAGCACTTTAACCACTAGGCCAAACTCCTGGCCCCGCCTTATTTTATATCACAAACCATAGTCACACCCTCCAATCTGGCGGCAGGCGCCATCTCAGCCAGGTGTGGTCCGAAGACCACGAGATGCATGGGTTTCCATTTCCCTGACATGATGTGCTCCACATTTCCCCCTTATTTCATTAACAGGTGCTTGCCTTACTCGAGAGTGTGCCTGTCTTAGGTTCTTACCCGTCACTTACTACCACCCTAGCTCTTCAGGCAATTCACGTGCAGGGTTGGCAGACTCAAATGGAGATTTTAAGTAGGGGAGATGGCCAATGTACACAAAAACCCTTCTATTCTCTGGTCTACTCCTGTACATCCTGGTGAGGGCCGGGGACAACCTCATAGGGTTCCCAGTCTGCGTCTAGTTCTATGGCACACATGAGTCAAACCCTTGCCCCATTTTTAACAGAGGGGTTGGCTCTCCACCCAGGTGTTCAGATAAGAGGCAGGTGGGTTGGGCGAAGTAGCATGGTGCCCCAATGGTTATAAGCAGGGGAAAATCTTTCAGATTTGAAATTTAAAAGTTCAATATAAATAAAGTATCAACAAGCTTATCTTGAGGCTTAATGCCTTAGGTACCTGTATCCCCCATTTTTATTTGTTTTTTAAGGGGCCAATGGCCAAGAACAGGCTAGCTAAAGTCGCAGGAGTGGAATCTGGGTGAAGATCCATCTTCTGTAACTTCTTCAAGCTGACTCAGGAGCGTTGTCTCTATAATTGGCCAGGGACCCTAAAAGCTTAGCCTATTTTACAGACTGATAGGCACATAGCCTCAGGGTCACAAGTTTCTTTCCTGAATTTGTGACTAGTGTCAACCCCAAATCTGCTCAGTTAGGGCTTAGAGCAAAATCAGGATTGTAAACTACCTAGAATTTTGACAACCTTATGTTTTAACTACCCACTATTATACTTACAAGTTCCTGCCCAGTAACTCAGGCATTAGTAAGGCATGCTTACATATGATTCTCTAAACATAATCTTACCTGAAATTTGGTAAGGGCCAAATTTACATCTGAATAAGGACCTGCTGTTCTTTTCTGTGGGGCCACTGGAAAGTGTTACAAACAAACTTACAAGGGTGAATTGAAATAGCAATTAAACAATCATTTTCCTTTTTACTCTTTTTAAAACCCAATTTAATACATTTTAGGGGGCAAGTTTAAGAAATACTAATCACATCACCCACTTTACCATCAGATTTCCAGTGTCAGTCTGCTAGGGAAAGGCAGGATGATGCCCTGTCCTTTCTAAAAAACAGATAGTCAAGGTGTTTGAAACTGATAAATTCACATTTAAATTTCTGATACTTATCTCCAAATTTAAACTCAAGGAAATGAATTCCAAGTTTCCTGATGCCTTTTTGCTAAACAGAATGCAATGTTTACAATGTAAACAGCTCTATGCATTACAATACTAGATTTTAAAGTAGTTCCTCTTTAAAATAATACAAATCCCTGAGGCCTTTGACTTTGCTTGGAGTTTAGACTTAGATTTAACCAACTACCCATTTTTTGGTATGTTAGTGCCAAGTATAAACTTGTATACTTGTAAACAAGTATAATCTAGAACATATTCTCTCACACACATTCACACATTCACACTCAAACATCATGCCTATTGTTTTGTAAATTTTGTCATGGCATAGGAGAAAGCCCTGGGACTTACCTAGCTATGGGATATATTGGAGGCTAGCGAATGGGATACCCTTCTCCTTGGCGAGCTCCTCCACCTTCTTTAATGGCCATGAAGACGATCTTTGTACATTTCTGTGTGGCAATGACGGAAATTCAAGATAATCACTGAATGGCCAGGATCAAGAAAACTAATAACAACAGATGCTGGAGTGGATGTGGCCAGGAGGGATCACTACTACACTGTTGGTGGGAGTGCAAACTCATTCAACCACTCTGGAAAGCAGTATGGCAGTTCCTCCAAAGACTAAATGTAGAGCTCCCCTATGACCCAGCAGTTCCACTACTTCGCATTTACCCAGTCTTCCAGAAACAAGGGCATACTAAATCCACTAGCACAACAATGGTCATTGCAGCACTATTTACCATAGCAAAGGTATGGAACCAACCCTGATGTCCCTCAGTTGATGACTGGTTCAACAAGATGTGGTATTTGTACACAATGGAATTCGATGCTGCTGTCAGAAAGAAAGACATTGCCCCATTTGTTAGGAAATAGAAAGACTTAGAAAAAATCATATTAAGTGAAGTAAGCCAGACTCAAAGGAACATAGGCTCAGTGGTTTCACTCATTTGTCATAATCAGTAGAAACCTTGGGCTCTCCTAGCAGAGATTTACAATAGAACAACATCTAGAGACATTAGGCCAAATAGTATGACACTAAATGTAAGGACCTCCAGAATAAGGAAACAAAAGCCATATAATGAATGACTGTTGTTCTTCATGTACTATGTTATCTCTCATCTCTTTTGCCATCTCATGTTTATCTCATATTGTTACAATATTTCACCTTGTTATCTGATATATTTTATATGTGCTTAATTGGTTATTTGAAATTGAATAGGGAAGGGGGAAACCAAGATAACCAGGGGGGAGGGTGGGAGGGAAATGGGGACCCTGTCATGAGAAAGAGTATCAATGTTTGTGAAGTTAAGCACCTTTTATCTGGTAAATATAATGTAACCCTTCCATTAATCACAATAATAAATAAATAAATAAATAGGAAAAAATAGTCAGTGCCTCTCTTGTCCCTTCTGCCCTAGTTCTCCTCCTCATGCCTGCTTCCCACAAACACCAGCACAAACTCTGGCCTAACTGGATAGAGCAAGGTGTGTGTGCGTGTGTGTGTGTGTGTGTGTGTGTGTGTGTTTGTGTGTGTGTGTATGTGTGTGTGTTGTTTTCAGGCTTGTCATCATGGCCTGGGCTCGGTCTCTGAGTGACTTTTGTTCAAGTCTAGTGTTCTATAACTTCAGTTACACCTCCACTTCCACTTTGATGCTGAGGAAAGATGACTAAATTAAAGAGTTAAACTGAAATCCCTTCCACCCGGATTTTCATTATGTTGCCGGATATATACCAAAAGTAGGACAACAGAAAAAGTAATAATGTAAGCACTAGTATTTTCTATTATGTTGCTCTTACATTAGGAGAAGGCACAGGAAAAAATGTGTATAAAAATGTAATCCATCTAAAAAAGACCTACATAAGAAGGAGAACAGTACAATGTTCATTCTGTCTCAGATGAGGATGAATCCTGAAGAAATACCCTGAGTACTTCCTCCAGGCACACTTTTGCAAAAACATCCCAACTGGAGGGGAAATTGAGGATTTGACATGACAATGCAGAATGGAATCTTTATTCATACTGTTGATATTTTTCACAAACTCTAGGTGAAGTAATTTCTGCATCTTATTGGATTCCAGAAAAGCATTTGAAAGGAGTTGCATGATAAAAGACAAAAACTGGATATTTAAATAAAATACATGGAAATATGCTAAAACAAGGAAAACAATAACACACAAGTTCCTTGGTACCACATACATAAAAAAAGCTGAAGTGGGAAAGACTCCCCACCACCGTGGAACACCCGCAGACGAACGCAGAGGCGTGAGTAATATAGCGCGTCCCCAAACACATCAGGAAAGCAGAGCGGGTGCCAAGCAATAGAACTTAACTGAGACCCCAATACCCCGCCCGAGAAAGACTGGCGGGAGCAGGGGGGCAAGGAATTTAGAATCCTGTCCCTTCCCTCAACAGCCCCCACCCTCAGGCCATTGACTGGAGATTGACAGGCGAGCTACCCATAAGACCCAGCACCCCAACAAGGGAGGCGGGGCTGTCCCAACTCCCACCCGCCCAACGGGCTCAACCCCCAGCCCTCTGACTGGAGACTGACGAGCGGGAGGACCCTAAGACTCAGCACCCCACCAGGGGGGCGGAGCTGTCCCAGCTCGCACCTGCCCACCAGGCTCCTCTCCCAGGACACTGGATCTGGAGAGGAGGGCATTGGGACCCTGCCTTACAACAGTGGGTAGGGGGTGAGGGAAAATAGGAGCCAGCATCTGCCCCCCCTCAATTCCTGAGCGGGGCATCCTCCAGCTGGGAATCCTGAGCAAGACACCACCGAGGGGCCCCCCATACTCACAGACTCTGACAAAGCAGTGGAAACACAGCAGGTTTCTGAAGGGCCGACCAGCAGCCAAGCTCCCCTTCTGAGAACCAAAAAGGCGCGGCTCCGCACTTGGAGCCCACGTCCCCAGCTGGGCCCTGCCCCTGGGAACACAGGGGTCTCCTGCTGGTCCTGCTGAGAGCCCCTGAAATTCTCAATCCCCACACCCTTGGCTTGGAGCCGCCCCTGGAAGCAGCACAGGAAAACGTCCGCCAACCGCGCTCAGACGGAAGCTCGCAGAGCCATCCCATGGTCCACTGTGAGGCCACTGGTTGGGCTAAGAGCTAGTCGTGCAGCAACACATAAGTTTTATTCTAATACTTTCCAAACTTTGTATTCAAATAAGCTACCTACTTACCCCTTGACCTCTCTCATTCTATTTTTCTATCTCTGGACCTCTGCTCGTCTTTCAACCCTTATACTGCATGGATCTACACTTGATGGCTGTTGAGCAACACTGTATATTTAGGTGTTTAATTATTCTCTAGGCTCAGAGGGACTTAAAGACAATAGAGATTGGATTGAGAGACTTATTGTTTTGGGTATAAATCGCTTATCAGTGGATTATTAGACTGGTCGGTAACTGCACAAAAAGAAAGAGTGATAACACCAATCAAAACTTGTGAACATCTAGAGTCTGCCAGCTACAGAGGTCTAGGTTGTTTACATCTGAAAAACTATAATCGTGTTTAGTATTAATCTTGCTCCCATTTTCAAATGGGCAGAACAAGAAACTCAAGAAAAATGTCAAATCAAGAAACAACATCCCCCACCCCCCTCGCCCAATGTAAACAGCCAATGGAACAGTCACTGGCAAACCTAGAGGAGAGTCTTCCAAGTGCTGTACAAATGCAATTGATAAACATCATTAATGAAAAATGTGAAAATATAAAGAAAGAGATAAGGGAGGAAGCCATAGCTGAACAAGAGGAAACCATAAACAAGGTGATAAGTGAAAAGAAGAAGCCATAAAGGAGGCCATAATAAAGGTTTTTCAAAGAAAGATGGATGAATTCATGGAATCCACAAACAAAATGGTGACCGAACTCCAGCAAATGTTCAAAGAAAATAAAGCTACTGAGCTAACCACTCAAATGGAAATCAAGGAGCTAAAGAAATCCATACATGATCTAAAAGAAGAGATGCAAGGCATCAAAAATGAGCAATTAGAAGCAAGGGAGATGAAAAATAAAGTAGATAGATTTGATAGCAGGTTAGACAATGCAGAGGAGAGAATTTCCGGGGCTGAAGATAATTTAGTTATTATACAGAAAGAACAGAAAATGAGTCAATCCAAATCTAGGAAAAATGAGAGAGCGCTTCAGGAGGTCCAAGATACAATTAGGAAGCCTAATTTAAGGCTAATTGGTATTGAGGAGGGCCTGGAGAAAGAGGTCAATGGTGTTGGAAATATACTTCAGGGAATCACCTCAGAGAATTTCCCAAACATCCAGAAGGGCAGGCATATCCAGATACAAGAAGGTTTTAGAACCCCAAACAGACCTGACCAGAAAAGAACATCCGACCGCCACTTCGTAATCCGAACTGGATCAATAGAAACCAAAAAAAGGATCCTAAAGGCAGCCAGGGAAAAGGGTTCAGTAACCTATAAAGGAAAACCAATCAGAATAACCCCAGATTTCTCAGCAGAGACTATGCAAGGAAGAAGTGACTGGAAGCATATATGTCATGCCTTTAAGTCAAATAACTACCAACCAAGAATCCTGTACCCAGCTAAGCTCTCATTCATAACTGAGGGAACAATAAAAACATTCCATTCCAGGGAAAAGCTGCAACAATATGTCGCAACAAAACCAACACTACAGAGAATTCTGAAAGATTTTCTATACATAGAAAACCAAAATAAATGCAATATAGGGAAAAGAAAAGGCACCTAAACAGCATACCACCTAAGGACCACAAGAACTGTCAAGACACAGGCCCAAATAAAAGCTTTTAAAAATGGTAGGACCTAAAAAATATCTCTCAATCCTAACTCTCAATATCAATGGACTTAACTCTCCAATTAAACGGCATAGGCTGTCTAGTTGGATCAAAAAGCAAGAGCCATCGTTCTGCTGTTTTCAAGAGACACATCTTACCCCAAAAAACAATCATCTTTTGAAATGAGAGATTGGAATAAACTCTATGAAGCTAATGGCCCCCATAAACAGGCTGGAGTTGCCATCCTCATATCAGATAAAATAGACATCAAACTAACATTAGTAAAAAAAGACATAGAAGGTTACTACATACTACCAAAGGGATCTTTCCTCCAGGAAGACATAACGATCCTAAATATTTACACACCCAATCCCGGAGCTCCAAACTTCATCAAGCAAACTTTACTTACACTGAAATCATACATAGATCGAAATACAGTGATTGTCGGTGACTTTAACACACCACTCTCACCTATGGACAGATCAACAAGGCAAAAACTCAACAGAGAAACCATAGAACTGAACAACTATATAGACCAACTAGATCTAACAGACATCTGCAGAATATTCCACCCAGCAACAACACAATATACGTTTTTCTCAGCAGCTCATGGAACATTTTCCAAAATAGATCACATGTTAGGCCATAAAACAAACCTGGACAGATTCAGAAACACTAAAATTATTCCATGCACACTCTCAGACCACAAAGGCATCAAACTGAAACTGAACACACATCTCCACCAACGAAAACCCTATAACTCATGGAGACTCCCGTATAGCAAAAACACTTCTTAGCAGAAAGAACAGCGCTGGAGGAATTTCAATTCCAAACTTTAGACTCAATTACAGAGCTATTATTCTCAAAACAGCTTGGTACTGGCACAAGAACAGGCCTGAAGACCAATGGAATAGAACTGAGGACCCAGATATTAAACCACAGACCTATGGCCACCTAATCTTTGACAAGGGAGCCAAAAAAATAGACTGGAAGAAAGACAGCCTCTTCAACAAGTTGTGCTGGCAGAACTGGTTAAGCACCTGCAGAAAACTAAAGTTGGATCCTTCTTTGTCACCCTGCACTAGAATTAACTCCAAATGGATCAAAGACCTGGAGGTAAAAGCTGACACACTGAAAACTTTACAGGAAGGAATAAGAGATACACTAGGCTTCCTTGGCACAGGTAGAAACTTTCTTAATAAGGACCAAGAATCACAGCAAATAAGAGAAAGGCTGGATAAGTGGGACTGCATTAAACTGCAGAGCTTTTGTATGGCAAAGGACATAGCTAGTAAATTAATTAGGAAGCCTACAGAGTGGGAGAAGATCTTCACCAACCAAACAACGGACAAAGGCCTCATATCTAAAATATATCAACAACTCAAAAAATTGAATCACTCCAAAACTAATCTCCAAAGTAACAACCATCCCATTAAAAAAATGGGCCAAAGACTTAAAGAGAGTCTTCTCTGAAGAAGAAATAAAAATGGCCTATAGACACATGAAGAAATGCTCAACATCTCTGGTCATAAAATAAATGCAAATCAAAACAACTCTAAGATTCCACCTCACTCCAGTTAGAATGGCCAGGATCAGGAAAATGAATAATAACAGATGCTGGAGGGGATGTGGCCAGGAGGGATCACTACTGCACTTTTGGTGGGAGTGCAAACTCGTTCAACCACTATGGAAAGCAGTGTGGCAGTGCCTCAAAAGGCTAAACATAGAACTCCCCTATGACGCAGCAATTCCACTACTTGGCATTTACCCAACCATCCAGAAACAAGGACATACTAAATCCACTAGCACAACAATGTTCATTGCAGCACAATTCACCATAGCAAAGATATGAAACCAACCTAGATGTCCCTCAGTTGATGAGTGGATCAGCAAGTTGTGGTATTTGTACACAATGGAATTCTATGCTGCTGTCAGAATGAATGACATCGCCCCATTTGTTAGGAAATGGAAAGACTTAGAAAAAATCATATTAAGTGAAGTAAGCCAGACTCAAAGGAACTTAGGCTCAATGGTTTCCCTCATTCTTCATAATCAGTAGAAACCTTGGGCTCTTCTAGCAGAGATCTGCAATGGAGTAAAATCTTGATACATAAGGCCACATAGTATGAAGCTAATTCAAAGGACCTCCAGGACATTGAAACAAAAGACATATAACGAATGATTGTTGTCCTTAATGTACTATGTTGTCTCTCATCTCCTTTGCTGTCCCTTGGTTATCTCATATTGCTATAGTATCTCACTTTGTTATCTGATATATTGAATTTATTTTTATTTGGTTATTTGAAATTTGATAGGGAAGGGGGGAAAACCAAGACGGGTGGGGAGTGTGGGGCGGAGGGTAATGGGGACCAAGACATGTGAAAGGGTATCAATGTATGTGAATTAATGCACCTTCTATCTGGCAAATATCATGTAACCCTTTTACTAATTACAATAAAAAATTAAAAAAATAAAAAAAATTTCCAAAAAAAAGAACTGCCTTTGCTGCATCCCATAAGTTCCTTTGTGATGTCTCTTGATCATCATTACATTCAAGGAGGATTTGAATTTCTTTTCTGATCTGATCTGTAACCCAGTAGTTATTGTGAAGTGTGTTGTTCAGCTTCCAAGTGTTTGAATGATTTTGACTTTGACTGCATTGTTCAGAATTAGTCTTACTCCACTGTGGTCAGATAGAATATATGGGATTATATCAGTCCTCTTGTATTTGCTTAAGTTTCTGTATGACCTATTATATGATCTATTTTGGAGTGTGTTCCATGTGATGCTGAGAAAATGTAAAATGTTTCACTGTTGGGTGGAAGATGACATGATCCTCAACTTGAGTGACCCAACAAGCTCCACTCCCAAACTCCTATAATTAATAAACTATTTTTGCAAAGTGTCAGGATACAAAATTAACCTTCAGAATTCAGGAGCCTTTTTGTACGCCAACAATACACAAACAGAAGACCAAATCAAGAAAATGATCCCATACTTAGGAATTAACTTAACCAAATATGTGAAGAAATTATTTAATGAAAAATATAAAATCCCAATGAAAGAAATTAAAGAGGACAGTAGGAAATGGAAAGACATCCATGCTCATGGTTAGGGAGAACCAACATAGTGAAAATGGCTATACTGCCAAAATCGATATACAAATTCAATGCAATCCCCATCAAAATCCCAAAGACATTCTTTACTGAAACAGAAGATACTATCCAAAGGTTCATATTGAACAAGAAAAGACCTAGAATAGCCAAAACAATTCTAGGCAAAATGAGCAATGCTGGTGGTATTTACAATACCAGACTTAAAACTCTACTATAGAGCCATAATAACAAAAACTGCTTGGTATTGGCACAAAAACAGACCAGAAGATCAGTGGAACAGAATAGAAGAAGCAGAAATAGAACCACATACCTATAATCAATTTGTGTTTGACAAAGAAGCCAAACAGTGGAACAAACACAGTATATTCAATTATTTGTGCTGGCAAAACTGGGCAGCCACAAGCAGAAAACTAAAAATTGAACCAAGACTTTCACCATGCACAAGCATTAAGTCAAAGTGGATCAAAGACCTCAACGTCAGACCAGAAACCGTGAAACTGCTACATGATAAAGTAGGAGAGAAACTGGAACTCATAGGCACAGGCAAAAGATTCCTGCACAGAATACCAGGGTCACAACAGATTGGAGAGGGACTTGATAAATGGGACTACCTAAAAATAAAAAGTTTCTGCACAGGAAAAAGCATAGTTGCAAAAGTAGACAGACAGGAAACCAACTGTTAAAAGATATTTACCCATAATACATCTGACAAATGCTTAATATCCAATATCTACAAGGAACTCAAGAAACTAATCCTCCCCAAGCCCAGCAAACCATTCACTAAATGGGCAAGTGAACAAAAGAGAGACTTATCAGAAGAGATTAAAATGGCAGAAAAGCATATGAGAAAATGTTCATCATCCATGGTCATAAAGGAAATTCAAATAAAAGCAGCCCTATGATACCACCTTACCCCAACAAGAATGGCCAAGATTTTGAACTCAGACAATGACAGTTGCTGGCGGGGTTGTGGAGAAAAAGAATCCTACTACACTGCTGGTGGGATTGTAAAGTAGTTCAGCCACTCCGGAAAGCAGTGTGGAGTTTTCTTAAAGAACTGAAAATAGACCTTTCCTACGATCCTGCCACACCACTTCTGGGCATCTACCCTGAACATCATAACCCAATATATGAATAGGACACCTGCTCAGCTACGTTCATCTCTGCATTATTCACAGTAGCCAGGTGATGGAAACAATCCAGATGCCAGACATGCAGATGAATGGATACAGAAAACGTGATATATATATATATATATATATATATATATATATACAATGGAATTCTTTTCTTATTAAAAGGAGTTTAATATAAACAATATTTCTAGCAAGCCAAGCCATTACATTCCTCAACCCCCCCCACACACTGCCCTTTTCAATACATTTAAATTTGGCTGCTATTAAATATAAAAATGAAATCATACTACTCATTTTTTTCTTCCTACTAGAAGTACAATAAGTAAATAATTGGTTTAAAGTATCAACATATAAGTCAATTCCAGAACATCAACAGCTGTAACTATTTAGGAATCACTTGTAGGCACAAAGGAATTAAAACAACCCAAAGTTGTACTTGTGTCTCTCAAAACCAAAATCCCAACACAAAAGTACAAAAGACTGGGCCAGGAGTGTGGTGTAGAGGTGGTGTGCTTGCCTACCATGCTCGAAACCCTGGGTTTCATTCCTCAGTAGAACATACACAGAAAATGCCACAAGTGTTGCTGTGGCTCAAGTGGTGGAGCATAAGCCTTGAGAAATCTCAAGGACAGTGCCAGGCCATGTTTAAGCCCAGGACTGGCAAAAAAAACTGTAAGGAAATGGGAATCCTTTTTTTTTTCAAATATCAAAGGAAGGAACTCTCAAATTTTTTTTTTTGCTAGTCCTGGGCTTGAGCTCAAACAAAGCTGGGTGCTAGGAAGCCATTGGTTGGCTCCTGAGCATGGCATACAGAGCCATGGCTTGAGAAAAGGAACGAAGAGAGATTCTCCCATCACAGCTGCTCTGTGCTTCTGAAGGAGGATTAGCACCTGGAGCAGGATGAAAGGTCCCTTGATCGCACATTTCTGTGGCCTGATTTATGCCCAGTCTAAAGATTTCCAACCTGAACAGGTATCATGGATACAATTATCTGTTAATGTATCTGTCTGTGTCTCTCACTCCATCTTTAGTTTCTATGCATATGTTAGAGGTTATGAATCCACAAGTCCTTCCTAAAACAGTCGTTCTATACTCAACCATTCTATGGACACAGGACAAGAAATATTCAAAGTAGACAGAGTAGGAGGGGAGGAGGATGTTGGATTGGCAGGGTCTCTGATGAAGTAGAGATTGCTTTCTGATTGTAAGTGTGTATGTATGTATGTATGTATGTATGTATGTATGTATGTATGTATGTATGTATGCATTTGTCTGAGACACCTGATATCAATTTGATTACTTTTTTTTAGCCAGTCCTGGGGCTTGAACTAGGGAACTGAGCACTGTCCTTGACCTTTACTCAAGGCTAGCACTCTATCACTTGGGCCACATCACCACTTACAGATTTTTCTGAGAATCTGATATTGAGGAATCAAACTGAGGGCTTCATGCATCCGAGGGAAGCATTCTACCCCAAGGCTACACTGCAGACCATAACCACCTACTATCTAGCCAGCTACCTATTTTCCATCTGTCTGTCTGTCTGTCTGTCTGTCTGTCTATCCATCTCTATCTATCTGCCTATGTACCTACAACTATCTATCTATCTGTCTATCTATCTATCTATCTATCTATCTATCTATCTATCTATCTATCTGTCTATCTGTCTATCTTCCTACCTAAGATCTGTCTGGCCATCTATCTACCTACTTACCTGTCTACATCTGATTATGTACCTAAAAATTTGTGTATCTATCTACGTAGTTATCTATCTGTCTGTCTGTCTACCTGCCACCTTTCTGGTCTATGTGACTGCCTGCCAGCCTGCGTGTCTACCTGCCTGCCTGCCTGCCTGCGTGCGTGTGTGTGTGTGTGTGTGTGTGTGTGTGTGTGTGTGTGTGTACATACATATGTTCATATGCACATTTGTTGGTATGTATATATGCATGTATGTCGTATGTATGTGCATGTCTATGTATCTATGTATCCATTTATCTATCTTTCTATCTTCATCAATCTACCCATGCATCCATCCAGGTAACATTTTGTCAGTCATAGAGCTTGGGGTCCGGGCATTGAGAAAAAAACTTCTTTGTTATTATACAAGTGTTCTACAGTTTAGTCAGAGCTTCACTCCAGGCTTTTTTCTGAGTAGGTTATTGGAAATAGGAGTCTCACAGGGGACTGCAAGGGGCTGGCTTTAAACCACAACCTTCAGGTTTCAGCCTCCCGAATACCTAGGATAGCAGGCAGGAGCCACCTGTGATCAGATTGGTCTTGGTGTGAGGATCAGGTGGTGATCACACAGAGAGAGGAGATGGGGATTCCCAAGTGACACAGGGTCTAGGCAGCCACACACATTGGGGATGGGGGAGGCTGAGGTGTCATCCTCTCACCTGCCCAATGGCAACTTTCTCTTGTAGCAGGGGCTTGGTTTACCTATGTCCTCGCATCAAAGAACTCGGAGTTAATCGAAGAAGGTGGAATACTGAGAGCCTTTTTCCATAACCTGAGCTGCGAAGGATTGTGTGATGAGTTAAGCCTCAGGTTCTACGTTGACTGAGTACACTGCTTACACACATATGCATCTTCTAAATTTTCATTTTCATATTGCAAAGAGATGCTAAAATTTCAGGATGTAAGTCCCTGGGATTCATCGGTGGATACGGGCTTTGAACTGGTGTCTCCACAACTCACTGAACACCTCGGTGAAAATCACACAGGGTGGGTAAAAAGGCTCCAGTAGTTTAGCAGCCAGGAGTGAATCCCAGTCACTCCTCATAGATATGCTCACCCGGGACTGGTGGCTCCTGCCTGTACCTTTAGGAAACTGAAGACTTAGGATGGCAGTTCAAAGTTAACTCTGGCCGGGAATTCAATGACACTTTCACTGGGCACTGTCCTTGAGTCGCCTTATACTCAGGGTTAGCACTCTACCACTTGAGTCACAGCACCACATCTGCATTTTCTGTGTATGTAGTACTGAGGAATCAAACCCAGAGCTTCCTGCATGCTAGGCAAGCACTCTAATACTATACCATGCTCCTGACCCCTGACAGACTATTTTGCTGTTGTGATTGGTGGTGAGGCTTCAACTCAGGACCTGGGAGTTGTACCTGAGCTTTTATTTTCAAGGATAATGTTCTGTCAGATTGAGCCATTGCACCTCAGTGGTTCACTGCAGATAAGAGTCTCAGCAACATTCCTGTCCTGGGATGGCTTTCAACATATTGTCATCATATCTCAACGACATGAGTATCTAGAATAACTGATGTGAGTCACTCTCATCTGACAGACACGTTTTGACACACAGCAACCAGTCATTAATCAACAAGGAATGACTCCCCTCATCACACAAAAATTAATCCCACCTAATTGCCTAGGGCAGAAGCTTCATATACTATAACCAAAGCAAGAAAAGTATAGAGCACCAGTGGCTCAAGCAAGTCAGCTATACAGGAGGCAGAGATGACTATGGTCCAAAGCCAGTCTGGACAGGAAAGTCCATGAGACCCTGATCTCCAATTAACCAATGAAAACTGGAAGTAAAGCTGTGGCTCAAGTGGTAGAGCATCGAAGAGGGGAAATCTTCTCACCTGCCTTGTAGTATTTGGAGTTCTGAGATTTGGATAAGGGATGGTTAAGGTTGGTAAGAACACACCACTTGTTCACAGAGTGTGTTTTCTTCTATTTTTCACCCTCGGACAGGAGGAGGAGTGCCTGGAATACATAGTGGTGGCAGAAAGAATTAGAAAACCGGTCTACTTTGAAGATTGTGCGTAGCCAGCAGATGCTGGAAGGTTCATAGGAGAATCCAGACCACCTATTCCTTCCTAATACATAGCCCAAAAACAGATCGAATGGTTGTCATTTTGAAATAATTTAGGTTCAAATCACTCGGGCAACTCAGAAACAAAGCTGAAACCTTCAGAAACATAGTCAGGGAAAGTTTGACTTTGATTTCAAATCTGTCATGTTTCATTCCAGACTATGATGGGACAATTCTCCAGATCTAACCACTTTCCCAGAGTCCCAATATTGAGCACTTGGAAAACAGATTGCACTCGGTCAATACATAATTCTTTAACAGTGATTGACATTGGTTGATTTGAAATGGATGGCAGAAATGATGCAGTTGAAAAGGACTGAGAAGTCCAGGAATTCCTTCAGGGCAGGTGTTTTTCTGGCAGCCACTAGGTCATTCCCATTTCAGAGATACAAAAGGATGCATAACATTATTAGCATGAACACATAGGACAAATAATCATTAAATCAGTTATAGAGAGAGCAACATACTCTACCTGAAATGTAACATAATTAACTGTTAGTTATGCCGACTAGATAACAGTTAATTACCTCAATAGAAAGAAGAATGAGGTAGCAGTAGACTGGATTATCCTTATTTTGGAATGTGTCCTTATTTTAGGTACATATAATATATTCATACCTATATACATATATATGTATATATTATGTGTATATTTAAACATATGTCTGTGAATATACATGTCTATGTATTTATTTGTGTGTATTAATATGCATGTTTATATACATGTATAAACATCTGTATATTTGCATGCATACCCAAAGCATATATACATGAGCATATCCATCATATACTTACACACATGTGCAAACACACATATATAGTTTACGTGAGTGTCTTTCCATGCAAATATCTCTGTGTGCTTACATACATTTTTGCGTGATTACATATGCATGAAAGTGTATGTAAAATGTACTTGTATGTAAAAGAAGGATAAATCATTTGATTATAAAAATTCAGAATTAAAAAACTTATTGTCTGGGTAATATATAGACATTATACTTATATTCACCATATAGTAGATGGATTTCTTCTGAGACATGGATACCCCTTCTCATGTTTTTCCCCATTTCCCACCTCCCACTCCTCCAAATCATCTTGTTTCACCCCTTTCCTTTCCTATTTCAAATAATCAAATAACTGTATATACAATATACCAGGTAAAAAAGTCATATACAGTAACAATGAAAGTAACCAAAAAGCAACAAAAAAGGAGAATCTAGTACATTAAAACAACAATCACACATGATAAATCTCTTGTTTCTATATTCTAGAGTCTCATCCTATATGACCTTATGTACTTAGACTTTCAGCTATTATAATCCTCTGCTAGGAGAGTCCTAGATGTGTACTAATTATTACAAATGAGGGAAACCATTGAGCCTATGTTCCTTTGGGTCTGGCTTACTTCAGTTAATAAGTTTTATTCCATGTCTTTCCATTTCCTTACGAATGGGGCAATGCCATTCTTTCTGATGGCAGCATAGAATTCCATGGTGTATAAATACTACATCTTCTTGACCCAAAGGCATCTGGATTTGTTCCATATCTTCACTATGGTAAATAGTACTGCAATGAACATAGTTGTGCTAGTGGCCTTATTATGCTCTTGTTTCTGGACGTTTGGGTCAATGCCAAGCAATGGAATTGCTGGGTCATAGAGGAGATCTATGTTTAGTCTTTTAAGGAATTGCCATACTGCTTTCCAGATGGTTGAGTGAGTTCATTCTCCAACAGTGGGACCACATACCCACCAGCATCTGTTATTTCTTGATCATGGCCATTCTAACTGGGGTGAGGTGGAATCTCAAGGTTGTTTTGATTTGCATTTCTTTTATAGCCAGAGATCTAGCATTTCTACATATGTCTATAGGCCTTCTTATTTCTTCTTCAGAGAAATCTCTCTGAAGTCTTTCTTCTTCAGAGAAGTCTCTGAAGTCTTTGGCCCATCTTTTAATGGGATGGTTGTTTCTTTGAAGATTTCTTTGGAGAGATTCAATTTGTTGACCTGTAGATATATTTTAGATATGAGGCCCTTCTCTGTTGCATGGTTAGTGAAGATCTTCTCCCACTCTGTGGGCTTTCTAGTTAACTTGCTAGCTACATCCTTAGCCATACAGAAGCTCTGTAGTTTAGCGCAGTCCCAATGGTCCAAACTTTCTTTAAATTATTGTGTTTCTGGGTCCTTTTTTGTTTTTGCCAGTCCAGGGTCTTGAACTCAGGGCTTAGGCATTGTCTCTCAACTTCATTTATTTACTTTTTTTCACTGCCTCTTGGGCTTGAAATCAGGGCTTAGCAACTGTCCCTGAGGTTTTAATTAATTAATTAATTATCTATTTATTTATTCATTTATTTAGCTGGCTCCTCGGCTTGAACTCAGAGTTTAGGGACTATCCCTCCCCAATTATTTAATTTGTTTGTTTGACTGGCTCTTGGGCTTGGACTCAGGGCCTAGGCACTTTTCCTCCACTTTTATTTTATTTAATTAATTATTTGGGGGGGGCTCTTGAAGTTGAACCCTGGGCCTGGACACTGTCCCTCAATATATATATATATTATCTGGCCTACTCTTGGGCTTGAACTTAGGTTCTGGGCACTGTCTCTGATCCTCCTTGTGTTCCTTGCTAAGAGCTCAACCACAGCACATCTTCCAGCATATAGTCTGCATATGGTACTGAAGAATGGAACACAGTGCTGCATGAATTATAGGCAAACACTCTACCACTAGGCCATGCTCTTGGCCAAAAATTTAAATTAAAAAAATACAGAATATTTGAGTGTCATCAGCACCATTCTCCCCTTGACTGTCCAGTATGTACATAGAACATTACATTTGTTGAGATATGGGGATTTAAGAGGAGACAGGGGTTAAATCCACACTCCATAGTTAGGAGTGAATAGTATCTATCAACCACTGAATAAAAGAGCCTACCATCAAACAGAACCGGCAGTCAATCACTCTGAATCTTGAAATATTTCTTTTGCATTGGCAGTTGCAGGAAATAATTTTTTCTATAGCATTAGAAATACTGGTGATTTCCTGGTGTATAAAAATGTCAATCTGGATGAGGATGGAGATGTCACAATGGTGATTGTGGTGCTAGGTGAGTTCAGGCACTCCTGACTTTAGAGACAAGAAAGGTTCATGCCACCTCCCCGTGTATCACACAGCTGTGGGTAGTGTGTTCATTTGCTTATGTGTGCTTATGGCAGGCACCATTGATCTTCTTAGGGTGACAGGGGAGGATATTGAGAGTGAGCCTTGGGCACACACCTCTCATCCCAGCTTCTCAGGAAGGCAACATGTGAGGATCACAGTTCAAAGCCAGCCAGGGCAGGGAAGTCTGTGAGACGCTTATGTTCAATAAACCACCAGGACTCTGAAAGTGGAGTTTTGGCTCACAGTGGTGGAGAGCCTTGGGTATAATGTGGTTAAAGACAATATCTAGGCCCTGAGTTCAAGCCCTAGGACAGGAAAAAAGTAAAATAAATGAAATACAGAAATAGCAGAAGGCATTCCAGCACATGAGCTGGGAAACAAAACAACAATATTCTCACAGAAGGGGCCAGTGTCTCCTTGCAGGAAAATCAGGCAGCATTCCCACTGAAGAGCAAAAGGAAGAGTTGCGCAGAATCCTGAAAGCAAACCAGCTCTCAAGAGATAATGCTCAGTATGTTCTGGAAGAAGGTGAATCACAATCCTCCTTTCTATCTACTACATACTTGGAAGGCCATGGGTAATAGTCCTTATCTTCTGAGTGGGTTTGATGCTCAGGGGACTATTTTTCCATAGAAACTGAGGAAATGGCTGAGAATACTAGAATGTGTCTTCTGACCGTGGTTTCTTCTTTATCTCTTTTCAGATGATTGTCCAGCCTAGCAACATTTCTGGGTGAGTAGAGATGGACACATGTAAAGCTGCTGATGTCTTCATGAGCTCTTCTCTACCCAGGGTCTGAGAAATCATCCTGACACAAATATTCCCATCAGATGAGTGGTAGACATTTCAGTTGGTATCACAAAGGGATTTAATATAAATCCCTGAAAAGATGACACAGGTCTTGGGTTAATGGTAGTTACTTTAATGATATTTCCTAAAGTAGTCATTGCTATTATAAAGCAGGAGCTACCATGGAATAATGGAAGTTTCTCCGTTCAACAGTTTCATTTTGCTGTAAAAATAGTAGTTTACTACTATTAATAAACTAGGACTTGACTAAAGAATAGAGGATATATAGGGTGGTAGGGAGGTAGGTAGACAGATAAATACATATATAGATATTTAAATTTTTGCTAAGTATGACACAACTGGTCTCAAACACTTAGTGGTCTTTCCTCTGTCCCTGGGTTAGCTGTGATACAAATCCACACTTGCATGAGATTTTCCAATTATATGTACAATGTCATCAGTTCTGTGGAGTTTTTCTCAGACCTCACTTGTTTCCTTTGTCTTCTCTGACAAACTCGCAGATGCTGGGGATATTGGGAGGACAAGGGACACCATTCTCTCCCGCGGTATCAGGATCATCTCACTCAAGACAACGTGACCTCATTTCTCAAATCTGTGTTTCTTCCTTTATGTGGACTCACAGAGTTTCCTATATCACTTCCCTTCTTTATCTCTTATTCTCCCCTGATCATAATAGTTCTCAGAATGACTGAAATAAACTGATTTTCTGGCATATATTTCTACCTTGAAAGAATCTGTGTACTGGGCCATGTCTAGTCATCCCACAATAAAGTAGATTCCAAAAGGATATTCTGGAAATAATTCTACAATAAAACAATAAGACTTCCTGATCTTTCATACCCATAGGCTTAGGAATTTACATATTTGGTCTTGCTACGATGTTTTTTAAAATTATCTGTAGGGGCCAGTATAGTTTATTATGTTCCAATGTATTTTGTTGGTTGTTTTCTTGCTGATTTTTGAATTTTTTGTACCATTTGGTGTCTTTACGTATAGATTCACACACACATTCTAGATACTGTATTCAGATGGGTATAATTTGTGCAATCTGTGTTTCTCTGGGTCTTGATATTATTTCTCCTGAATCGTTGTATTTAGTGACACATTTGTCCATTGAGGGGCCTCTGGACTGACTCCATATCTTGGCTATAGTAAACAGTGGTGTCATGAAATGACACCAAGATATGATAACACAGGACTCCAGGCATACATACACAGGGCTGGGATCGAGGCCTAGTGGTAGAGTGCTCATCTAGCATGCATGAAGCCCCAGGGTTCAATTCCTTCATTGCACATGCATAGGAAAAGCCTGAAGGGGCCCTGTGTTTCAAGTGATAGAGCACAAGCCTTGAGCTAGAGAGTTCAAGGGCAGTGCCCAGGTCCTGATTTCAAGTCCCATAATTGACAAAGAAAAAAATCATTTATTCATACAGAGTGAGAAATCTTTGTTCTCTATGATGTTGTTTCAATGGTTGCCAATCAGTTTACAACTCGTATAACAATTGTTGTTCGTGTAAGTAGCCATAACATAAACCTGAAATATCAAGACACAAAGTCTTCTTTCTTTATTTTTCTAAGTAACAATTTCCAGACATCGTCAAATGATCCCCCAGAGTTTCTTCCACCCTCCCACTACTATAGGTCTTTCTGGAGGAATTGAGTAATGTCAACACAGTCTCACCTAAAAAAAAACCACACAGAGATGTTCACCATGCAGGAGTTGTTAGACCTTGCCTGATGGAATTCATGTGCAACACACATATTTTGGAATGATAGAGTTGATTGGCCTGCCAGGGGCAACCCTTTTACTTATTACCCTGGGGACTAGTGATAATATAGTTTGCTCATGGCTGTACAACTAGCACAGAGGGTGCAAAACCAGCTGTGCTCCCCACACAATACCACTGCCAGTTTTCCCCAGTTCTTTTTCTGCATGCCTACATGTACACCTTGTACAGACTGGAACTCTTGTCATACCCACAGATTCCAGTGAATTCCTGGGAGATGGATAAGAGAGGAACAGGCTATGCTTTCTCCAAGTACATATTGTTATTTTATTTTATTTTTGTTATATTTATACTTTTACTTTTTTTGATCCTGGTCCTCCAAGTCAGGGCTGGGACACAGAATCCCAGGAACCACTGAGATAAGGACACATTGGGATGGTTTTGATCTTTGACATCATTACTGCAGCAAACCATACTCCCATCACTCTAGGGCTTTTTCAGGCCCAGATCAGAAAATAACACCACCATGATTTTCTAGTCAAACTCCAAGCACACAGCTCTCTACATGGCAACGAGTTTTGAAAAGTACAATGTTGACATTGTATGGATGCTCTTTCCCAGATTGTGGCCATCTGCCTTATATTACCAACTTCTGTTCAGTTCTAAAGCCAGCCTATAGCACTAGATGGAATGTGATCAAGCCAGCCGACAATGGCAATGGGATAGTTTCTCTCAACCAGGCTGAGAGGCGTCCCTCAGCATGCATAAGGAAGGTGATCAGAGCTGGTGCCCAACCTCCTAGTGCACTCAGAATGTACAGACATTGTATGCAGTATTCTCTTTTTGCCAGTCCTGGCCTTAAGCTCAGGGCCTGAGCACTGTCCTTGGATTTTTCTCAAGGCTAGAACTCTACTACTTGAGCCTCAGCACCACTTCTGGTCTTTTCTAGGTATGTGTTACCAAAGAATTGAACCAGGTCTTGGTGCATGCTAGACAAGAACTCTACAACTAGGTCAAACTCCCAGCCCCTGTATGCAGTATTTTAATGCAGCCTCCAGGTCTTGAAGATTGGATATAGTTTCTTAATGTAGCCTCAAAGTCTTGAAGGTGAAAGTTCTTTCATTTTGTTGAAGTACTATAGTCATTTTTGTCTGCCTCAAATTCCGGGGCAGGAGCACTTGGTGTAGAGCTCAGGGGCCCGATCCCAGGATGAAAGGGGACCAAAAATCCCTCCTCAGGGGGATACTCTAAACCCTTTTCTTCCTGAGCAGCGGGAGGGCTAACTCTCCACAACTCTGTGCACTCCTCAAAGGTTTCCTTGGCCCTAGATGTAACTGAGCCAGGATAGAAGCAGGCCTTAAGGGGAGACAAGGTCGGATAGACCCTGAGGGGAGGGTTTTCTCCCAAGTTAATCTTCCTGATTCTCACCAGGTGCTCTAAGCAGTCCCATGTGGTCCAATTGAAAAGCTTGGCCACCATTAACGAGGCGCGTGTTAAGGCCTCCCAGACCTTCTCAGCTCCGGGATCTGAAATCTCCAAACCTCTGCTTTTAAACCTAGATGCTGGGAGCACCGGGCCCTAATTCTCCAAACCTCTGCTTTTAAATCTAGATGCTGTGAGCGCCAGGTCCTCATTCTTGGTGTGAGATTGTCCCATCTTTTCAGGGAGACCCTTACCTCGGACCTGCTTGGCTCGGCTCACTGACAATCCCGCTTCTAATGAGCATTCTTTTCGTGTCCCACGTTTGGGCTCCAGAATGTCAGAGACTTTAGCGCTCCTTGCCTCATGACCCACAGGAGGGGCAAGGAGAACACACCCCGACTAAGACGAGGCAGAGAAAGGTTAGGGCTGACTGGTGGCCTTCACCCAGCCCTCCCTCTCCAGAGGGAAGACACAGGGGTGCCAGGGAGACTGTCACAGCAAGACTCGTTTATTGGGAAAGTACATTGGCCTAAAATAGGATGCAGGAGTCTATCAGCATAAAGGTGGGTAGGGCAGGAGGAGGTAGGTGCAGTCCGAGAGGGCGAGGGTGCTGGAGCCAATCCCAGGCTTAGAGGTGGCCTACTTTACATCACAAACCACAGCCACGCCTCCCAACGAGGCAACAGGCAGGTTGGATCTCAAGATTAGGACATGAGCTCATTTTCCTAATGTGACATGCCCCACACAGGTTGACTTCAAACCCTGATATTTAGACCTTAGCATTCAGAGTACCTAGGATTACTGTCATGAAGCTGATGTTATTCTGAATTATTGCTTAGAAAAGAATCTCCTGTTGTATTAAAGATGTAGTTTTCAGTCATTGTATTGGAGTCGCTATTTCTAGGAATGTCTCATCCAGTCAATCTTCAGAGTCAGATTGTATGCTCAGAATCATTTATTGAATCATTCAGTTAAATAATGATAGCATAAATTTCAGGAGAAGGGGAGAAGAAGATAAGAAGTCAGGAATCAGCACCACAACTTCCCAAGGAAGAAGGAAACTCATGGGAAAGGGTAGGAAGGTTCATGTTCCCAGAGCTGATTCCATTGCCTTGAGGAAGAAGGATGTGCATCCATTCCTGAAACCCTCACCACCTGAGAGGAGGAGTAGAGAGGCATCACGTGCACTCAACACACTGTGGATATCCTCATGGTGGAGACTGCTAATTCCCACACACTATGGAGAGAAGGAGCACACGAGGTACAGATTGCCAAAGGCGACTTCCCAGGATCTAATCTGTGCCATGGCCTCTTCCTAAAAGTCTTATTTTCCTAGGAATGGACATGGTTTCCATGAACCTAGGTCAGAGACGCCCTGTCCTGGTCGTGGCTGATGTTGATTGTGCACTGGGAATAGATAGAAACCCACATGTACTCAGAAGTTAGCAGGTGATATTTCCATGTCTTCCACACCCACCCCACCTGGCCTCCCTCAAGAGAGATTATTCTCCACGCAAAAGTCCATCACCCAGGACAAACAAGACTGAATAAGAGCAGCAATGGGTGAAGGTGGAGGTACAGGTCTACTCAGCAAAGCCAGGTGATTACTGGAGACCAGGAGAAGGGAGGAACAATGGGGAAGATATTCCATGTTACAAAGCCCATTCACTAACACTGGAGGAAAATTAAATTGTATGCAAAGTAAGTATTGAGCAAAGATCTCGATGAGTTATTTCATTTCATGCCTATTGTTTTTTAAATTTTGTTATGGCATTGGAGAAAGCCCTGGGCCTTTCCTAGGTACGTGATGCATTGGAGGCTGGAGAATGTGATGCTCTTCTCCTTGGTGAGCTTCTCCAGCATTTTTACTGGCAATGGAGATGATCTTTGTACTTTCCCTGTGTGGGTGGACAGGAAGTCAGGGAAGGGTGGTAGTGAGATAAGTCCCAGACTCCAATGCAGCACCCAAACTATGCAGGGCTGACCCAGCCCACAGCTCCATAATTGGCTATTTGGTAGATTACTTGTGGTAAATCTCTTGGACTTCTCTGTCCAGGCTGGCTGTGAATCATCATCCCTTTAGTCTCAACCCCCTAAATAGCAGGGTGACACATGTGAGCTACCAGTCTCTTGCTAAGATTTCTTACTTCCTCCACATTCTGGAGTCTCTGTCTTCATTCAGTCCATATTTTCTGTGTTCTTCATGCCTCTTCAAATGAGTGGATGAAATGATGTGACGCTTTCCTTAAACCGATTCCCCCTTTAAATTATATGAAAATCTGGGGAAAAAACGCTCAATCTTGATATCTTTATATCAGGACAATTGTCCCAATCATGGTTCCATATTCTATTACCACTCTGAGTATTATTGTAAAACTCAGATACCTGGGTCTTGTGATTCAGACTGAGGGCAAGTTATTTTCATGTTGAAGAATATTGAATTTGAAAGGATCCATTCATATTTGTTTATGAGGCTGTTCAGATTTATTTTCACCCTCAGAGTACATGATGAAAGTGTTCAATATGCACCATACAGGGGAGTAATGACAGTGCTTCAATCAGATGGATGATAATTTCCTGTGTGGGTTGTTAGCTGACAGATTGACTTTCACTATGGGAATGGCACAGGCTTCTGCTCAGGGAGTTGTGGAGATGGAGGGAGTAAACAAGGGTTCAACAGAACCAGGTACTTTAAAGAGTCTAAGGGAGGAGGAATTTCTATTTCACAGAAAACCTTTTCTGCCTGCTCCAGGCAGGTATTCACAAGTCAAAAAGTTGGAAATGAACTTTACAGCTTGGGAAAAAAAAGTCGGAATAGGAAACTATTCTAGAAGAAAGATACTCACCACCTGAAGAATGTAATTGTAACTCCTTTACACATCACCCTGACAATAAAATAAAACACACACATGCGTGCACACACACACACACATACACACACACACACACACACTCACTCACAAACACAATCCATGGGAAAGTAACATGGCGGCAAAGCCTGTTCATGGTACCTAAGGCAGCGGGACCTCGGGGCCAGCGCAGGCCATGCTAACAAACAGAGTGAAGAGAAAAAGTTTCATGGCATCTTTGGAGCTGGTGATCCTTGTTCTGCTCATACTCAAAGGAGGTTGCCTGTAGTGCAGGGAACAGGAGGTTCCCTCTTTATGTGATGGCTCCATGGGCCTTAGGCATAATGAAACCACTGTCACAAGTATGAGGATCTTTTGTCCTCTGAGCAGGTCCTCCACTGACCCAGACTTGGCAGATGATCCAGGGCTGACATCTTGTCTCTTTGAGGAGGGATTAGTGTGAAGAGGAAATGAAGCTGAGGTCAGTGATCTTCCTGATGGCACAGTAAGTGCTATGGGGGAACACTGGGTCCAGGCCTGGAGTGCTTCTCCCTCTTCTGTTCCAACTCATGGAAGCACCCATGTCCCCACCATCCACCTTAGTGGGCTGTGTGGCTGATGCTTCTGGAGTCAAAGATGGCAGCCAGTGACTAAACTTACTGGAGTGGTGGCCCTATGGAACAAATCACCAAATTCAGGACTTCTGTCACATGGATTTCTGTTAAATAAAGCATTTTTGGAGAATACAAAATATAATCTTTTAGATGATATATGCTATACATCTAATAAAATATATATAAGTTTACTATATAATCTAGTATATACTATATATATCTAATTAATATATTACTAATATAACAAATGTACATTACTATAGAATATGTTACTTTAAAGTATATATGTGTATGTATGTAGAGTTAGCATATCTGTGTATCTATGCATCTATGCATCCAGCTATCCATCCATCCATTCATCTACTGATCTGTGTGTCTATGTATCTATCTACCTATCTAGCATATTTGTTTTGTTATATATGTCACGTTTATTACATTATGTATTATGTAAATATATATTCATGTACATTTCCATTTATTGATATACTCATTCTCTCTCAGACCATCCAGTCTGAGTCTGGACGTTATTTCACAGGAGAAATTACACAAGTATTCCTAATGGAAACAAAACAAAATAATCAAAATAAAAATGTACAAATAGGGGGAGTGTGAGAGGAAGGTGAGTCTCCCAGCACCCCCCGCCCACTCCTTGGCTGACACAGTTAGAGAACACATTTGCCCCTACTCAGGAGAGCAAAAGGAACAATAGAATGATTGCCCCGTCGTTTCCAGTGCAGAAGCAACACTTGGCCTTCATTATGCTTGGGCTTCTGGCTATGTGTTGAAGCAGAGAACTGTCAACTGGAAGAGAATCCAGGACAAGAACCTGAGCCTGCGAGGGTGCAGTAACCCAACGCCCCAGGGAAACGCCGACTATGGCCCTTGCTAGTGGAGTGGAAACTCTTCTGTGTGTACAACACGGAGCGGAAGATGGCTCTGAGACAATAGGGACGCTGCCTAGCTCTCTCCCACGAAAAGAGAGAACCAGGGAGTCCATGAGCCAACTACCTTAAGAAATCCACAACAATAAACTCAAGAAGTAATGGAGAAGGAATCAAACTGGAAAATAAATCCAGATAAAGCTTACAACCAACTTTCTCAAAGAATTTGAAATGTGAGGAACCCTCCCTGACCCCTCGCCGCTGGCTCCACGCTGGGAAAGTGGCGCAGTGGCAGAGGGTGCAGGGCAGGGCAGCCCCAACTGCCACAGAAACCAGCACAAGACTGGACCAGCAAGCTGCAGAAGCCAGACGCAGGAACCAACGCAGACCAGAACAGCAATCAACGGAACCCAGACACGGAGCACAGGCGGCAGCTGAGATCCGAGGGGAGTGATTGATTCTCCAACACTGTGGAGCAGCCACAACCAAACGAAGAGGAGTGTGTACCGCAGCAGGTAGCCCAGCGGGTAGCGCAGTGGGTCCCCAAACCCATCGGGAAAGCAGAGCAGGTGCCAAGCTATAGAACTTAACTCAGACCCCTCCACCCTGCACGAGAAAGGCTGGCAAGTGCAGGGAGGCAAGGAATTTAGAATCCTGTCCCTTCCCTCAACAGCCTCCTCCCCAGGCCATTGACTGGAGACTGAGAGGCCGGCAGGCGCTAAGACCCAAACTTCACCAAGGAAGGCGGAGGTGTCCCAGCCCCCACTCTCCCAACAGCCTCCTCCCCCAGGCCTCTGACTGGAGACTGACAGGTGGGCATGTGCTAAAACCCAGCACCCCACCAAAGGGGGCGGAGGTGTCCCCGCTACCACCCACCCAACAGGTTCTTCTCCCAGGCCTTTGACCGGAGACTTACAGGTGGGCGGACGCTAAGACCCAGCACTCCATCAAAAGGGGCAGAGGTGTCCCAGCTCACCCTCCCAGGCCACTGGATCTGGAGAGTGGGGGGGCGCTGAGACCATGCCTTACAACAGCGGGTGAGGTGTGGGGGAGTCTGGGAACCAGCATCTGTTTCACTCAAATCTTGAGCCAGGCACCCTCCAGCTGGGAATCCCCAGCAAGGCAGCACCAACAGGCCGCCCACAGTCACAGACTTTTGGGCAAAGCATCAGAAACACAGCAGGGAACTGATGGGCAGACCAGTAGCCAAGCTCGCCTTCTGAGAATCAGAAAGGCGCGGCTCTGCTCTTGGAGCCCTCTTGCTCGGCTGTGCCCTGCCCCTGGGAACAGAGTGGGTACCAGCTGATCCAGCTGAGAGCTCCTGGAAACCCCCAACTCCAGACCCTTGGCCTGGGCACGGCCCTGGAAACAGCACAGGAAAACCAACCATCCGCCCAGCATGCTGAGACTGAAGCTCGCTGAGACTGAAGCTGGCAGACCCATCCCATGGCCCACTGTGAGGCTACTGGTTGGGTGAGAGCTAGTCATCCAGCGACACACAGTCTCTGGGAACAAGCCAAACACCTGCAAAAACTGCAAACTCTGACCTAGTCAGCAGCAGAATCAATTTGGCTGAGAACCACAAGTATACACAGATTCCCAGAACCACCGGTCCCAATCCAAGTAAAGACTGCCACCTACCGACCACAGAGCGAACTACAACAACAGTTCTCTAACTGTAAGAGCACAATGATGAATTACGACATACATAAATAATCAAAGTCTCACACAAAGCCCAAAAGGCAACAAGAGCAAAGGGACGAGAGAGATGTCACCATCCCAAGAAATGTAACCTGAAGAGACAGGAAATATGACTCAAATCAAGGAGATAATTTTGGAAATGAAGGCTGAATTCCAAAAACAAAAGCAAGAAATTTCCAAGGAACTCTTCGAATTCAAAAGAGAGGTGGAAGAAAAGTTCAATACCCGCTAAGCAGACATGATCAGCTCAGTGTCCACACTTCAAGCAAAAATGGAGCATTAAGCAGCAGATTGACTGAGATGGAGAATAGAACATCAGGAACAGAAGATAAAACACAAGAGCTGGAACAGAGAATCGCCACCTTGGAAAAATCCGTCAAAATCCACCAGACAGAACTCCAGGACCTGGCAGATGCAGCAAAGAAATCTAATCTTCATATAATAGGGATTGATGAGGGCGCCAAATTTCAGGACAAAGGAATGCATCCCTTATTCACCAAAATCATAGCAGAGAACTTCCCCAACTTCAAAAGGGAAAATACTCACATTATTGAAGTTTTCAGCCTCCAAACAGGCAAGATCCTAGAAGGAACTCATCTAGACATATCATAGTAAAGACACTAGACCCGAATACCAAAGAATGGATCTTAAATGCTGCAAAAAAAACAAAGAAAGAGATATACTACAATGGGAAGAAAATTCGAATTACAGCAGATCTCTCCATGCAAATTCTCAATGCAAGAAAAGCTTGGAAAAACATCATTGATGTCCTGAAGACCAACAACTGCCAACCCAGACTGATATATCCAGCAAAACTAGCATTTACATTTGAGGGAGAAACAAGCATATTTCCCTCCAAAGAGAAGTTTTATGAATACGTGCACACTAAACCAGCGTTACAAAAAATACTAATTAATCGAGAGCAAATTGTAGAACATCAAGAACCCCCATTAAGAAGCAAATATCTATAATTCACTAAACAAAAAAGGGAGAAAAAGAGAGAGAGAAAGAAACTTAGAAGTAAAAATAAATAATGACAATGGACACTGACCACTTCTCCATAATTTCCCTAAACATGAACGGGCTGAACAATCCAATCAAAAGACACAGAGCAGCAGAATGGATTAAGAAACACCACCCATCCCTATGTTGCCTGAAAGAGGCCCACCTCACTGCCAAAGATAGAAACAAATTCCAAGTGGAAGGATTGAAAGAAATTTTCCACTCCAATGCACAATGCAAAAAAGCAGGAGTAGCCATCTTAATCTCCGACAAAATTAACTTCTCAGTGAAATCAGTACATAAAGAGAGAGATGGCCATTATATATTAGTAAATGGTACAATCCATGCCCATAATATTACAGTTATAAACATTTACTCCCCCAACATGGGAGCACCGAAATTTGTCAAACAACCTCTTAGAAATACAGAACAAGATAGACTCAAACACAGTCATAGTGGGAGACCTCAATACACCACTCACAAAAAATGACAGGTGAACTCAACAAAAGTTAAGCAAAGACACCATGGACTTAAACAATACCATAGCCCAGCTAGACTTAACAGATATACACAGAGTATTCCACCCAACGACAAACTTTTTACATTTTTCTCAGCAGCACATGGAACACACTCCAAAATAGATCATATAATAGATCATACAGAAATCTTAAGCAGATAGAAGAGGACTGATGTAGTCCCATGCACTCTATCAGACCACAGTGGAGTCAGACTAATTCTGAACAATGCAGTCAAAGTCCAAAGAACATTCAAACACTTGGAAGCTGTACAACAAACTTCTGAATAACTCCTGGGTAACAGATCAGATCAGAAATAAAAATAAAAACTTCCTTGAATGTAATGAAAATCAAGAAAAATCACAAAGGAACTTATGGGACACAGCAAAGGCTGGTCTAAGAGGCAAATTTATCCCACTAGGAGAGCATATTAAAAAGACAGAAGAAGAGCATGTAAATAACCTAAAAAAACTGAAACACCTAGAAAAGCAAGAAAAAGTTAATTCTAAAACAACTAGAAGGACAGAAATAACAAAAATAAAATCAGAAATATCAGAAATTGAAGATCTACTATACACAAAATTGATAAATCAAAAAGTTGGTTCTTTGAAAGAGTCAACAAAATAGACAGACCCCTGACAAGATTAAGCAAAAAAAAGGAAAGGCTAGACTCAAATAAACAAGATTAGAGACCCCACAGGAACAATCACAACTGATTCCCATGAAATCCAGTCTATAATAAATAGGTACTATCAAGGCATAAATTCAAAGAAACAAGAAAATCTAGCAGAAATGGATGATTTCTTAAATAATCATAGTCTACCCACACTGAACAACGATGATGTAAACAAATTGAACAAACTAATCTCTTACAACGAAACTGTGGAAGCAATCGGGGAAATGCCAACGAAAAAGAGCCCAGGTCCAGATGGATTCACTGCAGATTCTACAAGATGTTTAAAGATAAAATAACATCTATACTCTTGAAACTCTTCAGAGAAATAGAAACAGAAGGAGCAATACCAAACTCATTTTATGAAGCTAATATTACTCTCATCCTCAAACCAGGGAAAGACCAACAAAAAAGAAAACTACAGACCTATCTCTCTAATGAACACAGATGCAAAACTCCTCAATAAAATATTAGCCAACAGAATCAAGAAACAAATTTAAAAAAATCATACAATATGATGAAGTAGGCTTCATCCCACAGAGGCAAGGCTGGATTAACATTCGCAAATCAATCAATGTAATACATCATATCAATAGAGCTAAGGATAAGAATCATATGATAATTTCTTTGGACGCGGAGAAGGCATTTGACAAAATACAACATCCATTCATGTTGAAAGCACTAGAATAAATAGGACTAAGACGTACATTCCTCAAAATAGTGAAAGCCATATATGAAAAACCTACAGCTAGTATTATACTAAATGGTGAAAGACTGAAACCATTCACCTTAAAATCAGGAACTAGACAGGGATGCCCACTCTCTCCACTTGTCTTCAATATAGTGCTGGAACCCATAGGCAGAGCAATAAGGCAAGAAAAGGACATCAAAGGGATCCGGTAAAGGATAGAAGAAATTAAATTATCCTTATTCGCAGATGACATGATCCTCTACTTGAGTGACCCAACAGGCTCCACTCCCAAACTCCTAGAATTAGTAAATTACTTTAGCAAAGTGGCAGGATACAAAATCAATCTTCAGAAGTCAGTAGCCTTCTTGTACACCAACAATACACAAACAGAAGGCCAAATCAAGAAAATGATCCCATTTGCAATAGCCCCCAAAAGAATAAAATACTTAGGAATATACTTAACCGAAGATGTAAAGGAATTATTCAAGGAAAACTATAAAAGCCTAACGAAAGAAATTAAAGAGGACAGTTGGAAATGGAAAGACATCCCATGCTCATGGCTAGGGAGAACCAACATAGTGAAAATGGCTATACTGCCAAAATTGATATACAAATTGAATGCAATCCCCATCAAAATCCCAAAGACAATCTTTACTGAAATAGAAGATAGGATTCAAAGGTTCATATGGAACAAGAATACATCTAGAATAGCCAAAACAATTCTATGCAAAAAGAGCAATGCTTGTGGTATTGCAATACCAGACTTCAAACTCTACTATAGAGCCATAATAACAAAAACCGCATGGTATTGGCACAAAAAACAGACCAGAATATCAGTGGAAGAGAATAGAAGACCCACAAATAGAACCACATACCTATAGTCAACTTATATTTGACAAAGGAGCCAAAGATACACAGTGGAACAAACACTGTCTATTCAATTATTTGTGCTGGCAGAACTGGCAGCCACATGCAAAAAACTAAAAATTGACCCTAGCCTTTCACCATGCACAAGCATTAATTCAAAGTGCATCAAAGACCTCAAAGTCAGACGGAAACCGTGAAACTGCTACATGATAAAGTAGGAGAGAAACTGGAACTCATGGGCACAGGCAAAGGATTCCTAAACAGAATCCCAGGGTCCTAACACATTGGAGAGAGACTTGATAAATGGGACTACCTAAAAATAAAAAGTTTCTGCACAGGAAAAAGCATAGTTGCAAAAGTAGAGAGGTAGCCAATCAACTGGGAAAAGATATTTACACATAATACTTCTGACAAATGCTTAATATCCAGTATCTACAGGGACTCAAGAAACTTATCCCGCCCAAACCCAATAAACCATCCACTAAATGGGCAAGGGAACAAAAGAGAGACTTATCAGAAGAAGAGATTAAAATGGCAAAAAAGCATATGAGAAAATGTTCATCATCCATGGTCATAAAGGAAATGCAAATAAAAGCTACCTTAAGATACCACCTTACCCCAACAAGAATGGCCAAGTTTTTGAACTCAGACATTGACAGATGCTGGCGGGGTTGTGGAGAAAAAGGAACCCTACTACACTGCTGGTGGGATTGTCAACTAGTTCAGCTACTCTGGAAAGCAGTGTGGAGGTTTCTTAAAGAACTGAAAATAGACCTTCCCTACGATCCCGCCACACCACTTCTGGGCATCTACCCTGAACATCATAACCCAATATATGAATAGGACACCTGCTCAGCTATATTCATCTCTGCACTATTCACAATAGCCAGGTGATGGAATCAATCCAGATGCCCTACTGCAGATGAATGGATACAGAAAATGTGATACACACACACACACACACACACACACACACACACACACACACACACAATGGAATTCTACATAGTCAGCAGACAAGATAAAATAATGGCATTTGCTGGTAAGTGGATGAATCTAGATGGAATCATGTTGAGTGAGAAAAGTCAAGACCAAAGGAACAAAAGTTTTGTGGTATCCTTAATATGTGGTATTAGATCCAAACAGTACAAGAGAGAGGACTCAATATTTGCATATCCAATGATATGAACATTGTATTGGAAATATAAACATAATTACATGGACATAAAAACCTATGACTCTATAGACATAATATTTTTTCATAAATTAATATGTATCTATGATATACAAACCCTTAGCCTAATTTTGATTATGTTCTAAAAACTAAGTGCCAGTGATGGTTTATAGAGATTCTCTTCCTGAACACTTGTTTGTTAAACATGTCATTTGAAATATGATGTGAAAATCAATGTTAATAAATTCTTTAAAAAAGAATAAAATGGGAACAATTTATCTGCTAAGAATTTGAGTTTAGGGCACTAAAGATAATTAAGAGGAAATACACATCTGGTGTTAATTTCTAGATGTCCTTTGGAAATCATCTTAGTTCTAAATTAATAAACAAAGTCATTTAAAATACCATTTGTTATTTGAATGGGCATTAAAATCTGCCCAGAAAGTATGTACCTATTATTAGATACATTTTAGAATGAGACATTTTATTAGTACACAATTGTGTCCTAATACCTCAAAATCGGAGATAAGCCTAATTTTAGATATTCATTTTACCCAATTTTAGGTTTTGGAAATATGATCATGTTCATATTTTCCCCCAAATAAATACATTCCTCTATCATCCATATAGATCAACATTTTTCCCAGACCAGACTTGGAAACTGTTATTATGTATGTTTTTTCTAAGTGTTTTATTTCCCAGCATTATATTCCTTTAAAAAAATGAAAATATGGTGCCTTCCCTCCCTCCAGGAAGAGGGGAAAATTGTTCCTTTTATTCTTCTTGCTGTGGAGTAATGAGATACGCGCTTTACTAATGAAGACTCAGAAAATGCTTTCACTTCCCAATACATCCAAAATAGATCACATTTGGGACATTAGAAAAATTGCCAAGCCACAAGAACAGGCCTGAAGACCAATGGAATAGAACTGAGGACCCAGTTATTAAACCCACATACTTACGGCCAACTAATCTTTGATAAGGGAGCCAAAAAATTAGAATGGAAGAAAAACAGCCCCTTCAACAAGTGGTCCTGGCAGAACTGGTTAAGCAAATGCAGACAACTAAAGTTGGATCCTTCTTTGTCACACTGCACTAGGATTAACTCCAAATGGATCAAAGACCTCGAAGTAAAAGCCAATACACTGAAAACTTTACAGCAAGGAATAGAAGATACACTAGGTCTCCTTGGCACAGGTTGAAACTTTCTTAATAAGGACCACAACCAATCAGAGAAATTCTGGCTAAGTGGGACTGTATTAAACTGCAGAGCTTCTGTATAGCAAAGGGCATAGCTAGCAATTTAACGAGAAAGCCGACAAAGTGGGAAAGATCTTCACTAACCATACAAAAGACAAAGGCCTCATATCTAAAATATATCAACAACTCAAAAAATTGAATCACTCCAAAACTAATCTTCAAAGAAACAACCATCCCATTAACAGATGGGCCAAAGACTTAAAGAGAGTCTTCTCTGAAGAAATAAGAATGGCCTACAGACACATGAAGAAATGCTTGACATTTCTGGCCATAAAAGTAATGCAAATCAAAACAACTCTGAGATTCCACCTCACTCCAGTTAGAATGCCCGTGATCAAGAAATCTAATAACAACAGATGCTGGGGGGGGGGTGTGGCCAGTGGGATCACTACTACACTCTTGGTGGGAGTGCAATCTCATTCAACCACTGTGGAAAGCAGTATGGTGGTTCCTCAAAAGACTAAACATAGAGCTCTCCTATGACCCAGAAATTCCACTACTTGGCATTTACCCAATCGTCCAGAAACAAGGGCATACTAAATCCACTAGCACAATGGTGTTCATTGCAGCACTATTTACCAAAGCAAAGATATGGAGTCAACCCAGATGCCCCTCAGTTGATGTGTGGACCAACAAGATGTGGTATTTATACACAATGGAATTCTATGCTGCTGCCAGAAAGAATGACATCACCCCATTTGTTAGGAAATGGAAAGACTTAGAAAAAATCATATTAAGTGAAGTAAGCCAGACTCAAAAGATCATTGGCTCAGTTGTTTCCCTCATTTGTCATAATCAATAGAAACCTTGGGCTTTCCTAGCAGAGATTTACAATAGAAGAAAACCAGATACTTAATGCCATATAGAATGATGCTAAATGAAAGGACCTCCAGGATATAGAAACAAAAGCCATATAATGAGTGATTGTTGTCTTTAATGTACTATGTTATCTCTCATCTCTTTTGCTGTCCCTTGGTTATCTGATATTGTTAGTTTCATCTGGTTATCTGTTATATTGTATATATGCATATTTTGTTATTTGAAGTTGGATAGGGAAGGGAGGGAAACAAGATGAGGGGTGGGAGTGGTGGGAGGGAAATGGAGACCAAGATATGAGAAAGTATATCAAAGTATGTGAAGTAATGCACCTTCAATCTGGTGAAAATAATGTAACCCTTCTATTAATTACAATGAAATATATAAAAAATGAAAATTTGCTAAGCAAGGTTGTTTTTTTCAGAGATATTAATGTTGACGCCCCCCAGTACGATGTTATAAAAAATAAGTCAAGCTTATGTGTATCTTTCAACCTTTCCCCCGAAATCCGTGGCATGGCATATAAAAATGTACCTCAGTAATATTCTATTAAAAATTGGACAGGGCATTGTGTTTTGTAATTCCCAATAATGTTCCACCATGTATTTGCCTACAGGTAACTTTTTACCACACTAAAAAATATTTTTCAGTTCCCTCCAGACTATTCAGAAGCCAAGCATTTTGTGCAATGTGGAGTGTGTGTATAAATATGTATATTCTAAGAATAAACATACCATCAGCAACATTATTCAGAAGTAACTCATATATTGGCATCTCATTCATATTTGATGTGTGAGGTATATGGTTTTGTTATCTATGCCTTGATATTTGCCAAATCTGAGTAAAGGCATTGGTATGTAATTATAGAATGTATAGAAAATGTTTTGGCTTGAAATATTAACAGATATTTTATGGCATCCCATGGTATACTCTGACCAAACCAGCACCCTTTCTTTTATCTGTTCTTTACAACACCGTTTCCCATCCCTGCCTCCTCATTTTTTGAGGTAGAACACAATTCTTCCATAGCAACACTAGAAAGATAATTCTCTGATAACTGAACATTTATAGTATGTAATAGACTGGTATTAATAGTACAGTAGTCATCAGTGGCAACAGTTGCATTAATAAGTGCAAAACACACATTTTATAAAAGACAAATTTTATGTTTCATTTTATTTTCACCTAATTGTATATTGTCAGTTTATTCTATGTCTTAATTTGCATTACAAATTATTTTTCCTTCATAAAGGCATGAATATAGCAACTTTGTATAAAGGTAGCTAATTAGATTTTTAATTTTTCTTTCATAAAAATTGTCTTAACAGTGCGTTCACCATTGTCAAATTATATATGAGATAGGAATTTTGCCACCCCATGGTTGCTTTTATAAACATTCCACAGAAGTGATACTGTACTGTGTATAAGTTGTGTTTATATGCTGCTTCATACCAGTATTTTAAATTTGGTTCACAACTTTAATTCTGGCAAACATTAACCACTGTTAAAATAAAATCTTGATGTATATGTAACAGCATCGTTTTTGCCCTCTGTCCTCCACTCTTTGTTCTTTATTTCTTCCTATCAGTGCCAACTTTGTACATTTTGTAGCATGGCAATAAAATACAAGTTTTACACTAAGGCCGAGTGTGGCTTTTGGAGGACATGGGGGTGGGAGATATTCCTCCAGTTGCCTTCAGCATGTAACTTCTTGCCATATAAGCCATGTTGTCAGGTAGAAGTTGTATATGAAGTAAACAAGCTTGTAAGGACAAGCATGAATGTGCTTTTGAACTTAATTTTTGTCATAAAAACATAACTAATTTTTTATCTTTGGAAAAGTGAGAATTCTTGAACTACAAACCTTTATTAACTGGAGTACTTAAAGAATAAGCTGATAATTGAAGTTTGTTCAACAAGTTCTAAGCAACGCATTAAATAATCCTACTTATTGTACAGTATTAGTATATTTCAGTGTCCTAAAAATATATGTAAAATATAGTTTCATCTTAGATGATGTAGCATCTTGCAATGAATGCCTTACTGTGGTCATTCTGGCATAAAGATCTATGATGAGGTACTCAGCTTGATACTGGAAACTGAGCTGACTGTACATAGACAACAACCATTCATGAAAAATTTTGTTGCATAAAACCTAATCAGAATTTTTATGGCTAGTTTCCAATTGTTGCCCAAAGTAGATTGCAATAAAAGTTTGGTTAGATACCTTTAAAAAAGTCATTGCAGGATGAGAGTTTGGCCTAGTGGTAGAGTGATTGACTAGGTTGCATGAATGAATACCTGGGTTCAATTCCTTGGTACCAAATACATAGAAAAAAGCCAGAAGTGGTGCTAAAGCTCAAGTGGTAGTACCCTAACCTTGAGAAAGACAAAGGACAGTGTTCAGGCCCTGAGCTCAAGCAAAGGACTGGCAGAAAAAAAAGTCATTGCATAAAGAGCTGCCAAGAGCAAAGCAGTTTTAGAATGTGATATTATCTTAATCATTGTCGACATTTCCACATTTTCATCCATCTTCCCCTTCACACCCAGACCACACTCCTTTAAATTTGTCCAATATGTATTGGATTCCTGTTTGTTATTGTTTTCCATTTAAACCATATTTCCATGTATTTTATTTCCATGTTCACATTTTATCAGACAAGTCCTTTCAAAAAGGATTCTCCAAAATTTAATAAGATGCAAAAATTAACTCACCTAGTGTTTGTAATCCAAATTCTGTTCTGCATTGCCATGTCAAATCCTCAGTTTCCTCTTCATTTGTGATGTGGACCTTTGCAAAAGTATGCTTGAAGCAAGTGCTCAGAGTATTTCTGCATGACTCTTCCTCATCACAGGGAGAAAGAACAAACACTGTTCCTCTGCTCCTTATTGTGTTGTTCTTCTTCAGAATGGATTCCATTTCTACAACAATTTCGTTCTGTTCTTCCTCCTAGTGTGAAAGCAACACAATGAAAGCAACACAATGGAAAATATCAGTGCATACAAATGTTCATTATTGCTTTTTCTGTAGTTCTACATTTTATATCTATCTGGCAACAAGATGACAATTCCAGGTGGAAGGGATTCCACTTCAATGCTTCTTCCCTCCTCTGTCCTCTGTGTGAGTTTCATTCCAACTCTGTCCAGTGGAACCCTTCCAGACAACCTTCTTAGGATGCATAAAGTTGTTGTCCAATCTTAGAAAAAAGGTCTTGTTTAACTTGGGGAACGGTGAGCTAATCTCTGAGAGCTTATTATCCATACTCGGTCCTTATATCCCATTTAGCTTTCTCAGGAGTATGAGATAGATTGTGTAACACACTGGGTGGTTTGCAAGTGATGGAAATAAGGAAGATCCCAAATAATGTGATTCCTGAGAAAATGCACATTCCATGGCAAGTTTACCATGAAAAATCAGAAGGTAATATGTTTCTCAATCTCAGTAAGCCATTCAGGATAATACCAGAATCACCAACATATGTCCATGGAGGATAGAACCTTCAGGGAAGGTCAGGCTCTAATGATCCTAGGCCTTTTTTACCCACAGGTCAGACAACAATATGAGCAGGGTTTTCCTGTCAACCTCCATGCACACAGTTCTCCAAAAAGCTCTAACTTTCCCACAAGTACTGGTTTTATTTTCATTTTTTGGTGTTCTTTCCCAGAATGTGATCATCTATCTGATACCACCATCTTCCACTGAATCCTAAAGCCAGTCTATATTAGTAGACTGAATCTGATCAAGTCAAGTGACAATGTCAGCATCCTTCAGCACACAGAAAGAAGGGGTTCAGAGTTGGTTCCATTTTGATTTCAAAGTTCACATGGAATCTAGAGATATGAGGTACAGTATTTTAATGTAGGCTCCATGACTTGGAGATTGGATAAAATTCTCTTTCTTTCTTTCTTTCTTTCTTTCTTTCTTTCTTTCTTTCTTTCTTTCTTTCTTTCTTTCTTTCATGTTGTGTGTCATGGAGCTTGAACTCAGCCTGAACACTGTCCCTGAGCTCTTCAGCTATTCCCCTACCCCTGGGCCTGGGAGTTGTCCTTGAGCTCTGAAATCAACACTACGGCCCTATCCTTGAGCCAAGCGCCACTTTCCGATTTTTAGAGTTCAATTGGAGATTAGAGTTTCAGGTCCTTTTTGTGTCCAGACTGGTTTGAACCTTGATCCTCAGATCTCAGACTCCTGAGTAATTAGGATTACAGGCATTGGCCACCTCACTGCCTGGATACAGGGTATTCCTCTCTCTCTCTCTCTCTCTCTCTCTCTCTCTCTCTCTCTCTCTCTCTCTCTCTCTCTCTCTCTCTCTCTTTCTCTCTCTCTCTCTCTTTTACCAGTACTGGGCCTGAGTACTGATCTTGGACTTTCTCAAGGCTAGCTCTCTACATATTGATCCTCAGCACCACTTTCGGCTTTTTCCTATGTATGTGATATCGAGGAATTGAACCCAAGTCTCGGTGCATGCTGGGCAAGCACTCTACCACTAGACCAAACTCCCGGCCCTAGATACAGTTTCTTAATGTAGCCTCATAGTGTTGAAGGTGAAATTCTTTCCTTTTGTTGAAATACTATAGTAATTTTTTGTGTGTTTGGGGGAATTTTCCCTCAGGTTCTGTGTTCAAATCCAGCATCATTCCACCTTGAGTACAACAGCACTACTTCATAGTTCTGGGCAACTCATAGGAGATAATAGTCTCCCAGACTTTCCTGCCCAGGCTGACTTCAAAACCTGATATTTAGACATAGCCTGTGGAATAGTTAGGATTACAGGCATGACGCTGGTGTTATTCTGTACTACTTTTCCAAAAGAAATTACTGTTGTATTAAAGATGTAGTTTTCACTCATCTTATTGGAATCACTATTTCTGGGAAGGGCCCATCTAGGCAGTATTCAAAGTCAGAATTGTATGCTCAAAATCCTTTATTGAATCACTCAGTTAAGTAATGATGGCGTAAATTTCAGAAGAAGGGGAGAGAAAGATAGGAAGCAGAGAATCAGGACCACAACTTCCCAAGGAAGGAGGAAACTCATGGGAAAGTGTATGATGGTTCATGTTCCTAGAGCTGATTCCATTGCCATGGGGAAGAAGGATGTGCGTCCATTCCTGAAGCCCTCACCACCTGAGAGGAGGAGCAGAAAGGCATCATGTGCACTCAACACTCTGGATATCTGAGTGTAGAGTCAGACTGACCAATGAATCTGCATAACTCAGTAAGATAACCACACAAAATATGAGCTGTCATGTATGGCACCATGCCTAGGAACTTTTGAAGTACATTGTATTGTCAGCTCCCTGACCATATTGATCTATTGCTTTATTGCTTTATTGTTTTGTGGCCTTGTCCTGCCTTGCTGATCTGATTCCCTGGCAGTTTCCTGGTATCAAGAAAGTATATAAGACTGGATTTAGAAGTAACTGGGGCTACAGTCTTAAGCTCACAGCATTCTTGGGTTGCTGACTTGGGCTTTAGTCTTCCCGACCCCATCTGTTTGTTCTTGCCTATTTCTTTCTTTTTTTTTTTGACAGTACTGGGCTTCAGCTCAGGGCCTGAGCACTGTCCTTGGACTTTCTCAAGGCTAGACCTCTACCACTTCAGCCTCAGCACCACTTCTGGCTTTTTTTTTCTATGTATGTGGTACTGAGGAATCGAACCCGTGTCTTCGTGCATGCTAGGCAAGCACTCAACCACTAGGCCAAACTCCAGGCCTGTTCTTGCCTATTTCTTTTCCAAGTCTTCACCCCCTAAATCAGGAATCCTGAATTGCTGCCGGCTGGCCCCAGCAGATATCCCCATGTTATAGACTGCTAATGCACACAGACCACAGATAGAAGGAGCACACAAAGCATGGATTGCCAGTTGACTACCCAGGATCTAATATGTGCCATAGACTCATCCTGGAAAGACAGTATGTGAACCTAGGTTAAAGACACCCTGTGTATGGTCATGGCCGATGTCTACTGTACAGTGGGAATTTTTGTGCCTACATTTATCAATGATTTCTGGACATCTGCTCATGGGCTAAGTGTTTGTAAATTGCACATTGTCCATGCTCCCAGAAATTCCCCACTGATCCAACTACAGAAGGCTTCTTGTCCCACACACTTTGTCCTCTTCTCCCCAAGTGATGGGAACAAATGTGGACATGAAAGTCAGTGATGGGGGGTGCTATTTCCACAACGTCCACCCCCACACTACCATGACATCATGGTTCAAAGGTAGCTGGAGGCAGGAAAACCTGAAGAAAGTCTTATCTCCAATGAACAACTCAGAAAACCTTTTTTCATTTTCAAGCTTTTCAGGTGAGGGTTTTATTGACAGGCCAAATCTGATGTAAAGAAATACTTCAAACCCAAGGAAACCATTTCAAGATATACACAGGTAAAGGGAAGGAGAGGAAAAACAGGCAGCTTGCTCCTGAGAGTGAAGAAGTGTCCTCAGGTTGCCGTCGTGGATCCAGGCTTTAGAAAAGTTCAACAAGCAAATGGACACATTTGTTGACATGTCCCTGGCTGGACAACTTGGTTATTTGACCAATGTTGACCTGGAATTAATAAGTTCACCACTGTTAGTTTCTATCTACAAGTGGGAGAAAAAGGCTTTTAATAATACATTCCTCAATCGAGACTAGAAATTAGAATAAATAAAAAAATCATAATAAAGAAGCCACAACATATACAAATTAATAACAAGGGAATAAATTTTCTCCTTCTGCTTTTTGTTTTTGTTTATTGCCAGTCCTGGAGCTTAAATTCAGGACCAGAGCACTGTTCTTGCACATTCTCCATCCATCTATGCCTCTGTCTCTAAGGGTCTGTCTCTCTATGTCTCTCTCTCTCTCTCTCTCTCTCTCTCTCTCTCTCTCTCTCTCTCTCTCTCTCTCTCTCTCTCTTTCTCTCTGTGTGTGTCTTTCTCTCTCTCATTTTCTCTCTCACGTGCATTCTCTCTCTCTCTCTCTCTCTCTCTCTCTCTCTCTCTCTCTCTCTGAGAGTCATGGGCTTGGTCTCTCTCTCCGTCTCTCTCTGTCATTCTGTGTCTGTCTCTCTGTCTCTCTATCTCTGTTTCTCTTGCTTGTCAGTCGTCGGGTTTGGACTTGGCCTGGGCACTGTCTGTGGACACGTTTTTTGCTCATGTCTAGTCCTCTGCCTCATGAGCCACAGCTACTTCTGGCTTTTTCTATGTATATGGTACCAAGGAATAGAACCAAGGGCCTGGTGCATGCTAGGCAAGCACACTACCACTAAGCCAACTTCGGACCGCTGTCCTCAAGGCTAGACTTATATTTACCACTTGAACCTCAGAACCACTTCCAGCTTTTTCTATGTATGTGGTAACTGAGGAATCAAACTCAGATCATTGTGAATGCTAGGCAAACGCTCTACCACTAGGACAAACTCTCAGCACTCTGTTTATATTTTTTTAAGATAATTTTCTCAGCTGAGAGAATCCAGCCAGATTTCTTTCCATCCTCTATAGTTAAAGGACAAATAATAATTAAGAACAAACAAAACAATCAAGAACTTAGGAAAATGGAGCAATGAATTAGAGTGTCCGTGTGCTTTTAGGGTCATGATATATTTTTTTTTCTGGAAGAGTAATTCACAAAAGAGGATTATAGAAGCCCTGTATGTCCTTTTTTCCTGAGATTGTTGCCTGAAGAAGTGTGGCAGGTTTTGTGCAGGAAATCTGCAATCATAATGGATCATCTAGGCCCTCAGGAAACTTTGAGTAAATTCTCCAAGGAATACATACTGAGAGAAGTCCTGCTTTTGCCTGATTATCATAGTTGATGGGCTTTCTACCTGGTTAAACCTTACTTCATCTCATACACAACATGGAGGTAATTTTGAACACATTTCATTTAAGACTATAACCTGTTCAAACTAAAGTTGCTAGAGAAAAATGGATAGTTTCCCCACGCCAAAAGTAAACAAATAAACGTTAAAACATAAGAGTTACCTGGAACTGAACAATCTTTAGAATCATAAATCTAGGGCCAAGAGCATGGCCTAGTTATAGAGTGTTTGCCTAACTGCAGAGACCATGGGTTTGATTCCACATTACCACATATACAGAAAAAGCTATAAGTGGTGCTGTGACTCAAGTGGTAGAGTGCCAGTTTTGAGAAAGCTTGAGGACAGTGCCCAGGCCCTGAGTTCAAGCCTAAGGATTGGTAAAAAAAATAATTGTTTTAAAAGTCACAACCCTAGCTGGGCACAGTTGCTCATGCCTATAATCCTAGCTATTCAGGAGCCTGAGATATGACAATCCCTGTTCAAAGCCAGCCCGGGCACTAAAGATCATGATTCTCATCTCAAATTAACCAGTAGAAAACCAGAAATGCTGTGGCTCCAGTGATAAGGCTGTATCCTTGAGCTGAAGAGATCTGGGACAGGGCACAGGCCCAGAGTTCAAGCCCAATAACTGACCAAAAAAGAGAAAAATATCATAAATCTATAAATGAAAGATAAGGCTAAAAAATGCTGCAAAAATAGTGAGACAAAGAGCCTGGAGTTTGGCTCTGTGGGGTAGTGCTTACCTAGCCTTTAGGAAGTCCTGGTTCCTGGATACCACAAACATAAAAAATGCTGGCAGTGGTGCTGTGGTTCAAGTGGGAGAACACTAATCTTAAGGAAACTCAAGGACAATGTGCAGACTGTGAATTCAAGTGCCAGCACTGGCAAAAATTATTTTTTTTTGTTTTTCTGCCAGTCGTGGGGCTGAAATCAGGGCCTGAGCACTGTTGTTGGACTTTTCTCAAGGCTAGAGCTCTAGCACATGAGCCAAATCACCACTTCCAGCTTTTTTCTATGTACATGGTACTGAGGAATCGACCCAGGTCTTCATGTATGCTAGGCAAGCACTCTACCACTAGGACAAATGTCTGGCCCCAAAAATTAATAAAATCATAAAAAATAATAAACTGAGACAAAGAGGTGGACTTGGGTTGTAGGCCTTTATGTTTATTGTTTTTTTCTTTTTGCTTTTTCATATAAAAAGGGGAATTTATTGGAGAAGTAAATGGTGAACTGACTGTCCAGGGATATAGTGTAGACTCAGGAGCTGACACTGTGACCCCGAGTGGCTCTCATGCTGGTTTTTTTTTAAATTGTAATTAATAAAAGTGTTACATGATATTTGCCAGATAGAAGGTGCATTAATTCACATACATTGATACCCTTTCACATGTCTTGGTACCCATTTCCCTCCCCCCACCCCTCCCCCATCTTGGTTTTCCCCCCTTCCCTATCAAATTTCAAATAACCAAATACAAATAAATTCAATATATCAGGTAACAACGTGAGATACTGTAACAATATGAGATACCCAAGAGACAGCAAAGGAGATGAGAGATAACATAGTACATTAAGTACAACAATCATTCATTATATGGCTTTTGTTTCAATATCCTGGAGGTCCTTTCAATTAGCTTCATACTATATGGCCTTATGTATCAAGATTTTGCTCTATTGCAGATCTCTGCTAGTAGAGCTCAAGGTTTCTACTGATTATGACAAATGAGGGAAACCATTGAGCCTAAGTTCCTTTGAGTCTGGCTTACTTCACTTAATATGATTTTTTCTAAGCCTTTCCATTTCCTAACAAATGGGGCGATGTCATTTTTTCTGACAGCAGCATAGAATTCCACTGTGTACAAATACCACAACTTGTTGATCCACTCATCAACTGAGGGACATCTAGGTTGGTTCCATATCTTTGCTATGGTGAATAATGCTGCAATGAACATTGTTGTGCTACTGGATTTAGTATGCCCTAGATTCTGGATGGTTGGGTAAATGCCAAGTAGTGGAATTGCTGGGTCATAGGGGAGTTCTATGTTTAGCCTTTTGAGGCACTGCCATACTGCTTTCCATAGTGGTTGAATGAATTTGCACTCCCACCAACAGTGTAGTAGTGATCCCTCCTGGCCACATCCCCTCCAGCATCTGTTATTATTCGTTTTCCTGATCCTGGCCATTCTAACTGGAGTGAGGTGGAATCTTAGAGTTGTTTTGATTTGCATTTCTTTTATGACCAGAGATTTAACCCTCAAAAATCACCTGCCTTCCTTTACGCCAACAGTGAGAGGAACGAGGCAATAATCAGGAAAGCAACTCCTTTCCCAGTAGCCTCAAAGAAAATAAAGTACCTAGGAATTACCTTAACTAAGAATGTAAAGGACCTTTTTGATGAAAACTTTAAAACCCTAAAAAAGGAAATTAAAGCAGAACTAAGGAAATGGAAAAACCTCCCATGCTCCTGGATTGGAAGAATCAATATTGTGAAAATGACAATCTTGCCAAGGGCTATCTACAAATTCAACGCAATATCCATCAATATCCCAATGGCATTCTTTAAAGAAATAGAAGAGGCAATTCAAAATTTCATATGGAATAATAAAAGACCCCATATAGCAAAAACACTTCTTAGCAGAAAGAACAGCACTGGAGGACTTTCAATTCCAAACTTTAGACTCTATTACAGGGCTATAATTCTCAAAACAGCTTGGTACTGGCACAAGAACAGGCCTGAAGACCAATGGAATAGAACTGAGGACCCAGATATTAAACCACAGACCTATGGCCACCTAATCTTTGACAAGGGAGCCAAAAAAATAGACTGGAAGAAAGACAGCCTCTTCAACAAGTTGTGCTGGCAGAAATGGTTAAGCACCTGCAGAAAACTAAAGTTGGATCCTTCTTTGTCACCCTGCACTAGAATTAACTCCAAATAGATCAAGACCTCGAGGTAAAAGCTGACACACTGAAAACTTTACAAGAAGGAATAGGAGATACACTAGGCCTCCTTGGCACAGGTCAAAACTTTCTTAATAAGGACCAAGAATCGCAACAAATCAGAGAAAGGCTGGATAAGTGGGACTGCATTAAACTGCAGAGCCTTTGTATGGCAAAGGACATAGCTAGTAAATTAATTAGGAATCCTACAGAGTGGGAGAAGATCTTCACCAACCAAACAACGGACAAAGCCTCATATCTAAAATATATCAACAACTCAAAAAATTGAATCACTCCAAAAGTAATCTCCAAATTAACAACCATCCCATTAAAAAATGGGCTAAAGACTTAAAGAGAGTCTTCTCTGAACAAGAGACAAATATGGCCTATAGACACATGTTTATTGTTTTTTTCTAATAGTAATTGTGGTCATGTCTGTTATTTGCAAAAAGTACACTGATGTCTCTGTACAACACACAATGTTGCTGGCTTGTACTTATCCCTTTCTTTTAAAGATGTATTATATAAAATATTTCTTACAAAAGACATTAAAGTCATTAAATGTAAATTAGATATACTAATCACCATGGAGCATTTCCCTTCTCCCCAGTATGGATAACTGACAAAAGACAATCATTCACTCCACTAAACTTTCTCTCAATTCTCATCTAATTAATGAAGTAGAAGTTCACAGGGCTTGCAAAAGCCAAGCAGGATATTTGTGAGAAAAGTCAAACAAAGCCGAGTGCTGAGAAGCCATTGGTTGGCTCCTGACCAGGGCCCACAGAGCCATGGCTTGAAAAGAGGAATGGAGAGAGATTCTCCCATCACAGCTGCTCTGAGCTTCTGAAGGAGGACTAGTGCCTGGAGCAGGATGAAGGCTTTCTTGATCGCACTTTTCTGTGGCCTGACTTATGCCCAGTCTAAAGATTTCCAACCTGAGCAGGTACCATGGATACAATTATCTGTAAATGTATCTGTCTGTCTCTCACTCCATGTCCATATTTAGTTTCTATGCATATGTCTGAGGTTATGAACCCACAAGTCCCATCCTAAGACGATCATTCTGTACTCAACCATTGCTATGGACATGGGACAATAAATATTCAAATGAGTCAGAGCTGGAGGGGAGGAAGATGTGGGATTGTCACGATCTTTGATGAAGTAGAGATTACTTTCTGATTGTTTTTGAAATTTGGTGGTGACCTTTTGTGTTCATATTATGTATGTATGTATGTATGTATGTATGTATGTATGTATGTATGTATTTATGTATATATTTGTCTGTCTGCCTACCTAACCACCTACTATCAACTTGATTACATTTTTTTTGCCGGTCTTGTGGCTTGAACTGGGGACCTGAGCAATGTCCTTGACCTTTACTCAAGGCTAAAAGTCTATCACTTTAGCAACACCACCACTTCCAGGGTTTTCTGTGAGAGTGACACTGAGGAATCAAGCTAAGGTCTTCTTGTATGCTAGGAACCCAATATACCCCGAGGCCAGACACCAGTCCATATGCACCTACTATCTACCTATCTATCTACCTAAATACTTACCTACCTACCTACCTACCTACCTATTTTCTATTTATCACTCTACCTGTGTACCTACAGCTATATATGTATCTACCTTCCTATCTATCCAGATCTGTCAGTCCATATATCTAGCTACCTACCTATCTACACTCTGTCCATATACCTACCTACTATCTATCTATATACAAATCTGTCTATCTGTCTACATACTTATCAATCTGTGTGTCTATTTGCTGGTCTATGTGATTGCATTCCTGCCTGCCTGCCTTTGTATGTATATATGTATATATATATGTGTGTGTGAACATAAGTATATATGTTCATACATACATAAGTTCATATGTATGTATATATGTATGTATGCATAATATATGTGTCTGTCTATGAATCTATCTATCTATCTCCATCTATTTATCCAAACCTCCAGGTAACATTTTGCCAGTCCTACAGCTTGGGGCCCTGACATTCCCCCTAAGCATCTTTTTTCTCAAGGCAAGTATTCTAGAATTTAGTCAGAGCTCCACTCCTGGCTTTCTTTGTGAGTAGGTTATTGGAAATAGGAGACTGACAGAGGCTTGCAAAGGGCTGGATTTGAACCCCAACTGTCAGATTTCAGCCTCCCGAATACCTAGGATAGCAGGCAGGAGCCACCTGTGATCAACTTGGTCTTGGTCCTCACTGTGAGGAAGAGGTGGTGATAGCCCAGAATCAGGAGATGTGGATTCCCAAGTGACACAGGGTCTAGGCAGCCACACAGGTTGGGGTTGGGGGAGGTTGAGGCATCATCTTCTCACCTGCCCAATGGCATCTTTCTCTTGCAGTCAGGGGCTTGGCTTACCTATGTCCTCGCATCAAACAACTCAGAGTTAATCAAAGAAGGTGGAATACTGAGAGTCTTTTACCGTAACATAAGCTGCGAGGGATTGTGTAATGAGTTAAGACTCAGGTTCTACGTCAAGTGAGTAACACTACTTACACACATCTGCGTCTTCTAAATTTTCATTTCCATGGTGCAGAGATGGTAAAATTTCAGAATGTAAGTCCCATCGGTGTGTACGGGCTTTGTACTAATGTCTCCACAACTCACTGCACACCTAGTTGAAAATCACACATGGTGGGTAAAAAGGCTCCAGTAGTTTAGGAGCCAGGAGTGAATCCCAGTCATTCCTCACAGATATGCTAACCCAGACTGGTGGCTCCTGTCTGTAAACGCAATCACTTAGGAAGACTGAGGATGGCAGTTCAAAGTCAGCCCAGGCAGAAAAGTCAATGGTATTTTCACTGAGCGCTGTCCCTGAGTCTCCTTGTACTCAGATTTGTTGCTCTACCACTTGAATCACAGCACCACATCTGTATTTTCTGTGTATGTGATATTGAGGAATCAAACCCAGTGCTTACTGCATGCTAGTCAAGCACTCTGCCACTAGACCATGCTCCTGACCTGACAGACTATTTTTCTGTTGTGATTGGTGGTGAGGCTTCACTTCAGGGACTGAGTACTGTATCTGAGCTTTTACATTCAAGGCTAATGTTCTGTCAGATTGAGTCATTGCACCTTGGTGGCTCACTGAAGATAAGAGTCTTAGGGACTTTATTGTCCTGGGTTGGTTTTGACCCCACTATCATCAGACCGCACCATTGTAAGTACCTAGAATGACTGGTGTGAGCCACTCACATCTTACAGACACATTGTAACCCACAGCATACAGTCATTAATCAATGAGGAATGACTCCCCTCATCAATCAAAAATTAATCCCACATAATTGCCCAGGGCAGAAACTTCATATACTACAAGCAAAACAGCAAAAGTATAGAGCACCAGTGGCTCATGCTTGTCATCTTAGGTATGCAGGAGGCACAGATGACCAGGGTTCAAAGCCAGCTTGGACATAAAAGTCCATGAGACCCTTATTTCCAATAAACCACCAGAAAACTGGAAGTAAAGCTGTAGCTCAAGTGGTAGAGCATCAAAGAGGGGAAATCTTCTCACCTGCATTGTAGCATTTGGAGTTCTGACATGTGGATAAAGTGTGGGTATAGGTGGATTAGAACACACAACAGGTCCACAGAGTGTGTTTTCTTGTGTTTTTCTCCCTCAGGCAGGAGGAGAAGTGCCTGGAATACTTAATGGTTGCAGGAAGAATTAGAAAATCCGTCTACAAAGCATATTGTGAGTAGCCAGGGAATGGTGGAAGGTTCATAGCAGAATCCAGACCACCTAGTCCTTCCTAACACATAGCCCAATGGCCTAGATCAAAGGGTTAACATTTTGAAATAATTTGTGTTCAGGATCACTGGAGAACTCGAAAATGAAGCTGAAACCTTCAGATACATATTCAGGGAAGAGTTTGATTTTGCTTTCAAATCTGCCATTTTTCAATCTGCCATGAAGACACAATTCTCCAGATCTTTCCACTTTCACAGAGTCCTTACACTGAGCACCTTGGAAAACATATTGCACTCGGTTGATACATAATTATTTGACAGTGATTGACATTGGTTGATTTGAAATGGATGCCAGAAATTATGGTGTTAAAATAGACTGAAAAGTCCAGGAATTCATTCAGGGCACATGTTTTTCTGGCAGCCAATTGGTCATTCCCACTTCAGAGATACAAAAAGAAGGATTACATTATTAGCATGCCCTAAAACACATATGCCAAATAAGCATTAAATCAGTTATAGAGAGAGCACCAATATTCTACCTGAAATACAACATAATTAACTGCTACTTATGCTGACTACATAACAGTGAAATACTTCAATAGGAAGAAGAATGAAGTAGCAGTAGATTGGATTCTCGATAGTTTGCAATGTATCCTTATTTTAGATACATGTAATATATACATACCTATACACACATATATATTATGTATACATTTAAATATATGTCTTTGTATATGTGTGTATTAGTATACATATGCATATAGATCTACATGCATACACATAAAAACAAATATATATAGGCACGTATACACATACAGTATATACATGAGCATATGAATCATGTGCATATATGCATGCACAAACACACATACATATACTTTGCATGTGTGTTTCCATGCCTGCATCTCTGTGTGTCTACATACACTTATATATGATTACATATGCATGAATGTGTATATGAAATTTACATGTATGTAAAGGAAGGATAAACCATTGGATTGTAAAAATTCTGAATTTTTCAAAAAAAGTTTTATTGTCGGAGCAATGCATAGAGGGGTTACAGTTATAATTGCCAGATAGTAGGTGCATTACTTCTCACAAATTGATAGCCCTTGTCATGTTTTTGTCCCCATTTCCTTCTCCCATCCCCTCCCAATCATCTTGTCTTCCCCCAATCCTTTCCTATTTTAAATAAATAAATGTGTACACATTATACCAGCTAACAAATCAGATACAGGAAAATAAAAGATTAGCCAAAGGACAACAAAAAAGAACAGGAATAACACGGTACAGTAAGAAAATAATCACACAGGATAAATCTCTTGTTTCCATATTCCAGAGTTCTTTTCATTGAGTCTCATCCTATATGACTTTATGTACTTAGATTTTGAGCTATTGTATTCCACTGCAAGGAGAATCCTAGTGTGTACTAATTATTACAAATGAGGGAAACCATTGAGTATATGTTCTATGGGTCTGGCTTACTTCACTTAATATGATTTTTTCCAAGTCTTTCCATTTCCTTAAAAATGGGGAAATGTCATTCTTTCTGATGGAGGCCTAAAATTCCATTGTGTATAAGTACCACATCTTGATCCAATCATCTACTAAAGGGCAACTGGATTGGTTCCATATCTTGCTATGGGAAATAGTGCTGCAATGAACATCGTTGTGCCCGTGGCTTTAGTATGTCCTTCTTTCTGTACCATTGGGTAAATGCCAAAGAATGGAATTTCTGGGTTATAGGGGAACTCTGTGTTTAGTCATTAGAGGAAGAGTCATACTGCTTTCCAGATGGTTGAACGACTTTACAATCCCACCAACAATGTAGCAGTGATCCCTCAGGGCCACATGCCCAGCAGTATTGAATGTTATTTCTGATAATAACCATTCTAACTGGGGTGAGGTGTAATCTCAAGGTTGTTTTGATTTGAATTTCCTTTATGGCTGGAGATGTGGAGCATTTCTTCATATATCTGTAGGCCTTCTTATTGCTTCTTGAGAGAAAACTCTCTTAACATCTTTGCCCCATCTTTTAATGGGATGGTTGTTTGTTTGAAGATTTATTTGGGGGAGATTCAATTTGTTGAGCTGTAGATATATTTTAGATATGAGGCCCTTGTCTCTTGTAAGGTTAGTGAAGATCTTCTCCCACTTTGTGAGCTTTCTGTTTTACATGCTAGCTATGTCCTTGGCCATAAAGGAGCTCTGCACTTTAAAGCAGTCCCATTGTTCCAAATTTTCTTTGATTTGTTGTGTTTCTGCATCTTTTCATTTTTGCCAGTCCTGGGGATTGAACTCAGGGCTTAGGCACTGTTTGTCAGCTTTTACTTAATTAATGAATTTATTCGGCCTGCTCTTGGGCTTGAACCCGGGGCATGGGCACTATCCCTCAGCAGTCATTTGTTTATTTATTCATTCATTATTTATCTGACCTGCTCATGGGCTTGAACTCGGGTCCTGGGCACTGTCCCTGCTCCTCTTTGTGTTCCTTGCTAAGAGCTCATTCACAGCACAACTATAAGCATACAGTCTGTATGTGGTAATAAGGAATGGAACCCAGGGCTTCATGTATCATAGGCAAACACTCTACCACAAGGCCATGCTCTTGGCCAAAAATTTGCATTTTAAAAAAAATACAGAATATTTGAGTGTCATCAGCAACCTTCTCCCCTAGACTGTCCAGTGTGTACATAGATCATTCCATTTGTTGAGCTATGGAGATTCAAGAGGAGGCAGGTGTTATATCCACACTCTGTAGTTGGGATTGAAAAGTCTGTCACCCACTGAATAAATAGTTACTCTGCTATCAAACAGAACCGACAGTCAATCACACTGAATCTTGAAATATTTCTTTTGCATTGGCAGTTGCAGGAGATAATTTTTTCTATAACATCAGAAATACTGGTGATTTCCTGGTGTATAAAAATGTCAATCTGTATGAGGATGGAGATGTCACAAAGATGATTGTGGTGCTAGGTAAGTTGGGGCCCTCCTGTTTTTAGAGACAAGAAAGGTTCATGCCACTTCCTGTGTATCACACAGCTGTGGGTAGTGTGTTCATTTGCTTATGTGTGTTCAGGGTTGGCACTATGGATGCTCCTGGGATGACAATGGAGGAAATTGAGAGCGAGCTTGGGGCTCATACCTGTCATCCCAGCTTCTCAGGAAGGTGAGATGTGAGGATCACAGTTCAAAGCCAGCCATGGAAGGGAAGTCTGTGAGACGCTTATGTCCAATAAACCACCAGGACACTGAAAGTGGAGCTGTGGCTCACAGTGGTGGAGAGTCTTGGGTATAATGTGGTCAAAGACAGCACCTAGGCCCTGAGTTCAAGCCCTAGCACTGGAATAAAATAAAATGAAATAAAATGAAATGAAATACAAAAATAGCAGAGTGCATTGCACCATATGCTTTTAAACCAAAGCAACAATATTCTCACAGAAGGGGCCACTGTCTCCTTGCAGGAAAACCAGGCAGCATTCCCACTGAAGAGCAAAAGGAAGATTTGCGCAGAATCCTGAAAGCAAACCAGCTTTCAAGAGATAACGTTCAGTATGTTCTGGAAGCAGGTGAATCACGATCCTCCTTTCTACCCACTGCATACTGGGAAGGCCATGGATAATAGTCCTTATCCTCTGTGGGGGTTTGATGCTCCAGGGACTGTCTGCCCTTAGAAAGTGAGGAGATGGCTGAGACCCCTAGAATGTGTCCTCTGACCTTGGTTACCTCTTTCTTTCTCTCTTTTCAGATGATTGTCCAGCTTAGGGGCATTACTGGGTGAGTAGACATGGACACATGTACAGCCCCTGATGTCTTCATGATCTCTTCTCTGCCCATGGCCTGAGTAATTGTCCAGACACAAATATTCCCATCAGAATAGTGGTAGACATTTCAGTTGATGTCACATAGAGTTTTAATATAAATCACTGAAAAGATGACACAGGTCTTGGGTTAATGATAGTTACTTTAATGATATTTCCTAAAATAGTCATTGCTATTATAAAGCAAGAGCTACCATGGAATAATGGAAGTTTCTCTGTTCAACAGTTTCATTTTGCTATAAAAATAGTAGTTTACTACTATTAATATACTAGGACCGGACTAATGAATAGAAGATATATAGGGTGGTAGGGAGGTAGGTAGATAGACAGATAAATACATATATAGATATTTAAATCTTTGCTAAGTATGACACAACTGGTCTCAAACTGTTGGTCATCTGTCCTCTGTCCCTGGGTTAGCTGGGATCCAAACCAACACTTGCATGAGATTTTCCAATTATATATACAATGTCATCAGTGCTGTGGAGTTGTTATCAGACCTCATATGTTTCCTTCATCTTCTCTGACAACCTTGCAGATGCTGGGGACATTGGGAGGAGAAGGCACACCATTCTCTCCCACGGTATCAGGATCATCTCATCCAAGACAATGAGATCTCATTTATAAAATCTATGTTTCTTCCTTTTTGTGAACTCAGAGAACCTCCTCTATCACTTCCCTTCATTATCTCCTCTTCTTCCCTGATCATAATAGTTCTCAGAATGATTGAAATAAACTGATTTTCTGGCATATATTTCTACCTTGAAATAATCTGTGTTCCTTGGGCCATGTCCAGCCATCGCACAGTAGAGTAGATTCCAAAAGGATGTTCTAGAAGTAATTCTAAAGCAAAACAATATGGGCTTCCTGATCTTTCATACCCATAGGCCTAGGAATCTACATTTTTGATCTTGCTACGATGTTTTTTTTTTAATTCTCTGTAGGGGCCTGTATACTTTATTATGTCTCAGCGTATTTTGTTAGTAGTTTTCTTGCTGATTTTTGGATTTTTTTGTACCATTTGGTGTCTGTATGTATAGATTCATACACACATTCTAGATACAGTATTCAGATGGGTATAATTTGTGCAATCTATGTTTCTCTGGGTCTTGATATTATTTCTCATGAATCTTTGTATTTAGTGACACATTTGTCCATTGAGGGGCCTCTGGGCTGACTCCATATCTTGGCTATAGTAAACAGTGGTGTCATGAAATGACACGGATATATGAAAACACAGGACTCCAGGTATACACACACAAGGCCAGGATAGCGGCCTAGTTGTAGAGTGATCACCTAGCATGCATGAAGCCTCGGGTTCAATTACTTGGTTGCACATACACAGTAAAAGCCTTAAATGGCACTGTAGTTAAAGTGATAGAGCACTATCTTTGAGCTGGAGTCTCAAGGACAGTGCCCAGGTCCTGACTTCAAGCCCCATGATTGACAAAGAAAAAAAATCATTTATTTATACAGAGTGAGAAATCTTTGTTCTCGGTGACGTTGTTTCACTGGTTGCCAATCAGTTTACAAGTCATATAACAATTGTTGTTCTTGTAGTAGCCATAACATAAACCTGAAATATTAAATCACACACTGTTCATTTTTTATTTTTAAAGGAACTGTTTCCAGACATCATCAAATGATCCCCCAGAATTTCTTCCACTCACCCAGTGCTTTAGGTCTTTTTGGAGGAACTGAGTATTTTCAACACACCCTACCTAAAACAAAACGTCCGCACAGAACTGTTCACCCTGCAGAAGTTGGTAGACCTCGCTTGATTGAATTCATGTGCAACACACATATTTTGGAAAGATAGAGGTGATTGGCCTGCCAGGGGCAACCCGTTTTCATATTACCCTGGGGACTAGTGATAATATAGTTTGCGTATGGCTGTACAAAGAGCACAGAGGCGCAAAACCAGCTGTCCTACACACACAGTATCACTACCAGTTTTCCCCAGGAGTTCTTTGTCTGCATGCCTACATGCACACCTGGTACAGACTGGAAGTGTGGCTGGCTGTAATAAACCACATGACAATTTCCTTTCTCCAACAATTAAAGGATCTCTCTCTATTCTTTCTTTGTCTATTCATTTATTTATGTATATATTGTTAATTTGCGATCGTGACACTTGAACTCAGGTTCTAGGCATTGCCCTTATTTCTTCTTCTTCTCCTCCTTCTCCTTCTCCTTCTCCTTCTACTTCTCCTTCTCCTCCTCCTCCTCCTCCTCCTCCTCCTCCTCCTCCTCCTCCTCCTCCTCCTCCTCCTCCTCCTCCTCCTTCTTCTTCTTCTTCTTCTTCTTCTTCTTCTTCTTCTTCTTCTTCTTCTTCTTTTTTCTCCTCCTCCTCCTCCTCCTCCTCCTCCTCCTCCTCCTCCTCCTCCTCCTCCTCCTCCTCCTCCTCTGCTTAAGGCAAGCATGCTGACTCTTGAGTCACAGCAACACTCCCAGCTTTTTCTGTGGCTGAGGTAGTAAGGAATTGAACCCAGGGCCTGGGGCATGCTTGGTAAGCACTCTCCCACTAGGCTATTCTCCCAGTCCCCTTGCAACATGTTTCTTGTTATTTCTGCACCATATTACACACCTATACCATTGTGTCATATAAAAGTATACATTTTGGAAATGAGTTCAATACTGACATATCCTCAAAGTCCAGTAAATTCCTGGGAGACGGATAAGGGATGACTATGCTATGCTTTCTCCAAGTTCATACTGCTATTTTATTTTCTTTTTCTTATATTTATATTTTTATTTTATTGGTCATTGTCCTCGAATTCAAGGGCTGGGCACTGAATCCCAGGAACCACTGAGATAGTGATACATTGGACTGGTTCAACATGCAGAAAGAAGGATATCAGAGCTGGTGCCCCGGCCTCATAATGCACTCAGAATCTACAGATATTGTATGCAGTATTTTATTGTAGCCTCCATGTCTAGAAGATTGGATATAGTTTCTTAATGTACCCTCACAGTCTTGATGGTGAAAGTTCCTTCCTTTTGTTGAAGTACTGTAGTTGTTTAGGTATGTTTGGGGGGATTCTCCTTCAGGTTCGGTGGTCAAAGCTAGCGTCATTCTACCATGAAAGCAACAGTACTGATCATTTGTTCTGGTGATACATGGGATATTAGAGTCTCCCTGACTTTCCTTTCAAGGATGACCTCAAACCCTGATATTTAGACCATAGCATGCAGAGTATCTAGGATTACAGTCATGAAGCTAGAGTTATTCTGAATTATTGCTTCCAAAAGAATCTCCTGTTGTATTAAAGATGTAGTTTTCACTCATTGTATTGGAGTGGCTACTTCTGGAATGGCCCCATCCAGTCAATCTTCAGAGTCAGATTGTATGCTCAAAAGCATTTACTCAATCACTCAGTTAAATAATGATAGCATAAGTTTCAGGAGAAGGGGAGAAGAAGATAAGAAGTCGGGAATCAGCACCACAACTTCCAAAGGAAGAAGGAAACTCATGGGAAAGGGTGGGATGGTTCATGTTCCCAGAGCTGATTCCATTGCCATGGGGAAGAACAAGGTGTGTCGATTCCTAATCCCCTCACCACCTGAGAGGAGGAGCAGAGAGGCATCACGTGCACTCAACACACTGTGACTATCCTCATGGTAGAGACTGTTAATGCACACACACCATGGATAGAAGGAGCACATGAGGTACAGTTTGCCAAAGGTGACTTGCCAGGAGGTTAAGAGAATATAACCGAGGGTACAAATTTATTTGAAGTACGCTATATATACCTATGAAATTATCACAATGAAATCACTTTGTATTATTCATGCATGCTAAAAGTATTTAAAAACTATTTAAATAAAAAAAGAATAAAAAATTTTCCTTTCTTTTCTGATAAATCCTACGGTAAAGGAACCTTTCTCCTAATTATCTAGAAAGTTGATTTGTTTATCCAGCATCATCTCCATCCAACTCTTGATGTTTTTAGATTTCAGAGCCATACGTTGGAGAACTAACGCAGGCTATGGGAATCCCTCAACTGTGTATTCGCCTGTGGGTTAAGTCATGTCCTCCTTCCACATCACAGTGTACTCACATTGGGCTTTGTACACTCCACTCTCATTCCTCACACCCTTAACTCTATATTCTTCACATTTTCCATTTTCCCTGGAAAAAAACAACACAGAGTAACATTACAGTCCTTATTTCCTATCCATATATTCCAGTCACCTTTTCCAATCTGGCTATGTAGCAGAGGATATCATCAACAAGAATAATAATCATCATCATTCTGCCTAGCCAGGCGCCAGTGACTCATGCCTGAAATCCTAGCTATTCAAGAGCCTGAGAACCGAGAATCCCAGTTCAAAGCCAGCCCAGTCAGGGAAGCCTATGAGACTCTTACGTCCAAGGAATGGCCAGAAAAGAAGTGGCCCTGTGTCTTTGAGAAGTCAATGGTTCTGTCTTTTTATCCTGGGGCAGGATGGATGTTTGCTTACTGAATGTAAAAGGTGGTAGTCAGGGCTTGATAATCATCAGTAGTCTCAATTTGTCGTAAAAGGAATCTCATTGTTCCTCCTACTTGGATCTTCTCTGGGTTGTCTGCAAGGATGCCCAGAGTGATCCACTGCCCATGGAGCTAGAAAACAAATGGTGCATTGTAAATTTCAGTGCCTCTCTTGTCCCTTCTGCCATAGTTCTCCTCCTCACGCTGGATCCCCACAAACAGCAGCACAAACTCTGGGTGCAGCAGAGGAGGCCAGGCCTCCCCTCTCCTGGAAGATTGCCATGAATCAGAGACATGTGAACACCAGAACAGATGGAGATTCAAGGTTGTGCTGATACCTTTTCCCCATCTGAGTTCTCTGCAGTAGCCTGAGCCTTTGCAAAACATAGGCGATCTTTCACCCACAACAGACAGTTGAGGCTGCAAAGGCATTTTCCTGATGAGGAAGGCAAATGAATTCATGTGCTACTAAAAATATCCTAAGATATGGAAGGAACCCAGATGCCCTTATGTATATGAATGGATGGAGAAATAATGGTATTTCTTCACAATGGACTTCTTTCTGTCATAAGAACAAATGACATTGCCCCAGTGAGAATGAGAAAATTTGAAAAAATCATATTAAGTGAAGTAAGCCAGACCCAAAGAAGCATAGGCTTCATGATTTCTCTCATTGTAATAATTAGTATGTACACTCGGTTTTCCTAGCAGAGGTTCACAGTATCTCAAAAGCTATATACATAGGCCCTAAGGATGAGGCAAAGTGAAATAAATTCCTGGACAGGGAAACAAAAGTTTATGTTTGTGCATGTTGTTTTTATTGTACTTTGAAGTTATTTTTTATTTCCTTCCATTTTTTAATTCTCTTATGTTTTATTTCCTGTTGTCACTCTATCTGACGTTTGTACCTGCTGTACAGTGTATTCATTCATTTATTTATGTGAATGAGGGAACGGTAACAACAAGTTGATGAGACAAGATACAATGGTGAACCAATGTAACAAAGACATTCACAATTCAATATGTTGGAAATGAACTTTACAACCTGGGAGAAAACAGTGGGAAGTGGAAACAATTTTCTAGAAGAAATATACTCACCACCATGATGAACACAACTGTAATTTTCTGTACACAAACACAAAATAAAACACACACACACACACACACACACACACACACACACACACACACACACACACACACCCGGCTCACTCACATACACAAGCCAAGGGAGAGGAACATAGCTGCAAAGCCTGTTCATGGTACCTCAGATACTTGGATCTTGGGACCAGCACAGGCCTCGTCAACAAGCAGAGTGAGAAGTAGAAGCTTCATGATGTCTTTGCTTCTGGTGATCCCTGTTCTTTTGCCCACTCAGAGGAGGCTGCCTGGAGTGCAGGGAACATGAGCATCCCTCCTTTTATTTGACCACTCCTTGGGCCTGAGGCACAATGAACCCACAGGCACACACCCACAGGTGTGTGGTCCTTTTTTTCCTCTGAGCCTGTCCTTCACTGACCCAGCCATGGCAGAATATCGAGGGCTGTCATCTTGTCTCTTTGAGGAGGGATTAGTGTAAAAGGAAATAAAGTTGAGATCAGTGAGCTTCCTGATGTCACAGGAAGCATGAAGGGGGAATACTGGGCCTAGGCTCGGAATGCTTCTTCCACTTCTGTTCCAACTCCTGGCAGCAGGTGCTCTTCACACCATGTCCCCACCGTCCACCTCAGTGGCCTGTGTGGCTGCTGCTTCTGGAGTCAAAGATGTCAGCCAGTGACTAAACCTACTGGAGTGGTGGTCCTATGGAACAAATCACCAAGTTCAGGGCTTCTGTCACATGGGTTTCTGTTAAATAAAGCATTTTTGGAGAATACAAAATATCACCTCTTAGATGATATATGCTATATATTTAGTGTAATATATACAATGTCACTATACAATTTACTATATACTACTATATCTAATCAATATCTATTACTAACATATAACTAATGTATATTACTATAAAATATGGTACTATAAATTATATATTACTAGGTACATATGTATATGTATGTACAGTTAGTATATCTGTGTATCTATGCATCCATCCACCCATTCATTCACTGATCTGTGTATTTATGTATCTACCTATCTTGCGTATATATTTTGTTACATATGTTACATTTAGTATATATTATATATAATGTAAATAAATATACATACACATTTCCATTCATTGATATACTCATTCTCTCTCAGATAATCCAGTCTGAGTCTGGAGGTTATTTCACAGGAGCAATTGCACAAGTATTCCTAATGGAAACAAAACAAAAGAATCAAAATAAAATAAAGTACAAATAATTGCCAATAACTCAATGGCCTGTGCAGGTTTGGAAGAAGTCCTTTCATTTTCATGACTCATTTGTCATACCAGAGAAATTGCTAAGTCTATAGAAGTAAAGCTAAAGTGAAGATTAGACTTTCTCCTTCCTACTTCCTACTTTCTAATCTTATCAAATTCTATCTAATCTCTGAACATAGAATTATTTTGAATATATTGAAACTGTCAGTGCTGGTTTTATTTTCATTTTTTGGTGTTCTTTCCCAGAGTGTGATCATCTACCTGATACCACCATGTTCCATTTAATCCGAGGCAACTCCATAGTAGTAGACTGAATCTGATCAAGTCAAGTAACAATATCAGCATCCACCAGCACACAGAAGAAGTTGTTCAGAGTTGGTGCCTCATGAACTCCTAGTTTATTTGCAGTATAGAGATATTGGATCCAGCATTTTAATGGTGCTTCCATGTCTTGAAGATCGAATAAAGTTTTCTTTCTTTCTTTCTTTCTTTCTTTCTTTCTTTCTTTCTTTCTTTCTTTCTTTCTTTCTTTCTTTCTTTCTCTGGGTCAGTGAGCTTGAACTTAACCTGGGTCCTTTCCCTGAGCTCTTCAGCTCAAGGCTACCTCCCCATCCCTGGTCTGGGTCTGGTCTTCGAGCCCTTCAAGTCAAGGTTACTGTCCTACCTTTGAGCCAGACTTACTCTCCATTTTCTAGACATTACCTGGAGATTAAAGTCTCCGGTCATTTATGCCCAGGCTGACTTTAAACCTTGATCTTCAGATCTCAGCCTTCTGAGTAGCTAGGGTTACAGGTATTAGCCATCTCACCCAGCTGGATACAGTTTCGTTTTCTTCTTTTATTTTTTTTTCTTCTTTTTGCCCATCCTGTGCTTGGGCTTAGGGCCTAAGCACTGATCTTGGACTTTCTCAAGACTAGCACTTTACATCTAGATCTTCAGGACCACTTCCGCTTTTTTTTATGTATGTGATATCGAGGAATTGACCCCGGGTCTTGGTGCATGGTAGGCCATCACCCTACCACTAGGCCAAATTCCCAGCCTCTGGATACAGTTTCTCATAGTCTTAGCCTCATAGTCTTGAAGGTGAAATTTTCTTTCCTTTTGTTGAAATAATGTACATGTTTTTATGTGTTTGGGGGATTTCTCCCTCAGTTTCTATTTTCAAAGCCAGCACCATTCTACTATGAATGCAACAGCACTATTTTGTAGTTCTGGGCAACTCATGGGAGGTAAGATTCTCCCAGACATTCTTTCCCAGGCTGACTTCAAACCCTGATATTTAGATCTTAGCATGCAGAGAAGCTAGGATTACAGTCATGATGCTGTTGTAATTCAGAAGTATTGTTTCCAAAAGGATCTCCTGTTGTATTAAAGATGAAGTTTTCACTTATTGTATAGGAGTCATTACTTGTGGGAAGGGTCCATCCAGTTAGTCTTCAAAATCAGAATTGCATGCTCAAAAATCCTTTATTGGATCACTCAGTTAAGTCATGATGGTGTAAACCTCAGAAGAAGGGGAGAAGAAGATAGGAAGCTGAGAATTAGGACCATGACTTCCCATGCAAAAAGGAAACTGGTGGGAAAGGGTAGGATGGTTCATATTCCCAGAGCTGATTCCATTGCCATGGGGAAGAAGGATGTGCATCCATTCCTGAAGGCCTCACCACCTTAGAGGAAGAGGAGAGAGGCATCACATGCACTCAACACACTGTGGGTGTCCTCATGGTATAGACTGCTTATGCACACACACCACAGGTAGAAGGAGTACACGAAGCATGGATTGCCATTTGACTTTCCAGGTTCTAATGTATGCCATGTTTTTTTTATTGTACTTTGAATTTATTTTTTATTTCCTTCCATTTTTAATTCTCTTATGTTTTATTTCCTGTTGTCACTCTATCTGACTTGTGTACCTGCTGTATAGTATATTCATTCATTTATTTATGTGAATGAGGGAAAGGTAACAACAAGTTGATGAGACAAGATACAAAGGGTAAACCAATGTAACAATTCAACATGTTAGAAATGAACTTTACAACCTGGGAGAAAAAGGTGGGAAGAGAAAAAAATTTTCTAGAAGAAATATACTCACCACCATGATGAACACAACTGTAATTTCCTCTACACATCACCCTGAAAATAAAATAAAACTCACACATGCACACACACACACACACACACACACACACACACACACACACACCGGCTCACTCACATACACAAGCCAAGGGAGAGGAACATAGCTGCAAAGCCTGTTCATGGTACCTCAGATATCTGGATCTCAGAACCAGCAGAGGCCTCGTCAACAAGCAGAGTGAGAAGTAGAAGCTTCATGATGTCTTTACTTCTGGTTATCCCTGTTCTTTTGCCCACTCAGAGGAGGCTGCCTGGAGTGCAGGGAACATGAGCATCCCTCCTTTTATTTGACCACTCCTTGGGCCTGAGGCACAATGAACCCACAGGCACACACCCACAGGTGTGTGGTCCTTTTTTCCTCTGAGCCTGTCCTTCACTGACCCAGCCATGGCAGAATATCGAGGGCTGTCATCTTGTCTCTTTGAGGAGGGATTAGTGTAAAAGGAAATAAAGTTGAGATCAGTGAGCTTCCTGATGTCACAGGAAGCATGAAGGGGGAATACTGGGCCTAGGCTCGGAATGCTTCTTCCACTTCTGTTCCAACTCATGGCAGCAGGTGCTCTTCACACCATGTCCCCACCATCCACCTTAGTGGCCTGTGTGGCTGCCGCTTCTGGAGTCAAAGATGTCAGCCAGTGACTAAACCTACTGGAGTGGTGGCCCTATGGAACAAATCACCAAGTTCAGGGCTTCTGTCACATGGGTTTCTGTTAAATAAAGCATTTTTGGAGAATACAAAATATCACCTCTTAGATGATATATGCTATATATTTAGTGTAATATATATAATGTCATTATACAATTTTCTATGTACTACTATATCTAATCAATATATATTACTAACATATAACAAATGTGTATTACTATATAATATGGCACTATAAAATATATATTACTAGGTACATATGTATATGTATGTAGTTAGTATATCTGTGTATCTATGCATTCATCCACCCATTCATTCACTGATCTGTGTATCTATGAATCTATTTACCTATCTTGCATATATATTTTGTTATATATGTTACATTTATTATGTATTATATACTATGTAAATAAATGTTCGTATACATTACCATTCATTAGTATACTCATTCTCTCTCAGACAATCCAGTCTGAATCTGGAGATTATTTCACAGGAGCAATTGCACAAGTATTCCTAATGGAAACAAAACAAAAGAATCAAAATAAAATAAAGTACAAATAATTGCCAATAACACAATGGCCTGTGCAGGTTTGGAAGAAGTCCTTTCATTTTCATGACTCATTTGTCATACCAGGGAAATGGCTAAGTCCATAGAAGTAAAGCTAAGGTGAAGATTAGACTTTGTCCTTCCTACTTCATGCTTTCTAATCCTATCTATCAAATTCTGTCTAATCTCTGAACATAGAATTATTTTGAATACATTGAAACTGTCAGTGCATTCCCATATTTCCTTTTTTAATTTCTCATTATCAAAAAGTCATTACCAGCCACGAGTTTGGCCGAGTGGTGTAGTGCTTCATTAGCTGCATGAATACCTGGGTTCGATTCCTTGGTACCACATACAAAGAAAAAAACCAGAAGCAGTGCTGAGGATCAAATGGTAGAGCTCTAGCCTTGATCACTGAGCTCAAGCCAAGGACTAGCAGAAAAAAAAAGTCATTGCATAAAGTATTTGCCATGAAGAAAGAAGTTTTTGAATGGGATATATTTTGATCAATGTCAACCTTTCCACATACTCACCCATCCTCCCCTCCACACCCAGGTCTCACTCCTTTTAATGTATCCAATATGCACTAGATTCCTGTTTTTTTATTGTTTCCTGTTTAAAGCTTATTTCCATGTATTTTATTTCCATGTACACCTTTTATCAGACAAGTCCGTTCAAAAAAGGATTCTCCAAAATTCAATACGATGCAAAAATTAACTCATCTAGTGTTTGCAATCCAAATTTCATTCTGCATTTTCATGTCAAATCATCAGTTTCATCTTCATTTGTGATGTGGACTTCTGCAATAGTGTGCCTGAAGCAAGTGCTCAGATTATTTCTGCATAACTCTTCCTCATCACTGGGAGAAAGAACAAACTCTGTGTTCCTCTGCTCCTTCCTGTGTTGTCCTTCAGAATGGATTTCATTTCTGTAAAAATTTCATTCTGTTCTTCCTTGTAGAGTGAAAGCAACACAATGAAAAATATCAGTGCTTACGAATGTTCATTATTGCTTTTTCTGTAGTTCTACTTTTGGTATCTATCTGGCAACAAGATGACAATTCCAGGTGGAAGGGATTCCACTGCAATGCTTCTTCCCTCAGCTGTTCTCTGTGTGAGTTTCATTCCATCTCTCTCCAGTGGAATCCTTCCTGACAACCTTCTTAGTATGCATATAGTTGTTGTCCAATTTTAGATAAAAGGTCTTCTTTAATTGGGGGAAATTGTGAGCTAATCTCTGAGAGTGTATTATCCATACTCGGTCTTTGTATACCATTTAGCTTTCTCAGGAGTATGGGATAGATTGTGTAACACACTGGGTGGTATACAAGTTATGGGAAAAAAAGGTAGATTTGTGGAAGATCTTACATAGTGTGATTACTGGGAAAATGCACACTCCATAGCAAGTTTACTAAGAAAAATCAGAAGGTAATATGTTTTTCAATCTCAGTAAGCCATTCAGGATAAAACCAGAAACCACCAAGATAAGTCCATGGAGGGATCATACCTTCACAGAAGGTCAGACTCTAATAATCCTAGGCCCTTTTTACCCACAGGTCAGACAACAATATGAGCAGGGTTTTCCTGTCAACCTCCATGCACACAGTTCCCCTTAAAGCTCTAACTTTCCCACAAGTACTAGTTTTATTTTCATTTTTTGGTGTTCTTTCCCAGAATGTGATCATCCACCTGATACCACCATCTACTATTCAATCCTATATCCAGTCTATAGTAGTAGACTGAATTTGATCAAGTCAGGTAACAATATCAGCATCCATCAGCACACAGAAAAGGGTATTTCGAGTTGGTGTCTCATGAACTCATAGTTTATTTGCAATCTATTGATATTGGATACAGTATTTTAATGTTGCTTCCATGTCTTGAAGATTGGATAATATTCTTTTCTTCTTCCTTCCTTCCTTTGTTTCTTTCTTTCTTTCTTTCTTTCTTTCTTTCTTTCTTTCTTTCTTTCTTTCTTTCTTTCTTTCTTTCTTTCTTTCGTTCTTTCTTTTTCTGGGTCATTGAGCTTGAACCCAACCTGGGTCCTTTCCCTGAGCTCTTCAGTTCAAGGCTACCACCCCATCCCTAGTCTGGGTCTGGTCCCTGAGCTCTTCAAGTCAAGGCTACTGCCCTACCATTGAGCCAGGCCTCCTCTACATTTTCTAGACATTAATTGGAGATTAAACTCTCAGGTCTTTTAGTCCATGCTGATTTTGATCGTTGATCCTCAGATCTCAGCCTCTTGAGTAGGTAGGATTAAAGGTATTAGCCATCTCACCCAGCTGGATAAAGTTTCTTTTTCTTTTTTTTTTTTTTTGCCAATCCTGGGCTTCAGCTTAGGGCACTGATTTTGGACTTTCTCACTGCTAGCCCTTTACATCTTGATCCTCAGCAACACTTTGGCTTTTTTTGTATGTATGTGATATCGAGGAATTAAACTCTGGTCTTGGTGCATGCTAGGCAAGCACTCTACCACTAGGTCAACCCCCGGCCCCTGGATACAGTTTCTCATAGTCTTAGCCTCATAGCCTTGAAGGTGAAATTTTCTTTCCTTTTGTTGAAATAATGTACATGTTTTTATGTGTTTGGGGGACTTCTCCCTCAGTTTCTGTTTTCAAAGCCAGCACCATTCTACCATGAATGCAACAGCACTACTTTGTAGTTCTGGGCAACTCATGGGAGGTAAGATTCTCCCAGACATTCTTTCCCAGGCTGATTTCAAACCCTGATATTTAGATCTTAGCATGCAACGTAGCTAGGATTACAGTCAGGATGCTGTTGTAATACTGAACTATTGTTTCCGAAAGAATCTCCTGTTGTATTAAAGATGAAGTTTTCACTCATTGTATATAAGTCATTACTTCTGGGAAGGGCCCATCCAGTTAGTCTTCAAAGTCAGAATTGCATGCTCAAAAATCCTTTACGGAATCACTCAGTTAAGTTATTATAGTGTAAACTACAGAAAAAGGGGAGAAGAAGATAGGAAGCTGAGAATTAGGACCACGACTTCCCATGCAAAAGGAAACTGGTGGGAAAGGGTAGTGTGGTTCATATTCCCAGAGCTGATTCCATTGCCATGGGGAAGAAGGATGTGCATCCATTCCTGAGGCCTCACCACCTGAGAGGAAGAGGAGAGAGGCATCACATGCACTCAACACACTGTGGGTGTCCTCATGGTATAGACTGCTAATACACACACACCACATGTAGAAGGAGTACATGAATCATGAATTGCCAGGTGACTTCCCAGGATCTAATGTGTGCCATGGACTCTTCCTGGAAGGAAAGTACATGAATCTCTGTTAAAGACACCCCATGCATGGTCATGGCTGATGTCTACTGTACACTGGGAATTATTTGTGCCTTCATTTATGAATGATTTCTGGATATCTGTCCATGGGATAAGAGTTTGTAAATAGCACATTGTCCATGGTCCCAGAAATTCCCCACCAATCCAACTACAGAAGGCTTTCTGTCCCACACACTATGTCCTCTTGTCCCCAAGTGATGGGAACCAATGTGGACACAAAAGTCAGTTTTGAGGGGTGCTATTTCCACAAGGTCCACACCCACACCACCATGACATCATGGTTCAAAGTTTGCTGGGGGCAGGAAAATCTGAAGAAAGTCTTATCTCCAATGAACAACTCCGAAAACCTTTTTTCATTTTGAAGCTTTTCAGGTGAGGGTTTTTGACAGGCCAAATCTGATGTAAAGAAATATTTCAAACCCAAGGAAATCATTTCAAGATACCCTCAGGTAAGGGGAAGTGAGGAGAAAACAGGTGCCTTGCTCCTAAGAGTGAAAAAGGGTCCTCAGGTTGCCATCGGGTAGCCAGGCTTTCAAAAAGTTCAGCAAGAAAGTGGACACAATTTTGACATGTCCCTGGCTGGACAACTTGGTTGTTTGACCTCTGTTGACTTGTAATTAATAAGTTCATCACTGTTAGTTTCTATCTACAAGTGGGCAGAAAGAAAAAGGCTTTTAATAATACATTCCTCAATAGAGACTAGAAAATAAATAAATAAATCATAATAAATAAGCCACAAACAACATAAACAAATTAATAACAAGGGAATAATTTGTCTCCTCCTGCTTTTTGGTTTTGTTTATTGCCAGTCTTGGAGCTTAAATTTAGGACCTGAGCACTGTCCTTGCACATTCTCCCTCCATCTCTGTCTCTGTCTCTCTGTCTATGTCTCTCCCTCTCTCTTGAGAGCTGTAGGCCCTGTCTCTCTCTCTCTCTCTCTCTGGCTCTATCTGTCTCTCTGTCTCTGTCTGTGTCTCTCTCTGTCTCTCTCTCTATATATATATATAACTATCTCTCTCTCTCTCTCTCTCTCTCTCTCTCTCTCTCTCTCTCTCTCTCTCTCTCTCTCTCTCTCTCTCTAACTCTTCTTAGTCGTGAGGCTTGAGCTTGGCCTGGGCACTGTCCTTGGACACTTTTTTAGCTCATGGCTAATTCTCTTCCACATGAGCCACAGCTACTTCTGGCTTTTTCTATGCATATGGTACCAAAGAATCGAACAAAGGACCTTGTGCATGCTAGGCAAGCACTTTACCACTTGGCCAACTCCCGACCCCTGTCCTTGGTTTTTTTCAAGGATAGACTTATATGTAACACTTTAACCTCAGCACCACTTTGAGTTTTTTCTATGTATGTGGTAATTGAGGAATCAAATTCAGGTCATTGTGAATGCTAGGCAAACACTCTACCACTAGGCCAAACTTTCAGCACTCTGTTTTTATATTTTTAAGATAATTTTCTCAGCAGAGAGAATCCAGCCAGATTTCTTCCCATCCTATGTAGTTCTGAAAATCAGATAGGTATTATTATTGTTCTGGATTTCCTGGAGAAATGCAAACTTAAAGAACAAATAATTATTAAGAACAAAGAAAACAATCAAGAACTTAGGAAAATGGAGCAATGGATGTGGGTGTTTGTGTGATTTTAGGGTCATGATATATTGTTTTTCTGGAAGAGTTAATCGTGAAAGAGGATTACAGAAGCCACGTATGTCCTTTTTTCCTGAGATCGTTGCCTGAAGAAGTATGGCAGGGTTTGTGCAGGAAATCTGCAGTCATAATGGATCATCTAGGCCCTCAGGAAACTTTGAGTCAATTCTCCAAGGAACGCATACTGACAGAAGTCCTGCTTTTGCTTGTTTATCATAGTTGTAGGACTTTCTACCTGATTAAACCTTACTTCATCTCATACACAAAATGCCAACGATTTTGAACACATTTCATTTAAGACTATAACCTGTTCAAACTGAAGTTGCTAGAGAAAAGAAGATAGCTTCCCCCCACCCCAAAAGTAAACAAATAAACATTAAAACATAAGGGCTACCTTGAACTAAAGAATCTTAAGAATCATAAATCTAAGGCCAGGAGCATGGCCTAGTGATAGAATGCTTTCCTGCAGAGATCCTGTGTTTGATTCCACAATACCATATATACAGGAAAAGCCAGAAGTGGTGCTGTGGCTCAAGTGATAGAGTGCCAGTTTGAAAGAGCTTGAGGACAGTGCCTAGACCCTGAGTTCAAGCCCCAGGTCTGGTAAAAAAAAATAATTGTTTTAAAAATCACAACCCTAGCAGAGTACGGTTGCTCATGCCTATAATCCTAGCTATTCAGGAGGCTGAGATCTGACGATGAGAATTCAAAGCCACCCCGGACACTAAAGACCATGAGACTCATTTCAAATTAAGCGGTAGAAAACCAGAGATGCTGTGGCTCCAGTGGTAGGGCAGTATTCTTGAGCTGAAGAGATCTGGGACCAGGGCACAGGCCTAGGGTTCAAGCCACACCACAGATCAAAAAAAAGAGAAAAAAATCTTAAATCTACAAATGAAAGATAAGGCTAAAAACATCCTGCAAAAGAATGGAGACAAAGAGCCAGGAGTGTGGCTCAGTGGTGTAGTGCTTACCTAGCATTTAGGAAGTCCTGGTTACTGGATACCACAAACATAAAAAATGCTTGTAGAGGTGTTCTGGTTCAAGTGGGAGAGCACTAGTCTTAAGGAAGCTCAAGGACAATGTGCAGACAGTGAGTTCAAGTGCCAGCACTGGCAAAAATTTAAATTTTTTCTCTACCAGACGTGGGGCTTGAACTCAGGGCCTGAGCATTGTTGTTGGTCTTTTCTTAAGGCTAGAGCTCTAGCACACGAGGCAAAGCACCTCTTTCAGCTTTTTTCTATGTACATGGTACTGAGGAATCGAACCCAGGTCTTCATGCATGCTAGGCAAGCACTCTACTACTAGGACAAATGCCTGGCCCCCAAAAATGATAAAATCATAAAAAAATAATAAACTGAGACAAAGAGGTGGACTTAGTTTGTAGGACTTTCTGTTTGTTTTTTTCTAATAGTATTTGTGGTCATGTCTGTTACTTGCAAAAAGTACACTGATGTCTCTGTACAACACAGAATGGTGCTGGCTTGTACTAATCACTTTCTTTTTGGATTTTTAAAATGAAATATTTCTTACAAAAGGCATGAATAGCATTAAGTGTAAATTAGAAATAACAACCACCATGGAGCATTTCCCCTCTCTCCAGTATGAATAACTGACAAAGGACATCATTCACTCCACTAAACTTTCTCTCAATTCTCATCTAATTAATGAAGTAGAAGTTCACAGGGCATGCAAAAGCCAAGCAGGATATTTGTTAGGAAATTCAAATAAAGCCGGGTGCTGGGAAGCCATTGGTTGGCTCCTGAGCAGGGCCCACAGAGCCATGGCTTGAAAAGAGGAATGGAGAGAGATTCTCCCATCACAGCTGCTCTGAGCTGAAGGAAGACCAGTGCCTGGAGCAGGATGAAGACTCTCCTAATCACCCTTCTCTGTGGCCTGACTTATGCCCAGTATGAAGATTTCCAACCTGAACAGGTACCATGGGTACAATTATCTGTAAATGTATCTCTCTGTCTCTCAGTCCATCTTTAGTTTCTATGCATATGTCACAATTTATCAACCCACAAGTCCCATCCTAAGACGATCTCTGTACTTAACTATTCTATGGACATGGGACAATGAATATTCAAAATGATCAGAGATGGAGGGGAGGAAGATGTGGGATTGGCAGGACCTCTGATGAAGTAGAGATTGCTTTCTGATGTTTTTAAAGTTGTTGGTGACCTTATGTGTTCATACAATGTATGTATGTATGTATGTATGTATGTATGTATGTATGTATGTATGTATATGCATATATTAGCCTGTCTGCCGACCTAACCACCTACTATCAACTTGATTACATTTTTTTGCCAGTCTCAGGGCTTGAACTGGGGGCCTGAGCATTGTTCTTGACCTTTACTCAAGGCTAGAACTCCATCACTTTAGCCACACCACCACTTCCAGGTCTCTGTGAGAGTGATACTGAGGAATCAAGCTCAGGTCTTCTTGCATGCTAGGGACCCATTTTACCCTGAGGCCACACTCCAGGGCATAGCCACCTATTGTCTACCTACCTACCTATTTTCTATCTATGTATCTCTCTGCCTATGTACCTACAGCTATATATCTATCTATCTTCCTATCTATTGAAGATCTATCTACCTACATTCCTATCTACTATCTGTCTATATACCTACCATCTATCTATATACAAATCTATCTATCTACCTATGTTTGTATGTACATATATATGTATGTATGGTCATATATGTAAGTGCATATGTATGTATATATGTATGTAATATGTATGTGTCTGTCTATCTATCTATCTATCTATCTATCTATCTATCTATCTATCTATCTGTCTATCTATCTGTATCTATCTATCTTCATCTATCTATCCATCCTGGTAACATTTTGCCAGTCCTAGAGCTTGGGTACTGGGCATTGGCCCTAAGCCTCTTTATTCTTGAAGCAAATATTCTACAGTTTAGTCAGAGCTCCATTCCCAGCCTTTACTTTTGAGTAGGTTATTGGAAATAGGAGTCTCACAAGGGCCTGAAAGGGGCTGGTTTTGAACCCCAAACATCAGGTTTCAGCCTCCCAAATACCTAGAATGGCAGGCAGAAGCCACCTGTGATCAGCTTGGTCTTGGCCCTCAGTGTGAGGATCAGGTTATTATTGCCAAGAGACAGGATATAGGGATTCCCAAGTGACACAGGGTCTAGGCAGCCACACACGTTGTGGGTTGGGGAGGCTGAGGCATCATCCTCTCACCTGCCCAAAGGCATGTTTCTCTTGTAGTCAGGGGCTTGGCGTACCTATGTCCTCATATCAAAGAACTCGGTGTTAATCGAAAGAGGTGGAATACTGAGGGTCCTTGTCCATAACATGAGCTGCGAGGGATTCTGTGATGAGTTAAACATCAGGTTCTACGTCAAGTGAGTAACAATACTTACACACATCTGCGTCTTCTAAATTTTCATTTTCATAGAGCACAGAGATGGTAAAATTTCAAAATGTAAGTCCATGGGGTTCATCGGTGGATACGGGATTTGAACTGATTTCTCCAGAACTCACTAAACACATAGGTGAAAATCACACATGCTAGGTAAGAAGGCTCCAGTAGTTTAGCAGCCAGAAGTGAATCCCAGTCATTCCTCATAGATAAGCTAACCCAGAACAGGTGGCTCCTGCCTGTAAACTTAGGAAACTGAAGACTGAGGATAGTAGCTCTAAGTCATCTCCGACAGAAAATCAATGACACTTTGGCCAGGCACTGTCTCTGAGTCTCTCTGTTCTCAGGGTTGGTGCTCTATCACTTGAGTCACAGCACCACATCTGTATTTTCTGTGTATGTAATATTGAGGATTCAAACCTAGAGCTTCTTGCATGCTGGGCTAGCACTCTGCCACTAGGCCATGCTCCTGACTTCTGACAGACTATTTTGCTGTTGTGATTGGTGGTAAGGCTTCAACTCAGGGCCTGGGTGCTGTACCTGAGCTTTTACCTTCAAGGCTAATGTTCTGTCAGTTTGAACCACCTCGGTGGTTCACTGCAGATAAGAATCTCAGCGACTTTCCTGTCCTGGGATGGGGTTCAACATACTATCATTAGATCTCAAGTTTGTGAGTATCTAGAATGACTGGTGTGAGCCACTCACATCTGACAGACACATTTTGACACACAGCAACCAGTCATTAATCAACAAGGAATGACTCCCCCATCACACAGAAATAAATCCCACATAATTGCCCAGGGCAGAAACTTCATACACTGCAAGGAAACCAGGAAAAGTATAGAACACCACTGGCTCATGCCTGTCATCTTAGCTATACAAGAGGTAGAAATGACCATGGTTCAAAGCCAGCCAGGACAGGAAAATCTATGAGACACTTATCTCCAATGAACCACCAGAAACCTGGAAGTAAAGCTGTGGGTCAAGTGGTAGAGAATCAAATAGGGGAAATCTCACCTGCGTTGTAGCATTTGGAGTTTTGACATATGGATAACGTGTGGGTATGGGTGAGTAAGAACACACAAGTAATCCACAGGTTGTGTCTTCTTGTGTTTATCTCCCTCAGGCAGGAGGAAGAGTGCCTGGAATACAGAGTGGTGGCAGAAAGAATTAATGAATCCATCTACAAAGGAGTTTGTGAGTAGCCAGGGAATGGTAGAAGATTCATAGAAGAATTCAGACTACCTATTACTTCCTAACACATAACCAATCGCCCAGATCAAAGGGTTGTGATTTTTAAATAATTTCGTGTTCAGGATCACTTGGAGAATTCAAAAATGAAGCTGAAACCTTGAGATACATAGTCAGCAGTGTTTGATTTTGCTTTCAAATCTGCCATGTTTCATTCCAAGCTATAAAGGGATGATTCTCTAGATCTTTATACTTTCCCAGAGTCCCAACACTGTTGAGCACGTTGGAAAATAGAATGCACTCGTTCGATATATAATTTTTTAACAGTGATTGACATTGGTTGATTTGAAATGGATGGCAGGAGTGATGGAGTTGAAATCGATTGAGACTTCCAGAAATTTCTTCAGGGCAGGTGTTTTTCTGGCAGCCACTAGGTCATTCCCACTTCAGAAATACAAAAGGATGCATACCATTATTAGTATGCCCTAAGACACATATGCCAAATAATCATTAAATCGATAATAGGTAGAGCACTAATATTCTACCTGAAATGTAACATAATTAAGTGTTAGTTATGCTGACTAGATAACAATTAATTTCCTCAGTAAGAAGAAGAATGAGTTAGCAGTAGAGAATTATCGTTCTTTTAGATACATGTAATAAAAACATAGCTATACATACATATATGTATATATTATGTATACATTTAAATATATGTCTATGTATATGTGTATATTTGTGTGCATTAGTACATATGCATATAGGCCTATATGCATACACGTATACACATGCATGTATACACATATAGTATATTCATGTGCATACACACATACACAAACAACATACATATATTTTACATGTGTGTTTCCATGTATGCATCTCTGTGTGTCTATATAAACTTGCATATAATTACATTAGCATGAATGTATATATAAAATTTACATGTATGTAAATGAAGGATAAACCATTTGATTGTAAAATTCTTATTTTTTCAACAAAAAATTACTGTCGGGGTAATGTATAGAGCGGTTACAGTTACATTTGCCAGGTAGTAGGTGCATTACTTCTCACACATTGATAGCCCTTCTCATGTTTTGTCCCCATTTCCTCCTTCCATCCACTCCCAATCATCTTGTCTTCCCCGAGCCCTTTCCTATTTTAAATAAATAAATGTGTATACATTATACCAGGTAATAAAGTCAGTTGCAGTAACAATAAGAGATTAATCAAAGGACAAAAAAGAAGAGGAATAATACAGTACATTAAGAACAATAATCACACAAGATGAAACTCTTGTTCCCATATCCTAGAGTTCCTATATGACCTTATGCATCTAGATTTTGAGCTATTGTAATCTACTGCTAGGAGAGTCCTAGATGTGTACTCATTATTACAAATGAGGGAAAACTTTGAGCCTATATTCCATGGGTCTGGCTTACTTCACTTAATAAGGCTTTTTCCAAGTCTTTCCATTTCCTTAAAAATGGAGTATTGTCATTATTTCTGATGGTGGCATAGAATTCTATTGTGTATAAGTACCACATCTTCTTGATTCAATCATCTAGTAAAGGGTATCTGGTGCGGTTCCACATCATCGCTATGGGAAATAGTGGTGCAATGAACATCATTGTGCCAGAGGCTTTAATACATCCTTGTTTGTGGACATTTGGGTAAAAGACAAAGAATGGAATTGCTGGGTCATAGGAGAGCTCTGTGTTTCATCTTTAGAGGAAGAGTCATTCTGCTTTCCAGATGGTTGAAAAGTTCACACTCCCACCAACAGTGTAGTAGTGATCCCTCCTTGCCACATCCCAAAAATTATCTGTTGTTATCTCTTGATCATGGCAATTTTAACTATGGTGAGGTTGAATCTCAAGGTTGTTTGATGTGCATTTCTTTTATGGCCAGAGAGGTGGAGCATTTCTTCATGTGTCTATAGGCCTTCTTATTGCTTCTTGAGAGAAGTTGCTCTTTACATCTTTGGCCCATCTTTGAATAGAATGGTTGTTCCTTTGAAGATTTGTTTTGGAGAGATTCAATTTATTGAGCTATACATATATTTTAGATATGCAGCCCTTCTCTGTATCGATAGTGAATATCTTCTCCCACTCTATGAGCTTTCTATTTAACTTGCTAGCTATGTCTTTTGCCATAAAGGAGCTCTGCACTTTAAAGCAGTCCCATTGTTCCAAACTTTCTTTAATTTGTTGTGTTTCTGTGTCGTTTTATTTGTGTCAGTTCTGGGGATTGAACACAGGACTTAGGCTTGGTTCCTCAGATTTTATTTAATTAATGAATTTATTTGGACTGCTCTTGGCCTGAACCCTGGGCATCAGCACTGTCCATTAGCTTTTATTTATTTATTTATTTATTTATTTATTTATTTATTTATTTATTTATCTGGCCTGCTCATGGGATTGAACTTAGGTCCTGTGCACTGTCCCTGCTCCTCTTTGTGTTCCTTGCTAAGAGCTCTAGCAGAGCACAACTTGCACCATTTTCTGTACTGAGGAATGGAAACCAGGGCTTCATGTATGATAGGCAAACACACTTCTCCTGGGCCAAAAATTTGAATTTTTAAAAAAAATACAGAATATTTGAGTGGCATCAGCAACATTCTCCCCTAGACTGTCCTGTGTGTACATAGAGCATTCCATTTGTTGAGCTATGGGGATTCAAGAGGAGGCAGGGGTTAAATCCACACTTTGTAGATGGGATGGAAAAGTGTCTATCACCCACTGAATTAAAGTTAGCCTGCCATCAAACAGAACCAGCAGTCAATTACACTGAATCTTGAAATATTTCTTTTGCGTTGGCAGATGCAGGAGATAATTATTTCTACATCATCAGAAATACTGGTGATTTCCTGGTGTATAAAAATTTCTATCTGGGTGAGGACGGGAATGTCACAAAGCAGATTCTGGTGCTAGGTAAGTTGGGGCACTCCTGTCTTTAGGGACAACAAGGTTCATGCTCCCTCCTGGTGTATCACACAGCTGTGGGAAGGGTGTTCATTTGCTTATGTGTGCTCATGGTGTGCTCCATCGATCTTCCTGGGATGACAGGGGAGAATATTGAGAGTGAACTTGGGGCTCACACCTGTCATCCCAGCTTCTCAGAACGACGAGATATGAGGATCACAGTTCAGAGCCAGCCGGGGCAGGAAAGCTTGTGAGACTCTTATGTACAATAAACCACCAGGACACTGAAAGTGGAGTTGTGGCTCCCAGTGGTGGAGAGCCTTGGGTTTAATGTGGTCAAAGACCGCACCTAGGCCCTGAGTTCAAGCCTTAGGAAAAGGGAAAAATAAAATAAAATAAAATGAAATACACAAATAGCAGAGGGCATTGCAGCATGTGAGCTGGGAATCAAATCAACAATATTCTCAAGAAGGGGCCACTGTCTCCTTGTAGGAAAACCAGGCAGCATTCCAACTGAAGAGCAAAAGGAAGAGCTGCGCAGAATCCTGAAAGCAAACCACCTCTCAAGAGATAATGTTCAATATGTTTTGGAAGCAGGTGAATCACCATCATTCTTTCTACCTACTGCATACTATGAAGGCCATGGTTAATAATTCTTATCCTCTGTGGAGTTTTGATGCTCAGAGGACTGTCTGTCCTTAGAAAATGAGGAGATGGCTGAGACCCCTGGGATGTGTCCTCTGACCTTGGTTGCCTCCTTCTTTCTCTCTTTTCAGATGATTGCCCAGTCTAAGGACATTTCTGGGTGAGTAGAGATGGACACAGTTAAAGCTCTTCTCTGCCCAGGGCCTGAGTAATCGTCCAGACACAAATATTCCCATCTGAAGAGTGGCAGACACTTCAGTTTGTGTCATATAGAGTTTTAATATAAAATCCTGAAAAGATGACACAGGTATTGTGTTTATGGTAGCAATTTTAATGATATTTCCTAAATTAGTCGTTGCTATTATAAAGCAGGTGCCACCGTGGAATAATGGAAGTTTCTCCATTCAACAGTTTCATTTTGCTATCAAAAAATAGTAGTTTACTACTATTAATAAACTAGTACTTGACTAAAGTGTAGGAGATATATAGGGTGGTAGAGAGGTATGTAGATAGACAAATAAATAGATATATAGATATTTAAATTTTTGCTAAGCATGGCACAACTGGTCTCAAACACTTGGTTATCTTTCCTCTGTCCCTGGGTTAGCTGGGATCCCAGTCAACACTTTAATGAGATTTTACAATTATATTTCCAATGTCAGTACGGTGGAGTTGGTGTCAGACATCACGTGTTTCCTTTGTCTTCTCTGACAATCTCGTAGATGCTGGGGACATTGGGAGGACAGGGACACCATTCTCTCTCACGGTATTACGGTCATCACATCCAAGACAACGAGACCTCATTTCTCAAATCTGTGTTGTTTCCTTTGTGTGAATTCACGGAGTCTCCTCTATCACTTGCCTTCTTTATCTCTTCCTCTCCCCTAACCATAATAGTTCTCAGAATGATTGAAATAAACTGATTTTCTGGCATATATTTCTACCTTAAAGAAATCTGTATTCCTTGGGCCATGTCCAGCCATTCCACAATAGAGTAGATTCCAAAAGGATATTCTAGAAGAAATTCTAGAAGAAAACAATATGACTTCCTGATCTTTCATACCCATAGGCCTAGGAATGTACATTTTTGGTCTTACTATGCTATTTTAAAATGTATCTTTAGGGGCCTGTATCATGTCCAAGTGTATTTTCTTTGTTTTTTTTGTGCTGATTTTTGGATTTTTTCGTACCATTCGGTGTATTTACTTATAGATTCATATACACATTCTAGATACCATATACAGATGTGTATAATTTGTGCAATGTTTGTTTCTCTGGGTCTTGATATTATTTCTCCTGAATATTTGTATTTAGTGACAAAAGGTACAATGGCCATCTTTCCAATGGAAGTAGAATCGCACTGGGCATCTATGACACATTTTCTTAATCCATCTGTCCATTGAGGGGCCTCTGGGCTGACTCCACTTCATGGCTGCAGTAAACAGTGGTGTCATGCTATGACACCAAGATATGATAACACAGAACTCCAGGCATTCACACACAGAGTCAGGAGCATGGCCTAGTGGAAGAGTGCACACTTAGCATTCATGAAGATCTGCTTTCAATTCCATTGTTGCACATACACAGTAAAAGCCTCAAGTGGCACTGTGGTTCAAGTGATAGAGCACTAGCCTCAAGCTAGAGAGCTCCAAGATAGTGTCAGGCTCTGACTTCAATTCCCATGATTGACAAAGGAAAAAAAACCTTTTATTCATATAGAGTGAGAAATCTGTGTTCTCTATGATGTTGCTTCAATGGTTGCGAATCAAATTACAAATCTTATAGAAATTGTTGTTCACATAGGTAGCCATAATAGAAACCTGAAATAGCAACCCACGAAGTCTCCTTTCTTTGTTTTTTTTTTTAAGTAACAATTTCCAGACATCATCAAATGATCCCCCAGGGTTTCTTCCACTCACCCAATGCTCTAGGTCTTTCTGGAGGAACTGAGTATTGTCAACACACCGTCACCTAAAACAAAAAACTCTACAAAGAGCTGTTCACCCTGCAAAAGTTGTTAGACCTTGTCTGATTGAATTCATGTGCAACACAAATATTTTGGAAAAATAGACGTGTTAGGGCTGCCAGGGGCAACCTATTTTCTTATTATCTTGGGGACTAGTGATAATATAGTTTGCTTATGGCTATACAACCAGCACAAAGGGTGCAAAACCAGCTGTGCTCCCCACACAATACCACTAACAGTTTTCCTGAAGAGTTCTTTGTCTGCATTGTCTTCATGTACACTTGGTACAGACTGGAAGTGTGGCTGGCTCAAATAAACCACATGGCAATTTCCTTTCTCCAACCATTAAAGAATCTCTCTCTCTCTCTCTCTCTCTCTCTCTCTCTCTCTCTCTCTCTCTCTCTCTCTCTCTCTCTCTCTCTCTCTCCTCTCTCTCTCTCTCTTCCTCTCTGTGTGTCTCTCTCTTCTTAGTTTCTTTATTCATTCATTTATTTATATGTTATTAATTTTCCATCCTGGCCCTTGAACTCAGGATCTAGGCATTGCCCTTAACTTTAGCTGCTGCATAAACCACTGCTGCTGCTAGGATCTCCTCCCCCTCCTCCTCCATCTCCTCCCTCTCCTCCCCCCCCCTCCTCCTCCTCCTCCTCCTCCTCCTCCTCCTCCTCCTCCTCCTCCTTCTTCTTCTTCTTCTTCTTCTTCTTCTTCTTCTTCTTCCTCTGCTTAAGGCAAGCATTTTGACTCTTGAGCCACAGTAACACTTCCAGCTTTTTCTGTGGTTCAGGTAATGAGGAATTGAACCCAGGGAATTGGGCATGCTGGGTAAGCATTACACCACTAAGCAATGCTCCCAGTCCTCTTACAGCATGCTTCTAGGTATTTCTGCATCATATCACACACCTTCACCCCTGCGTCGGCTAGAAGTACACTCTTGGAAAATGTGTTCAATACTGTCATATCCACAGAGTCCAGTGAATTCCTGGGAGATGGATGCTTTCTCCAATTTCATATTGCTATTTCATGTTATTTTTTTATTTATATTTTTATTTTGTTGGTCCTGGTCCTCGAATTTAGGGCCTGGGCACTGAATCCCAGGAACCACTGAGATAAGGACACATTGGGCTGGTTCTTTATCTTTGACTGCATTACTACAGCAAATCAGACTCCCATCACTGTAGGGCTTTATCAGGCCCATATCAGAAAATAACACCACCATGATTTTCTAGTCAAACTCCATGCACACAGCTCTCCACATGGAACCGAGTTTTGAAAAGTACAATGCTGACATTGTGTGGATGACCTTTCCCAGAATGGAGCAATCTGCCTTATATTATTACCACCTTCTGGTCAATTCAAAAGCCAGTCTATACCAGTAGATGGAATGTGGTCAAGCCAGCAGACAATGTCAGTTGGACATTTTCTATCAACAAGGCTGCAGAAGGAAGGGGATCAGAACTGGTACCCCAGCCTCATAGTGTACTCAGAATCTATAGAGGTTGCATGCAGTATGTAAATGTAGCCTTCATGTTTTGAAGGTTAGATATAGTTTCTTAATGTAGCCTCAGAATCTTGAAGGTGAAAGTTCTTTCATTTTGTTGAAGTACTGTAGTTGTTTTTGTATGTTTCGGGGCATTCTCTTTCAGGTTCTGTGGTCAATCCAGCACCATTCTACTGTGAAAGCAATAGCACTGATTGGTTGTTCAGGTGACTCATGGGAGATTACAGTCTCCCTGACTTTCCTGCCAAGGCTGACTTCAAACCCTGATATTTAAGCCTTATCATGCAGAGTACATAGGATTACAGTCATGAAGCTGCTGTTATTCTAAATTATTGCTTCCAAAAGAACCTCCTGTTGTATTAAAGATGTACTTTTCACTCATTGTATTGGAGTCAATCTTCAGAGTCAGATTGTATGCTCAAAATCAATTATTGAAACACTCAGTTAAAGAATGATAACATAATTTTCTAGCGAAGAGGAGAAGGAGATAGGCAGGCGAGAATCGGCTTCCTGAGGAAGAAGGAAACTCATGGGAAAGGGTAGGATGGTTCATGTTCCCAGAGATGATTCCATTGACATGGGAGGAACGATGTGCATCCATTCCTGAACCGCTCACCATCTGAGAGGAAGAGCAGAGAGGCATCATGCACACTCAACCCATTGTGGATATAATCATGGTGGAGACTGCTAATGCACACACACCATGAATAGAGGGATCGCACGCAATACAGATTGCCAAAGGCGACTTGCTAGGAAATAATCTGTGCCATTTCCTCTTCCTACAAGTCTTATTTTCCTAGGAATGGACATGGTTTCCATGAACCTAGGTCAGGGACACCCTGTCCTGGTCATGGCACATGTTGACTGTGTACTGGTAATAGATAGCAAACCACATGTACTCAGAAGTTAGCCGGTGATATTTCCATGGCTTCTACACTCACCCCACTTGGCCTCCCTCAAGAGAGATTGTTCTCCTGCAGGACTCCATTTCCCAGGACAAATAAGACTGAATAAGAGCAGCAGTGGGTGAAGGGGCAGGCACATGTCTACTCACCCAAGCCAGGTGATTACTTGGACAAGGGTCTGTGAAAAAGAGGAGGGAGGAACAGTGGGGGAGATGTTCCATGTTACAAAGACCATTCACTAATACTTGTGGAAAATATAATTGTATACAAAGAAAATATTCAGCAAAGATCTTGACGAGTTATTTCATTCCATGCCTATTGTTTTTTAAATTTTGTCATGGCATAGGAGAAAGCCCTGGAACTTACATGGGTCTCGGATGCATTGGAGAATGGGATGCCCTTCTCCTTGGAGAGCTCCTCCAGCTTCTTTACTGGAATAGAGGCGATCTTGGTACTCTCCCTATGTGGGTGGACAGGAAGTCAGGGAGGGGTGGTGGTGGGAGGAGTCCCAGATCCCAATGCAGCCCCCAAGCTATGCAGGGCTGGCCCAAGCCACGGCTCCATAATTGGCTTTTTTGGTGAATTACTTCTGATAAGACTCTTGGACTTCTCTGTCCCAGCTGGCTGTGAATCATGATCCCTTTAGTCTCAATCCCCTAAGTGGCAGGGGTGACACATGTGAGCTACCGGCCTCTAGCTAAGATTTCTTCTTCCACATTCTGTAGTCTCTGTTTTCATTCAGTTCATTTTCTGTATGCTTCATGCTTCTTTAAATGAGTAGATGAAATAATATGACCTTATCCTTAACCCCATCTCCCCTCTTACTTATGTGAATTACTGGAAACAAAATTCTAAATCTTGATATCTTTATATCAGGACAATGGTTCCAATCAGGGTTGCATATTCTACTAGCACTCTGAGTATTATTGTAAAACTCAGAGGCCTGGGTCTAGTGATACATTCAGAGGTCAAGTTATTTTCATGTTGGAGAATATTATATTTGAAAGGATCCATTCATATTTGTCTATGAGGCAGTTCAGATTTTTGACACCCTCAGAGAACATGCTGAAAGATTTCAACATGGAAATGAGCTCACAGCACCATGGAGGGGAGGAATTGACTATGCTCCAATCAGATCTCATGATAATTTCCAGTGTGGGTTGCTAGATGACAGATTGATTTTCACTCTGTGAATGGCACAGAGCTGTGGAAATGGGGGGACTAAATGAGGGTTCAACAGAGCCAGGTCTCTTGAAAGAGGGTAAGGGAAGAGGCATTTCTAGTCCACTGAAAACCATTTTTTCCAGCTCCATGCAGGCCAGAGTCCTCCTATGTGCACACAACTTAGCCCTAGTCTCACAAAGGGCAGAGGCCATCACCACTCAAATGCTAACAAAATGAGTTCCGTGGTTCATCCCTTCTCATCCACATTCACGAAGTAGAACACAGAGTAATCTCGGTCTGCCCATAGGATTACATAATAGTTTGTACCAGAGTCTGCCAGGGAAGAAGCAATCACATTCAGTCCACAAAAATACCTGGATCTCATTTCCTGTCCCTTGCTCTGCATAGAACAATGAGGGGCTAGGGTGCGGGGAGCACAATGGGGACCAAGACATGAGAAAGGGTATCAATGTTTGTGAAGTAATGCATCTTCTATCTGGTGAATATAATGTAACCCTTCTATTAATTAAAATAAAAATACATGAAAAAAGTTAATACAATGAAACCCACCAAATGCTGATAATGGAGGGAGGTTAAGGGAATATAACAGAGGTTACAAATTTATTCGAAGTATGCTATATATACCTATGAAATTATCAGAATGAAATCACTTTGTATTATTCATGCATGCTATTAATTTTTTTAAAAAAATATCAAAATAAAAAAAGAAATAAAAATTCTCCTTTCTTTCTGGTAGATGCTATGGTAAAGGAACCTTGCTCCTAATTACGTAGAAAGTAGATTTGTTTATCTCCCATCATCTCCATCCCAACTCTTGATGTTTTAGATTTCAGAGCCATACATGAGAGAACTGAAACAGGCTACGGGAATCCCTGAACCATGTATTCACCTGTGGGTTGAATCATGACCTCCTTCCACATCACAGTGTACTCACATTATGCTTTGTACACTCCACTCTCATTTCTCACACCCTTAACACTATATTCTTCACATGTAATAGTTTTCCTGAAAAACAACACAAAGCCACAGGAGAGCCCTTATTTCTTATCCATATATTCCAGTCACTTTTCCAATCTGGCTATGTAGCAGAGGACATCATTAACAAAAATCATCATCATCATCATTCTTTCTAGCCAGGTGTCAGTTGCTCAAGCCTGTAATCCTAGCTCTTCAGGAGGCTGAGATCCTAGGATCACAGTTCAAAGCCAGCCCAGGTAGGGAAGCCTATGAGACTCTTATGTTGAAGGAATGACCAGAAAAGAAGTGGTACTGTGTCTTTGAGAACTCAATGGTTCTTACTTTTATCCTGGGGCAGGATGGAGGTTTCTTCACTCAATATAAAAGGTGGCAGTCAGGGCTTGATATTCATCAGTAGTTTCAATTTGTCATAAAAGGAATCTCAGTGGTCCTCCTAGTTTGATCTTCTCTGGGTTGTCCGCAAGGATGCCCAGGGTGATCCACTGCCCATCGAGCTAGAGGACAAATGGTGCATTGTAAAAGTCAGTGCCTCTCTTGTTCCTCTGCCCTAGCTCTCCTCCTCACCCTGGCTCCCCACAAACACCAGCACGAACTCTTGACTGACCAGGTGGAGCAGAGGAGGCCAGGCCTCCCCTCTCCTGGAAGGTTGCCATGACTCAGAGACATGTGAACACCATGACAGATGGAGATTGAAGGTTCTGCCGACACCCTCTCCTCATCTGAGTTCTATGCAGTTGCCTGAGCCTTTGCACAACCTAGGCGATCTTTTACCCACAACAGACAGTTGAAGGCTGCAAATATATTTTCCTGATGATGAGGGCAAATGAATTCATGTTCTTTTAAAAATACCCTAAGATATGGAAGGAACCCAGATGCCCCTATGTATATGAATGGATGGAGAAATAATGGTATTTCTTCACAATGGATTTCTTTGCTGCCATCAGAACAATATATTGCCCCAGTGAGAATGGGAAGATTTGGAAAAATCATATTAAGTGAAGTAAGCCAGACCCAAAGAAGCATAGGCTTTATGGTTTCCCTCATTGTAATAATTATTATGTACCCTGGATTGTCCTAGCAGAGGTTCACAGAAGCTCAAAAGCTATATACATAGGCCCTAAGGATGAGACTAAGAGAAATAACTTCCAGGACAGAGAAACAAAAGTTTACCTTTGTGCGTGTTGTTTTTTAATGTAGTAATTTATTTCTTATTTCCTTTCATTTTTAATTCCCTTATGTTTTATTTCCTGTTGTCACTCTATCTGACTTGGGTACCTGGTGTATAGTATATACATTCATTTATTTATTTGAATGAGGGAAAGGTAACAACAAGTTGATGAGACAAGATACAAACAGTGAACCAATGTAACAAAGACATTCACAATTCAATATGTTGGAAATGAACTTTTCAACTTGTGAGGAACAATGTGGGAATGGGAAACAATTTTCTAGAACAAATATACTCACCACCATGATGAACGTAACAGTAATTTATTTCCTCTACACATCACCCTGAAATTAAAATAAAACACACATGCATACACACACACACACACACATACACACACACACTGCCACTCACATACACAAGTCATGGGAGAGGTACATAGCAGCAGAGCCTATTTATGGTACCTAAGATAGCTAGAACTTGAAGCCAGCACAGACCACCACAACAAGAAGAGTGAGGAGCAGAAGCTTCATGACTTCTTTGCTGCTGGTGATCCCTGCTCTGTGTACATTCAGAGCAGGCCGCCTAGAGTGCAGGGAACATGAGCATCCCTCCTTTTATGTGATTGCTCTATGGGCCTGAGGCACAATGAATCCCCTGTTACAAATGTGAAGGCCTTTTGTCCCGTGAGCCTGTCCTTCACTGACCCGAACATAGCAGATGATCCATGGTTGATACCTTGTCTCTTTGCGTAGATATTAGTGTGAAAAGGAAATGGAGTTGAAGACACTGAGCTTGACTGATGGCACAGGAAGCAAGAAGGGGGAACGCTGGGCCCAGACTCGGAATGCTTCTTCCTCTTCTGTTCCAACTCATGGCAGCAGGTGCACTTCTCACCCATGTCCCCACCATCCACATCAGTGGACTGTTTGGCTGCTGCTTAGGGAGTCAAAGAATGAGACAAGCGACTAAACCTACTGGAGTGGTGGCCCTATGGAAAAATTCACCACATTAAGGACTACTGTCACATGGGTTTCTCTTAAGTAAACCATTTTGGAGAATACAAAATATCACCTCTTAGATAATATATGCTATATATCTAGTGTAATATAAACAATATCACTATACAATATCCTATATACTACTATATAACTAATTAATATATATACTAACATATAACTAATGTATATTACTATAAAATATTTTACTATAAAGTATATATTATTAGGTACAAATGTAAATGTATGTACAGTTAGTATATCTGCGTATCTATGTATCTATGCATGCATCTATACATCCATTCATTCATTGATCTGTGTATCTATCTACTTATCTAGCATATTATTTTGTTATATATGTTACTTTTATTATATATTATATATTATGAAAATAAATATTCATATCCATTTCCATTCATTGGTATGCTTATTCTCTCCCAGAGAATCCAGTCTGAGTCTGGAGGTTATTTCACAGGAGCAATTGCACAAATATTCCTAATGGAAACAAAACAAAAGAATCAAAATAAAATAAAGTACAAATAATTGCCAATAACACAATAGCAAGTGCAGGTTTGGAAGAAATCCTTTCATTTTCATGACTCATTTGTCATACCAGGGAAATGGCTAAGTCCATAGAAGTAAAGCTAAGGTGCAGATTAGACTTTGTCCTTTCTACTTCATGCTTTCTAATCCTATCTATCAAATTCTATCCAATCTCTGACCATAGAATTATTTTGAATATATTGAAACTGTCAGTGCATTCCTTTTGTGCACGGCTGGCTTTGAATCTTGATCGTCAGATCTTTGCCTCCTGGGTAGTTAGGTTTAGAGGCATGAACCAACTGGCCCTGTTGGATACAGTTTCTTAATGTAGCCTCACAGTCTTGAAGGTGAAATATATTTCCTTTTGTTGAAATACTGTAGATATTTTATGTGCTTGGGGAATTCTTCCTCAGGTTCTGTGTTCAAAGCGAACACCTTTCTACCATGAATGGAACAGCACTACTTTGTAGCTCTGGGAAACTTGTGGGAGATAAGAGTCTCCCAGACTTTCCTGCCTAGGCTGATTTCAAACCCTGACATTTACACCTTGTCATGTTCAGGATCTAGGATTACAATCCTGAAGGTGGTGTTTTTCTGAACTATTATTTCCAAAAGAGTCTACTGTTCTCTTAAACATGTTGTTTTCACTCATTGTATTGGAGTCTCTACTTCGGGGAAGGGCCCATCCAGTCAGTCTTCAAAGTCAGAATTGTATGCTCAAAAATCCTTTATTGAATCACTCAGTTAAATTATGATGGCGTAAATTTCAGGAGGAGAGAAGAAAATAGGAAGCAGAGAATCAGGACCACAACTTTCCAAGAAAGAAAGAAACATGTGGGAAAGTCAGAATGGTTCATGTTCCCAGAGCTGCCAAAGGGAAGAAGGATGTGGCAATTCCTGAACCCCTCACCACCTGCGAAGAGGAGCAGAGAGGAATCACGTGCACTCACTAAACTGTGGGTGTCTTCATGGTGGAAACTGCTAATGCACACACACCACAGATAGAAAGAGTACATGAAGCATGGATTGCCAGGTGACTTCCCAGGATCTAATCTGTGCCATGAACTCTTCCTGGAAGGAAAGTACATGAACCTAGGACAAAGACATCCTTTGTATGGTCATGGTTGATGTCTACGGTTTAGTGGGAATTACTTGTGCCTACATTTATGAATGATTTCTGGACATCTGCCATTGGGCTAAGAGTTTGTAAATAGCACATTGTCCATGCTCCCAGAATTTCTCCCAGATCCAAAAACAGAAGTCTTCCTGTCCCACACACTTTGTCCTCCTGTTCCCAAGTGATGGGAATCAATGTGGAGATGAAAGTCAGTGATGTGGTGTGCTATTTCCACAACGTCCACACCCACACCACCATGACATCGTGGTTCAAAGGGAGCTGTGTGCAGGAAAATCTGAAGAAAGTCTTATTTCCAACTAACAACTCAGTAAAACCTCTTTTCATTTTGAAGCTTTTCAGGTAGGGTTTTATTGACAGGCCAAATCTGACGTAAAGAAATACTTCAAACCCAAGGAAATAATTTCAAGATCCCCACAGGTAAGGGGAAGTGAGGAGAAAGCAGGCGCCTTGCTCCTAAGAGTGGAAAAGGGTCCTCAGGTTGCCATCGGGTGGCCAGGCTTTCGAAAAGTTCAGCAAGAAAGTGGACACATTTTTGACATGTCCCTGGCTGGACAACTTGTTTGTTTGACCTCTGTTGACTTGGAATTAATAAGTTCATCACTGTTAGTTTCTATCTACAAGTGAGCAGAAAGAAAAAGGCTTTTAATAATATATTGCTCAGTAGAGATTTAAAATTAAAATAAAGAAACAACAAAATCATAATAAATAAGGCATAAACAAATAAATAAGGAGGGAATAAAGTTGTCTCCTTCTGCTTTTTGTTTTTGTTCATTGCCAGTCCTGGATCTTGAATTCAGGACATGAGGACTGTCCTTGCTCTCTCTCTCTCTCTCTCTCTCTCTCTCTCTCTCTCTCTCTCTCTCTCCATCTCTCTTTTTCTCTTTCTCTTGCATTCTCTGTCTCTGTCTCCATCTCTGGCTCTCTCTTTACAGTCATGGGCTTTGTCTCTATCTCTGTCTCTCTCTGTCTCTCTGTCTCTCTGTCTCTCTCTCTCTCTCTCTATCTTGACAGTCATGGGCTCTGTCTCACTCTCTGTGTCTCTCTCAGTCTGTCTCTCTGTCTTTCTCTCTGTCTCTCTCTGGCTATCTCTCTCCATCTCACTCCCTAAGTCTCGGGCTCTGTCTCTGTCTCTCTCTTATCAGTTATGAGCTTAAACTTGGCTTGGGCACTGTCCGTGGACACTTTTTTAGCTCATGGCTAGTTCTCTGGCACATGAGCCACAGCTACTTCTGGCTTTTTCTATGTATATGGTACCAGGGAATCGAGCCAATGGCCTTGTGCATGCTAGGCAGGCACTCTACCACTAGGCCAACTCCTGACCCCTGTCCTTGGGCTTTCTCTAGGCTAGACTTACATGTATCACTTGAACTTCAGCACCACTTGTGGCTTTTTCTATGTATGTTGTAACCATGGAATCAAACTCAGGTCATTGTGAAAGCTAGGCAAACACTCTACCACTAGGCCAAACTCTCAGCACTCTGTTTTTTGTTTTTTTTTTAAGATAATTTTCTCAGCTGAGAGAATTCGGCCAGATTTCTTCCCATCCTGTATAGTTAGGAAAATCAGATAGGTACTATTATTGTTCTGGATTTCTGGAGAAATGCAACATTAAAGGATAAACAATAATTAAGAACAAACAAAACAATCAAGAACTTAGGAAAGTGGAGCAGTGAATGGGGGTGTTTGTGTGCTTTTAGGATTATAAAATATTTATTTTCCTGGAAGAGTGATTCACGAAAGAGGATTATAGAAGCCCTCTATGTCCTTCTTTCCTGAGATCATTGCCTGAAGAACTGTGGCAGGGTTTGTGCAGGAAATCTGCAATCATAATGGATCATCTAGGCCCTCAGGAAACTTTGAGTGAATTCTCCAAGGAATGCATACTGATAGAAGTCCTGCTTTTGCTTGAGTACCATGGTTGATGGCTTTCTACCTGGTTAAACCTTACTTCATCTCCTACACAAAATGCCAATGATTTTGAACACATTTCATTTAAGACTATAACCTGTTCAAACTAAATTTGCTAGAGACAAAAGGATAGTTCCCCCCCACCCCAAAAGTAAATGAATAAACATTAAAACATAAGGAGTACGTGGAACTGAACAATCTTAAGAATCATAAATCTAGGGCCAGGAGCATGGCCTAGTGATAGAGCGCTTGCCTAGCCTGCAGAGAGCCTGTGTTTGATTCCTCAGTATCTCATATACAGAAAAAGCCAGAAGTGGTGCTGTGGCTCAAGAGGTAGAGTGCCAGTTTTGAGAAAGCTTGAGGACAGGGTCCAGGCCCTGAGTTCAAGCCCCAGGACTGGTAAAAAAAAAATCATTGTTTTAAAAATCAGAACTCTAGCTGAGCATGGCTGCTCATGCCTAAAATCCTAGTTACTTGGGAGGCTGTGATCTTATGATCACTGTTCAAAGCCAGCCCGGGCACTAATTACCATTAGAATCATCTCAAATTAACTAGTAGAAACCAGAGATGCTGTGGCTCCATTGGTAGGACAGTATCCTTGAGATGAACAGCTCTGGGACAGGGCTTAGGCCCAGAGGTCAAGCCCTAAAACTGATCAAAAATAAGAAAACAACTTAAATCTACAAATACAAGGTAAAGCTAAAAATATCAAAAAAAAAAAGTGAGTCAGGAGGAATCTCAGAAAATGGCGCCCAGACAATAGATAGAGAATCATGTAATCCCATGAGCCAACTACTTTAAGAAACCTACAACTACAAATTCAAGAAGCAATGGAGAAGTACACCAACTGGAATAGAAATCCAGATAAAACTTATATCCAACGTTCTCAAAGAATCCGAAATGTGAGGAACCCTCCCCCATCCCTCGCCCCGAACTCCAGCAATGCCAGCAAGTGGCGGAATCCAGATACAGGAACCCGCACAGACCGGGCGCCGGCAGCACAGACAGAGGCAGAGACCAGAGGGGAATCGAACAACCCTGCAACACCACAGAGCAGCTCACATCTAACCCCATCAGTAAGTAGCCCAGCGGGGTCCCCCAAATCCATCTAGAAAGCAGAGCTGGTGGTGAGCAACAGAACCTAACCCAGACCCCTCCACCCCGCCCAAGAAAGACTAACAAGTGTAGAGGGGCAAGGAATTCAGAATCCTGTCTCTCTCCAAGAGCCCCCTTCCCCAGGACATTGACTGGAGACAGACAGGCAGGTGGGTGCTAAGACCCAGCACCCCACCAAAGGGGTTGGAGGTATTTCTGCTCCCACCTGCCAACAGCCTCCTCTCCCAGGCCACTGAAACTGGAGACTCAGGGCCGCTGAGACCCTGCCTTCCAACCGTGGGTGGGGGTGAGCAGGAGTCTGGGAGCCAGAATCTGACTTACCCAAACCTTAGCCCTGAGCGGGGCACCCTCTTCTTGGGAGCCTCCAGCAACACATCACCAAGGGATCCCAACAGAGTCACAGACAGACTCTCTGCCAAAGCAGCTGAAACACAGCAAAGAACTTAAGGGCAAACAAGCAGGGGACGAGCTCACCCTCTGATAGTCAGAATGGCCCCGCTCAGCCCTTGGAGCCTACATCCTTGTCTGTGCCCCACCCGTTGGAATGGGACAGAAACCACTCAGATGGGTTTATCTGTGAGTTACCAGAAAAATCCCAAATCCCAGGCCTTCAGCTGGGCCCTATCACAGGGAACATGGCAGGAAAACTAGCCATCTGCTGGGCTAGCTGAGACCAAAGTGTGCAACTCCATTCTATGGCCCACTGTGGGGCCACTGCTTGGGCTGAGAGCTAGCCGTGCAGTGGCACACAGTCTCTGGGAATAGGCTGAACACCTGCAAAAGCTGCAAAGTCTGGCCTACTCAGCAGCGGAACCAATTTGGCTGAGAACCATAGGTATACACAGATTCCCAGAACCACCAGTATGAATGCAAGAAAAGATTGCCACCTACTGAGCACAGAGCAAACCTACAACAGTCCTAGATGCCTGGGAAAGCACAAAGATGGATTATGACATATAGAAATAATCAAAGTCCCACACAAAGCCCAAAAGGAAACAAGAGTGAAGGGATGAGAGAGTTGTCACCATCCCAAGAAATGACACCTGAAGAGACAAGAAATATGACTCTATTCAAGGAGATGATTTTGGATAGGACTAATGAAATTAAAGCAGAATTCCAAAAACAAAAGCAGGAAATTACCAAGGAGCTACTCAAATTCTAAAGATAAATGGAAGCAAAGATTAATACCCTCTCAGAAGACATGATCTCCTCAGTGTCCACAATTCAATCAAAAATTGAGTTATTATGCATCAGACTGACAGAGATTCAGAATAGGACGTCAGGAACAGAAGATAGAATGCAAGACCCAGAACAGAAAATCATCAGTCTGGAGAAATCAGTAAGAATTCACCAAAGAGAACTCCAAGACCTGGCAGATACAGCTAAGAAATCTAATCTTTGTATAAGAGGGATTGATGAGGGGGCCGAGTTCCAGGACAATGGAATGCAACCCTTATTGGCCAAAATCATAGCAGAGAACTTCCCCAAGCTCAAAAGGGAAAATACTCATATTATTGAAGGTTTCAGAACTCCAAACAGGCAAGATCCTAGAAGGAACTTGTCTAGACACATCATAGTAAAGACACTAGACCAGAATACAAGGGAACTGATCTTAAATGCTGCAAAAACAAAGAAAGAGCTACACTACAATGGGAAAAATTTGAATAACTGCAGACCTCTCCACAGAAACACTAAAAGCAAGAAAATATTGGAAAAACATCATTCAGACCGTGAAGACCAACAACTGCCAAACCAGACTGATTTATCCAGCAAAACTAGCTTTTACATTTGAGGGTAAAACAAGAATATTTCATTCCAAATAGAAGCTATATGAATACATACACACCAAACCATCATTACAAAAAATATTAAATAATCAAGAACAAATTGCAGAACATCTAGAACCCCCATCAAGAAGCTATTACCTATAAATCACTAAACACAAAAGGGGAAAATATCAGAGAAAGAAACTTAGAAGTAAAATTAAATAATGTCAAAGGACAGTGATGACTTTTCCATAATTTGCCTAAATGTGAACGGGCTGAACAATCCAATCACAAGACACAGAGCAGTAGACTGGATTAAGAAACAAGTCCCATCCATATGTTGCCTCCAAGAGACCCAACTCACTGACAAAGACAGAAACAAGCTCCAGTTGAAAGGATTAAAATGAATTTTCCACTCCAATGCACCATGCAAAAAAGCAGAAGTTGCAATCTTAATCTCTGACAAAATTAACTTCTCAGTAAAATCAATACATAAAGATAAAGGCAGCCACTACATATTAGTAAAAGGGACAATCAATATCCACAGTATTACAGTTATAATCATTTATTCCCCCAACACGGGAGCACCCAAATTTGTCAACCAAATTCTCTTTGAATTACAGAACAAGATAGACTCAAACACAATCCTAGTGGAAGACTTCAACAAGCCACTCTCACCAAATGACAGGTCAACGCAACAAAAGTTAAGCAAAAACACAATCGACTTAAATGACACCATAGCCCAGCTTGGCATAATAGATATACACAAAGTATTCCATCCAACAGTGAGTTGTGCTTTGGTAGAGCTCTTAGCAAGGAACACAAAGATGAGCAGGCACAATGCCTAGGCCCTTTTTCTGTGTATGTGGTACTGAGGAATGGAACCCAGAGCTTCATGTATGATAGGCACTCTTCCACTAGGCAATGCTCTGAGCCAAAAAATTGATTTTTAAAAAAATATAGAATATTTGAGTGTCATCAGCAACATTCTCCCCTAGACTGTCCAGTGTGTCCTTAGAACATTCCATTTGTTGAGCTCTGAGGACTCAAGAGGTGGCAGGGTTTAAATCCACACTCCGTAGTTATCATTGAAAACTCTCACCCACTGAATAAAAGTTAGCCTGCCATCAAACAGAACCAGCAGTCAATTACACTGATTCTTGAAATATTTCTTTTGCATTGGCAGTTGCAGGAGATAATTATTTTTATATCATCAGAAATACTGGTGATTTCCTGGTGTATAAAAATGTCAATCTGGATGAGGATGGAGATGTCACAAAGGTAATTGTGGTGCTAGGTAAGTTCAGGGCCTCCTGTCTTTGGAGAAAACAAGGTTCATGTCCCCTCCTCATGCATCACACAGTGGTGGGAAGTGTGGTCATTTGCTTATGTGTGTTCATGCTGGGCACCATCCATCTTCCTGGAATGACAGGGGAGAATATTGAGAGTGAGCCTGAGGCTCACACCTGTCATCCCAGCTTCTCAGGAAGATGAGATGTGAGGATCACAGTTCAAAGCCAGATGGGGCAGGAAAGCCTGTGAGACTCTTATGACTTCAAGCCCCATAATTGACAGAGAAAAAAGTCTTTTATTCATATAGAGTGAGAAATTTGTATTCTCTATGATGTTGTTTCGCCGTTTGCCGGTCGGATTACGAATCCTATAACAAGTGTTTTACGTGTAGGTACACATAACAGAAAACTGAACTATCAATACACAAAGTCTTCTTTCTTTATTTTTCTAAGTAACAGTTTCCAGACATCATCAAATGATCCCCCAGAGTTTCTTTCACTCACCCAATGCTATAGGTCTTTCTAGAGGAATTGAGTATTGCAAACACCCCTCACCTAAAACAAAACCTCCACCCAGGACTGTTCATCCTGCAGAAGTTGTTAGACCATGCCTGATTGAATTCATGTGCAACACACATATTTTGGAAAGATAGAGTTGTAGAGTTGTTAGGGCTGCCAGGGCTTCCTGTTTTTTTATTACCCTTGGGCCTAGTGGTGATGTAGTGTGCTTGTGGCTGGACAAATAGCACAAAGGGTGCAAAACCAGCTGTGCTCCCCACACAATACCACTACCAGTTTTCCCCAGGAGTTGTTTGCATGCCTATCTGTACACCAGGTGCAGACTGGAATTGTGGCTGGCTCATATAAATCACCTAGCAGTTTCCTTTCTCCAACCATTAAAGCATCTCTCTCTCTCTCTCTCTCTCTCTCTCTCTCTCTCTCTCTCTCTCTCTCTCTCTCTCTCTCTCTCTCTCTCTCTCTCCCTCCCTCCCTCCCTCCCTCCCTCTCTCTCTCTCTAGCTCTCTCTCTCTTTCTCTTTTCTTTCTTTCTCTACTCATTTATTTATTTGTACATTAATAATTTACCATTCCTGGGCCTTGAACTCAGGGCACAGGCAGTTCCCTTAGTTGCTTCCGTTGTTGCTTTAACTTCCCCTTCCTCCTCCTTCTCCTCCTCCTCCTCCTCTTCCTCCACCTTCTCTTTCTTCTCCTCCTCCTTCTTCTTCTGTTTCTTCTTCTTCCACTGCTTAAGGCTAGGATTCTACCTCAAGGTACAGCAACATTTCCTGCTTTTTCTATGGTTGAGGCACTAAGGAATTGAAACCAGGGAATTGGGCATTTGAGCAAGTACTCTACCACTAGGCAATCCTACCAGTCTCCTTATATCAGTTTTCTTTGTATTTTTGCAGCATATTACACACCTTTACCACTGTGTTGGCTAAAAGTACACACTTGGGAAATGTGTTCAATACTGTCATATCCACAGAGTCGAGTGAATTATTGGGAGAGGGATAAGGGAGGAATATGCTATGCTTTCTTCAAGTTCATATTGCTATTTTATTTTAGTTATATTTATGTTTTTATTTTGTTGGTCCTGGGCCTTGATTTCAGAGCCATGGCATTGTCCCTGAGCTTCTTTTTGCTCAATTATTATCATTGTTAATATTAATAAATTATTTTTAATAATATTAAAAACCATTATCAGTCCTAGGGCTTGAACTCAAGACATGGGCATTTTCCTGGGCTTTCGAAAGTTGAGAGCAACACTTCTGGTCTTTTCTGCCTATGTGGTAACAAGGAATCAAACTCAGGTCTTCAAACATTGCAGACAAGCAATCTACTGCTAGGCCATGCTCCTAGACCCCTGAAGTTCATGTTTTATACTAAATAACTGACTTTTCCATCCCTTTCTAGGCTCAGGATGAGGTGATCAAAGGATATGGTTAACCTGAAGCAGGCTCAAGTCATCCTACAGTGTTATCGTTGAGATTTTCTGGGGGACAATCTTATGGGAGTTATGGGAAAATAAACAAAAGAGCATTTTCTGTGGAGGGGTCAGATGATGAGATATTTGGAGGAAATAAGGTCCTCAACAACAATTAAACACTCAGGATAATCCCAGGAACCACTGAGATAAGGACACATTGGGATGCTTCTTTATCTCTGACATCATTAATGCAGCAAGTCAGACTCTTAACACTCTAGGGCTTTATCAGGCCCATATCAGAAGAAAAAAAAACCAGCACCATGATTTTCTAGTCAAACTCCAAGTACATGGCACTGAGTTTTTGAAAAATACAAGTCTGACATTAGATGGATGCTCTTTCCCAGAGTGTGGCCATCTGCCTTATATTACAATCTTCTGTTCAGTTCTAAAGCCAGCCTATAGCAGTAGAGGGAATGTGATCAAGCCAGTGGACAGTGTCAGTTTGACAGGCTGTGAGGCGTCCCTCAACATGCAAAGGAAGGGGATCAGAGCTGGTGTCCCAGCCTCCTAGTGCACTCGGAATCTACAGATATTGTATGCAGTATTTTATTGTACCCTCCATGTCTTGAAGATTGGATATAGTTTCTTAATGTAGCCTCATAGTCTTGAAGGGGAAATTTTCTTTCCTTTGTAGAAATATTGTAGATATTTTTTGTGTTTGAGTGGATTCTTCTTCAGGTTCTACATTCAAAGCCAGCACCATTCTACCGTGAAAGCAACAGCACTGATTCGTGTTTCTGGTGACTCATGGGACAGTAGATCTCCTGAACTTCCTGCCCAGGCTGACTTCAAATCCTGATATTTAGACCTTAGCATGCAGAGGAGCTAGGATTACAGTCATGAATCTGGTGTTATTCTGAACTATTGTTTCCAAAAGAATCTACTGTTGTATTAAAGATGTAGTTTACACTCATGGTATTGGAGTCATATTTCTGGGAAGGGCCCATCTAGTCAGTCATTAGGGTTAGATTGTATGCTCAAAAATCATTTATTGAATCACTGAGATAAATATTGATGCCATAAATTTCAGGAGAAGGGAAGAGAAAGGAAGCCAAGAATCTACTCTTCCCTAAGAATTATTTGTGTCTCCATTTACAAATAAATTCTGGACATCTTCCATATGCTAAGAGTTTATAAATAGAACATCATCCATGCTTACAGAAATTCCCACTGTTCTCTCTACAAAAGGATTCCCATCCTACACAATTCTTCCTCCTGTCCCCAAGTTATGGAAACTGATGTGAATGTGGAAGTCAGTGGGGACATATTTTCACGCCTTTCATCCCCACACCACCATGGCCTTCTTCAAGAGAGATTCTTCTCCATGAAGGACTTAATCTCCCAGGACTAACTAGGCAGAATGAGAGCATCAGCGGGTGAAGGCACAGGCACATGTCTACTCACCCAAGCCAGGTGATTACTGGAGACAAGGGTCTGTGAAAAAGAGGAGGGAGGAACAGGGGGGAGATGTTCCTATTAAAAAGCCCATTCACTGGGCCAGGAGTTTGGTCTAGTTGTAGAGTGCTTGCCTAGCATGCACGAAGACCAGGGTTGGATTCCTCGGTACCACATGCATAGAAAAAAGCTGGAAGTGGTGCTGAGGCTCAAATGGTAAAGCTCTAGCCTTGAGAAAGTCCAAGGACAGGGCTCAGACCCTGAGCTCAAGCCCAGGACGGGCAAAAAAAAAAGTGCCCATTCACTAACTCTCCAGGAAAATTGAATTGTATGCAAAGAAAGTATTGAGCAAAGATCTTGATCAGTTATTTCATTTCATGCCTATTATTTTTTAAATTTTGTCATGGCATAGGAGAAAGCCCTGGGCCTTACCTGGATATGGGATATATTGGAGGCTGGAGAATGGGATGCCCTTCTCCTTGGCGAACTCCTCCACCTTCTTTAATGGCCATGGAGATGATCTTTGTACTTTCCCTGTGTGGCGAGGATGGAAATTCAAGAAGAGGGTTGGGAAAGATGATCCTGGGATCCCAAGGTAGTCCCTGTGCCACACATGTCAGTCCCAGACCACGGCTCCATAAATGGCTTATTAGTGATTCACTTGAGAATCTCATGGGCTTCCCTGTCTGAGCTGGCGGTGAACCACCATCCTTGGATCTTAGTCCCCTAAGGAGCTGGGGTGACAGGGGTGAGCTACCAGAGCCTTGTCAAGATTTGTAATTACCTCCACACTCTGAGTCTCTTTTACTCTATCTGCATTTCAGTAGAGAGTTTCTTTATCCTTGATGCCTCCCCAAATGAGAGAGCAAAACGATGTGACCTTTTCCATAACCATAGTACCCACTGTTAATTATGAACAAAACTGAAACCAGAACTTAAATATTGATATCTCTGTATTTGGAGAATTTGTTCAACCAGGGGTCAATATTTTGATTCCTGTTTGAGATTTAGGGACAGTCCGGTGTAAAACTCAGATGCCTGGGCCTAGTGATTCAGTCAGGGTCAGGTTATTTTCGTGTTGAAGAACATTATATTTGAGTGGGTGCATTCCTATTTATGTGCATGGAAATTCCGATTTATTTTCAGACATGGTTAGGAGAGTTCAACATAGAAATGAACTCACTCCACCCTAAAGGAGAGGAATTGAATCAGCTTAAATCTAATAAGAATTTGCCACATGGGACAACCCCAAAATGATGAGCCGGCATGGTTGAGTGTGGTTAATGAGGAGGTATTGGAGACCACACTTTGAGCTTGATACTGGCTGTGTCTGTCGCTGTTCCCCCGCTTGGAGCCATGATGTTTCTAGAATCTCCCATAGATCCCCAGCCTCTCAGCTTCAAAGAACCCCCTTTCTTGCTTGGTGTTCTGCAACCAAACACAAAGTTACGACAAGCAGAAGGGCTATTTGAAAATCAACTCATTGGGCCAAAATCTATAGCAAATATTAGTGATGTGATTGGAGATGGCCAGATTGTAAAAGTTGAAAATGGGGAAGTAGAGGTCATTGCCCAATTTGGTACAGGACCATACAAAACCCGAGATGATGAACCTGCTTGTGGGAGACCCCGGCACATCTGTGTAGAGCCCAGTGGAACTCTTCTTGTGGCTTATGCATACAAGGGACTGTTTGAAGTAAATCCCAGGAAACGTGAAGTGAAGCTACTGCTGTCCTCTGAGACATCCATTGACAAAAAAAGATGTCCTTTTTGAATGATCTTACCATCTCCCGTGATGAGAAGAAGACTTATTTCACAGATTCTAGCAGCAAGTGGCAAAGACGGGATTGCCTGATTTTGATTATGGAGGGCATCGATGATGGGTGTCTGCTGGAGTATGATACAGAGACCAAAGAAGTAAAAGTTTTGTTAGACTAGTCGCAGTTCCTTAATGGGGTCCAGCTCTCTCCTGAGGAAGACTTTGTTCTGGTGGAACAGTTGACCATGGCCAGGATACGAAGAGTCTATGTGTCTGGCCTGATGAAGGGAGGGCTGATATGTTCATGGAAAACATGCCTGAATTTCTTGACAATATCAGACCCAGCAGGTCTGGAGGGAACTGGGTTGCCATGTCTGTCATTCACAGAAACCCTGGCTTTTCCATGTTGGAGTTCTTATCTGAGAAACCTGGCATTAAAAGAATGATTTTTAAGCTGTTCTGTCAGGAGAGGTTGGTGAAGTCTGTGCCACGGTATAGCCTCGTCCTGGAACTCAGTGACAGCAGTGCCTTCTGGAGAAGCCTTCATGATCCTGAAGACCTAGTCACCCCTTACATCAGTGAGGTGCATGAGCACAATGGGCTTCTGTACCTGCATTCCTTCAGGTCCCCCTTCATCTGCAGACTCAACTTCCAGTCCGTTTAGACAGCCAAGCAGCTTTCATTGCCTCATGTTTTAAATGACCACCATACCTGGTCCAGGAAAAACTTTCAATCCAACTCTGTTTTCTGTATCTGTCAGCCCAAAGGGTTGTAGGGGGAATAGCTGTAACCCCGAGGATGTGCTGGCCCAGAGTGGTACCCCTCATCTGGGTTTGATATTACCTTTTGAGGGAACAAATTCTTTCATGGGGAAGACAAATTCATGTAAAGCCATTATCTCTTAAAACATGAAGCTCTCTTAAATATATTAATCCATAGGACTTGTGAAACTTCATGCAATTTTAGGGTTTGGAGGATAGAGCAGAACATGAACTGCCCAGGGATATTATTCTTGTTGCTGACTCTAGTTCTGCTGTTGACCTAGATGTCTTTATTCTTAAATAAGATTTTTTTGTGTGTGGGGGGTTGTGGTATGGTAGAGGATGACATGGAGGATGGGGAGCCTAGTAGAAGATGGTAGCTATTTGAGCTGTGATAGAGTTGTGTTCTCAGGGGTTGTGTGGGACGCTGGTTTTTGGTTCTTGAGTATTCTGCCACAGTGGAGGAAGAGCCCTGTACCCTCTCCAGGTGTGCTCCACCTGTCCATGCCCTCCACCTGCCGTGACCTGGATTCTCTTCATGCCAAAGGTTATCAAGGCTCCTGAATAAGTGTCCATTAAAAGAGCAAAAATTCAGTGGAGGGTTCATTCTGTGAATCCTGTCTCTATTCTCCAGGAGTGCATTTCAAATGTCATTTCTGTACCTCTGGTTCTTTACCAATAGACCCACTGATGAGAGCAGTACATGTGTTGTTATGTTTGTATTTGTGGTAATAAAGCCCTGCAAGGTTGCTGAATTTTTTTGATAAGTATGTCAACATACTGGTCTTAATTTTGATAATAAATAATAATAATAAATAATATTAAATTCAAAAAAATTGCCATTTGGGTTCCTAAGTGAAAGCCCCAATTACACAGTGTGTGTGGCATGCCATAATACAGGGAGCTTTAGGAAGGGTAGACTATTCAAGTATTCCACAGAGTCAGGTCACTTAAAAGAGACCCACAAAAATGTTTCTGATCTATAGAAAAACATTTCTTCCCAATCCCTGTACCCCCAAGGCCCTCTGTGTACACACAGCTAGGACTGGTCCCAATGTGGGCAACTCAACTGCCACAGCATCATGACTGTGACATATCCATCCTCATCCACCTTCAGGTGGTGGAAGATAATGAAGTCTTGGACTGCCCATAGGACTAAGTACCAGTTTGTCCCTGAATCTGCCTAAGAAGAAGACATCAGGGTCAGTCCACTGGAGTTTTAGGACTTCATTTCCTTTCCCATGCTCTGCATGTAATAAACTCCTCTCTCCTTCTGGAGGATTTCTGGTATTTCTTGGAATCACCTAGAAAGTGGAGTTGTTTATCCACCATCATCACTGTCAGTGTTCTGTGTACAGTCCATTCACCTAACTCAACTCCATAATTGTGTATTCTTTGCTTTTTCCATTTTCCTGAAAAACAACAACATAAAGGAACAGGGAAGGTCTAATTTCCTATCCATATTCCTAGGTACTTTTGACAATCTGGCTTAATAGCAGAGAATATCAATATCAATAATAATAAAAGTAATACTAATAACTATTCTTCCTAGCCATAGTCCAGTGTCTCATGCCTGTAACATTAGCTATTCAGGAGGCTAAGATCTGAAGATCACAGTTCAAAGCCAGCTAAGGCAGGGAAGCATAAGAGACTCTTATGTCCAATGAATGTCTAGAAAAGAAGAAGTGTTGTTGTGTCTTTGAGAAGTCAATGGTTCTGTCTTTTTTTTCTGAGTCAGGGTGCTGTTTTGCTTACTCAATATCAAAGTTGGCAGTCAGGGCTTGATAATCATCAGTAGCCTTAAGGTATCGTAAAAGTATTCTCAGTGGTCCTCCTACTTGGATCTTCTCCGGGTTGTCTGTGAGGATGCCCAGGGTGATCCACTGTCCATCGAGCTAGCAGACAAATGGTGCATTGTAAAAGTCGGTGCCTCTTTTGTTCCTTCTGCCCTAGTTCTCCTCCTCACCGCAGCTCCCCACAAACAATAGCAGAGAAGACCAGGCCTCCCCTCTCCTGGAAGATTGCCGTGATTCAGAGACATGTAAACACCTGACAAATGGAGATTCAAGATTGTGCCAACACCTTCTCCCCATCTGAATTCTCTGCAGTTGCCTGAGGCTTTGCACAACATAGGCAATCTTTCACCTACAACAGACAGTTGAAGGCTGAAAAGGCATTTTCCTGATGATGAAGGCAAATGAATTCATGTGCCATTAAAAATACCCTAAGATATGGAAGCATCCTAGATACCCCAATGTAGATGAATGAATCAAGAAAAATAGTACTTCTCCAGAGTGGATTTTTTTGCTGCCATCAGAAAAAATGACATTGTCCAAATGGGAATGGGAAGATTTGGAAAAATTATATTAGGTGAAGTAAGCCAGACCCAAAGAAGCATGGCTCCATGGGTTTTCCTCATGTAATAATTAGTATGTACCCTGGAGTTTCCTAGCACAGGACCACAGTAGGTCAAAAGCTATGTACATATGGCCTAACGTTGAAGCTAAGTGAAATAAACTCCAGGACAGGAAACAAAAGTTTATCTTTGTGCTTGTTGTTTTTAATATACTATATGGAGTTATTTATTATTCCCTTACTTTTTAAATTTCCCTTATGGAGTATTTCCTGTTGTCACTCTATCTCACTTAGTTACCTGGCTCATAGTATATACACTCATTTATTATATTCAATCAGGGAAAGGTAACAACATGTTGATGAGACAAGATACAAAGGGTGAATCAATGTAACAAAGATATTCACAATTCAGTATGTTGGAAATGGACTTTACAACTTGGGAGAAAAACATGAGAAGAGGAAACAATATTCTAGAAGAAATATAATCACCACCTGATGAAAATAATTGTAACTCCTCTATACATCACCCTGACAATAAAATAAAACACACACACACACACACACACACACACACACACCTCACTCACATACACAAGCTATGGAAGAGGAACATGGCAGCAAAGCCTGTTCCTGTTCCCTAAGACAGCAGGATCTTGGATCCAGCACAGGCCATGCCAACAAACAGAGTGAGGAGCAGAAATTCATAGCACTTTGTTGCTGGAGATCCCTGTCCTGTGCACACTCAGAGGAGGCCGCCTGTGGTGCAGGGGACATGAGGTTCCCTCCTTTTATGTGATTGCTCCATGGGCCTGAGGCACAATGAACCCACTGTCACAGGTGTGAGGGCCTTGGTCCTCAAGACAGGGTCTTGGTCCTTGGCTTTGTTGCCCTTACTGAGGAGTTAACCATTGTACCAGGTTCTAGTCCTGTTCCTTGACACAGCCCAATACTTGAAGCCTTTCATGTCTTTTCCCTGCTGCTTTTTCTAACTTTTGGGTTGGTTTTCCATGTCTCCACTGACACAGGCTCTCTGCCTTATTTCCCAGCCAGTAAAATGGTGTTGTTTTCCTTCCTGTCAACGTCCACCTTGACAACTTTGAACATGATGAATTTCTCTGTGTTTTCAGCACTTGGGTATTGTATGTTAAACATAGAGATTCAAAATAAAATATTTCAAAATTCCAGAGAAGTCATTGTTCATCATATGTGGTATTGCCACATTCCAGAGGGAATTCAATTTCCAGAAACAGGGAGGTGGAAATTGAGAGGTGGAAATTGGAATGATACATGAAGAACTGGCAACTGCAGGTGGACTCCTGTCACAAAGACCTGCAGCCCAGAAAGGAGCTTGTACAAAATGCTTGTTTATTAAACTTTTTTTATTTCTTTAATTTTTTGTCAGTTGTGGGCTTGAACTCAAGGTCTGGGCACTGTCCCTGAGCTCTTTATGCTCAAGGCTGGTGCTCTACAACTTTGAGCCATATATATGGTCCCACTTCTGGTTTTATGGTTCATTGGAGCTAAGAGTCTCATGGACTTTTGTGTCAGGGCTGGTTGGAACCTCAGTCCTTAAATCTCAGCCTCCTGAGTAGCTGAAATGAGAGACATGAGACTTTGGTGTATGGCTTGCATAAAACTTTCTTTTTTTTTTTTTTTCAGGTGAGTTCAGGGGATTGAACTCTGGGCCTGAACACTGTCCCTGAATTCTTCAGCTCAAGGCTACCGCCCTACACCTTGAGCCATTTCCAATTTTCTGGTAAGTAAGTGGAGATAAAATCTCATGGATGTTAGTGCCTGTTGCTGGCTTTGAACCTGGATCCTCAGATCTCAGCCTCCTGAGTAGCTAATATTATAGGTGTGAGCCATCACGCCCAGCCTTACAACTAATTTTATATCTCTATTCTTTGGGTGCTCTGCTGCTTTTGTGTCAGATTTCTGTTCTTGGCAGTAATCATTTGGGGCTTTGGCTCATTCCTCCTTGGGTTAGAAACACTTTCCTGCACATAGCTCAAATGTTTCTCAGAATCAGTTCCATGTAACTGAAGTAGGGAGTCTGAGTCTGACTTTTAGATCCATCCCGGTACCTCTTTCTGGGGTGGAGCAATTCTCCATCCAGTGCTGAAAAGCCTAGAGGTGAGAAAGGCTGCTCACTGAATGCAGATGCCCAGTCATTAGGAGAACTCTGCTTCTGAGAAGTGCAGATGTCATTGCCTTAGGAAAGCTGATTCTGCCTGATTAATTCCCTAAATGTCTTGGATTTAAGTCTTTTAATCTACCTCTGAGTAGCTGCTAAGTATATCCTATATGGAAGGTAATGTCTATCTTCCCTAGATAGAAAAGTTCTGGTGATACCTGAATATGACCATTTAAGGTTTGACATCTTGTCTTCATGGTAGGGGAAGGGAAATCCCATTCAGAAGAGAAGTCCCACCCCCAGGTGAATGGTGGACTTGAATACCTGAAGGAAGAGAAGTCCCATCTACAAGTGATGGGCCTGCCTGAATCCCTGAAGAAAGGGATGGGTATTTGGTTGTTAGGTTATTAAACCTGTGCATGGGAATTTCCTGTGTCCCCCCGCCCCGTCCTGTTCTGACCCTATTTAGGCCCAGCAGCTCAGGAATGGCAAAGGCCTCATGTCTCTGTGTTCCTGTCCTGTCTCCTGCCTCTTGGCTCTTCTGTTGTAAACACTGTAATCATTCAGCAATCCACTGGAGCTGAATTGGTTTGTTGGTATTGTTGTTTTGTTTTCTTTCATCTTTGGCCCTTTTGGCTCATTTTCCTAACAGTGTCAAGTATATTTGCTGGCTGCTGGTCTTGGAGACAGAAGTCCACTATACAGTCACCGGCCTTTTCCTAAAGATTTTAATTTGCCACCTCTCAAGCTGAGGATTCTCTGTTTTTTCAGTGTACAACATAACCAACTTGATTTTTGATTTTTCATTTTCAACTTGAACTAGGACAGATTAATCTACAGAACTGTCCATTTAGCCACTGGTAGGATAGAAAGAAAGGAATCCAGGGGTGAGGATGGGGTGTTGCTGTTCTGTTGCTGAGATCTAAAGAATACCCTCAGAATTTCTTCCTTCAGGTCACTGTGAGTGGATTAAGTCAGAGAATCATTTGCACAGAGCTTGTCCAACAAGTGCTTCCTGTCCTCACGAGTTTCAATCTTCAATATCTGTTCATGAAGTCTGAAAAGCATTCTGATAAATCCTTTCATCTGGAATTGACTGTGATCATGTCAATTATAGAACATTGTGACAAAAATTCACACATACACCTTCCAAAACACCCTCACTCACACACCCACTGCCACCCCCCCTTCTTTTCAATATGGACCTCTTGATGTGTGTTCAAAATATTGTTACACTGAGAACTTTTCGTGTGGAGAATCTAGGCGAATAGTTCTGTGATAATAAATTAGTCTTTATACATGACCAGAAGGTGTTAGCCATGCCTTAAAGGATGTGAAGCCTCAAAACCAGGCCATGGGGTGAAAATCTAATGACACACATTTCTATATTTCATTTCAAGACCCACTAACCCTACTCTTCTTGTGTCTGTTACTAATTAGATCATTAACTAATTATAATTATTTGGTACTTAATATTAATTTGTTTAGTATTTAGTTTTGCGTGGTTAGTTTGTAGGCACCCTTTGGATAATCCTGGCATAAATTCCCATATGGCATTAGATGAGTTTTTGGATATCATAGCATAGTAAAATATGTTCGGATTCCCCACCAAATGCCAAGACTTTCTTGCAGGCTTTGTCATGAAGGACAAGCCAGGAGTCTGGACACAGAACCTGCATTGTGCAGGGAGCTCAGACTACTTGATAAAGCATTGATGAGTAACATGGCACATTTTCTAACACACTGGAAAATAGACTGAGTTCTCCATCGTCTCAGATTTTCTCATTATGATCAGTACCCAGGGCATAGGTGAGCCTGTCCCATGACTGAATGAGAAAGATACCACAGGGAACGTCACGGGTAGCTCCTCAGTGGACTCCCA